>NC_084883.1:32190000-32832500 GCF_023558435.1 Drosophila sulfurigaster albostrigata
GGAGCTGGGGCTAGGCCCAAGCCTGGGTCTGGGCTTGGCAATGCCGAGGATGGGCTTTTGTTGCTTTGCTTTTGACCCAGAAAATGAAAATACAATAAGAAAATGTTGCGCCCGTCTTTTGTAAGTGAAATTTTCAGCTATCTGCTGCATGTCTTTGTTGTTCTTCCATATTAAAAACTACAGAAAAGAAAAAAAAACCCAATACAAAATGGTAATGGAGAGTGTTGAGCATTGGCAGATGCCTTACGGAGTTACGGTGAGAAGTGCGTTGGTGTCAACTCAGAGAAAGAGAGAGAGAAAGAGCGACAGTCCATTAACTTGTCAGCCCCCATCGAAGATGAGTGGGCAGCGATGGGCATATAATCGAGCTGATAATGAATAAGCGAACAAATTTCTTTAGCATCTTATATTCCTATTCATTTGCAAGTAGTGAAAGGCAGTTGAAAAGTGATAGAACTTTTTATACGAAAACACTTTCCAACTAAAAGATTTTGGTATAATAATTCCTCTCATAGAGTCTTATTTCTCATCATTATTATATTTGCATTTATGTTCATTTATTTTATTATATTTAATAGATAATTATTTAACCTTTACTTTACGATTGATGACTAATACTTGAATGAATTTGTATTGCTTACTTAGCGGATACAAATTTTTAGCCTTGTCATCTCATAATTATTATTAATTTATGTTATTTTAAGTCTTTATTTAATTGATTTATTTTAATTGATTGGCTTCCGAAAGAAATTATCGAATTATACCCATTTTGTTTTACCAATTTTGTTATATAACTTTTGAATTATTTATATGATTTTAATCAATGTTTTTTTCTATCTTATTTTTTTATGGTTATAAATGTATTTATATTTAAATCATTTGTCGTTAAAATTCGCTATATTTGCTGTCTTTGTCACCGTTAGCTTTTTATAATTCTTCGAGTTCTTTTCATTTATAATGTCGAGAATCACACTCGAGTGATTTCGGAAGTCTCGCACATAAATTCATAAACCAATTTTGACACTTAATAGGGCCGGCAATTAGCAGTCGAAAATTTCACAGAGGCCACACAATAATAATATCCACACTTAACCCAATTTATAGAGCATGACGCTAATTACCCATTAAATGTTACTATATGCATTAATAATAATATTATCGTATTCATATTAATATTTAACGTGTTGTGTGTTTTACGTTATTATTTATGGATTGCTCACCTAGTATGTGTGTTATGTATGTGGACAATGCAAATAACGGTAGAATTTGCTCCAAAAAAGTTGCCGTTAAATGTGCACAATAAACATTTACATTTACACCTTTTTTTTGGCAATCAATTAACAGCACACAGACACATGCACAGAGAGCGAGACACAGACACTGAATAAACTCTCATTACTCATTTCTTGACTTGGATTTTGTTTTCTATTTGCTTATGTTGTTGTTGTTGTTATTGTTGTTGTCGGTGTGTTTTCTTGTGGATTTGCTGTTGGTTACGCGAGTTTTACGATCATTTCGTAATATTCGCAGTCAGAGCGAAAATCTCTTTTGTTGTCGATGCTGTTGCCACGAAACTATGAATAACTGTGAATTTCACAATACCAAATGAGGCACAAAGAATTTTTACTTTCACGCCAGTGACGAAATGTGACTTAAGTTTGTTACTTCTTCGTCTTCGACTTCTCGTTCGTCGTTGTCATCTCCTTTGCATCGTTTCACCGTTCTACACTTTTTGTTGTTGTTGTTGTTGTTGTATTCACTCATCCGCGATTTGCATAAAAAACGAAACGAAACGCGTTGAATTTTGCCGGAGTATTCCCCAAATCGCAATCGCAATAGCAATCGTATATGTGTTCGGTTATTCTCTTCCTCTAACTCGTTGAGGTGTCTCGCGTGGGTTGCTCTTGTTGTTGTTGTTTTTGAAGCCGCGCACGCGCACACAGATCTCGCTGGGAGCGACGACGATTGTGGAATGAACCGGTCGCTGGATGCGAAGCTAATGAAATGCGAGCTACGGTTCTGAGAGCCGTCGAGTTGAGTGCCCAGAACATGCGCAGTCTCTGCCGACGTCGCTGTCGCTGTCTGCGTCGCCGTCCCCATCGGAGCTGGCGTCGTTACGTTACCCTGTTCGTTAACAGTCGCTTAGCAGAGCGCTGTTAAACCGGTCTAAGGTCTAGCTTACGCTTGACTCCACAGAGGAAGGCGAGGTGGGGAATTTCTTTGCTCAACTTTCGGGCATTTGTTTTGGGCTCTAATTTCTAAGCAAACGTTGTGCGCGAAAGACCGCGAGAAAGACAGAAAGAGTCAGAGAGAGAGAGAGAGAGCGAAAGAGATTCTCCGCGATAAGCGACGGACAGTTGTTTAATAGTTTTCTTTCGAATTTTGAGGATCTTTTTTCTACGTTTAGTTATTTATTTTTTTTTTTTGTTGTCTTCTTCTGTCGTTGATTCTTTCTTTTTATGTATTTTGGATGTTTTTTGCCTCTGTCTCAAATGTTTGCTGAGAAAAACGCGACTCCCAGCAAAGAGTCAACTGTTGATTTGCTTTGTTAGCATCTCTTTAAGTTTCATTAACATTTCCATTGGGCCGCGGCCGTCTCGCTGAATGTGGATTGTGTGGTGTCCCTTGTCCCTCTGTGTCAACCACTGTGTCTGCAGAGCAGAGAAGAGTCGTAATATTTTTGTTTGGCTGTGCGTGTGAATTTTTATGGTTCATTAAAATTAAAAGCAAGCGCTGCCTTCTCGTTGTATTTTTAATGTTTTGTTTGGCTTTATTTATAGCCGACCGATTGGCATTTAGAATGTGAGTTTGTTTGGATAGTTTTGAGTCTAGATTTCGGGTTGATTGAACCAAAAACGATGCGACTGTTAGTTAAGTAGCTTTTGCCATTCTCAATCTGATTTGTATCACAAGAGGCGGAAGAGATGACAGCTCCACAAAGTGAAATTCCAATGGTGATGTAACAACAACAACAACAACGGGAACACATATACATATGCATATCATCGTGCAGTGTTTCGGTTTTGCCAAAAAGGGTTAAGAACAGGAACAACATGAACATGAGCTCAACAGAGAACTGCGAGCTGTCCGGGCCGATGATTTACGACAAAGTTACTTTAGAATATTCAATCAGAAAACCTTTCAAAATGCCGCAAGGCCAAAGTTCTACTCGTAAAAGCTGGACCATAAAAGCCAAAGCCAAAGCGAAAAACCAAAATAAAAATAAAACGAATATAACGAAGGCAAAGGCCGCTTGCATAGCACATGAAATATGAGCGCAAATTATAAACAGACGTCACGTCAAAGGATTAACAAGCAGTACCTTAGTCCCCCCCTTCGCTTGTCCAAACCAGCTATCAACAACAGCCCCAAAGCGAGTCCGAAATAAAAATCAAATGAATCAAACGTCGAGCCGAGGCGACTTTGATTTCAAGGAAGTCTTCATCGTTGTCGTCGTCGTCGTCGTCCGATCCGCTGATTTGATTTTTATGACTGCCAACCTGAACCTTTTCTCTTTATTTTTGTTATTTTTCAAGCGAAAACGCAGCAGAGCGATTAAAATCTAACAAATTTTTCTCAGCCTCGCAACGCGACAAGGGCCGCCATTTATTCCAGGCGGGGGAGCGCAGAGGAGGAGGCGGAGGGACAAGTGAACAAGACGCGTTAAATGGTCAACACCCAACACGGACAGCGCCTGAAGCTTCAGTTTCAGGTTAAGCTGAAACTCATACTCATACTCGAGACTCAAACTCAAACTCAAACTCAATTTTAAAATGCAGATTATGTGCGTTGATTAAATATTGTTTTTTAATTTCTTTCTGCGTCTCAATGGGAAATTAAAAATGCAAAGCCAAATGCAGCCAAGGGAAATGCAGTCAACTTGTTGTTCTTGCTGTTGTTGTATTCAGTTTGTTTTGGTTTTTGTTGTTGTTGTTGTTGCTGTTGTTTTTTTTTGCGTTTTGTGCATGCTACGCACGTCGCGCTTAATAATAAAAAAACATTTATAAAATTGAAAAAGAACAGCGCGGCGTTGGGTTGGGTTAGTGTTGTTGTGGTTGTTGTTGCGGTTGTTATTGCTGTTGCTGTTGCTGTTGTTGTTGCTGGTGTCGGTGTCGGTCAAGGCGTAGCCAAAGCAGCGCCGCCTATCGAAAGGTTTATGGCTCGAACATTCGCCTTTCGACTTGACCGGCAACAGACGCGAGTACATCAAACAAACGTCAAACTGATACCCTGCACTCTACAGTGTTCTATGGGGTAGATTCGTGTCTGTGCTATAAACTGATTTAGTTAATGTAGAGTCGTAAGGTATTTTCTTGGCAGGTCAAGCGTAATTGGCTTAAGTTAAAGTTCTTTTACTGCTCTGGCTGCTATCTTATCAAGCTCAAGTTTGTTGCCTAAGTCTTTTGTTTTTGACTGCGTTTGCCGCATCGCTCTTTATCAACTTTGTGGAAATCGCACTTATAACGGTCTGCATGTGAGCGTGTATATGAGTGTGTGTGTGTGTGTGTGCATTTATCAGGAAATTGTTTGTCGGCTTAAAGATTTGCATAAGACACAGCGACGAATCAAGACTCAAGAGTCTGAGCAGAGTCTTTGTGCGTGTGCCAATTTTAGCTACAGCCCACGCCAAAATCTCATCCATAACTCAAACGATGTTGTATGTAAATGAGCTGCAATTGGAACTGAGACTGCATATGGTTCTCCAAAAAAGAAAATAAAAAATTAGCTGCAACTTTTGTTAGCTTGCACTTTTTTGTTTTTTGTTTTTTGTTTTTGGGGCGGCCTTTCTTTGGAAAGCAGCGCGCGCGTTGCACGTTGATTGATTGCCTTGGCCATTGTATGGAGGCAGTGTGTGGCAAGTACTGGTTGGTAGATAACTGCGTACTTACTATATAGTATATACATATATGCGGGCTCTGCTTCCCTGGTGCGGGCCTAACCTTTTGCACTGCACTCGCTTCACTGTGAGTTGTGCGTTGTGAGCTGTGTCTTGACTTTGACGCTTCGTTTCCTGCGCAGCATTTTACGCTTAATTTGGCTGTGATTGATGTTTTAGGCTGGCTTTCGGCTTCGGGTTTATTTTGCGCGCTCACTCGCTCGCTCGCTTCACTCGAACTCTCTTACGAAAATTAGTTAATTTTACTGCCTGCTTTGGTTCACTGAACTCCACTCGCACTCACAATACACAGCTGCAATGGCCGATAGTTTGCTGGGTTGGAGCTGCCCTCAGTAAAGTGATAATTTTCATATTGGAGCCTGACAAACATTTAACATTTATTTGTTGCAGCCTCGCATTCTGATGTCTTGTCTCTTGTGTCTCTCTCAACAGCTTTGACCCAGTTAACTGTGCGGGCTGCCGCATTGTAGTTTTTGTTGGACACTTTCCAGCTAGCTGACACACAGGTTGGAAAGCAATTAATTACATTGCCAACTTGTACGTGGCCACAATGAAATTGTTAACAGCAAACAGCTCAAAGAGCGCGCGCGTCAATCAATCAGTCCGTCACTCTCTCAGTGAGTCAATCCAAGAAATACAGTCAATGGCCTCAACAGCAGCCGGTTGCTATATATATTTTGCTTTTTTTTACTTTTGGGTAGTTCCCAGTTCCCTGTTCTCAAACTGTTTTTCTAGCTGTCATGTTGGCGCTCCAGGTGCCATTATTTATTTGGCAAACGCGACAAACAGAAAATAAAATCTAACAAAACAAAAGATATGAAATGAATAGAAAACAAAACAAAACGCTGGCCACACCAATTAGGACACACAAACGCGAGCACATTTTTCATTCGATCTCCTCTGCGGAAAGTTGCCAATTTGGCTTTCATTTTCAGGGGGACCCTTTCGGTGGAAAGTTCTCATGTTACGCTACGATTCGGGATATATACCCTTAATAGGTCTCAGGTCCCCAGCTAACAATGCTGCACTCGAATAACAAGGACAGTTCAGCATAGAGCAGCATTCTAATAGGAGCAAAGTCACTGCCATTGCCATTGCCACAGACATAGACGTAGACGTAGCCATAGACGAAGACGAAGGCATTGCCACTGACACTGGCTGCGTTCGCATCCTAAAGAAACAAAAAAACAATAAGCAAGGGCAGCGCAGGCGAAATCGAGGAAAGAAATTCAGGCAAATAAACCAAACAAAAAAAACCGAACAAACAAACATAAAACGACTTGCAGCATCACGTTTCACGAATTCGCGGCAGAACACGTCCCTGTTCCTGGGCGCATTAAATGCAAACAGGCAAACCGACGACACCAACAACAGCAGCCACAACAACAACAACAACAGCAACAACAACAACACCCATGCCTTAACCCCAAACCGAAACTCAAACCAAAATTGAAATAAACAACTGCGCGGACAATAAGTAAAAGTTGCTACAGTTGCAACGACTCCAGTTGCAGCCGACGAGGCGACTCCTCACTAATCTTTGCAGCGTATGCGCAGAGATGCGGCTTATTCTCATTGTTTGCCCCACCTCCCCCTTCCCCTCTCCGCCTTCATCTAGTACAATTGGCAGTCAGTGCCCCACAGTGCACCGCAACGTACCGCACCACCCGCTGCACGCTTTGGGGGCGCACGTTCGCATCCAGCCAAAGAAATATGGAGAGAAAATTGCCATGAACTCGCACATTGCACATCGATTTTGCTTCTATTGGCTTGGGAGCAGCAGCAGCAGCAATATTCTATCTACTATTGTACGATGTGACGGGTATTATAAGTTGAGCCAGTTGTTTGTCAATACAAAGCACAGCCAATTTGCTGTAAGTAGCCCCCAAATTCCACAGCTTACATGTGGAATGTTGCATAAGCAGCAAGTAAATGATGGAGAAAGTTTTGTCAGTACTTTCTGGGCAAACTCCATTTTAAATGACTAGAGAATAAAAGTGGCATTTTAATTAAATTCAAGTCAAATATTGTAATTGTTTTCGCGATACATTTAAGCATTATTCTTTTAGAGGTATACCTAGAATATTTTGTTATTAAATGTTTTTAAATTTTGTTGTTGTTAATAGAACTAAAAGTTGAAAAAAATGATGTGATGTATTTATACATATCACATTAAATCCTGCGCCTGAACAAATTGCATATCTTTTTTTATATTGTTTAAGAATTATAACATAGAAAACAAAAAGTGAAAAAGGAAATAAAGTTACATATTCACAAATCAGATATCTTTCTTATCGATTTGTGCTGGCTGAAATAAGCTGTGATCTATTGTATATAAAACATGCAAGTGAAATATCTTTATATTTCTTAGTAATACATATTGAATGTATCATTAACAATCTATGCAAATGTAATTTCTCAGTCAAAAAAATGCATTTGAAAAATAAAATTATATTCTTAATAATGCCTTAAAGAAATGTTCATATTCTTCATCAAAAAATACATTTAAAATGCATATTTATATTCTCAATAATTTATTTAATGCCAGCTCATTCAACTCTCTTGCGATTTGAATACTTAAATTGCTAAGGGTATGCCATGTTCATCCTTTGTCTGGCTTTCTAATCTTGTTCCTGGATAAAGTGAAAATGGTGCGCAGCTTTCCTTCTGTTCTGCAATTTACTTTTGTTTTTTTTTTCTTTTCAATCAGCTTTGCTTTTTTTCTTGTGGTTGTTGTTACCCTTTATTTTTTGGGTTTTTTCTTTGTAGTGATTCAGCTTTCAGCTTTTGCTCTGCGCTAATTTATCACTTGCCCACGTGATGCATGTGGGTTGTGTGCTGCTTTTGGCTTTATTGCTACTGTGGATGCTGCAGTTGTTGGTGTTGTTGATGTTGTTTGTTGTTGTTGTTGCTGCTGGGGCTGTGTTGCAGTTGCACAGTTGCATTGAACTTATCGAAACCGCACAATCAGCACTGGCAAAAAGAGGCACAAAGCCCAATCACTGAAAGGCAGCTGGCAACCGCTGATGATGATGATGCTGCTTCTGCTGCTGCTGCTGCTGCTCCTGATGCAACTGCAACAGCAACTCGAATGCGACTCCAGTTGGCTGCTGCTCCTGCGGATGCGGATGACTGCAGAGTTACAATTTCAAAACAAATAAATTCATGCTGCAGGCTAAAAAGGGCAGCCCAATGGACGAGCCACAGACACTGAGAACTGCAAACTGAAAACTGAGAACGCTCAACGGAAAATCGAGAACCGAGAACCGAGAACCGAGAACTGAAAACTGAGCTAAGCCCAAAGCAAACAAATCAAGGAGCAGCCAGTCAGCCAGCCATAGACATGGATCTGAACCTCTGGATTTGCCTGCAGTTAAAGGAACGCAACGAGGAAAAAAAGAAAACATTGAGGCTTGACTGCAATTGTTCTGCTTGCTGTTTGTCTTGCCCCCGCCGACTGCTGTCTGCTGTGTTGCCATTTAAAAAAAACAGCAGCAATTATTGCTAGATACACACACACACACACACACACTCACAATGAGACACACACTCGACACTGCCAGCGGTGCTAGTTTTTGTGCTCATTTCAGCAAACGGCGGCTACAATAATAATTCCCCCCTCTAAACGCCCACAGAGCACTTCTTTTTTTTTGGGATGGGACTTGGTCTGGGTGAAATGGTGGCTGCCAAAGGGGGTTGCAGCTCATTTGCATGCCGCTTGGCCATGGCAATGTCGTGTTCAATGCGCTGCTGCAGCTGCTCCCAGTTCACAGCTCTCAGCTCTGAGCTCTTGATTTCATTTCATTGCATGCTTAAATCCCAAAGTCAATGTGGGATTCGTTTTGCGAACTGTTGCTGACCCGAACGACGACACAGGACACATCCATATGCATGCTTTGATTTCGTTTTCGATTTCAATTTCATTTGTTGGATTTTTGCATGGTTGTTGCTGTTGGTTGCAGGTTGCAGGTTGCAAGTTTGCATTGTTGCCGCTCTCATGAAAGTTAAGAGCAGCTTTTGCATGTTGCCCTCGAGCTGCAGCTTTTGTTGGCTGCTGTTGATGTTACGACGGTTGTCGTTGTTTTGGTTGCTGTTGTTGAGTATCTTTTGTTCTGGCATTGCCATTGTCAACATTTTTGTTGTTTTCTTTTTTGGCGTGCTTAGACCATGACCATGCCCACATGACAGCCTCTTCTAGTCGCAGTACCTTTGGCTTTGTTTATCTATGCAAAACTTTCGTTCTTTCGCATAAGTTTTGCTTCTTTGCGTTTTGTTTACCTTTTGCTTCCTCCCCACCCACACTTGTTGTCTTGTCTTTTGCCAACTTGTTTAACTTGTCAAAATGCTTGTTTGTCTGTCGTTGTCGTTGTCACTGATGTTGTTGTTACAGCTGTGCGCTAGTGGCAATTACATTTAAAGCTTGTTGCAACTTAAGCACATACCAATAGTAAGTTGCACCAATTTCAATCTCATAAATATCACCTTGAACCTCACAGCAATAGTCTCCGCAAAATCTACAGCTGGGCAAGGTCATGGCTTAAAGACACACACACACACATACACATAAACACAAATAAACAAACGACCATTTGGCCAACAATGATGCAACAAATTCGATTGGCTGCTGCCCCTTTGAACAAAGCATCGACTAACGTAATTTAATAAAACGTTTAGACGATTAGATTCGTTTGTATGCACTAAAATGTAACCATTAGATACGCTATCTACACACACACACACACACACAATAACACACATACAAGCACACTCACACAGACACAAGTGCAGGCGAAGCAAGTGCAAGCAAAGCTAAGACTTGAGCTTCCATTTGGCAGCAGCTGCTGCACTTGCTGAGGCCAAAACGCTAACGAGCCTTTGGCCACGCTCTGCAGACCTGCCTCGTCTCCCTCTCCTCCTCTTAACCGCCCTCTCCTTCCAATCTTTCGCTCAATAAGAGCATGCAGCTGTTGTCCGTGTCGAGACAGCGACGCTCCCTTTTACTTGATGCTGGTTTTACTTTTCTGCTGCTGCTGCTGCTGGAGGACTTCGTCTGTCTGCCTTGGTTGCTTCGCTTCTTGCCTGCCTCAACTGCCCTCTGGTTGCTGCCCCTGCGGCATGGTAAATCTGCGCTGCCAATCGCTGAAATTATTGCGCTCAATCTTTGTTATTAGATTAACTTCTATTTTGTTTTCCTATTTGACTTTGCCATAAAAACGAATCGAGCCTGAGCCTCCTTAATGCCCTTACCCAAATGGGGCATGACTGCCGAATGCAACTGTCAAGCTTAAGTTTAAGTGAAATGCTTTGCAATTGCATTTAAAGTCAAATGGGTAACAAAAGCAAATGTCTAGCTAAAGTAAACACATGCAGCTTACTACATTCGTTGTTATATTTTTGATGAATAAATATAAAACGGTGATTGTATTGAGCATTGAAATGAAAATATATCTTAGACTTGTTATCAAGTAAAATTTGAATGAATTTAAAGAAAGAACAGCAGAGAAAGACTGAGAATTATTATGAAACCATTATAGAAATGTTTGTTGATGTTTAATATGTAATTTATTGCTATGAATTTAAAAAAAAATTATAAATATAGAGACAGAAAAAGGCAGTCATAATTGCAAAATATGGTTGTAAATATAAGAAATGTTCGTTTGATGTTCAATTCTTCTTATCACTGAATTCAAAAAGAGCGAATAGCATTGTGAGAAATCGATTTGTAGAGCATTTGCTATTCGTTTTGCTGGCAGTGTATCAAATTTTGCTTGTTATCTTTTTGCTGCTGCCGCTTCTGCTGTTACAGTTGTTGTTTGAAAACTGAAAGTGCGCCTGGTCAGTCGCTGTTGCCATTGCTGTGGCTGTGGTTGTGGTTGTTGCTGTGGCTGTGGCTGGTGTCTGTGGTGTTGCCTCCTTTCCTTAGTCTGGTGGCATTAGGCAATGTTGCATTAGCTATGCTCGCCTGGCATTCGGTTTTGGCTTCATTTGTTTTTACGGCCTGCATTTTGTATCCATTGCCATTACGAGACAGCAGTGCATCTGCACTGCCTGCAACTGCAACATTGCAACTGCTGCAACAACTTCTTCCCTTTGTCGTCGTCTTCTAGTTTTATCTGCGGCTTTGGCTGTGGTTTATCTGGCCAAAATGCAATGCGAGTACGCGATGAGTTTGTGCCTGTTTTGGGTCTCCTAAATTGGTTTTGTGTTGCCTGCCATGTTGCTGGCGCATCAATTGAACGGCAAACAGGCAATCGGCAACAGCAACAGCAACAGCAACAACAATAAGTTGCGCGTTGCTTGCAGCAACGTGGCATGCTGTAACTTGGCCATTGTCGGGGGGCCATCGACTGCAAGCGTCTATTCTACATAGCAAAGTTTTAGAAAGGCAACAACTTTCCTTGCAGCAAGCCATGATGCGGTCATAGACTTGCAACTTGCCACTTGCCACTTGCCACTTTGCAACCTGCAACTTTCGCCCCGCCAAAAACTCGATAATAATGATGTTGCAGCAGCCTGTCGCACGTTTTTTTATTTGTCTTTCGCTCTCTCTGTCTATATGCATGTGCTTGTTGCATAATTAGAGAACTGTCATGCGAATATGATTCCAATTAAGAAAGAGACAGAAATTGAGAAAAGAGAGAGAGAGAGAACTCTCGAACTCTGTTTAAAACTCATTAAATTTTGGTTACCAAAAATTGTTTAATGAATGCTGCTCAAGAGAACCGACTCAATTGCTCATTAGATGCGGGGTATTTATGCTTTGCTTTATTAATGAGGGAATTTCTCAGACCCTCTTGCGCTACCCTATACCCTTTTTAATACCCATCTTCTTTCCCCCTGCTTTTGTTCTTTCGGTAGCATTTGCCATTTCGTGAAGCCCTGTGACAAGTGCGGCGTAATTGAAAGAAATTAAAAAGGAAAAACACAAAGCTGCAACAGTTTAACGACAGCAACAGCAACTCGAACGGCAGCAGCAACAACAATAGTAATAGCAACGAGCAGCAACAGCAACAGCAACAGCACATATTAAATGATGATGATAATGTGCCACGGAAGTGGGTTAAGCTGCTTAAATGTTCTCTGCTCCGTTCTGACGTGGCTCGGTCTGACTTGTCTTCGGTCGAGTTTGA
Source organism: Drosophila sulfurigaster albostrigata (assembly GCF_023558435.1). NCBI lineage: Eukaryota > Metazoa > Arthropoda > Insecta > Diptera > Drosophilidae > Drosophila > Drosophila sulfurigaster. The sequence goes on from NC_084883.1 coordinate 32,202,028, forward strand.
GGCTGGGTTTGGTCTGGTTGGTTGTTGGTTGTTGGTTAGCAAGCAGGCCGGCGGCTCTTAACAAAATCATTTTCGTACGTGAGTTTGCTCGGAAGATTTTGCTAGCCACAGAAATTGTCGTGGCTGTAGTTGCTGCTATCGTTGACGTCTTTTGCTCTTTTAAATGCATTAAAATGAGCACGCATCAAAGTAAAGCTGGCCGCAATTAAAACAGAGAAAGTGAATAATACCCTGCCCCAAAAGATACATCTTAGCATACACACACACATACACATACACACATGAGCTGCAGATACATTAACTGTAAGTGCCTGACATTTGGTAGCTTTTACTCACGTGCCGCAATTCTATTTGGGGTTTATGGGGTCGATGTTGCCCTTCGCGCGCTTACCTGCAATAACAAGAAGAAACAAAAATGAAAAAATAGAAAATTTTGAGATAAAAAACATCAACAACATTTACGTGTAAATGCTTAACAACAGCAACGGCAATTAAATTAATAATAATAATTATAATTTTAATGTTGATTTCTTTATGTGGCAATTGGATAACTTGTTTTGCCAGCATGGTTTAATTTTTTGTTAACGGATGTGTTGCAAGAGTGATGCGCTGATTTAAGATTAAGCAACATAGAGAAAAAGATCACAATACTTGTATGTATCAATTTGTAGGGTATATAAAAGTCAAGCACTCTATCTAGACACACTTGATTGTAATTACTGTTCGTTTTAAAGAGAATTATTGACTGAGAACAGCGGGTCACACAAAGCACAAGAAGAAGCCATAGAGAAAAGAAGAAGAGGAGAATAAAGTAAATCAAGTTATTGCTGCCACTTTAATTAGTGTCAACAGCGGCCAACAGGTGGCGCATAGCAATTATCAATTTGCAATTTCTATGCAAGAGCACTCGATAAAAAAATAATTGAAACAAGTTTCGCGGCATTTAATTTGTATGAAAATAGACTTGGCCACGCTGTGCGGACATCTTTTGAGGCCTAGACAACGACGTTGCAACGAACGATGCTGCTGCTGTTGCTGTGGCTGTGGCTGTTGCCTATGGCTTAATGAAAACTTGGCGCCTGCTGCTCTCCGCATTCTTCACTCCACACTTCACTCTCCATCATCATTGTCGTCGTCGTCGTCATCATCTTTGGGAGCGGGAGAGCGTCAAGTGTTTTAAATTGAAAATTTAATTAAAGAACTTTGCCATAGCCTAAGCCTTGTCTGCTGTTCCCTACCCCTCGCCTTCCCCTCTTGGCTCAGCTGTTGCCCGGCATAAATTAGCCAAACAAAAGCTTATTGAACTCAAGGCGCCGTCGCAGCAACAAGCTGTCGACTGGCTTCATGGTCAAAATCACCGCAAATCGCTGTCAATAATAGCCAAAAAAGAAGAAGAAAAAAAAACCGGACCGCAAAGGCAAAGGCTTAATTTGTAGCGGACTTAAGTTATATATTCACACGCTTTTGATGCCAATTTTAAACAATTGCCCTACGTCAACGCGCTTGGCCAAGTCACGCTTATGGCCAGTCCCCAAAAATGGCAAAAGGCGACAAACACTTCGAGCTCTTATGAGGCTGATAGTAATGAGTCCGAGACTGTGGGTAATCAACTTGGTAATGAAGGTGTAACATGGAGCTTGAGAGTTGAGTGCAGTTCAGACATGGCTTTATTAGGCTCATTTTAGCTCAGTTTTAGCATAGGTTCTAAGCGTTAATTAAAGCTCAGCTCAGAGTTAATACCCTGGCAGTTTATGTTTGCCCAACCGAAAATGATCAATAAACTATCAACAGCTGTCAGTCAGTCAGTCTTTCGGCAATGTTTAGTTGTTGCCTAGACTTCAGGCGGACCATTATGTCTGCGGACTTTTGGGCCGGGCTAACAGAGACAGAGACTCAAGCTGTCTCTCAGTTTGTCTGCTGACTTGTTGCCATTAACTTAAATGACATAAGCATAAAGATTTACGCCACGAAAATGGCAAGAAATCAAATGCTGTCAGCCAGAGTGTCAAATTTGTAATGAGGCAAACACTGAGACCTCTCAAAACACACACACAGAACTTGAACTGAAATGTCGCCACGCCCGATTGTTGAAATGCCTTTTGATTAAAGAAGTTGTCACTGCGAAAGACTCGCATGATTCCCCCTCCTCCCCTTCGATCCCCTCGCAGTGCTCAAGTGGTAACAAAAGCAGCTTGATAATTGCGCGTGGGCGCCCCCGGTTTTAGTATTATCATTATTATTATTGTTCAGCTACATCTCGATCACATTTATTGTTAGCCACAGCGATTTGCATAGAGCCAGAGCCAGAGACCTGATCTGAAGCATTATAGCCTTGAAGTGTGTTTCATGCTTGCGTATTATTGTAAACTCTTTAAAGCCTTAAACAAACACCACACACAAACACCGAACGAAGACTGGGAACAAAAGGCAACGGCCTTGCCAGGGCATCATAGCAATAAGCAATTTGAACAACAGCAAATTGCAGCAGCATCCACAATTAATAATTTCTCTTTCAATTCGTTACAATCAAAACAAATAAGTATATAGTTTAGTGCGGGGGTGGGCGTGGCTACCTCTACCGCCCACATGGAATGCTTGTTATGAACCGGGAAACAATTATCTTGATGTCGTCAAAAGCCATCGCCATCAAGCAATCATCATCGACATCTCCATCTCCATCCACTATAAATTCACAGCCACAACATGAATGCACTTCCATTTAATGAGACACACTCAACACACACACACACACACACACACAACGACTCACACACAGACGCACATCGATACCATCATAATAAGAGTAAAACAAAAAAAACTTTCATTTGTTTCGCTTACTCAACATAATGAAAAACGGCGACAGGGAAAAAACCAGCAGCAGCAACTTATAGGAAAAACAAGTAAAAAATCTACTATCGAGTGTGCCCGACTATGAGATACCGCTACCCATTTTTAATTAAAGCAAAATAGTGTGGTATTAATTTTAAAATAATACTAAAAATATATCATTCGACTATTGATAGAGTACTACTTTCAAAATATACCATATACTGAAAAATATACCAGATTATCAGACAAAGCAACTGCAATTTATGTGTGATTGCTATTAAATTTTAAGAAATCATAAAAACTATAGTTATTGTATGTACCAAACATCACTTACATAGCAGCGTATGAAAAGCAGCAGCAACCAACTTATAGGAAAAACATCAACAAAGTTTAACGAAGTGTGAATTATACTATGCAGCATTAAGTGCTTTGGATGCTGTCAACTCTTTATTAAATAAATTATAGAGGTAAATGAATTTGCCTTTTAATATATAATATATTTCTAATGAGTTTTTGATTAGCCAACTAGCTGTCAGTTGCAAGCAACTCTTTTGGGTTGACAGCTCACAGTTAGGGTATTTGCAAACGTTTAATATGCAAACATAAATTGAGGCTGGTTGCTTGCTAGTTTGTGTGTGGGCTGAGCGGTAACTTTTGATGCCTAGACCTCGCCCTTATCCCGCCATAGCTTTTGCCACCTCATGCTGTCAACGCAGGGCTGCGTAGGTGGCAAGTTTTGAGAGCTGAGCTGCATTTGTGATTAGAGCATTTGATAAGCTTTGACGGCAAGCCTAACCCATAAGCTCGGTTCCAGGCTCTGTGCGAGTGTACGAGTATATCATATGCAAGTGGGTTGACTTTAATGTTCGTCTCAGATTTCCGCTTAGGCATTAGACGATTGACAGCTGCAACAGCAGCAACTGATGCAACTGAAGCAACATTTGGGGCCAATGATGAAGACAAATGTTAAGTGCGCGACATTTTCACTGTCAATTAGCGCCTAGGCTGAGAGACTAAATTGCAGCTGTATGTTGTTGTTGTTGTTGATATTGTTGCTGTTGCTGTCGCTGTTGCTACTGTTGCTGATGTTGCTGACAGTTAAATAACGCAAACGTGCCGAGTTGCAATTGCTTGTTGCTGTTGCTGCTGCTGATGTTATTGTTGTTGCACCGCCAAGCACGTAACTCAATAACGCGCACATTCTAACAGCAGCAGCAACAACAACAGAAGTCAGAACAACAACGATAACAACAACAACAACAATTAAGCTAACAATGTACCACACACAAGTAAAAGTTGTTGTTACTGTCGACTCGACTCGACTCGACATAATGAAAATCTGCTGCAGCCACACCCCCCGCCTCTAGTTCCTGCCTGCTGCTTGCTGCTGCAACAAAGTGGAAATTTGCCCAGTGTGCTCTGCTCTCTGCCAATGCCTCTTACCGCCCCCCTCTCTCACTCGCCACTCTCTTGGGAAATTGTCTAATGAAAAGCTGCTGTCGACACAAACGAAGCGTGGCCAGAGCAGAAGTGTAAAAAAAAGCATTGCACGTTGTTGGCAAGCGGGAATTGAGTTAGAGCCGAGGGTTTGGGCACGGATTGCAAGCAGCAGCTGCAAAGCGGGCTGCAGGGAAGGCAATAAAGCGCCATCGATTAAGCCTTAAATACTTTGATGATGCTGCTGCTGACGATGAAAGCCTTTCCATCCTGTGAAGACAAAAAGACCCAATGAATGCACTGAGAGCAAATAGAATTTGAAAAGGTTTTGCTAGCAACATTTTTTTTTTGCGCTTCCACACACATATCAAGTATCATGGCAAAGAGTGGCTGACTTTTAATAGTGTATTTGAGAAAGCATTTGGAGTTCTCAACCGCTCTCTCTGCGGCAGCTGATGGCTTCATTATGACAGCTTAAATTATTGGTGTTGCTGCCAATGATGATGATGATAATGATAATGATGATGATGGGGCAACGCGGCAGAAGGCCGCGGCTGCCACAAGAAATGGCTTAAAAGCGCTTGATGGCCTAATGGTTGGCAGCTGCCAAGCGTTAATTATATGGTCAGCACTTCAATTGCACTCCCAATTGGTATTGGTATTGGGTTTGGGCTTTTGCTTGGGCTTGGGTTTGGTTTCAGCTGCGCCCACATTTGCCGCTCTTTATTATTTGCATACCCTACTCCATCCCCTTTTGCACTTCTCTTGTTTCTCCTCTCGCATTGTTGGCTTCATTGTCATGGCTTTTGCAAATTGCTTGGCTTGGCGCAATCACGACGAATTCTTGGCGTGAAATTATTTTGGCAACAGCTTCTTTTGGCCGTGAACATGAGTGGCTAACAAATGAAATTATTTTCATATTTAAGCAAGCGAGAGCTGCTAACTTATGGCCCCAGCCGAAGTCTGTCTTGGCTTGGCCTGGCCGAGAAACGTATTGCTTTTGCCAACGCTGCCAAGTGGTATGCCGTTGTCTATTGTCAATGAGTTATGGAGCATTACGGCGCAAGTTTTAGCTAACTGCTAAGCAAATTGCATTTCGACTGGCAACGCGAACAACTTGCAACTCGCAACTCACAACTCACAAGTTGCAACAGCCAACTGCCAACTTTGCAATAAGGAACTAAGGAACTGAGTCAGGTTTGCTCTTTTTTTTTTAGTGGGAGGAGCACGGAATCAGGAACTGAAAACTAGCTAAAAATTGCGAAGGTGAAGTTCGTTGCACCCGCTGGCAAAGATTACAAGCTGCCAGTTTGCAAGTTTTGCCATTTGCAGTTGCAACTTGGCAGTTGGCAGTGGTAAGTCGTCATCGTTGTCTGGCCAGACGCGGGCAAATAAGTTGATTGATTTATGCCATGAGCCCTGCAGACAGTCGCGAGATCTTCAGCTGCTCATGGGTTCTGTTTTTTTTTTGTTTTTGTGTTTTGTTTGCTGCGCTGTTTGCTGCTTTTAATTATGGGCGTGCAGCTCTTAAAGTCAAAGCCAAAGCCACAGCCCCAACTCCCAAACTCCCCACTCCACAAAGCGCAGACACAGCTCGAGCCATTAGCAATTTTAATTTATTTATGTATGCGCCGCAGCTTCGAGTGGAGTTGAAGTTCTCTACCCGAGGCGGGCAGCAGCATCTCCCCATGACTCTCTAGACTGTGTTGCCTGTTTGCTGTTTGTTGTGTGTTGTCTTGAAGCGTACGAATGTTTGCATAAATTAATTTCAAATGCACAAACATGGACTAGAACACCACTCGGATTGCATGTTATAACAAACAGTCGCAACAAGCGGCCAGACGAATCAGACTCAACCCCAAGATACTCCAACTGCAACTCTCGACTCCCCATCTTCGGCTTCAGCTTCAGCTTCATCGTTTGAGTTAACTTTTCTCAATTTATTTCATGTGACATTTGGGCTAATTAAGTGCGCCAAATTGCAATTTACATGCACTTGACCATCAAATAAATTGTGAACAAAGTGATTTGTGTTCATATCATCGCCCCATAAGTCAAAGTCAAAAGCGCAAATTGCACATTGTGAATTGTGAATTGCGCATACGACGCGTTGCCAAATTATATGGCTAAAACATAAACGTTTTCTGTCTCTTTCACCGTTTGTCTTTTGCTTTTGCTTTTGTTGCGGCTTCTTCACTTTTAACACCTTCGGCGTTTGCTGTTATGTTGCCGTGTGCTGTGCTTATATTGATAATTAAAATAGAAATTAAGCAAGACGAATTTGTAAACAAAGCGTGTCTTTGTTGTAGTTGTTGTTGCATAACTGAGTTTCGGGTTAACCTTGAGCTCGCTTTTTTATTTTGTATATTGTAGTCAAAGCCACTAAATGAGTGATCATCTAAGTAAGTAAAAATATGTTTATGATGTGGCCATAGTTCTGGCCATATTTTAATTGCCTTTTCGAGCGGACACTTGCGGTATGAGCTATTTTATTGGCCAATTTGCATGCTGATTGCATTTACAAATTTAACATTTTTTTTAATTGTTGGATTGCTCGAATGCTGCGATGCTGTCACGATTCAATTAATTTCTAATTTATGCTGCACACACGTGTTATGTGCGGACCACGAGTGTGTGTGTGTGTGTGTGGCAACTAATTATTGTTGGTAATTATTTTTACATTCATTATTCACAATTGAAGTGCTCAATGCAATTGCTCAATTAATGCGTCGTGTGTCAGTCAGTCAGAGAGTCAGACAGATTGTTTCGAATAAGTATTTCCTGTGGTCAAACAACTTTCCAATACCGAAAATCCCTCTGTCAATGCGATAGAGACTTTTCTTTTCTTCTTTCTCGCCGGGCTAATTGCGACACCTTGGCACAATCAATTATGGGTTGGGTTCAGTTTCTGTTTCTGTTTCAGTTTGAGCTCTGAGTACTCAATCTTTATTGCATTTGTGCGCCTGTCACATACCAATGCCACGCCCCGCTCGAGTTCGAGTTCGAGTTCCAGTTTCAGTTTCGGTACGAGTGCATTGACAACTCTCTTAACTGATTGCCAAGCAGGCAGGCGGCTTTGTCCAATTGCGGACTTGTCAGCTGTCTGCATAGAATGGGAACGCGATAAGCATCTCGACAGCAATTTGAATACTTATTATTAGCTGGCTGGCATTATACATAGTAGTTAGATGGAGTCTTTAGCATTAGCACCGATGAGTCTGCGATACGGCGCGATCACATTGATGACTTCATTGACCTTGCCACCAACTATTTACTAGCCAGTTGCCACTTACCTTGGCAATGGTCACTAAAAAAAATATAAATAACTTCAACTCAGCTGACTTTTTATATGTGTACTTACAAGATTACTTTAAAAACTTTTATAAAAACATAAATGCTAGTTTGTAAGAGCACAGACTACAACATACTCTGTGCAGTGCTTTGTTCACTTTTTATTCTCTCTCCCATTTTGCAGGGTATTAGCAACATTAGCTTCAACTAGTTTTGGAGTTTGGCTTTAATGACTGTTTGGAAAATTATATAGCGCCAGTTTGTAATAGTTACAACAACTCAACTGTTTGGTGTGTGTGTGTGTGTGTGTGTGTCTGTGGTAATTAAGTGCCAAGTGCTCGATTAGATGATTGCCTTCTGCCTGGAAGTACTCACAGTACTCAACTCAACTCAACTCGACGGCGATCCCAGCAATCTTGGCATTCATTCAACTGTTCAGCTGTTGTTCATTTAAAATCTTGGTATGTGCTTATGCTTGTGCTTCTGCTTGTACTCTTCTTAAACATGTTTCCCCATCAAAAGTACAAGTATTATTTATCTATGTATGTTTTTTCAGTTTTTTGGTTTTTGTAGGCGCACACACATTAATCTAAGCTTAGAATGAGCCCGTTTATTTATAGCCATGCGCCAATCGCCATCAACGGGCAACAGATGAGTGGATGAGCAGCAACATCTATATATCTATCTATCCAACTCTATATAGTATACGCTCAGCCAAGTCAGTTAGTCAGTCAGTCAGCCAAGTCTTTTGCCAGCAATGATTAACTGTTGTACAAAAGGCGAATAACAGCTAGCAAACATTTTCAAATCATTTTCTATGATGCCCTCACTCGCAGCTAAGTCGAATTGTTCACAAGTTTTGCGCAAAACTTGTTCGATGTCATTCCCTGAGAAAGTTGAAAACTAACTCTCTGCTTGTGCATTCGCAATCTTGTCAAGTTGTTGCCTGAAGTTGGAATTTGCTGTAAAGCGGGAGAGAGAATACTTAAGTCTCTAATCTGCTATAATTAAAGAAAATCGTTAAATAAAATAAATAAAATTGCATAAGAATTGTAGATGTTATTTAAGAAATACTTCTGGTATATTCTCAGCTTTATGGTATATTTCAAATGTAGTACTTTAACGATATTTCAAATATGGGATTCGGTATATTAGTATTTTGGCGCTATAGTATTTAGTATACATTAAGAAAACTACCGCAAAGTTATGATTTTATTCACTCGAATGTGGCTTTCTTACTTGTTAAATATTTCCATAGTGTATTTCACTATTCGTTTATTTAACCCAATGGCTTTTTTCTTATTGAGGTTCTCGGTATTTTATTTTTGAGCGATTTGTTTGCTGCTTAAAAGTCAATTAATGGCTCTAAGTATGGGCTTTTCTTTCCGGCTCGCCGTCTCTTTGGGCAAGGTCATTGCACAATTATTGAAAAATTATTAATCATGGTTAAATCATAGGTAAATTGCTCTAGCTGGGTCACATGAAGCATGCACGTGTCGTTTGGGCCATAGAGACCGCACTCACTATGTGCTCTCTTAACTGGGTCAGTTGACGTTGGCTTAGCTGCTAGGGGTGGCGTTGAGGCACGCCCACAAATTACGTGGCATCATCAATTTCATATTTAGCTTGTGTCGCATATGGCGCTGCATAGAGGAAAAGCCAAAGAGCTGAAGGCATGGCTCATGAGTAGAGTCGAAGAGTCGTTGAATCGTCGTCGAATGCCGTTAGCTATAATTGACCATAATAACAAAAGTTAAGCGCAATGGCATTCGCCAGTCGCCTTTGAATATATGTATGTTGTGTGTTTGTTATTGTTGTTATCGTATATGAGGTTGCACAGTTATCGTTGTTGTTGTTGCTGTGACATTAACCCAAAGCGGCCTCACATCTCGCATACCTCGCACGAAAAGTGCCGCAAATAAAACGTACGAAAAATTTAATTCAATTTAATAAGCGAATATGTTGCGTGCCACGTTTGCTGCACTCAGTTGTATCTCCCTCTCTCTATCTCTCGTACTCTCTCTTTTTTTTATTATTTTATTTTTTTCTTTTGCTCTATGTGTCTGTGTAATGTGGCGCACTCGTGCATGCTTCAGAGCTTGAGCTCCACCAGATGCCTGAGATGACGATGTACGTTGGGAGGATGAAGCCTGTTCCCGGTGTACTCAGTGTGTGTGAGTGTGCTTGGTGTGTGTAGTCATGCGTACACCTAAGTGTGTGCCAGCAGCAACTCCATCTCCATCTCGGTCTAGGTTTTGGGCTCTACTGAAGTCTGGGGACTTCAACTGTCGGCCGCGGCGGGCGTTGCTCGCTCGTCCAAATGTGAAAATAATCGTAAAAGGCAATTAGCGCAAAATAGCTTTGACACTCATTCAAGTCAGCTGGCCATGTAGGTTACTGGTAGCTAGCTCCCCCATTACTCCACAGATATACACACACATACTACACCAAAATGTCCCCCAGAGGGGGTCTCACTTTGTCTTTTGTTGGTCTAGGCAATTTTCGTTCACATTCGGTTTTGTTTCGGCGACTCTTTACATTAGCCAAATTAATTGTATGTAGGTCAGTGGAAACGTAATTTGGTCAGAATGCTTCGCTGACTCGCGTAATAAATCTAAAGGAACGTTAACTTTACGCCGCATAAATATATATGAATGTTGCACAGTAGACTTTATTCGACGTGGAAGATAAAAGAGGGGAAATGTAAATGTCAAGTTAAAATATCTATCTATATTTATGAGTGACCTTAATCTGTTTGATTTCCAGCTATCTACATACATTCATATGTATTTTATGTTCGAAATTCTCTATTAGTTTCATATTCATAATTTTTAGATTTATATTGCTTTCAGATATATTACAAATTATTTCCCCATTTCTCTTTTTATTGTTCTAACATTCTATCAATCAATTTATTATCTGACAGCAAAGAAATGTAGAGTTTGCCAATTTTCGACACATTAATCCATGTGCAAATCCAGTTGTTTATTTATTAATCCGTCTTGTTACTTATATCTCAACTCTAACAATTTATACACTATTTTTAGCTTTTAACTTTTTAGCACAACATTGTTCTCTGTCCCATATATATGTAGTTTTATTTTATATTTATATTCTTTACTATCGAATTGAATACCTGAATATTCTGGCCTATTTATTATTTTATTCGTTTTGGAAGCTCTTGGAGTCTGCGTCGCGTTTGGCTTTGGCTTTGGCTCAAGTTGAATGGCTTTTGGCCCCTTTTGTGTGACCTTTAAGCCATTGTTTATGCAACCCTTTTGTCGTGCTTGAAATCTGAAATCTGGCAGCGTATCGCAGCCCCTTTATCTGCACTCGCTGCTCCCCTTCGAAGCAGCCCTTGCTTTCAGCCGGAGCATCCTGTCTGTTGCATTTTTAATAAAAGTGCCGCAAATACTCGAACTCGTATGTGTTTTACTGGTGCTCTCGTATTACTCGAATTTTTATAAGCGCCTGCCATTTGATTTTATTTTTGTGTGTCAGCGCGGCGCTGAAAGTCATGCGGCCAACTTGAACCTGAGTCATGCAACAACGGCTGCCTTGCTAGCTGGCTGCCTGGGCCAGGTAGGGGCGCCACCAACAGCAACAGCAACAGCACACACTGGGCCACCTTCAGCAGTGTCATAGTCATGCCACAGAATGGGGTCTGTCTCTCCATATGACCAACATATTGTGTCGCAGTGGCGGACTGCTGACTGCTGCTTGCCACCGCTGCTGCTGCGTCAGCGTTGCACACCTGGGCACACTCGATGGCAATGGATTGGTGCGATATGCCGCCAGCCGCCTGCCGTCTGTTTGTATTGCTCGATTGGCTGGCGATGGCGATGGCGATTACTCAACCCCCGTGGCTATGATACAATATGAGTGGAAGTAGTCAAAAATGTATTCGCAGCCTGAACGAACGTTGCGCCAATTTGTAGGCAATTGACAATGTCCCCCGTCCCCGTCCCTTTCTCCTTCCCCTTCCTTTGAACGCAAGCGACCCCTTCAACTGCCCTAACAAAAATAACACATTCAACGCAGCGAGACAAAGGCGCATTAAAGTTGATAGCGTCCGGCGCTGCATACCCCGTCGTATACGTAATATGGGGTATATAGTTTTAGCTTCATTGCTGCATCATCTGAGTGTTATGCAGGGTATTTGCTGCTCGTTGTTCTCATCTCAATTGTTTGCCGAAAAAAAACATTTGCTATTGATTTTGATTTTTATTGAAATGTTTTGGGCTGTTGTTATTGCTGCAGTTGTTGTGTCGTTTTTGTTGTCTGCCTGTTTATATTGACATATTTATGGCTGCGGCCATTGACTACCCATCGCTCCCCGCTACCCGCTTCCCACTGCCGACCCCTTCTACCCAGTTGCTGTTGTTGTTGTTGTTGTTGCGCATATTGCATGGATTACATAAATCTCGGGGTGCGCCATGCGCAATTGACACACCTTTTTGGCACATTTGAAATCGAGTGGCAGCAAGAGGGTAAGCTGATCGTTGCCACCAATTAAAATTGAAGGACTTATGTCCTGCGTGCTTGAATTCTAATTGCCGTGGCAGCAGGGGGCGCACAGGCTCTCTCTCTCACTCACTGCTCGCCACATGTGGCAGCATCTGCTTGTCGTGGCACTTGCAGCAACAACAGCAACACATCCTGCAGCCAAGACACAAATCATGTTCTTTATGGGCCGCAGGACGCGTCTTAGAAACTAGGCGCTGACATGCAATCAAAGACGCAGCCAAAATGCTATAAGCTCAAATGCCTTTTGCGGTTCGTATTTATGTGGCTGCCACAAGTTATAAGCCATCAGGCGGCGGCGCCGCAGCGGCTCGATTAATTACAAATTTCTTGTTTATAGCACTTGACGGCAATTGTGATAAATCAATGGCAATGTCAGGCCCCCGTCTAGCATGCTATAAAAAAATATTGTAAAAATGAAAATGAAATAATGGACAAACGGCAAAACTGAAAACGAAAATATTGTTCGACTAGTCGGAAAGACTTTCCGTGTTGACAATTTCGCGAAGCAGAAATATGCTTTTCCAGCGGCAGCGAATTTATGTTGCAAGCTATAAATTTGTGGCCCATGTACAACACACACACACATACACATAGACTTACATAGAAGAACACCCACCTGGGCAGGCAAGTGGCAAGACAAGGGGCCAGGGCAAGGCCGGGGCATGCAACATGTTTATGGCCGAAGTAGCAACAGCAGCAGCGGCGGCAAAATAATGAAAATGTTTTCCATTTCGATTGGCAATTTCCGCAATTTCTTGCCGCTGCTGCCACTGCTGCCACTGCTGCTGCTGCCCCACCTTGTTTGTGGCTGCCACAAATTATTGAAAACGAGTGCTCAAATATGTCGCACTGACAGTTGCCAGTTACAGCTGCCCGAACTTTGCGGTTGCTGCTAAATGGGTTAAATAGAGGGGGAGGTGTAGAGAAGGGGGGGGAAGGGGAAATTGTAAACAAACAGCAAAACAACAATCTGTGCCAAATTGTTAGCCTTTTCAGCAGTGTGGTCAGTGCGTCAAGGGTAGATTTAATAGCCAATACATGGCGACTTGTCTTGAGCTCGTTTTATGCGGCAAGCCTTGGTGTTGCACCAATCACAGCGCTGAGGCAGCAGAGCTGTTGTTGTGGTAGTTGTGGTCTGATAAGACTGCAGTTAATCGGTGGCATCAATAGACAAACTAAACCTATAACCGCACACAGCACAAAGCCATTGTGGAAAAATGGCCAAAAGGCTTGTGAAATTTCTCGCTGCCGTTGTTGTTTCTGCTATTTGCTGTTGCTGTTGCCGTTGCTGTGGCGCTGGATCGTCGGGGCTGACTGGCTGGCTGGCTGGTTGTAAAATTGAACAATGCCACTCAAAAAGTTAAAGTTCTGTGGGTCAGTAGAATTTTCTCAGGCCTGGCCAACAACGAACTAACTGGCCAGGCATCGACATCAAAACATCGACAACAACCCGCAAACGACAAACAACATGGCATTTGTAGTTGGAAGAGAATAAGCAAGTTGGCTACGCATGCGCGTCACAGTCGAAAGCGAGATGGCACGATGGCCAACGATATATAGCAAAAGCTATAGACCATGTACCATGCATGTGGAGTACTAATGAAACCATAAAAATCAACCGCAGACGCAAAAGCAGACACAAACGCAAACGCAGACGCTGCCAAGGCAGATGAGAACTGAGAATCGAGAGCTGAGAACTGAGAGATCCGCTTGGGTTACAACAACTTGGCCAAGTTGAAGTATTTTATGCTGTGCTGTTGTTGACGTTGTTGTTGTTATTAACGTGTTGCGTCTTCTTCAGGCTGGTCGCTGGTCGTGGTCGCTTTTTCGGCCAGGCCAGAATATTATGCTATGTCTGTCGTGTAGTTTTGTTGTTGTCGAGTAATTTTAGCTTTTGGAGCAGGGGCAGGGGCAGGGGCTAGGCCTTAATGTTGACCACAAAATGACTTACATGAGTCCCAGACGAATGTTGCATGCAAATAATTACCAGAGGAAACCTTAAGAGCACCTACAAATACGTCTGCCAGTCAGTCAGTCAGTCACAACAATGGAAATGAAGCATGCGTTGTTGGAGATTTAACATTTCCTGCACATATTTGAGTGAAATCTGTCAAAATAATCCAACTGCAACTCCAACTCCAGCTCTAACTTCCATTTATGCCTCAGACTCAGCTGCGACTTTGCTGTTGACACAGGTAATTAGGCATAATTACACTATGAGAACGTCAACGTTGACAGCAAAAAAACCAAAAAATATGCGACTCCAACGCCTGCCACACACAAACAATTTTTATATATACACTTATATATATATATATATATCTAACTATAGCTGTGACCCAAAATGAGGCTAATATGTGTATTTATGGTCTGGCTTTCACACGTTGCCCGAAATGTGTCATAATTTTCACTTTTTTACCGTACACATTTATTTTTTTCGGGCTCTGTTGTCGCAGTTCTCGTTTAACTTTTGCTTTCTGTCTGACATAATTTTTGTTTTTGTTTCGCTTGTCTTTATTTTGCTTTTTTTTCTGGCTGGCGCAGCACGCAACAACAACAGCAACAGCAACAAGAACAACAACAAGAGAGCGCAAAAAATATTTATTGCATACAGCAGATTTGCATGCCACATTTGTATCACGCTGCATCTGTGGGCGTGGCATTTGCGACATTCGCTTTTTTTTTGTCTGGGCAATTATCGTTAGCGAACTGCAAGAAATCGTCGCCGATTGAAGACTGACTGCCACAGCAACATCCTGTTCTGCAACGTATTCTCTTCTCTCTCTCCCACTCCTCACTTGCTGTCTCTATCCTTCTTTTCGTTTTGGTCCTTGCCCCTTTTGCCACATCAATGGATAATTTACAAGTCACGTGTGTATGAAATTGAAACAAAATGCGCATAAATTTTTTCAGCACATGCATGTGAGAATTTGTTGAGCGTGTGTGTGAGTGTGTGTGTGAGTGTGTGTGACTAAGGGGCTTGTCTTGCCTGCAGCATTTAATATTAATGAGTTATAGCACATAGCCTATATGTTTGACGATGCGTCTGTTGCAGTTGTTGCCTTTATTGTTGCTGTTGCTATTGTCGCTGATGTTGCTGTTGTGCAGTTGTTGTTGCTGTCGTGTCTTGTGGCCTGTCTAGGCAGTGTGCTCACTTCTCGGTCTTTGCATCGGTCCTTGCCAAGTCGCCGTGTTGAGCGCTGCATTTAGTTGGAGGCTCTTAAAATGCGCGACGATGACTGCACTACATGTTCAAGTGGGCAACAACAGCAACAGCAACATCGCAAGAGCAACAATTGTTGTTGCTGGCCTCGCTTCGTTGACTGACTGACGCAGTAGACGCGACAGGCGGGCGGCGGACGACGGACAGAACATGCTGACGGACGAACGCGGACTGCCATTAAAGGATGTGCCTTGACTCTTGATGTTGTTGCTTTTGCTGTTGCTGTTGCAGTTGCTGTTGTTCTTCTCTCTCCTGTTTTGTAGCTGGTGTCTTGGCAATGCCCATGTGAGGCCAAGATGCTGCAGGGCCTCGTTTCGATTTCTATTTTGCTGTTTATTAATGCAGATACATATATCCAACCTTACACTCGGCACCACAGCATGCCACACCACAGCATAGCACACCTTGCCACACCTCAGTCTCCTCCCCCCTTTGCCAGCAGCTGCACGCATTTTAACTAAGTCATTTCCGTGACATACTTCGGGCCGTATAACTTTTACTTGTCTCTTTTGCCACACTGTGTGTGCCCCGTGGCCACGGATGACATTAACCCAGGGTCCACTCGCAGTCGCAGTTGTGGTCCAAGTGGCCATTAATAAAGCAATTGGCAAAGCGTTCGAGCGAGGGAAATCGAGCAGACAAATCTATAAACCAATTAGAACAGATCGCAGCTAGCCGCAGGGCGGATAATGTCTGACATTAAAATGAAAAACCTGCGTTCATAAACATTGATCTATATGTTGGAGTATATAGGCAAGTAAGTGAGCAACATGCGAGGGTTGTTAATACACTTCTGCGGACTTTAGAGTTGGCATCTTGAGAAAAGTAATTAAAATATTGTTGTATTTAATTTCCAGTTATTTTTAAATTTTGTTAAAAAATTATTTATATACATTTATTAACAAGAACTCGAAAGATAGATGATTGATTTGGTTTTTATAACTGACCTAACAACACTGTCTTTAAGAATTTACTGAGAAATATAATTCAGAAAAAAGTAAATCATATTTTGCTTTTATTTATTTACATTCATTTGTCGAATATAAATTAAATTTGATAATGTTTTATACTGTAGTATAATTTGAATAATATGTAGTAATCAATATACTAAATGTAGCGTATGGCATACTTCAGTATTTTTGGTATATTTAAGTATTTTATAGTATATTTAAATAATATATTTAAACGAATTTTGATTACATTATAATTTTTATAAATAAATATATTAAATTACCTCAAGTTGTATTTCAACTTCATTTATTGTCAAGTGACAGACTAATAAACGTCCAACACTTAAGAAGATTACTTTAATTAGCAAACATTAGATAAGAATATTCTTAATAATTGATGATACAACTCTCGTCTATCGAGGAAAAGTCAACGTTAACTAAAGTGGAAATCTATTTCCTTTACTGACACGACGACAACTTCAACTTGCAGACATGTCAGGCAAAATGGCAAAGTCGAAATGGAAACCAATGGCGTTTTGGTTTAGGCTTTGCAGTTGCCGTTTGCCTGCTGACTGTTGCCTGTTGCCTGCTGCCATTGCAGTTGTCGTTGCCGGTGCAGCTTTGTCAAGCTGAACAGCTCCAAGTGCAACTGCAACTGCAACAGAAACAGCCACAGCGACAGCGACTTCAACTGCTGCAACTATTGCCGGGCAGTTTGTCAGTGGCTGTCGTCGATAAGCAGCCGCAGCGATGTAATTGACACAATTTGAATTTATATCTGTGAATGCTGCAAATGTGAATACGAATACGAGTACGAATACGAATACGAATACAAATGTGAATACGATACCGCTGTCGCTGTCGTCGTCATTGTCGTCGCTGTCGATGTCGCTGAGGTGACTAAGCTGCCTCAAGCTGAAATCCTGCCGCCAAGGCTTGTCCTTGGCTGTCGCGGCACATTAATCATCCATCCCAAGCCCCAATTGTGTAGGGTGTGGCTTCGGCACAACAGCAACAGCAACAGCGACGACGACAACAAAGACTTGGCTTTGTTTTTGGGGCCAATTGCCGCATACATTTGCATGCAGCAGTGCCACACGCCACACTCGACTGCGACTCCGAATTCGACATTCGGCTACGGCTGCGGCTGATTAGCTACGTAATTTGTATATTAATTAGCAGCGTGGGAGAACAAACATTTTGGCATGTACGACTTAAATAAAACATAAATTGAAATTTACTGGCGGTAGTCCGATTGCCAGGCCAACATTCAGACCATCTTGCAAGTGAGTGAGTCTTTTTCTTGGCCACCTTTCACTCGATGGCCAAGCTATAAATTTCATGGATGAGATGCCAAACAATGCGGATGTAAATGAGGGCGAGGGGCAGCCAGAAGAGGGGTGGCAACGAAGGCAGACGCCATAAACGGGGCGTACGGCAATGTCGATGGTGGCAAAGGGCAGTGTGTCAGTGGTTTCTGCGGCTGCCACAACGTCTGCCCGGCACCCACGAGTGGCAGCCAAAAAGAAAACAAAAAAGATGCAGATAGCGCACAACAACACAATCAATATGAAACGCAAAGCTCAAACATAAACCTCAACATCAGCCTCAACCTCAGCCTACTTGAAGTTATGGCTAAGCAAGCGTGAAACATTAGTGCGGCCAGTTAATTTGTAACAATTGAATTGTAACGGCCAAGAGGCAGATGTTGGCTTATTGACTCGCAGCGACTCAGTTCGACTCTTCGACTTCACTTGGGCCATATGCGAGCGCGGTAAAAGGCAGCGCAGAGTCAGACGCAGAATAGAAAGGTGTTAAATTGGCAAAAAAAAAAACCAAAAAAAACAACATAAAAGCGCAAAGCGAACGCGTCGAGTGGGCGTGCAACAGAGCTAGGGGCGTGCCACACCGCAACAACAACAATAACCACAAGTGATGGAAAACGTTACAAAAAGGTCATTAACTTGGTTCTCTTGGCAAACGGCACAAAACGAAATCAACTTGAAATCAACTTCAACTCAAACTCATACTCCAAACTCCAAGTCGAAGTCAAATCGAATCAAATCAAATCAAACGAAAGAGCAGCTGGGGCCACCGGGTAGGTAGGCACTGTATCGCTGTCTGCGCTTATATCGATGTCCATCAATTTTTGGCCAGTGAAAGTGTCAAATTTCTGACAGCCAACTGTCACATGAGCAAACAATTGCGGGCCACAATGGGTTAAGTGCTGCCCCCAAGTGTTCACCGTTTACTTTCCATCAAAATTCGAGTGCGCTCGAATGCTATTGATTTGCCATAAATATTTTGATGTATATCGAATTCAGCTAAAGAAAGCTATATCAATTTGATTATTGTTATGCTTTTTTGTGGGTGAGGGAGATAAATCAAAGATTTTATATAACAAAGTTGTATAGTTATTTATATATTTCGCATAGAATAAAATGAAATTGACTTAGCTTTTAAAATATTTATAGCATAATGCTGAGTGCCAAAATCAAGCTGGGATTCCTCGCTCCTCATTTATGGCATACTTAATCCACTTTTCAAGCATTTTATGAGTCGCAGTTGTTTGATAAATTGCAATAAATAATTTGGAAACCTTTTTGGCATTATTTTAAGCCAATTGATTTGCTGATTGGTTGCGCATATTCCATTAGGCAAATTGCCAAATTCCTTTCAACTAAATCGCATCATACGCCACGCCCTGCTGCACTGCATTCATGTGTATGTGTTTGTGTGTGTGCGCGTGTGTGTGTGATTTAAATTTGATTTTCTTCTTTTTATTTTGGCTTATTTATGCGCATTTTTAAGCTTGTTATTTTTTAATCTCGCGCCCTTTTTTCGTATGTGTGTACAAAGTATGTTGCCCCATGTTGCACACCCCCCGCAATGGTTCGCAATTATTTTGGGGCTGGGGCCACAACACATGAGTGTGTGTATGTGTGTGTCCCTTGTATTTGTATTGTTATGTATTTTTAATGAATACCTTTTCAACACATTGCAGGCTTCAAATTGATTTCCAGATACAAATTAATCAACTCTCGTTTCGAGCTCTTCGACCCAGTTTACAATTAAAATTATGACAGGCTTTTTTTCGACTTTGTTTCCGCTTTTGTGTTGTGTGTTGCGACTGCCGCTGTTGCTGTTTCTGTTGCTGCCGCTGCTGCTGTTGCGATGTTGTGGGTATTTTTGCCCGCAGTGGAAACTTAATTAAAAATTAATATTTAATATGCCGCACGCTGTGTTGAGGCATTTGGCCGCGCTAGCCCATTAGTTAGCCAGGCCTAAACCGAGAGAATTGGCAAGTTAATTTGCCATTGATTAATGACAAACACTTGAGTACTTATTTGGGTCACTAACCCGCCCGCCTCCCGCTTTCCTTTGGCTGCTGCTGTCAATTCAATTCTTGCCTACCAAGTGACACAACATTGCCAGCGGCTGATGCATGCCCCAAACTCCATGCTCCATGCTCCACGTCGAACGCTGCTCTTTAGCATATAAATCAAGGCATTGTAAATGCCTGTTGTTGGCTTGCGGCAACAGGCTTATAATAAAGACATGCCAGTCAACCAACCAACCAAGCAACCAGCCAGCCAACTCACATGGCAACTGAGCAACGCCCGCGCCATGTCAGCGACTTGGATGTGGATGTGGATGTGGATGCGATGTCTGCGAAACCAATCAGCTTCAAACTAAATCAAAAATCATAAAAGAGCAAAAACCATACAGCATCAGATGCCAGTCAAAACAGAATTGCACACATGAGCTGCCACAAGGCACAAGACGTAGGATTTGGGCATATTGGATGAACTGCTGCTGCCGCTGCAGTTGGGAATGATATTTTGGGGGCATCATCATAGATGCCAGAGTCTGGCTTGTCGTTTATAAATAAAATTTGCATAAATTTAATAAACCCTCTCGTTGTCAGTTTGCCCACAAAAGGCAGGCACAACTTTGCGCACTTGTTAGTTGCCAATGCTGTGGCTGCATGCAACCAGCAACCAGCAACAGTCAGCCGGCAGCCAGCCGCTAGCCACAGTGGCAGGCAGATTTGTGATTTACCGATTTACCGGTAAAGCGGTTTGTCACAAAACGCCGTTGTCTCACCCAAAGACCCATAAATAACCCAATGCCGCTGTCACAAATAATGATGACAATGCACCCAGTACTCAGTTGCCAGTTTTCAGTTTCCAGTTTTCAGTTAGCAGTGTCCTAGACAAGCAACCAAACATTCAAGCGGCTGCCCATCTCGATCCCTGACCATCGAGCACGTTCTCATCATTTCGCACGCATTGGCCATGACTTTGGCTTCTGTTCTCCTGGCTACTGCTTGTTAACAACATCCATACTGACTGACAATGGGCCAAAAACCATAACCAAAGAATTTCTTTTGTTTTGCGCCCCGAAATCTATAGACATTTCATTTACATTCCTGACAACTTTTGCTGCTTTGCTATCTCGCTATCTTTCCCATCTTTGGCAAACGTATTTGCTTATGCAACTGGAGCAGACATTCAGTGCCCACTGTAGCTAGCTTTTTTTTGGGATTGTACTTTGGTTTTTATTTAGCATTTTGTTGTTGTTGTTCCTGTTGTTGTTGTTCGTTGTGATTTAAGTACGAGTGCTTTGAGTACGAGTGCAATGCTCTTTAAATCATCTAATGTATAAATATTTGCGCAATGCCGACGCGGCGCGACTTCCTGGTTAAGGCAAAGTGCGGCCACAAATTAATGTCAAAGTCAAATGAAAATGGCATTTGGCAAGACGCCGCCAGGCCTAGCGACAGTCGCAGTCTAAGGCGCTGTCTCGGCCACAACTGCAACATCGAGTTGCCAATAGTCCGAGTTAGAGCCAAAGTCACGCCATAAATTTTGCGCTGCGAAAAAATGACAGAAATGCGTTTATTGACCAAATGCGCAGCAACTCATCGATTACGAGGCTGAGACGAACATGGCAACGAAACGGGGAGAGAGGAAGGTGATCAAGAGGTGCAGTTGACTGCAAGTGAGACTGCCTTGACCATTGGCTTTATTTTGCTGCTGTTGTTGTTGTTGTTTGCTGGCTGCGTTGCCTTTTGGGAAATGCCGTTGCAGCATGCATACACACATGTCGTATACGTAATAATGTTGACTATGTTTTCCATTTGTTGTGTCTGTTTGGTGTGCGAGGCAGTTGCAATGCGGCGCATAAATAAATTAAATGAAATATCAAATATATCGCTTGCAATTTATTTTTAAACATTTCCCTCCAAATGCAAAATGTTGTCTCCAGCTACACAAACAGCCACAGAGCTGTCAGTGCTGCGCGGACTTTAGCTATTTTACAGCGAATACAGCTAAATAAAACTATTATAATAATAACAAAGAAGCTAGAAATAATGGGAAATTGTTTAATAGAAATAATAATAATAACATAGAAATTAATAAAAATAAATAATATTTAATAAAATAATGTAAAAACAACTTAAGATTTTAATTCATTTACAGTTTGTGAGAATTTTAGCTAGACATCAATTTGGTATTTCTACTGCTAACTTGTGGCTCATTCATTTAGCTGTTTTTTAGCCTAATTGCCAGCACCGACTGCAGCATATGCAAAACGTTTGTGCTACAGCAATCCTGGCTGTCTTCTTGGCACAGGCTGCTTGGCTGCCTGGCTACCTGTCCGTTGTCCCTCTGCTCCGCATTCCCCTCTCCTAAAGTCGTTTTTGTGGCTGCCTAATCCCCCGTTGGCTGTCTGTCTAGCATACTAGCTGCTTGTCTAACTGGCTCTGCTCTTTAGCGAATATTTTTGGGCTGCTCGAGCGCTAAATGTGTGTTACTTCCGAGCGTTGGCAAAAGTCGTGAGATGCCCCTGTCTCCTCTCCCCGCCCCGCACCGCCGCTCACATCCTGCCACATTCTGCCCTGTCTCTGTCTCTTTTTCTCTCTCGCTCTGTGTGAGCGCTGTTGATGGCCTGGCAACATGTGACAGGTAACAAGGCAGGCAGCCAGCCCGCTGCCGACTCTAATGCATGATTTATAGTAAAATATTTATTTTACTGTTAAGTATATGCCGCGGCCAGACACGAGTTAGCTGAGGCATCTGCCATCTCTGCAATGGGTTTGGGGGGAGAATGACTTTGGTTGGGTGGGTGCCACATACGGAACGGGACAGGTTGCAAGTCCAACTTCTGCTGCTGCTGCTGCTGCTGCCGTTGCTGCTGTTGCTGTCACTGCTGCTTATTGTTGTGCGCCTTATCAGTGTGTATGCAAAAGGCTAACTGTTGTTTTTTTCTGTTAACGAACTGTTAGTAGTGGGCTGCTTGTTAGTTGACTTTGCATTGGCTTTGCTTCTCGGTTTTTCGGCTAATGTCACTCATACGACGCGTTGTGCAGTGCCAGATAAAATATTTATGTCAAATGCGGTTCGTATAAATCAAATGCTATCAGCTGATGACCCCGTTCCTTCGAAGTACTTCGAAGCTGGCAAGCAGCAGCAGCGGTTTTATGGCTTTTCAATAAGCGTGCCAAGCATAAATCATCCAACAGAACACAACTACAGCAGCAGCAGCAGCACAACTTATCTCAATCTAGTGTCGAGTTGCTGCCGCTGCTACACTACACAACGACACTACTACAGTGGGTAGCACAAGTCTTTCACTCGCACCAAATTAAGCCAAGCGCTCTTCACAAAAATTATGACAAGCTGCCAAGCATCGAGAGTGAGAGAGAGCCAAGCTACAAAGCTCCACGCCAAACAATTCTGATAAGCATCGCCATTGATTTTGCATGACTGAGTCTCTTTTACACTCCTCCTCCTCCTTCTGCTCCACGTCCTCCTCCTCCACTCTTTTGCGACGTTTAAAAGCTTTTCGTTGGCTTAAACAAAAGTGTCATAAATCTTGCAGGTCGACACAAAAGAACTTGACACAGTGAAATAAATACGCAGCACCCCACGATAGTAGGGCCAAGATACACAAAAGGCAGACAGAGAGCAAGCAAGCCAGCAAGCCAGTCAGGCAGCTAGTCAGCTCGAGCAAAAGGATACTAATGCACGTAATACGTTCCACTTGAATTGATAACAAAGGAGCTTGGCAATGTGGCCGCATAAAGCGCTCATGTGGGCCAGGGCACGCCCTGTCCCCAGGGGCCAAAGCCAAAGCCAGCGACTTAAACAGCCCACGCTGTAGTTGTGGCCATGATATCTCAGCCTCAGCCTCAGCCTGAGCCTAAGACTGAGACTGGCCCTGGGCCTGAACTGAACTGAACCGAATTGAACTCTACTTGCGTTGAATGCACAAGATTCAGAGCAAGTGCGTCGGTTTGGCTTTGCACTCTATTAGCCAGACAAAGCCAAAGAGCCAAAAGTCTTTTGTCACCACACAGCACACACACACACACACAGGACAGCGAGCGCACAGTGTGCATCGAGTATGATGAATCACTTGAATAAAATTGCACGAAAAGGCTTGTCGTTAATATCATTCGTAGACAAGTTAAACTGCAACTAATTAATCTTAATTTTCAGCACGAAAATAAGTTAGACAATTTCCAGGTTCGTCTCTTCTGATAAATTCGTTTGCACATTGACAACGACATGGGATTTCCTGCCGTAATAAAAGATACTGAAATTACGTGTTGAACGCATATACAAAAAGAAAATGCCAAAATTGTGGCGGCCTAAAATTTGTTTTTGGCCGCATACGCAAAAGGCGCGACTGGCCAAATGAAAATGAAAAGAAGATTAATGACAAACGACAAATTGCGTTCAATGTCGCATTAATTGAGGCAATGAGCGCATGAATAAATGCATGAATTTATACAACAACACCAACAATGCTAGCAACAATAAAAAAACAATGACAAGTCAAATGAATTCTACCAAAAGCTGAGCATTAAAGCCAAAAAAAAGAAAAAACCAAATGCGCTTCGAAGGTCGCTTACAAGATTTTTGTGATTCGTCGATGATCAACTGGAGGATGGCAGATGATAAAACTGATGACTGTTAAGCCCCAGATTCCTCAGAATAATATAATAAGAATATCTCACAAAAGTTGCGTAATATCTGCGATAAACAAAATGCAACGCAAACAAAAGAAATATTTATGACAACAACAGCAAAAAAGATTAAACTGTGAATTGCTCAATGCAAACAAACATTTAGCATAAATTGCAAATGATAAGTTGAAGATTAATCAAGGAAAAAACAAAAACAAAAATATAAAATAATGCTTTGCAGTTGCTGACAATTTATGACTGCAAATATTTGATAATGATCACAGATTTGTCTGAATGATTTTAATAATATTTTGCGGTCAACTCACGAGCAAAACCACTTCATGATAAAAATAAAAGAAACTTTGTTAAAAACAATTAACACAAAGAATGAACCGATGATGCAAGCGAGAATAATAGTGGAATTGAATTAAACGTAAAGAATTTAATGAGAGAAAAGTTAAAAATAAACAAGCAAGTAAGCTACAGTTGAGTGTGCTCGACTATGCGATTCCCGCTGTCCGTTCTCAGAAAACCAAATAATAATATATTAAAAAACTAAAATAATAGAAATTTATATTTGGGTATAATACTCAACTATCCTATGAGTAACTGATATAAACAGTAATAAAAATCGTGAATAGTGTAAAGCTGTTATAATTTCAAGCAAATCGTTGTGATAATGAATAAAACAATACGATATGGTTCTCAATGGGTTAAGGTCGCCTTTGGATATGGATTTGGTTCCAGGCAGATCTGTAAAGTTATAGCCGCGCCCCAGAATGTGGCGCGTGTTACGGTCAACGACTGCAGTCACTTGGCTAATTTGGCATTCGGTTAGCGGAGCATAGCACCACCCAAAAACCAAAGCGTAGCCACCGCACACCACACAACACACAACACACTCACAGATACATTGACTGTGTGTCTATTAGGCGCTTTTATGAGCAAATTACGGGAGCGGCGCTCCAAATGGCGATGCTGTAACGAACTGTCCGCCGCGGCAAGTTAGCTGCAAAATATGAGCAAACCACCAGCTAATTGCACCACAACATCAATGGTTCGCTCTGCAGACCACGTAGCCTGCGGCTGGCTGCGGTTTTTCTATTTTTTGTGGCCCGTTCGTTCGATTTTCTTTCCTTCTTATTTTATGTGTAATATGCAACAAATCAACGCTACAAATTGTAACATAAAATATTTACATTGCACTCGTTTACCACCACCAGCGTCGCCCAACCACCGCTGCACCACCCTGTATTTTGTTTATTGCATTTAATTTGCGCATTGTTTGCGCGCGGCTTTAGATAATTGCGAGCATCAATTGCAGCAGGCGGTGTGTGGGCGGGGCCCAGTCAGAGGCAAAACAGCAGATCGCCCACACACAGTGGCAATCAAATTGCCAGGCGCTGACATAGTGGGCGGTCAACCCAGGATGAGTGGGCGTGCCGGGTCACTGCACACACACACACATATACGAAGAGAAAAATCAAGTAAGTATAGAAAAAAAAAAGCAAATGAAAAGCCACAGACATTTGCCTGCTTTCATTAAGTTTTCAAATGCGAAGTGCTGTGTATAATCAACGTCCAGCTGTCCAGAAACTTAGCTGTCCAACTGTCTCTCTGTCTGTCTGACTGTTTGTTTGTTTGCATTTCACGCTTGAGCCTATGGCCCCGTGTGTGATTAATCTCCCACACGGCGGGCAAAGTCGCGGCTCCAATAGAGCTCAGATCAGTGTGCTGCTGTCAGACAGTCGAATGGATGGACAGACAGATGGACAGAAAACATAATGTACACATAGAACAAATGATTTCCCACTGTTATTGATGATGTGTTGATTAGGTTCTGAAACACAACAACAATAACAACAACGAATGGCAAGAACAAATTGCGGCCATGTGAATTTCAAGTCGATTGAGTCTCGAGAGTTTGAGGGCGCGCTGCGTTTCCATTATGAATTTCACTTTGAACTCGTGCCGCACACAAACACACGCACACACACGCACACCCATGCGACGCCCTGCTGGCTTTTGGGGTTCTCTGTTGCACATGTGTTATCGCTGTTGTTGTTATTGTTGCTGTTGCTGGTCAAATCCGCAACACAATAATAATAAAACAAAAATTGGGTCATGTTTGCTCAAAATATTTTGTTGCAAATTGCAAGAATCATGCAACCCAGCGTGTGCCTAATGAATTGCCAACTATGTGTGCGATTGTGTATTTCAGCGCTCTTTTGTTTCGAATTACGCAGCCAACAACTAATGGCCAGACAATGTTGCACGCGCTTTGTGCCACAAAGTGCCGCAGTTACGCAAAATGCAACGCAATTCATTAGAAGTTTTCTGCAGCTGCCACCGCCTGTCAATTCCAATTTATATGCCACATAAATTGATCAAAATAAATCTCCAGCCGGGGCTAGACAACCGCATGAGTATGCAACGAGGGTTGCCTAATAAGTATACTTATATTTATTTAACTAATTCGATATATTGTTTAAGTATAAATTTGCTAACAACATAACTACGCGTATAATTAATAACGTGTCTGCTTGAATGAGCTGCAATTTGCATGCAAATGTTTTCTGACATTTCCTTAAAATTAATCACATCATTTGTTGCATGCCTCGTTGCATGATTGTGTCAACCCCTCAATCAGTAAATTGTCTCTGAGGGCATTCACCGCTTATTAGCTTATTACATTAAAATATGATCGTCATTTCATGCCAGAATTCCTGCACAAATTATTATGTACGGGCCGAAAGCAAGAAGTTGGAATTGCGGTGGCCACGCCCACACTTACTGGTCAGCCTGTCTGTCATTCAGTCAGACAGATAGTTTGGCTAATGGTCTAACCAATTGTCGCAATTTAGTGAGCCCAACACACATACAGTTTTATATTGTGGTATCTCGCATTCACACACACACACACATGTGGAGCAGGTGGGGCAGACACACAGGTAAGTACATAAATGGCCAACACCTAAGGCCAATCACATGCACACCAAACTAACGGTACACCCGAACTGCCAATTGAGGAGGAGGCGAGCAAAAGGGAAGAGTAGATAAGTTAAAGAAGAAGTAAGCTAAAATAAAAAGTGGGGAAAAAACAGCTATAAAGTTTACTGCTACAATTGGCAAATTGAAAATTGTGCGCTGGTGGCAGCAACGTTGTCGACCACAAAAGAGCAACCATGATCGGGCTCAGACTGTGGCTAAGAGTCAGACAGACGCGCGCGGGCCTTGGCATCGCCCCAAAGCCAAGTGCGAGCGCTTGATGCGTTCGTCTGCCAGATAAGCTCAACAGTTGCCGCCGCCGGCGGTTGATGATGATGACGACAAAGATGACGGCAACGGGGACGAAGAGAGGAGAGACGATGACGTTGCAGCCGCAGCAGACGAAGATGCATTTGTGCAGAGACGTTGCAGCCGCATAGACGTTTCAATTTCAAAAACCATTTGGCTAAGGCAGACATTTTAATGAAGCGCTGCAAGTGACGGGTCTGAGACTTATAGCCTGAGACTTGTAACGGTGCCAGGCGCAAGCCAGGCCAAGATCAAGCTGGGGCTAGACGTCCACGCACAGACGCAACAAACTGCAACAACAACAACTGCAGCAGCGACAGCGACAGCGACTGCAACAGCGACTGCGACTCGTCACAGTCATAGAATGATAAGGTCGCAGAAACGAATGACTTAAGCAACGAACTTGCATTCAGCTGTAAGGCTGAAGTGTCCAATTCAATGCCAAAATCTTAACTGTTGCCAAGCACAGTTAGTTCTTAAGTGCTCGGCTCAGCGTCATGTGATCTCTACAAAACATGCTGGCTATGAATGTGCGTCACTCACCTGCAGACTCCCCTCCTCTTTCTCCTCTCTCTCTCTCTCTCTCCTGAGCTTTGCCTTTATAATTTGTTTAATTAAAGAGCCCACAATTTGTGGCAAAGTATGTACACGCAAGTAGCCACAATTGCTTATTCTTTTTCGGCATTGTTGTCACTTTCAACTTTCGCTTGGCTTTTGCTCTCGTTTCACCTAACAAAAATAAAATCATCATCTCTGTATGTTCTGCTTCGTGTGCTCCAAACTTGACCCCGATTTTTCGTAGAAGCAGCAGCAGCCGCTCAAAAAACTCTCAAATAACTTCAGACTTGTGCCTCATATACTACTATATTGTAATTAAAATGGTGCCCTCATCACTTGATTGCCATAATAATGCTGAAAGGCCTGAGTCTCAGTCTGAGTCTGAGTCTGAGTCTGCGTCTGAAGCTGTTTAGGCGTTAATTTTGGGTTCTACTTGTTGTGGGCCAGTGGCAAATTATACGTTGCGAGTTGTGTGAGTGCACTTTCTCCCCGTTTTGCCGTTTGATTGAAAAGTGAATTGTATTCATCGTGGGAGTGGGCGTTCATTTAATTGCTCTTTAATGCCGCAAATCTATTGGTGCTTACCTTTGATGGCG
Source organism: Drosophila sulfurigaster albostrigata (assembly GCF_023558435.1). Taxonomy (NCBI): domain Eukaryota; kingdom Metazoa; phylum Arthropoda; class Insecta; order Diptera; family Drosophilidae; genus Drosophila; species Drosophila sulfurigaster. The sequence continues at coordinate 32,230,714 of NC_084883.1, forward strand.
TCTACTTTGCGGCTATTCGATCCGACTCACATCACACTGAAAGCAGAGAGAGAAAAATAAATGCCAATTAGTTTATGAAAACAATTGAACTCGACAATTCTAAATAGAAATCATTTCGAAATTCTGCCTGATTCGTGCTCATTCCATTAGCCACAAAGTTGAATAAAGTAACAGCCATCTTTCCCCTACCCTCTCTCTCTCTCTTCATGCTCGAGTTGGTGCACGTGCTGGAACTCGCATTGTTTGCAGCTGCAGTTCTAAAAGCTCTTTTTCGGCCACGTTTCTGTTTCGGTTATTTATTGGTCAGCATGCAAATGGCCAAACGAATTGACTGCAATTGTTTCTGTTGGGCCTGGCAAAAGTGAAAACGCAGCCCACTTTTGCTTTCCTTCAACTTTCAATTGGTGACTTAATTTCTTTGGCAACAAAAGTGCTGCAATAAAAGCTAATGAAATCGAACAACAACAACATCAACAACAGCAACAATAGTAACGAGAGCAATACAACGGCGGCTTATTGTCCACCGGACAAAACTTTGGAGCGTTGTAGAGGCAACGACAACAAGCAGCTTGCCCAAGAAATTATCAAGTGCAGTGCGCTTTGGCACTTTTACTTTCATTGTTTGTAGCGATCTTAGCCATTGTTGCCAACGGGCTTATTGTATACCAAGTTTCTGTTGCTGCTGTTGTTGTTGGTGTTGCTAGACGCTAACGAACATTTTATGGGCCCGAAATTTTCACCAAGCACATTTTATGTCGATTTTCCTTTTAGCAGCAGCTAATGAGTAAAACGCTTTTGGCAACAACAGCAACAACAACAATTACAGAGGCCCAAAAATTACAAAACAATTTGTCTTAAACGCTTAAACTTCGATTTGTATGGGAAAATGTTGCTGCATCTTTGTGGCATTTGATGAGAAAATAGCGACAGCAACAAACACCATAAACAACAGTCAAAGCAACAGCAACTTGCATAAGCAGACAAGACAAGCAATGAATGCACTTTGATTAAATGCAAACACTGCATAAAAATAGTAATCAAAACAACACTCAAAAGTTGCACAGTCAATAGAATTTTATTGAGTGTTTTCTTTAGCAATTCTTTAGCAAAGTTTATTTCTTGTTATATCGTAATAAAATCTATGCCCAAAGTTACTTGTGCTCTACGTTTTATATAACAATTTTGGGTGCGATTATCTGGCACAATTTTAAGCCTATTTAAGTGTGAAAACATTGGGCATTGAGTCATAACTTCGGTGGTTGCCTTTCGCTCTCTTTATTACTCCATTAAATGTTGGCTGTAAAAACATTGAGTAATAAATAAATATTTGCATATATCAATCTAAAGCGTAATCAGCATTTGGAACAGGGTTGTATTCAGAGTGCACCACACTACATAAAGTTTCCCAGCGAGAACAAAGCATTAAATTGCAGGCTAGCGTTAATGTTTTTTATTGTGTTGCGCAGTGTAGCGTTGCAAAGGCTGAGAGATGTGGGCGGGTCTCAGACTGTGACTGCGACTGCGACTGCGACTCTGTGCAAGCATACCCAAGTCAGGCAGTCAGTCAGGGAACGGGGGCGAGGGCAAGGGGTCACAGCAGCAGCATGCAAACGCTAAATTATCGTTGTTGATCTTATGCACAGGCCGTCAGCTTGGACTTGCTCTGTGTTTGTGCAGCGAGGCAGCAGCTACTAGTATTAAGTGGAGTCCACAGCAAACACGCCACAGCAACAACAACAACAACAACGAGTTTGTTGCTAGACTGAGCAACGTATCAATTAGCTGGAGACACAATCAACCAAGCAGGCCTTTGCCAAAAGTCACAGCAAAACAACAAATACTTAAGTACTCGAGAAATTTTTGGTTAGAGACTTCAAAGCATGGCCAAGGCATTCTTTGTCAGCGAGGACATGGAGCTGGCCCAGCTCCTACTTCACGAGGATAACGCTTTCAATTGCCTCGTCGAGGTAGGCCACACGGGCGGACTGCAATTCAACAACGTGTACGATGAGGATCGCCTGATCAACGGTATGTACACATCGAAGGTGAATCTCTGCTATGAATTGCTGCGCTACATCGAGTATCTGGAGGCGCAAATGCCTGGTCTGGAAATTGTGCCCACCTACTATGCAGCAGTGGATACCGAGGATCGTCCAAGGGAGTCGCAAATACCCATCTACGATAGTCATTTGCGTCGCATGAACACCGAGATGCGTTCGGTGATGGAACACTACAATACACTCGAGCGACGTCACAACTATTTGGTCGAGAAACGTTATGCACTGCAGAGGGCGCAAAAGATTCTGCTGTCTGATGGACCGCAAAGCGCTGAGCTGCTGTTCACGGAGAGCACAATGATGGATCTTCTGAAAGATCAGTCTGAAGCAATGCCAATTAGTTCGCATCTCAACTATTTGCTGGGCAGCATTAATGTGGAGAAATTTCAGGCGTTTGAACTTATGTTGTATCGACTCTTTGGTCGCAATCTCCTCGTGCGCCGTGCCGAGATGCCAGAGCGTGTCTATGATCAGGTGGGAGCCAAGCGGGAGTTGGTCCATAAATTTGTGGTGCTGCTAATGACCATATCTGCAACGATTCGTCCCAAGCTGCTCAAGTGCTGTGTCGCCTTCCATGTGACCATCTTTGAGTGCCCCGAGACGTCCAGTCAGCGGCTGCGTATGATCGAGCAGCTGGAGCGCGAGGCAAACGATGTGGATTTGGTGCTCTCCGAGACGCGAGTTGTGCGCAAAAAAATGTTGCTTACGGCCTCCAAATTGACCTATTCCATGCGCATCAATCTCTATAAGGCCATGAAGGTCTATGATCTGCTGAATCGCATGAGTCCGGTTGGAGCGCAGGAGCATCAGAAGTATCTGCAGGCCGAGTGCTTTGTGCCCAGGTCACAGGTGGGCGAAGTGCGTGCCGCCTTGAATCGTGGCTCACTCATCGATGCCGGCGATGCCGGCGGCTTGAATCCTCCACCGTTGCTGCTGATGCGTTCTCGCAAAGCGCAGCATGTGCCGCCCACACACTTCAGACTTAACAAATTCACACAAGGCTTTCAGAACCTCATCAATTCGTATGGCATGGCGGACTACAAGGAACTCAACCCTGCTCCCTATACAATCATCACATTTCCCTTTCTGTTTGCCATTATGTTTGGAGATCTTGGACATGGCTTGATACTCATATTGTTTGCCAGTTTTCTCATTTTCCGCGAGAAACGCATCGAAGATTCGGCGCGCATAGCAGAAAGCGAGAATGAGATATTGAATATTCTCTTTGCTGGTCGCTATATCATTCTCCTGATGGGCATCTTTTCGGTCTACGTGGGCTTCATCTACAACGATGTGCTGGCCATGCCCATGAATATTTTTGGCTCCAGCTGGAGCTGTGTCTATAACACAAGTACCGTGCAAAAGATCACTGCTGAGCTGGGCTTGGATCCAAATGATCCGAAATTCTATTCAGGTCATCCGTATCCTATTGGCGTCGATCCCATTTGGAAGATCAGTGGCGAGGATGCGATCACCACTTTCAACTCGCTGAAAATGAAACTCGCCATCATTTTGGGCATTTCACAGATGATGTTCGGCTTGGCGCTGGCCGCCATCAATTGCGTGCGGCACAAGCAGAAAGCCGATCTGCTGCTGGTGGTGATACCGCAATTTGTATTCATGACTTGTTTGTTTTGTTACCTCGTCTTTCTCATCTTTCTGAAGTGGCTCACCTATGGCGGACTGAAGCAATCGCCGTACAACTCCGCCTGCGCTCCGTCTGTGCTGATCATCTTCATTGACATGATGCTGATGAAGACATCCGAAGTGAATTCTAAAGGTTGCAACGAAGGCATGTTTCCAAATGAGCGCCTGGTCGAATATGTCCTCGTGCTGATCGCCTTTGCTGCTGTTCCCGTTCTGCTGGCCGGCAAGCCCATCTATTTGATGCAACGCCAGAAGAAGCTGAAGAAGCTACGCGGCGAACGCGATCTCAAGGCACTCAATAAAAAGGGACGTCAAACTCTGATGGAGATGCGTTCGCCGCCTAAGTATGATGAGCCGCGCAAGAGCGACGAAGTCAAAGAAACGCCGCCAGCCGACGATGATGTCGAGTTCGATCTGACGGAAATCTGGATACACTCGGGCATCCATACCATCGAGAGTGTATTGGGTTCGATCTCCCATACGGCATCTTACTTGCGTCTCTGGGCTCTATCGTTGGCCCACAGCCAGCTGGCGGATGTGCTCTTCGAGATGGTGCTGAACAAGGGCATACATAATAAATTGCCCATCTATGCCGCAGTGCCAGTGCTCGCTGTAGCCTTCTTCATCTGGGCAGTGCTCACAATTGCAATACTGGTCATGATGGAGGGTCTTTCAGCATTTCTGCACACGCTGCGTCTGCACTGGGTGGAGTTTCAGTCGAAATTCTTTAATGGCGCTGGTCACAGCTTTCAACCCTTCTATTTTCCACCCTCCACCATTCGCGGTTAGTTGGCAGTTTTCTTGGACTTTTCTCGCTTCATTTTGTATGTGTAAAATTAAAATGAAAGAAGAAAAAATACTAAGTGCCAAGTGGCAAGTGGCGACTTTTGCGGCTGCCCACGCAAATGACCAGCATCTGTACTCGTGGACATTCCAATGCAATTAGCATTGGCAGCGACAGCAACAGGAACAGCGACAGCGACAGCGTCTAAGGCCATAAACCAAAGCAAACTTTAAACAATTTCCATTTATTTGGTTTATGCCAAGTCTAGCAATACGTGCGGCAAACAACGCGTCGATGCGACGGCCATTGCCAGCTGCAGCACATTGGATGTTGAATGCTGAACGCTTGCCAATGGGTGCCAATGCGGGCGCAAAAGTCGTCGACCCTTTTGAAGCTGCCAGCACTGTTTTTTTTTCTTTTTTTCTTTTCTTTTTGTTGCACAGTTGTTAATGTGGCTGCTGCTGCGACTGCTGCTGCTGCTGTTCTTGTCGTAGTTGTTTAGCTTGTTTTCTATACCAAACACAGCTGAGTATTTGCTGGCGTGACTATTGCAGTAAGTAGTTGTTGCTGTTGCTCTTGCTGCGGCTGCGACTGTTGCCGCTCTGTTTGCGTCGCGCCGCCATTAACACCCACGCCATTGGCTGTTGTCGTAGCTCTTGCCGTTGCCTTTGCCTATGTCTTTGCCTTTGCCATTGCTGGGGCGAGTCTTGGCATAAATTATGAACAGCAACCGATGACGCATGCAGGCCTAAGTAGACTTGTTGCATGCATAAATAACTTTCGTTAGCAAGCACAGTACCTTATTATTAGATCTCTGGCCGCTAAACAAAAGACAACACCAGCAACAGTAACAGCAACAACAGCAACTCTGGCAGCAGCAACCGAGCAACAACAACGCTGAGAGCAAATGCATTTTCATGATCAGAGCAGGTTTGCAGCTACGCAATGGCTGGCCAAACAGGCTTTGAGTATGATTGCGACTATGGCTTTGGCTTTGGCTGTGCTTTTTTTTTGTGTTTTGTTTCAGCTATAGTCATCGCCATAGTCATAGCACGCGCCATTGTTTAGTTCTGCTGTGCGCAAGTTCGTTGCCTAAGTCTTTTGTTTATATTTGGTAAGTTGTGTTCTAATGCGCAACGCTGCATGCCCATACACGTGAGTGTGTGTGTGTGTGTGTGAATGTGCGTGTGCCCACAATGGGCAGCTGCTTAGCGCGTTTATGGCCAACAATTGTCAAGTCCCTCGGGTGTGCGAATGCTTTGCTTTTGCAGCAATGCAACCAAAGCAAGGTCAACGCCGTCGTCGTCGTTGTGGTTGTTGTCGCCGCATGGGGAAAATCAATTTCAAACTAAAACGTCGCATTGCTGTTGCTACTGCTGCTGCTGCTGCTTCCTTCTCCCACTTCACGTCACGTCACGTTTCGCGTTGGGTCATCAATTTTTTGAGTGCATTGTGCCGGCCTTAAAGGACGCTGCTGTTGTTGCAACTGCTACTATGTTGCTGCTACTTCTATGTTGCTGTTGTCATTGTTGCCACGGTTTTTTTTTTCGTATTTGCGCTATTGTTGGCCAACAACTGTCTGGGCTGCCTGGCTGCTGGCTGGTGGCTCTGCTTTTGGGCTTTACATGCCGGCCGTCACAAAAAAGGTGTTAAATTCAACTCAGCAGCAGCAGCAGCAAGAGCAGCAGTCGCTCGAAAAGCCCAAGCCCAATGTCAATGCACGCTGAAGAATTTCTGCCACAGCAGAAGGACATTTGAGCTACGTGGAGCTACGACTGCGAACTACATCGAAGCAAAAGAGGGAATGGGAATGGGAATGGCAGCACCTGAAGCACCTCAAGTGCTTACCTCACTTCAACGGCTAACAAAAATATTGTTTGGACTTGGCTGGCAGCTGCTACGTCGCAAACGAAGTCAAGAGTTCGACAACAACAAAAAAAACGGGCAAAAAAATCAACATGAACAAAACAATGGCAGGCCGAGTTTGGCTACCTGATGAAAACATCAACAGCGAGCGCAACGCAAATGAGCAGAGAAACAAAAACATAACTGTAAACAGCGAGCGTTATTAAATTAATTAATTAACTTGCCACACATTTTGCACATTTTAACTCACTCCCCCCTCGGAACTCCTTTACTTCGGTAGGCAAGTGAAAAAGCGCCACTAAAATTGCCACAAATTGTGCATTGTTTTTGCTTTCTGGCAACTCCCGCTGCCTGGTGCTTTTTGTTAGCTCATTTTAATTAAATTTAATAGCATTATTGCTTTGCACTTATTTGTTAGCTGATTCTTAACGCAACGGAAGCCGACAATTGGCCTCCATTAAGCAAAAAGTTGACCAAATTCTGGACAGACAGACTTTCACTCCACAACGCACAACACACAAAATGCTTTAATTAAAACTGCAAAAAGGAAAATTAATTTTAACTATGTCGGAATTTGTTTGGCAATTTAACCGGTTTTCGGCTTCTGTTTTATTTGTATTTGTTTTTATTTATAAGCAGTATCCACAGCATCAACCAGACAAAGACCGAAAAAGTGAAATTTTTTTTCACAAAATGAGAACCCATTTTTGGCATTTAGCAGTTTATTGCCAGTCAACAGAATTAAATTAAACGCTTGACCAAATACAATCAGGGGAGGTGAAAGAGACGCATTTGATTTGTGAAATGCAAATTGACCAGGAATATCTAGGCAGTAAATCAAGCTGGGAAACTTTGTCTAGTTTGGCGGCACAACATATTTTCTCTAAATGCAAACAAATTAGCAAATTAATAATACATAAATATCGGAAGAAATCTTTTGTTTTAACCGAATATTGTTTTGGTTTTTGAAACCTCATTTGGAATGTTGCAGTGACGCTTCTCTAACGCCGCTTACGTAAAAGGCTGTTTACTAATTTAATGCAGAGCAATCTGGTTTCTCATTTCTAGTAATGCATAATTTCGCTAAATTTAAATTGTACGTCAAATACTTAAATTATTCCCAAATCTTGTAGCAATAACATTATTATTATTATTCCGAGAAAACTATAAAATCGCAATTGATTCGAACAATGAAGTCAGTGATAGCTTTATTGTATTGCCCGGTGAAGCGAGTGTCTCTGAAATGTGTTGAACATGATCTTGGCAAGTTCGCTACCTCAGTCTTTTGTTTGTCTTTCTTCCCCACCTCATACCCTTCTACCAGCCTGCATGCATAATGAGAATGTGAGCCAGAAGAGAGCGAAACATGTTAACTGTATAATGCGTCCATATATATGTCAATTACAGCACGATTTTTGGCAAATTTGCTTGTCGCAGTGCTGACACATTTCCAGTTGGCATCAAATTGTGGGTCAGGCCTGATACCGATTTATGTCGGCAGCGACAATAAATTTGTCAGCTCTTTGTGAGCAACCGTTAAGTAAACGCAATGCATGATTTGTGTTTTATAATGAGGGCGAACGAAAGACAGACACAACAACGTATGATAAAGACATCGACAATGTCAGAAACTTATAAGATATGCACAGCAGGCAACATGTGTACAGCGACATAATATGCTTGATATTATCGGCAAGCTATATAGTTTAGTACTCGCTAATTATCCAATAGAATTTGCATTTCATTTGCTATAATTTGCAAAGAAAAAAGATATAGATAAAGCCATGAACAATATCAAAAACTTAAACGATATGCAAGACAAATAGCATGAGCACTGTGACATAATAAATTGATAATAGATTATCGGTTCTCTATAATATATATAATATCTAATCGATTGTACTCAATGTTATTATAATAAAATGAATTATTGTAACAGAATTTGAATTTCATTTTGTACAATTCCCAGAGAAAAAACATAAAGATAAAGCTATGAATAATATCACACAAACTCATAGGGAATGCAAGACAAATAGCATGGAAATTACGATATAATATATAACTGATAGATAATGAATTATAGTATATCTATATAGCTTAGTACAGGAGTAATAATATAATCAAAATAATTATTGTAATAGAATGTGCATTTCATTTACTATAATTTGCTAAGCGCCAACAAATTGTAATCAGCTGCAAATTCAACAACTTAACAATGAGCATGAATCGAAATTATCTCACTCTGTTTATGCAGTTGTATCTCAATCTGTAGTCAAAGCAAAGCAAAGTAAGTAACTTGTATGCTATTTACATTACATTTATATCACATGATGCTGTGTGTGTGTGCTCCAGTTGCCAGCACGAATCAAAACATCACGAAATCTCGTTAAAAACCACAGCACAAAGCAAATACGTAGCACAAATATGTACCGTTAGCTTTGTTTTAACGCTTTTTGCTGCTGTTTACGCGCAAACGCGAAATAGAAGAAACCCCAAAAACAACAAAACACAAACACAAACAGCAATAGCAGCAACAGCGGCAGCAACAGCAATAGCAATAGAAACAAATAAGTTGAAAAGCAAACAAAGCCAACAAAATGGCATTGACCAGCCAAGTGAGCAGCCACTTGGCCAAAAGCACCAGCTGCCCTGGTCAGTTGCCATTTGGCCAGTTTGTCAGTTTGTCCAGCTCGCCAGTTTGTCAGTTTTGCTTTGAATAGCTCACAACACTTATTTTGTATAATAACCTTTCATAATTTGCCACAATTAATTTGTGTGGGCCACCTCCGTAAATACACTGCGCGCAAATACGTCGAGCAATTTAAGTAAATAAACTAAATTAAGCAATTTATAGCAGCGCAAATTTGAATGGAAATAAAATTAAACTCATTTTGGCTGCAATATAAAATTCAGAATAATATAAAATTGTCAAATTACTCAAATTATTATTTGAATAGTCACTGCAAGTATTTGTGCTCAGTGTAGAGACCAGATTTAATCACTTGACAAACTGCAGCGCAGGTGGAAGAACAACAACAAGAGCATTTTGACCTTCGCCTGACAGCCAAGAAAATGCAACTCAAGAGTCACAAAAACGAACACTAAAAAAGACAGACAAAAACTTCAGAGCAAAGCTTAGAGAGCTAACAGCATAGATCTCAACTGGCAAACACTTGAACACGAAGTTCGTTGGCTGTCTGCCATTTGAATGACGTGCAACAGCGGCAGCAGCAACGGAGGCACCAACGGAGGCACCAACGGAGGGCTAACAACAATGGCATGCAATCACAACAGCAACAACAATTGGTGTCAAATGCTACCGTAACACGCCACAGCAGCAGCGAAAAATGTTGCTGCCACTGCCACAATTTATTGGCGCAACTCAAGAAATTAGCCGTAATATGGTAAAAGAAAAAAATGGCAAACATAACTCGTAAATAATTATAATTATTATGGCAACTAATTTCACTGTGGCCCAAATGCGTTGCGTCGTTGTCGCCTCCACATGAGCGCGCTACTTTCCAAAAGGGCAGCAAAGAATTTCGCCAGCGGCAGCGACGAAAGAAATGAACGAAGTGGAAGATATGTAAAGTCTCTATGGATTCGGCCAAGTGACAGCTTCCAAATGCTGCGCAATTTGCAACCGTTTGCTGCCGAAACACAAAAAAAAATCAGCAGCTACAGTTCCAGAAACAGCAACAACGCCGCTTGCCTCGCGCTGCCCACGCAGCCCATAAATAAGTCAGCAACAGCCACAGCCAGAGCAACAACAACCACAGCAACGGCAACTGAGTCGCTTAGCGTAGCAGCTCGCAATAAATCTGAGCGCGTGGGACGGACCAGAGCAGCGTCGTGCGACAAATGTCAGCGGCAAATGAGGCTACGCCCCAAACGGCGTCATCAACTAAAGTTCCATGAAAAGAGGGGGGAGCGATCAAGAGCAACAGTGTCAGCAGTGTAGTATTTCTGGCCACCAAGTGCGTATTAAGCATCTTTCAATCTTTATGACTCAACTAAAGTGGCCAAAAGCAAAGCAAAACTTCTGCTTCAACGCGAAAGCCATTAAAGAAAAGTGAGCGCACATTTTGATAATCTGTTTATGGTCACAGAACTAGGCCTCATTACCATATGCGTTAGCAAAAAAAACACACTCACATATCTATGTCGAGAGCCAGATTGAGATGGTGGCAGATAGAGCGAGAGAGAGCTAAGCCAACGCATTTAGCACTCGGCCGAAGAAGTGGCAGACATCGACATCGTCTTTGCCAATGAATTGACACATTTGGCACAAGCTCAGCGAAATTTTGTGAGCTTATTTTTAGCTCTGCTCAAAAGCTGTCCAGCTGCTCCTCTTCAGACGAAAGGAAGCTGCTAAGTGCGGCTCATCAAAAAAATTCCTACAACGCACGAAATCCGCGAAGAACATCCCAATAAATCCAAGTCTGTTTCGCTCTCCAGCTTGTCCCAAGACAACTACAATTAATATTAATCCATACTGCGCAGTTTTTTTTTTGTTTTGCTTAAATTGTATTTACTTAGAACTATTCCATCTGCAAGTTCTTTCTACTTAATCTTATGGCATGCGAAACTTTAAATTATGCTCATATATTTATTTTTTTTTTTGGGATTCAAAGATGTTACCTGTACCTTTGAGAGCTTTGAAAGCGCCGACAGTCCGTGAACTTGAGACTCTCTAACTCATATTCCCAGAATAGATTAAACACACGACTATGCTTCCTTATTGCCACACACGAATAGTAATTATTACTATGCTAGGGGTTCTACTATGCGTATACGTAATATTAAGTAACTCACCCGTAGGAAAAGTTAGACGATGTCGGCGATTGCTGCACTTGCAAATCAGTTTGCGCTGAAATGATAAAGATTTCAAAAACATTAATTTTGCGCTCGAAACTTAAGTAGACATACTTGTTGGCATATTAGTTGGGGCATAAATCAACCTCGAATGGACACAAAAGTTGTGCTGCGGACAGTGGCTAAATTATAGACTATTTGTCACGTCAGACGTTGACTTAAATTATCACTCGAAACTGATCTATGAGCAGTTTTTAACAAACACTTTCTATGACAAATTTGCCAAGCGTTCAACGCAAATTAGACTCAAAATCATGTATGTACATAGTAGACTCGAAGAGGCAAGCAGCAGAAGTCAGCAAGCAGCAGGCAGCTGCAACAACAACACGTACTACGATTCGCTTGTTAACTCATCCAAAAAGTAAACCACATTCTTTAGAGCATTTGAAAAAAATAGATATACAAAACAGCATGCGAGGCATGAAAAACAACAAGCAACAAACAGCAGCAGCAGAGGCAGCAAGGGCAGCAACACCAACAGCAACAACAATAATGTTCAAGCAAAAAACACGTTCAGCGCGTGTAGCAGCATGAGGCAAACATGACAGGCAGAGCTGACTCTGAGGAGAGTGCGAAGAGCGCGGGCGTGGCATGGCTGCAAATGCAAATGCAAAACAACATTGAAAGACGAGAAATCTGGCTACTGTAATTTGTCTGCCCCACCAAAGAGACACACACAGAAACACACACACTCTGACACACTCAGAGGCAGAGACACGCGCTCGCTCGGCCGATTTCAATTCAGTGTCCAAGTGCGAGTCCAAGTTGCACTGCAGTAGCATGTACTCGAGGTGCAGGGGCAGGGGCAGGGGCACCGACCAGGGGCAATTGCTGCTCCACTTTTGTGTGCTCTGTGCTGTGTCTCGTTGTGCGCCTCTCTGTCTCCAACTATTTGGCTGCTAACATCGTCTAACGTCGACATCGCCTTTGTCGCTGAGGTCAATTTTTATGTTGCAGCCATTTTTCAGCACACACAAACACATACACACACACACACACATTCACAGAGTCAAATAGTAAAAAAGGTTCGTTTTGTAAGTTTCATTTTAGTTGCCTTTTTTTGGGCAGCAACATTTTTTTATATTGTCTGGTGCACTTAAAGCTACGTATGTGAGTTGCTGTCGGAGTGCAGCAGCAACCAAAAACTTTTCAGCTTGCCACTTGGCCGGCAAACACTTCAACTTCAACTACAAGCCGAGCACAAGTTTTGAGTGCGACTATAACTATAAACTGCCTCAATTGCTTGACACTTCAGTTGTAATTAGTTTTGTGGCCATGCATGAAAATTGCATTTAGATTTTAATAGCTTTATGAACAATAGCCACGTGCTCAACGATTATTTGGCTGTTCTTTCATATGGATATTAACTTCAAGCATCCTCGGCATAATCTAATTAAATCATTTTATTAACATTACATAATGAATGCTGATAATGCTTGAAAATGAATACAAAGTATTACAAGTAAGGAAGCTACAGTCGATTGTGTTCGACTCTGACACACCCGCTAACCATTTTTAGTAAAAGCAAAATAATGCAATATTCATTTTAAAATATACCATATTAAAATACTGCATACATATGAAAAATATAATATAATATATCAAAGGCTATATTTGAGATATTGATGTAGTTTTACATTTAACAAATTTGAAACAAACTTGATTTGTGTGCAAACATAAAAAGTGCTGTTGAAAATAAATTACCTCTATATTTCTTATTATCTCTGAGATCTAGGTATTCATACGGACGGACAGACAGACGGATGGACATGCATATATGAATGAAAATGAATGAAAAGCACTTTAAAAGCGCATTTAAGTTGTTGTCGAAAATAAATGCAATAGACATTGAAAGTTTGACAATCAATGAACTTTAAAATCCAACGCGAAAACTTCTTCACAATACTTGTTATATGCGCTAACTTTAATGGGAAACCGCAATAACTTTAATATAGGCCAGAATCAAGTTTAACATTTTATTTTTCGGTGGCACATCAAACTAACGATATTATTTACTTGCAACCTTGAACTATTGTGCAAAAGTAAGTTTCGACAGGCGGCGGCGGTGGCATGCATAGCTAATAAACAAGCCTTGGAGGAGACACAGGCACAGATAGTAAATAAATTGAACAAATTGTTGAAAATAAAGAGCGAAGACCAGGGATCGGGTTCTCCCCTGGCACTTTCAAGTGTCTGCCAATCAAGGGGAATCAAGTTGAAATTATTGACAATAACAATAATGGCAAATAATAATCAGCTGAGGTTGTGTTTTGCATGTGGCATGCAACGTTTCGTTCACTGTCTGCCAGAAGCACAAAGTACTCAGCACTCAGCACTCTGCCACGACAACAACAACAACAACAGCAACAACAATGCGCATGAAAAGTGAAAATTCTGGTTGCAAGTGAAAACTGCAAAGCAGGTGAAATACATTTGTATCTGATACTCGGTACTTTTACTTGCTATTTAGGCAGGGCTTTCATATGTGCCACAAACATCAGATCACATATGAAGAGCTGGTTGCACACACACACACACATTTCCCCATTTTGCCGGCATGAGTTTTCATAAATTTTGTTGCTAGCTGCTGTTTGTGTTGCATTTCATTTGATTACAAACTGTGCAGCCGACATGTGCCACTTTTTGTGTTGCAACTTGCAAGTTGAAAGTAAAACGAAACAGCCACAAAAACAACTGCAACTGAGCTTGCCATGAGTAGCATAAACCTTTGAGAAAATCATATATATAAATGCGGCACAACTACAACTAGAACACAACAGCAACATCAACATCATCAACGACAGCAACAACATCTGTTGCTGTTGCTGTTGCTGTAGCATGCTATAAACTTTCAAAGGCATCGAAAATGCAGTAAATACAGAGAAATATGAAAAGTTTATACACAGGTAATTATCTGGGCACAGCTTGTTACCAGTTTACAGTCGCTGCTATTGCTTATATCATTCGGTAGAAAAACAGGCAAGCAACATCTAAGCTGCAAAAGGCCAAACTTTACTTGTTATTAGACAAATGCAAAAACGCTGCCCTAATTAAATTCCTCAGACAAAATATTATGGCACTTACAACAAGAGGGTCGAAAAGGGACACAAGAAGAGAGTGCGGTAGGAGAAAGGACAGAGATAGTGAGAAGTGAACAGTCCATAGTCCAGGGGCAGTTGCAAGTCTTTGGCAAACACTCTTCAAATGTTGTTGCCGCTTCACTTTTTGTGCATTTGCGTGAAAAGTTTCAACGCACACAAAGTATGAAAAGAAAGTAAACTTTCGAGTGGGAAATAGGCGACTTGCTGAATGCACTGCATCTGTGAATTTTGAATAAATTTAAATATTTAAAATCACTTTATAAATAAATTTATTATTTAATTTGAGAGCTGTGAGAATAAAATTGATTTTTAGATTTGAATGCAGTATTCTAATCGACAGCTGTGAAATTGAAATTGTTTCGCAAAATTAATTTCAGTTTATAAATAAATTGAATATATTATTTCATACGTCATATCAGTATGCTAACTACAAATTCTGTGAATTTTAACTAAAATAAAAATCATTTAGTAAATTAGCACTTTGTATAATTGCTTACGATACTTTGATGATTTAAAAATTCTAATTAAATTATCTCTCACTTAAGACGAATTCACATATATATACAAAATAAGTTTATTAAAACGTGTAATTGAAATCACTTTGCAATTTAAGATACTCCTAATGCATTGCTTATCTAATAAGCGCAACTTTCTACAAAAAAAACTATGCGAAATCCCACACACACACACACACACACTCAGCATTAAAGCGAACACACACAACTGATCTATCAAGCTGATAATCGACACGCTGTCCAACTAGTTTATATTAAACTGAAAAGAGAGAAAAAACATTTGCTTGGCAAACTAATATGCTCAGCTTTCTATCTGTTGTTACTTGCAGTTTATTAAAAGATGCGAATGCGAAGGAAAAAAGAATCTTTTGCTAGCGCAAAGTTCATCAAAACGCCATAACTGCAGTTGGCAGCGAGTAACAAATGAAGCCACTGCTGCAACATCCTCAGCACCACCCGCACCACTCAAGCCACCCACACAATGCCACACAGAGAACGGTAAATGTAAAGACTTGGTAGCTTTTGCTACAGATTGGGATAGAGATTTGCAGTTGGATGGGGCCACTTGTGCAGCAAGCAGTTTTGTGGCAAACAATGCATATGACAAACTTTTGTCAATTTATTAAAAAGTTTTGCGCGTTCTCAATGTTAACCTGATTCCCATGAGAAGCCAGCTACTTCGAAGTAGTTTCATCGCTGCAAACTGGTCAGTCTCTGGAACAGCAGCAGCAGCAACTGCAACTGCAACAACTCCCAGTGGTGCATTGGGCTCATCAACAACATCAAACAACTTTCGATGTTGTCGTTTATGAAACGAGCGCATAAATTTATGATAACAACACACAAAGGCAAACGGGCAATTGGCCAAGTGATTGCACATCCAACTGGAGCTATATGTTGTTATTGTTCTCTGTTCTCAGTTCTCTGTTCTCTCGTTGCAGCTGGAACAGATGCATCCGCGTTGCTGCAGAATTTCCAGTGGCAGTTACCCAACTGGTCCAAAAGCCGTTGCAGTTATGAATTATGTCAAATGGCATAATTGCCAACTCTTGGCTCTTGGTACGAGTACTCTCGATACTCGACTCTCGTTGCTCGATTCTTGGGCCATGGTTGTAACCACACTTGGATGCAGTGTCATCATCATCATCGCCATATCATTATCATCAACTCTTCTTGTTGGTGGTTTTTCGCGGGGAGTTTTTGTTGTAGTGGTGGTGCGACGCGTAAAGCAGGAAGCAATAAATTCTATACATTGCACCCGATACAATTTGTAACTGATAGATACGCAGATAGATGGATACTAGATATAGACAGATGCATGCTATAGATGGCTAACTTCCCCCCGTTCTACTCTCACTCTGCGGTTGAACGGAAATGCTCAGAGCTGTATAGGCTACATCCCTCTCCACTCTTCACTCTTGCGCTCCTTCGATGTGGTGCAGCTAATGAACGTTTGCCGGTCTCGCTTGCAGTTTAATTAAATTTAGTTCTATTTTCCTCAATTTTCAGTTTTTTTTTTTTTTTTTTTTGTAGCGCATTTCAGCGGTTAGCTGCTTAACGGTATACTCGACTAAATTGTTGGCAATTTGTTGTGCACGTCGAGACCATAAATTTGCATTTATCTGTTACAGTTAGAAGCACGCACAGCATCAAACCCAAAGCCAGTTAAAACCAAAGCGAAACCCAGCCCAACACAAGTAGCTACAACTAGCCGAAAAGCAGCGTCGTTAACTGTTCATCTTGGCCATGTTTGCTGTTTGCTGTTTGCTTATGGCTGTTTGTGTTACTTTCGCCGGCACTGAAGCGATGCCAAACCCAGCAACGACGCCGACGCAACAAATTTGTACTCTAATTATCAGTCGCAGTCGCCGAGTTTGGCTAACATTTCACACTCACTTTTCCTGACGAGGGTCTTGTTGTGTTTTGTTGTTGTTGTTGTTGTTGTTGTTTTGTGTGTTTTTATTTTTATTTTGTTGTCATAATGCTTCACCTGCTCTAATGCTTCCATCCATCTCTATCGCCAGCTGTCTCGCTCTGGTCATGCATCTGAATCTGAATCTGCGAGCTGCGAGCTGAGAACCCGCGAGTGAAAAGTGAAAAGTCATTAAAAAGGCAAAGAAAAGCGAAAACTGGCAAACAGCAGGCGAAATATGAGCAGCAAGACTTTTCCCTCTAGCCAAACAATGCGGCTGCAAAAAAAAACTTTGACATTGATATGACGAGGGGCGCTCCAAGAGTCTGCCGCATTTTTCCAAGTGTTAAAGTGAAAATGATACTGTGAGGGCAAATGGAAGCGGAACTTTTGCAAATAAATAACAATAAATTATCAAAACTTATCAGATTCCAACTCAATCTTTTTCGGCTTGATAAAGTGGAGCCTTAAGGAGCTTAAGTTCAACACATTCTCGTGTCTAATTAAACCAAAATCTGTGGGCGTAGAATCCCTGAAACTTCCCCGCGTGCTCTCTTGTGCCTAATGGAGGCTAGCATATTGCTTCAAGGGAGGGGAGAGAGGCGCAACAGCAGCTGGCAAGCGCTGTGAGAGTTGCCATATTGTTTTCAAACTTGCAACCAAACTCATGTGTGTGTGTGTGTGTGCGCACACTTTGAATTGAGGTTATTAGTAACAAGGCCGAAGTTGCATTACATGGCTGAGGGTTATGATTGCGGACGTGGAGGTGGAGGTGAATGGGAAAGGAGCACGGGGGCAGAGGGCACAGCACAGAGAGCACACAGAGAGCAAACAAAAGTTTGCGGAAAGCGAAAACTTTTTGCGCACATTTTCAATGATAATTTATGTCTAATATTTGAATACAATTGCAACGGCAATGGCAACCGCAGCAACATAGCAACAGAGCCCCAACGGCAGCTGCCCAGTTTTGTAGCGAGTGTTTTTCAATTTTCCCTAGGCTTCCCCCTCCCTCCCTCATCTCTTCGCCCTTCTTTGAACAGAGCAAAAACAATGGCAATGTGTGTAAATGATGTCGAATTCATGAATAAAAGTCGGAAACTCATAACTCTGGCAGCTAGAGCTCATTGTTGCCACTTTGCTGCATGCATGCTGTTACACTCTCCTCGCTCCTCTGTGTTATATCTACACTCTTATCTACCGTAATATATCTGTGTATCTTTCAATGTGCGTGCATTTAGCAAAAAGCCCATAAAATATTTACGAGCCAGCGCCTGAAACTTTTATATGACAATTATTTAATGTGCTCTGCAAATGTTTATTATTATAATGGGTTATCTGCTGCTGCCGCTGCTATTACTTGCACCTGAGGCGCCTCTAATTGTCATAAATGTAGCAGCAATTGCTTGATTTGCAAATGGGCAGTTACCCAAGGAATGACCATAATACGAATGCTTAGCAACAAGCACACAATTTGCTGTCAACAGCTTATCGACTATTGAATGCCCTTTAGGAAGATTCTTGGACTTTTCTAATTTAACAAATCAACAAATTAATTGCAACTGCTTAAGGCTTAACATTTATTTCAAAGTGAGCTATTTTAATTTATAATGTAGGCATTAAAAACTAAATAATATAGCTACTTACGAATTCGATTGACTGCCTTATATCATACATATGTAGTATAAAGGCATACTACTGCATTCAAAATATACCACGCAGAGAATTTAAAATAATATACCCAAAATACTTATTTAATTCCTAGTTTAGCGTTTATTACAAAACAAAAAGCCAGAAACAACTTGCAACTGTATTACATTTATGACTGTTTGATAAAAACAATTTAGTTTGCAGTTTGCTAGTTTTTATCGTTTCGCAAGGCTTTACGACAAGATTATTAGATGTTCGGCTTGCCAAGGGCAATCAGAACCATAAACTTTATGAGCTCACATAATGACATCACAAACTCGATTTTTGATTTATACGCTTGCGATTTGGGCTTCCAAAAAAACAAAAAGAAAAAAGATGTGGAAAAAAGAATTTGGTCTATGACATTCGAATGGGGTATAATTAAGCTAATTTAGCGGCCTTTAAAGCTCCAAAGAATTCCGAAATTTATACATCAGAAATCGCTGACAAAGCAAATTCGTCAAATTCGCATTCGCATTTGAATGTAAACAATAAAAACAACACACATTTATACAAATTAAATTTGCATGATTCCAGGCCGTTTCGTCAGAATCAAATACCCAAAAGACCAGCAAAAAATACAAAAAAAAAAAAAAAAAACATCTGAAAGAATAAAAATGAAAAATACCAAATAAATTATGTGAGCATTTCAAAAGAACATTTTGCAACATTTGAGGCACGCCCCTAGCATGCCCCAAAAAGCAAGGCCAATTGCCTGAGAATGTTGTGTTCGAAATTGATGCGGCTTGCTGCGCATTTGCTGCTGCCGCTCTCCGCTTGTTGCTTGTTGCATTTGATATAGCTTTGGACTCAGCTTCAGCTTCTGCTTTAGCTTGAGGTTCTCTTGAAATTTATCGAATTAAATGCTGCTATCAACTGATGAATAATAAGCACTCACCGAACACTGACCAAACATTTAATTACAAAAACGTCGCCGCGGCCAGCAATAAATTTATGTTTGCCTTTGTGTTGCGCCCCAAGCCAATGAATACGAGTACAACCAACAAAAAAAAATAAAGCAAAAACAACAACAACAAAAAGTACAATTTGCCACTTTGTTGAACCGCCTTTGTTTATTAAAAGTGCGCTCCAAAAAGTTGCACGCTCATCCTTATCCTTGTGGCAGCAGCCATTCTCATTCTCTCAGTCTTAGCCCTGCATAAATATGTTTTTATTTATAAGTTGCAAGCACCCTCTTCCACTGTCCACTACCAATCCCTTCCGCCTCTCGGCTATAACCTTTTCAAAGCCAAAAATTTTGTAGCCCAGGTCCAGCGAACTGCATTGCCTCTACTTTGACTACTGCTTACTCTTTTGGCCCAAAGAGAGCACTGCTCACAAAATTATATATATATATAAACGTAAAAAAAGAAGCGAAACAACTTTTTTGTTGCCGCTTGGCTGCTGATGCTGATGCTGTGGCAAAGTGTTGGCCAGAGTTGCCATTGCTCGCTTGACTGCGACTTGGCTGCCTTATTTACTTTTTTACTGCTTTTATTTTTCAAATGGAATATACTTGTAAGCCCTGTGCTGAGCGTATTAAAAACTTTCCCCCAACCATCCTTTCGCGCACTCTCAACTCAACTGCTCATCAACTGTTTATTTTGCAAACAGTTTCTAAGCTACTGTCGCTCAGCAGCTGCAGCATTATCATTTATGCATCTTTAAATATTTTCATTCTTTTCCCGATCACAAGAATTTATCATCTCTTTTTGATTGATTGTCAAACGAACATTTCGTGTGCACATTTTCCACTATAACATTAATATATGCCATTCATATATTTTCAACCATTTTCATCCCATGCAAGTTATGTTATTGTGGTTGCAACAGCAGCGACAGCACCAGCAGCCTCACCTTGCCACAAGGCTTGAAATGATTACCTTGCAACGCACATAGCTTATTAAAATTTATATTAAAAGTGCAGTCATTGCATTAAAAGCGAAAATGCAGCCACAAACGGTCGACCACGACTTAATTTCATTTTAATTAAAACTGCGAACTGCACAAACTGCACAAACTACCAACGAACTACACAGAATGGCAATGCCCACGGCAGCAGCAATTCGAGTTTTGTACACATAAATATGTCGATGCTTTGCCCGAGGGATCGTCATACAGACGATGCCACTTATGTTATCCATCCATCTACCTATCTATCTATCTGCTGCTGAGTCTCCATCTAACCATCTGTCTATGCAAGGTTCTATCGCAGCTGCAGGCGCTGGCAAACGCTGCGTATGCGTAACGTCTGCCTAATGACCTCACGGCAGCTGCCGCAAATTGTCGAATTTAGTGTGTGTGCCACGCCCAGGACACGTGCCGCCCGAAGGTTGTTCAGTCGAACTATTCGAATGAGTGTATGTGAGTGTATTCACACACACTCACTCACACACACAGAAACACATCTATTCAGATATACTTTAATCAAGTGCGCGCGCCTAGCACGAAGAGTGCTCCAAACTCAATGCCTGGAACGAGCTCCAATAAATTTGAGACGAGTCGCTTTATCAGCTACGTCACCATGTTGTGTGCATGTTTATGGCCAGAACGAAACGAAAAGCCAACACAAAAGGCAAACGCGGTAAAAATACTTTGCATGCTTTGCTAGTCGAGTCGAGTTGAGTTGAGTTGAGTTGAAGCGAAGCTAAAGCTGCCTTTGGCTTCAGCGTTCTTCTTTCTGCCTTTGCCTTTGCCTGATGTCAGCCAAAGTTTCATATGTCATAATTTTATCAGGCAACAAAAAAGGCAAGTGATGTCTATCTGCGCGTGTGTGTGTGAGTGTGTGTTGTGCATGTGTATGTGTTGTGTGTATGCTTGGCAGCCCTAAAGTGGAAACGCGGCGCTGCCATTCATGACACGCAGGTATTAAGAGCTGCGACAGGAATGAGAGAGCCCTTAACTCCCCACACTCTCCCCCACTCATGCTCTCTCCCTCTCGGTTCCCCCTTCTCCTTTGGCAGGTGCAACAGCCGAGACGTCGACGCGGTCTCTCAATCGCCATGCAGCATGCTAACAGGTACGTTTGGCCATTTGCCGCGTTGACTTTGATTACAAGTTCAGGCCAAAAGCAGCAGCAAGTGCAGAATTTAGTGTTACGTTTCGCTTAGAGAGCGAAGAAGGGAGAGCGCGGAGTGCGGTGGCAGCACTTAAAGCCCAAGCATTTTATTAACTATTAGCTGCAGCAGCAGCTACAGCAGCAGGGGCGCCATTTTCTCACTCTCTTAAGCGCTTGCAACATATTTCTTCAATTTGCAGGCACCAGCAGCAGCAACTACAACTACAACAACTGCAACTACTATAAAAAATATGATGTTATTTTTAACACACTGAAAGCGTGTGGAAAAGCTATTTTTAGAAGGCAAAAAAAAGTGCCAGCATGATCGAGGAAAAAACGTTGGAAAAACACACACACATACTCACACAGTTGCATAGAAAAACTTGTGGTTAAAAGGGAACCAGAAGCAGCGCACTTGCTGCTTGCTGCTTGCCACTTGCTACTTGCCACTTGCCGCTTGCCACTTGCCAACGCAAACGACTTTGGTTTTCTGTCGCGGCACTCGGACTTGGACACGACTCGAACTACATGTTTTATAATAAATATGGCCAATAAATTGCGCAGTTTAAGTGTCGCTTCTGCCTCTAACCAAATGCAATTGCCACAAAAGGTTGCACAAATTTAATGAAAACTATTTTATGCATTTTTTTTCTTTTTAGCATCAAGCAAAAAAAACGGATATTCATAGAGCGCGCGGGTTATGAATATATATATATTTTTTTTAATACATTTCAATGTGTGTGAGAGTGTGTGTTAGCTAAAGCAAACAGTTGAAATTGGAAACAGACACACGCACACAGACACACACATAACGTACACCTACACAGTTTCGAAGCGAGGCAGAAACCAACACAGATAAAGCTGAGCAAACAGAGCCGCAAACACGTTGCACAAATATTCAGATGCGGGGGCAGGAGAACAAGCTACGCTGGACACTTGGACATTGGGACGTTGTGGAACATGGCAATAACTGCACATGCCACATGGCGCAACAAATACCGAAAAACGCACAGCAAAAGAAATGAGAAACAAAACACAAAAAAATATAAAAATAAACTGCAACCAAAAAAAAACTAGTGACAAATGCAGCCAACGACAACGACGACGACAACAGCACTTGCAACAAACCGCAAAATGCATTTGCAAAAGTTTTTGCCATGAAATTTAAAACACAGGAAGAGAGGAGGGAGGCGGGAGTTCAGGTGGTGGGGTGTAATGCATTGGCATGTTGAATGCAACGATAAAACGCTAAACGCATATTAAAACAGCAGAACACACACACACACACACAGAGCAAGGTACATTTTGATGGCTGCTGCACGTGGTGGCAGTTGCACGGAAATGGCATGCAACGGGGTGCTGATTTGTTTGCTGTGCGGCGTGGCAAAAACAACTCCTGCGTCGCACGTAATGCGCTCCTAAAAAAGAAATCCGAAAGATTGAAACAGAAACAAACATTAAAAGCGCAAAAAACAAACGAAAAATACGAAAACAACAACACAAAAGTTGAATCCTGAAAAAGGGATTTACGAGTGTGTGCATATTAAATCTATGAAAACGAAAACACTATAGATATACTACTCTGCTTTGCTCTACTCAGCTCTGCTCTGCTCTGTATGCATGCCACACACATGCTGAGTGTGGCAGGTATGAGAGAAGCTCGCCGCACGGGGCCCCAAAATGCACATCAAATATGCAGCAATTTGTGTAGACAAACTGCAAAATACTTTTAGCTCGCAAAAATCACAATAAAAAATTGCCAACTTGAAAAGCTCGGATTAAATTTATTTACTGGCACACAACTTGCCACATAACCGCATAACGGGAATTAATGCTGAATCTGGCCAAACTCATTTAAAAATATTTATTATCCTGTCAGCTCGCAATTTCCGCAGACGCCTGCCCATATTTTCCAGAGCGTAACTCAAAGCTCAACTGCTTATTATACACCTACAGAGGGGAGTTTTTAAAATGCAGATTGTGCATTGTAGATTAAAAACAAATTATAAATAGTTATTTATCAGCATAATTATCTCAGTATGTAATATGCAATACTTATTTCTTCTTCGTTCGTTATTTAAAAATACTAAATCTTGAATAAGAGCAGTGTAGAGTTTTTCTTAAAATATAATACTATATTCTACAAAAATATAATTGCCGTATTAAAATAGTACTACATTCAAAATACCATAGAGTCCGAAATATATCAGATTGTCAGCCATAGCTCCTGAGACCCGTAGTAAGTAGGCGTTTTTCCCATACAAAAGAATTTCGTAAATAACTTCTACAAGTTTGGTCAGATCGCAACCAAATTGTTAGGAATAATAAAGACTATAGTTATTATTCTCTACATCTTCTCCGGACAGACGGACTTGACTATATCGTCTCGGCTATTAACGCTGACTAAGACTACATAATTAATTAAAACTATTTCCAAGTAAAATTCGCATTGACTCAAATTAACACTCTGACACTCTCTTTCTATGTCTTTATTTAACTTATAACAAAAATTGTAGTAATAAATACTCTTACTCTGTTCGAAAACTTTCTTTACTCTACCTCTGTTTCTGTAAAACTAATTTGCAAGTAAAATTCACATTTACTCAAATTAATAAATAACTTCAACACTGTCTTTATCTGTCTTTATTTAACTCATACTACAAATTTTAGAAGTACTCTTACTCTGCTAAAAGTTTCCATACTCTTCCTCTACTTCAGTGAATTCTATGCAATTTCCAAGTAAAATTCGCTCTGACTCAAATTAATAAATTACTTCGACACTCTCTTTCTCTGACCACCTCATTGTCTTTCTCCTGTTACCCTAAAGCAAATCACAAGGGCATTTAATGCTCTCCAACTTAGTTTCGTTCGCTTCGCTTGCTTTCTGTTCTTATTGTGGTGTTAACAAGGCCGCCTCGCAAAATGAATTGTAATAAGCAAAAGTCGAACAGGCGAAAAGTGAGATACAAAACACTGTTTCACACTTAATTGCTAACTCGAAATATATAAAATTAGCCAAGTGCGGGGCAACACAGTGATAAATTAATGAATCTGAACTGCAACCGTTAAGCAGAGTGATTTTATTTCTTATTTTCGTTCGTGGATGCCGATGCCGAGGCAAGTCAAATTGCCCAACTGCCCAAACGAGTTACCATCACCATCACCACCACCATCAAAATACAAATTCATAGTCATACTCGCATTCACATTCGGATTCGTATTCGTATCTGTATCTTGTAGATACATATTCAGCTGGGCGCTAAACGAAACACACAAAACATGTTTCGCGTAATTTATAAACCAAATATTTAAGGCATGTGGCGTTTCAGCTACAACTCCAATTTTTATTTTTATTTTTTTTTTGCCATGCTTTTCGTCGTATTTTTTCAATCTTATTTTTTATCTCTATTATTTTCAATATTTCATGTGGTTTTTTCCTTGCGATTTATTACAGTGAGCGCAGCAAGTTTGCGGTAGGTCAGGCGAGTGCTGAAAAGCGAACTGAACTGAACTGAATTGAGTATGCAAATTTGAAGTCTCATTTTTAAAATATTTATGCTAATTCCCATTTAAGTGCAGGCGCAACAAAGTTGTTGGCGGCCTCTTAATCAATGTTAAATAACTAATAATGTCCAAAACTTGAAAGCATAACAGCTGCGCTAATCTGTTTAAAGTGCTGCTCTCGAAATTGATTTAATGTCCGATACCGATACGAATGTCATTGCACTTTGGCTACTTGCCTGTTGGTCAATGCACCTTAAGTCTCCTCGCTTCTTTAAGCTGTGTACTAAAGTAACATTTTTAAGACTTCATTCCGCTGTTACTTAAGTCTATGGCTTCTTCACTCTGTGTAACTGCTTGCATAGCATATCCATTAGACAATTAACATAATGTGTTGTATACAATCAAAGGTCAGCACATGTCGGACATGACAGCATCCTTTGCTTGTTGCATAATGCGATTTGAGTTGCAGACACATAAATGTCACAAATGCTACAAATTGCAATACCAAATGAACATCAATAAAAGCACTTTATGTCGCAAGTCACTTAAAGCACAAACACACACTCACAGACACAGACAGCTAGAGTTAAGTAGCCGCCCAGCTGCCCAGCGGCGGACCAGTAAACAAACATGGCAACATGTCTATTCCTGCAAAACGCCAAACGTTGTCGTAGTCATCGTCATCGTCATCGTCGTCGTTGTCGTTATCCCTTTTGCAGTGGGGAATAAAAACAACAAGCGGACGGAGATTGCGGCAGACAGAGACGGTGATGGAGACGCACAGACAGCATGAAAGGCAAATGGAAACACAGGCTCAGGCAGAAAAAAAAACCTAACGAATCGAAATTCAATCAACGATCAATGAATCCACTCACATTGAAAGCGAAAGAGGGAAGCGAAAAGGAAGCGAGGCTTAGGGCAACATCGGCGGCGGTGGCATTTAACATTTCCGTTGCCATTGTCGCATCTCCAGTTCCAGTTGCAGTCCCTTTTGGCTACCTGGCTCTCGGTCTGACTGGCATCCTGCCACTTCCACTTCCACTGCCACCGCCGCTGCCGCCTGCGGAAGCTGCGCTTAGTGCCCTGCCACAACGGATGTCGAGTGTTGCAGCCACCGCCGCACCCACAACCCACGCGCTTGATGCTTAATTCAGTTTTCTGTTTGGTTCTCATGCGTTTTGTTTGCGCATCTTCCTCGTTTTTTTTTATAGTCTCCTCCACAATTTTTTTTTTTGTGTGTCGTGCATAAATGTCGCTTAAATATTTTCATTGCCGCCCCGAGGACTGAGAGCTATAGAATTCCAGCAGAGCTTTGGCTCTGTCGTCATCATCATCATCAACACGAGCTAATCGCTTTTGCTGATGCGAATTTGCATTTTAAATACCAACAATGAGTGCAGCTCACAGATGCAGTTACGGATGCAGATACAGATTCATTCACTGATATAGATACAGCTACAGATGCGAATGAAAATGGAATTGCAGGAACGATGCAGATGCTAATCTGTTTGGCTGAGTTTAATTTGTTTTTGCTGGCTTTTATAAATGGATAGCATGGCTGATTAGCCAGCTAGCTATCCACATTAAGTTAGCTGATTATGACCAGGCTGGGACCAAACAACTGAGTCACAGTCACAGTATCCTGCCACTGGGAGCCATCTACATAAGTAATTAATTGCATTTCTCAACCGGCAACAGCTTCTCCCCAATGTGAGTGAGTTTCATGGTATCATCATTATGGGCATCGTTTGTCGATTGCCAACTTCCTGCATTGAGCTGCCACACAAATTGCCAAAGTCGAGAACTGAGAACTCAAAAGCTGAAGTTGAAGCTGATATCTGGCTAAACTAAAAGCGGTAGCTGGTCGTTGGGAATCAAGTAGCTGGCCAACAAACAACTGCTGACTGCAGAGAACTGGCAACTGGCAACTGGCAACTGGTAGCCGGTAGCTGGTAGCTTGGCTTGGTTCACTGGCAAATTATGAAAACCAACAAACAGATGCTTCTCTCTCTGGGGAACGCTTTGACAAACAATGTAGCTGACAAATGACGAATGCAATTTGTTTGGCTAAAATTGTGAGTACACTCGTACACTCGTTGAATGCATCTAACTGGCTGCATTTGAGTAGTGGCAAAATATTTGCAAATTAACTCACTGGGGAGTCGCGCGCACAAAGCAATCTATCAAACAAGCTTGATATGCTGCCAGATACGCTGCAAATGAGTTTGGTTTAATGTATTGAAAGCTTTACTTTAATAGCAATAAACTGGATGAAGAATGCTAAATAAAATATTAGTTAGAATAGGATAATTTCTCGAGCAAGTCATCTATCAATTACATAACAAATGAGATTGATTACTTTTACCGAAAGAAACCTTCAACAAAAATGTTTAACTATTGCATATAATTGCTTAGATGAGTTTGGTTTAATGCATTAAATGCTTTAGTTTAACAGCAATAAACTTGATAAAGAATGCTGAATAAAATATAAGTTAGAATAGGATAAATTCTAGAGCAAGTTATCTGTCAATACATAACAAATGAGATTGATTAGTTTTACTGAAAGTAACCTTCCCCATAAATGTTTGACTATTACATTTAATTGCATAGCAAACATCAATATTTCAAACACTTAGTGTAGGGTATCTGAATGAGAAATTTCATCAACTAAAAGATTTATTGAAGGCTCCTTTCCAACATATTACACAGTTCATGTGTATCAATAAATTTGGTATTAAAAGCGGACGAGGGCGGCTCAAGCAATTCCGTTTTGCTTTCTTCACTTTTATTGCGAAATAAAAACTTTTTCATAAGTCTCTCTCTGTGTGCCATGCATAGGCAGCTGCCACACAGCGTGTGCTATGGCAATTTCTGATGCCTTTGCCTGTCCATTCAATTGAACACTCGCATTACACATACGACACGTGGGTCTAAGGTGAAATCCTTTTTTTTCTTCTTCATTTTAGTATCCTGTCAGCAAAGTAAAATTTTTGGCAGCTGTTGCTAGTTGAGAAGGTGTTCGGATGCGATCGAAAGGACCCAAAAAAGCGTTAGACGAAGGGGAAGCAAAAGGGTAAAAGGTAAAAGGGAACGAAAAGCTGATTTGGCAGCTAGCAAGACTGACAGCTGCTGCAGCTTTTGTCGTTGTTGCACAGTTTCTAGAAGAGAAATAAAAGGAAGAAGAAGAAAAAAGCAAGCAAAACCCAAAAGCGAATTTAGCTCTTTTCTGCTTTGCTGCCATTAACAGGTTGCACTTGAACTTGAGGCGCCATAAAATGTTGCCGCATACATATTTAATGTTGACAGTTGACTGGATACGCGCCGCATTCACTCGCTTCGTGTGTGTGCATACACTCATGACCTTAAACTTCAACTTGTTTTGTGGCAAACCGCCGTGCCGTGCCGCCTTTGCGAGTTCCCAGTTGCCAGTTGCCAGCTTCGAGTTGCGAGTTGAGTCGACTTGAATCGCAGCTGCCGATGAAGACACGCAAAAAGCGAAGCGGCCAAAAACAAACAGCCGCCAGGCCTCAAGGCAGGTTGTTAATGTCGTTACACTCAGCGAAATGCAGACGTTACTCGCAAAATTAAATAAAAAGGCAAAGCAAAGCAAATCACATTTAATTTGCTAATTTCATTAGCATTGCTTTTGCACAGTGTAGCTGACGAACACGTTGATCGGACGCGCAAACGACATGAGCAATTAAAAATTTGTTAAATTAATTTTGCAAATTTTTTGTGTTTGTTGCTTGCTGCTCTGAAAGCCAAAGAAGCAGAACCCCAGACCCCAGAATCAACCAAATTGCGCACAACCCGTGCCCAGAGCCAGAGCCAGAGCCAGAGCGAGTGACGGGGCTGACAACGGTCGGTCCCGCATTCATTAGGAACGCTTGCCGGTTTCAATTCAGCAAACGTTGCCCCGTGTCCCGTGCCACATGGCAGTCAGTCGGACTATTTCATTCTTCTCCCCGCCCTCTATCCGGCGTCCCTTTTCCAGCACTTGCGTTTTATTGCTACACTTGACATTTTGTCAGCAGTTGCGTATTTTAATTTAATTCATTTTTATTAAATGCGGGCTCAGCGCTAAAAGAGATGAGAGTCCCGCCAAATGCCCGACGTCCTCGCCTCTTCTCGCCAATGTCATCTAAGTTGACATTTATTTGTGCATTGCGCATACGCCGCATGTGCCAGTGCCTGGCTGCCTGCCTGCCTGCCTGTGTGCTGTGGCGGTTAGCCAAGTTTGTCAGAACTTCGGTCCAGCAACGTCAGAGCTTCAGTCAGCACATCGTCTGGTCATGTGTGTGACGACTGTTGTATGTTTATCTTCATTTCGAATTTGGTTGCGCGTTTTAAAGTTTCATCGTCATTGCAAAATGGTTTTAGCCACGGCAACAGATTTGGCTCAGATTGGATTTGCGACTTTTGAGCCCTCTCCTTTTCTCTCTGTGCCCCAAGGCAGCAGCAACACATTGGCAATTCAATTAAAAGACATTCCAAGTCCGAGTTCACTAAGAAGCTAAAACTTAACAGGCACTACAACTACAAGTATTCACATACACTCGAATCTCTGTCTTTCTCTGTGTGTGTAATTAAATTAAAAGTTTTTGCTACTAAATAGAAACAGCTTGCCGAAATGTTAATGACTTTGGTCACACAGGAAATGGAAATAGCTAAAACGTTAGCAAAAGTTCGAAACGAAAACCCACCTTCAATTTAATCAACGACAAATTGCTCAAGGAGCTTCAAGCAGTTGACGAACCTTTATCTGGCAAAATGGGCACGACCCAACCACGATCTGGCAGCAGAGAACTGGCAGGCAAATCAATTGACCGATTGAAAAGGGCCACGACAAACTTGGCCCAAAAAAATAATACTTGAAGTTATAAACAATAATGCAGCTGCAACTGTTGTTGACAGTTGTGCAAATCAGTTAGCCAAGCCAAGGGATTTTCGCTTGATTTTGGACAATTTCTAGCCTGCGGCCAGCCATAGAAAAAAAATGCCAAGACATGATCGCATTCCAAGGGAAGAGGCAAACGCTCAAAACGCTTTAAACAATAAGCGGCATTAAGTTTGGTTTTTTCTATTTTTTTCTTTTTTTTGGTGGCCGCATCGATCACGATTGCCAGACTAACTGACTGAGTGACGACTGACATCAGCTGGCGGCCCTGGAGCATTGGGGCAGCAGCTCTCTATCATAAATACATAATGGCAAATCGAAATCGCCCACAACAACAGCAGCAACAACTACAGCGACGACTGCAACTAAAAGTGATCTTTTGTCTGGCCAGATGTCATAGGTTGGCCCAAAAAAGTTTGTGGAGCTCTGGAGGTCACGCTGGCCAAGTGTTGGCTGCATGCTTGCATAAGTCATAAGACCAGTTAGCGAGTGAGCTGTTAAAAGCCAACTTGAACTTCGGGCGCACAACTACCAAAAATAAAAATAATAGTAAATGTTGAAGCGAGACAATTGCACAATTAAAACTTCGAGAAAAACAAACAAACAAACAAAAAACGGGAATAAACAAACAGCAAACAAACTAAAAAACACAGTTGGAAATTAATTCGGCTTATGCGGCAGCCAGCCACATGGCCAGCAACAACAATTGACAATAATTTTCGGCAGCTACAACCATTAAAATGCAACCAAAAAGTTGAGTCACTTTTAAACCGATTATCGGCCACAGCAGTGGCAACAACAACAATATGAAACCAGCGATTGCATTTCAACAAATGCAACTGCGAACAATTAAACAATCGCAACTAGCAGCTAAATTTATGAGCACTTTTTTGTTCAACTCACAGATAAGCCAAGTTTTCAAGCGGCATGCAACACACACACAACATACAACACACATGCCAGCTCAGTCTAACCACAATGGGCGAGCGAATTAGGCGCAACAGCAGCAACAACCACAAACAACTTCAGTATTTCCTATCATACAATTAAGTTTATTGTGAACCCAAAATAAAAATCCGCATAACATGTCAAATGTCATTTGTCGTACAATCACGATCTGACGACGCTGTTAGATAAGTTTCGTACAGCAAAACGGAGAAAGATGCCGACAGAGTGAAGCGGGGTGGAAGTCAGAGATCAGACTCTGGTTTGCCCCACAATATCTGACGTGGTTGCTGTTTAACTGTCTGTCTTTCTGTTTGTCTGTCTGCCTGGCGTCGCTTGTCGCATTTAAGTCCAATTCAATCAGTCGACTGACGAAAATCAATTAAAGATACAATGTATAAAAGCTGCGTTTATGCTTCGCCTCGTATCGCCAGAGCCAATCAGTGCGTGTATGAAATAAGCTGCAGGCCAGACACAGAGAGAGGGCCTTAAAACAGGGCCACTTATGCGGAAATAGGGCGCCAGTGTGTGGAGGTGAATTATGGACTAAAGATAAGGACTGGAAGGTGGAATGCCTGAATGCCTAAAGAGCTGTCGCTGCCTCTCTTTTGTCTACAACTCAATCAGTTCACTTTTTACATAAATGTATTTTGAAATTCTCGGAAATTTTGAGCAGCAATTAACTTTTGATTTTATATTAATACGAGTATTGATATATGTATCTACTTATATTTGTACCGCATACAATGAACCGTTTCCTTGACCTAAAATGTAACCATTGTAAGCTCAAATCTCTATATCTACAATGCTTGTAATAGGTATTTTACGTACACTATTCAAGCATGCATATCATATCATCATATCTCATTTAATAACACGCCTATTTTCTTTGTATGCATATCTCTTACCCCAAACTGCAAATCAATGAATTCGTATCACAGACACAATTATTATTATTGACTATACTCTTGGAATTAAGCACACGTGTGCTGAGGATTGATATCCTTGCCACAAAATACCATTTGCATACGAAATGAGTAAACACTCAATTTCTATAATAGACTATATCAAATCTAGTCTAGTTATTCGGTTTGGATTTCTTCTATACATGTGAAATTTTGTCTTCTATTTCTGTTCAATCTTCTCTCGTATTTCGTTGCTCTCAAAAATAGCTGGCTAACCAGATTTCGAAGAGAGAGTGAGAAAGAGCCAAAGCCTGTCATTAGCAGAATATCGAATATATATGTGCGTTGATTAGCTGCCTCATCTGGTTACCTTTTGCCTTTACCTCCCATCTCTCAACAACCATACGACTAAGCTCAGCCATCTCATCTGTCACATGTCACAAGGTGTTGCCGCATTTTCCCTTTTGCGAACAATGCAATCGAATCGATATGCAAAGCATGGTCTGCACTGCAATTGCCTTCAACTACACACAGACAGAGTCACCTTATTGTCAGCTCCCCTTCCCCCTCTTTACCACTTGTGCTCTCTATGCTGTCATTGTCACCCCATCAACAATTGCTGACAAATCATTTGCCATTTGGCTGAACTCGCTTTTGGCATTTTTCTGCTGCGGTTGCCATTGACATGTGCCAAAATTCTGAGCTCAATATGTCTGCAGCTAGTCGTATCTTTCTCTCCCGTCTCCCATATGTAGCTAACTGTCTATCCATCCATCCATCTAACTGTCTACCATATCTATCCATATCTGTCTGTCTGACTGTCTGTCTATCCGTCCGTCCGTTTGTCGTCTATCAGCTAGTCTGTCTGTAGGTTTTTCGATTGCGACGATTTCGCAACCTCAACAAAGAATGTACCTGTCACATTGTGTATCGAGGTATTTGTCACTTTTGGCCGAATTGCTGCTGCCAATGCAGTTAGCCATTTTTCACACTACATCTCAGCTCACTCACTCACTCACTCACTTACGTCCCTCTTACACTCCCCTTACCCTTCTGCCACATTTATAACGTATGTGGCTTGTAGCTGTAGGCGCGTGGCCCAAATTGCAGCTTGTGTCCGGTGCAATAAACACTAACAAAAAACCCCAAAAACCGGCTTTAGCCAAAAAAATATTTGTGAGACTGCAGCAAAAAGCAAATGCATAACCAGGAAATTAAGATCACAACGAACTGCAGATGCACTTTAAGAACAAAGAACTAGAATATGAGCAAGTAGTGATTTACAAAGATGCATTTCATCTTTTCTCTTGTATGTATGAAACATACTTTTTAGGTTATTAAACGTTATATAATCATATAATAACACAACATTAAAAATTCGTCTAGAAAAAGCTAAGAAACGATGTATTTCAATCTATTTTTTTTACATTAAGAAATAACTAATATATATAAATATGTACAATACTTATACCGGAAACTATATTTGGTAGATTGATATAATGACAAAATATACCAGACTGTGAACCAAAAAGCTAAAACCCGATTTCGGCAAGTGTTTCTGCCATACAAATGCATTTCTTAAATAACTTCTATATTTTTTATCACATCGCAACTAAATTCAGAAATCACAAATAGTGTGGATATTATTTGATGTGAAGTTGCAAAAATTTGAAACAAACTATCTTTAATTTAATTCTCACTGTTACACATGCACTAACAAGTCGAAACACCCTGTGAGCATAGTGTACAGGGTGCACATGAATAAATGAATTAAAATTTTTGTGACTGCAGCGACAGCAGCTAATTAAATTATTTACTTTAGGCTGTAAATGCATTTTGCAGCAGGTCGTCGGACGTTAATTGTTGTAATTGTTGTTCTCGTTGTTGTTGTTGTTGTCGTTGTCGTTGTTGTCGAGTTTGTTGTGGCTGGCGAAACACCTACCTAGTGTTTGCCGTTGTTGTTGTTGTTGGTGTTGTGGGGGCTTTCAGTTGGTGGAAAATATGAAAATATGCTTGTCTGTTGCTGTGGGCAGTCAACTGACCGGTCAACATTGTGCGCTTTTTTTTTTGTTTGTGTGCCTGTGGCGCAGTGTAAATAATATGCATTTATTTATTTTAATTTTATTTGTTTTTTTTTTGTTTGCAGAAATTGCGCATACGCCGCATAGACAGGCAGAGGCATGCTGTAGGCCAAGCAATCAAACAACGATGAGCAGCAAATAAGACAATTGCAAACAATAACACATCAACATTGTCGACAACAATAAAACAGCAAGAGCAACCACAACAGTAAAATTTGTGCAGTGCAGTGCGGTGCTGTAAAGCCTTAAAGCAATTACAATATTTGCCAAAACGAATATGTCAGCAGCAAATGGCAAACAAAAGCAAACTCAAACTTTCCGGGCCACGTTTTAACAAATTGCAAATATTACGAAATAATTTCAATAGATTTTTCCTTCCTTTTTTTTTGTGTTGCTACGACTCTTTCAACATTTTCTTTTGCAGCTGCCGTTGGAAGTTGTCGTTGCAGCTTCGATCTTTGCATAAGCTAAAGAAATTAAATTGAGTTGTTTTGTTTGAATTGTTTTTTTTTCTTTTGGTTACTTGGTATGTTAGTATTCGACATGGCAGCAATAAAAACAGATGAGTCCAAGTCTCTCATTCAAATTGGGCAAATGCTTTCAGTAAACTAAAGAAAATTATGTAAAATTGTTGTTGTTTGTGGAAAACCACCGACTAAAAGCTGCAACAGCAACAAAAGCTCACAGTTTAAAGGTATTTTTGAGTGCTGTTTTGTCTGAAACGTGCCGAAGTAATCTTTTTCTTATACCCTACAATCAAGGGATTTACAATAGAGGAATATTATATAATATGTGAAGTAAATACATTAAATAACTCTATGAAAAGATGTGAAAATTGTGAAAAGTAACTTAAGCGAAAAATATGCAACTTTTTATGAAAAGTACATAAGATTCTTCTTATTACATTCTTATAAAATGATGAGTATATTTTCCACATATTTGTGCATTAAAATATTTCTATCAAATATTTATTAAATATTTCACATATTTTCTACATATTTTTGCCTTTAAATTGCTTTGAAATTACGAAAGTTAAAGTTAAAATCTAACACCTAATTAAGCAATAAAACATTAGAGAACACAAAAGTTATTTTCTATAGAGCATCTAAAATTCTTTCATTCACATTTCACAGCATTTTCTTCATTATTGTTGTCAATTGAATTGGTATTTCTTTTGTTTTCATGTCTCTGGTATACTATATTGATTATTATATAATTATGAAAATGATGCTTGATCTCGGGACAGCTTTCATGCAGAGAGGTGACTGCTTTCAATTTGCTAGAATTGTGAAACTGTATTGTCCCTTGAATGCCCTCCCCTCCCTCCGCCACCACCTCTCTAGTTTGGGTCGAGAGGTAATTGAGCTGCTGAAATCTTGATAAAGCAGCTCTGTAATTGAATATAATTTGTACAGAAGTTAACAACGTTCTATGCTGACCTGAATTCGTGATTCGGGTTGCCATTTCTCAATTTCTCAGCGCTTTGAATATGCTATGCCACTTGGGACAGCACCTCTCTCGCTCTCTCACACACGCAGAGAGCACCAGAAGATGCATTAGTTGCGAGTTAAGCTACGGGTTAAGGGAGGAGTGTGGAGAGTGGAGTGTGTAGCGGGGGGACTAGGCAAATATGATTGCTTTGCACAGGCAACAAAGACACATTACTTGGCATGCCACATGCAACATGTTATTTAAGCGTAAATCATTTCGTTGCCAGTTCTCAGACGCAACAACCAACAGTAATAACAACAACCACAGCAACAGCAACAACTAGACAAGAAGAAGGAACAACGAATTGGAATTTCGATTTTTCACAAGTTCACATGTTGCATGGCGGCAAGTGCGTTGCGCCCTGCCACAAGTCGTGTCTAGAGCTTAAGCTGAAGCTGAAGCTGAAGTTAAAGTTGGACTCGCA
Organism: Drosophila sulfurigaster albostrigata; assembly: GCF_023558435.1. Taxonomy (NCBI): domain Eukaryota; kingdom Metazoa; phylum Arthropoda; class Insecta; order Diptera; family Drosophilidae; genus Drosophila; species Drosophila sulfurigaster. The sequence goes on from NC_084883.1 coordinate 32,266,462, forward strand.
AGTCGCGCTCAGCAGAGCGCAACGCTTGCTGCCGCCAACGCCGCCACCGCCGCCGACGACGACGACGACGACGATGACGACGAAGTCGACTTTGTGGCATTTCCATTTTCATTTTCACACGCGGTCATTAGAGTTGAACCCCACTTAAGAAGAGAGTGAGACTTGGACTTGGACTTGCCGACTCCTTTGGCCATTTTTCACACACATACACACACACACAGACACAAACACAGCGAAAGAAAAGGAGAGAGAGGGAGGAGTGCGGGAGTTAGACAAGCACAGCAATCGCAGAAGAAATAAATTAAATTTAACTTGCATTTTTGCCAGGCCATGGGCCATGGGCAAGTCCAAGTTGCTAGCTGAGTTGTTGTTGTTTGTTCTCTTGTTGTTGTTGTTGTTGTTGTTTTGTTGATGTTATTGTTGTTGCCCTGTGCCGTGCTGTTTTTCCACAAGTTGGCACTTGAAATTGCAAGGGCCGCCGCGCTCTCTAAGTACTTGCTGCGATGCATGTATCTAGCAGATACTTACTTAATACTTTGTATCTGCTGGCTCGTTCGTTGCGCTGCTCGAGCGCGTTCTGCCATATGCAAATTAAAATTAAAAGCCTTTTTGTACTGCTTAACTTTGGCTGCAGCCAGTCAGCCACTCGAAGACCAGCTACAGCTCCATGTTGGACTTGGACTTGGTTTCTGTTTCTGTTTCTGTGGCTGTTGCTGTTGCTGTTGCTGTGTTTCTGTTTGCCATTTCTGCGCTTCGTCTTCATCGTGGTTGCCTTTGCCTTTGGGTTGCCTATGACTTTACAATTTGTTTGGCTTTTTGCGGCCGCCGATAGGCTCTGAAGTGTGAAACATGCCTTCAACTTGAGCCACACACACACACACAAACACATAGATAGCCACAACTCAGCATAAAACGACTGTCTTCGTTTCTTGACTGTCATTCCTCTGCTCGTTGTTTGTCTCTCTTTCCCTCTCTCTCTCTCTCTCTTTGTGTATTTGAACTTCTTTAAGCGGAAGTTCAAGGCGTTCACTCAATTGTATCGTGTAATGAAATGTTTTATAAGTCAGACAAGAAACCAACAAAGACGCAGATCGAGTTGAGTTCGCATTAATAATTGCTCGTTTATTTAACAGTTGCGCGTTTGGGTCATTGGCTCCAACTCGAACTTGGTTCTGTCTCCCGGCGGTAACTTGTCATATCAAATGATCAGCTTGATGGGCCCCACACTCATTAGCATCAAATAGTCTTAGATTATTGTAATATTTATGCTAAGTTTTACACGCATCTTAGTCAAATACACGACGCAGTGCACACATATTAGAATCTGCGGCTCTCTTTCACATCATTTGTCAAACGTGAAAAGCAATTCGTTTACAGCATCGACTTAATTAATGGCAATAATCAAAGCAAAGCAAAACTCCACATCAAACGTCAAAGTTTTGGGAGTCAAAGCAAAAGCAAAATCCGAAACCAAAGCCAAAGCCAAAGTTGCCACTTGGCCAACTCCAAGGTTGTAGACCTTTTTCGAAAATGTATCCCAAAAAGCCAAACAGACACACAGAAAAATTGACGTAACTTATTCGCGTTTATATCACTCTCGGCTGTAAGTCCGGGCCGCAGCTATAGATACCATCATCAGCCACAACACACGCAACAGCAACAGCAACAACAACAACAACAACATCAGCAACATCTCGAACACTGGCGCGTCAAAATTAATACGTTTTTAAATGCCAAGCGACGCAGCTTCCTGTTGAGAGCCCAAGCAGCAAACTCGATGCTCGAAGCTTGAAGCCAAGTGCCCAAGTTAACAGAGTCTTACGCACATGCGCGTAATTGTTGGCAAGCAAAGTCGCAAGAAGACTACGAGTATAAACCATAAGTTCTTCTTACGCGCTTTTGGCCCAATCAAACTGCGCAAGAGAATTAAAACCGAGGGTTCCCTAAGCAGTTGGTCATAAAGAATAAACTTGATCTTTTATCATCAAGTCAATTAAAGTTTAGTAAAAGTGCATTTATATTTAGATTCTCAAACTGTGCAAGAGATTCAAAAGCGTTGGTCATAATAAAGGAACTCGATCTGTTATCATTATTTAATGAAATTTTAGTATAAGTGCATTCGTATATAGATTCTGAAAGAACTCATTGACTAAATTAAATTTTAGTGCATAGGTATTTAAATTCTTATAAAGTCAGTCAACACATTTCATTAGCTAGTTTGTTGTTAGTTAGTTAGTTGATCGATCTTTATCGATACTCAAAAGATATTTCAAGAATGGTTTGAATTGCTTTGAACTTTTCTTTCATTCTTTTAATGCGCTTTCGGTCACTTTATTCGACTTTTAACGCGCATTAAAGCTCTCTGAAGTTATTTAACTCACTCTTAAAGAACGTGATACAATCGAAAATAATTTTACGTTAACTCCAAAAGTTCATGCTTTACATTCTGTTAAAGTTTTTTCTAAAAGCTCATTAAACTCATTCAAAGCTCTTGATACTTATTCAACTTGCACTTAAGGGACTTGATACAATCGAATAAACTTTAATGTTAATGTTCTTTTAAAATTCTTTCGAACAAATATAAAAGCTCATTAAAGTTCTTTGAACATATTAAATTTGCTCTTTAAACACTTTACACCATCGATAATGTTAATGTTAACTCTAAACCTTCTTGCTTCCCTTGACTCCGTAACATTTTACACCCACCTCGCAGCACAAAATTAATGATGACTTGGCCAAGAGTGGAACCGAAATGTAAATTGAATTTTAAAAGGCAATTTAACGTGTGCGTTCTGTGGCCATAATTAAAAATTAACTTCAATTTAACACTCGGCACACAAAACTTCAATTTGTACTCCTCGGTAACATAATACGCAATTTCAGCTGCGTTTTTTTCTCTTTCTCTTTTTTTTTAATTAACCCCAACAATAAGTCCAATGATTTATGAACAATTTTTGAGTTGAGTTGCAATTGGAATAATAAAACAGAACATGCGAACATAAATCGAATCGAATTGAATTGAATCGACGGATGCAAATGTTTGTTGATTTATCTGTATTGCAATTGAATTTCAATTAATGCAAAATTAATTAGCGCAATGGAAAAAAAAAACTTTAACATAACTGCAACAACGTGGAAAGAAGAAACTTCAGCTGCTGCCATAATTTAATAATGTAAATACAACGCCCACGAACGCCTTTATTAGCGCAGTTTTAATTCAATTATGCGGCATTCAATTGGAACATTTTTGGAATCGCGCCCAATTGTTAAATGGATTTCCATATAATTATTACCCCAAAATTTCTCAAGTGGATTTTAATGAGTTGTTTAATGAAGTAATCAGACAATGAAGGCGGAACATGTGGGCGTGGCATTCGGATGATTTTATAAATGTAAATGCAAGTATTTGAAAGCGAGTAGGAAATGCGAACGAAAGGCATGCAATTAATTGATGTATGTATAAATGTTACAAAACGACGTAAAACATATTAGCTACAGCTAATAATTGGAAATACTATGAATAACTAAATTTAGCATTGTATTACAAATATTCAATAATTTAAGCTCAAATCTATTTTTATATATTCTTTGCTTAAATCAAACCTATAAATTCTTTTTAATGTCATGTAATAATGTCATAATTTCTATTCTACACATATAAAATATCTCAGTATGATAAATTATAAAAGAAATGCGAAAGAATTCCATGAAATGAAGTGCTGTATAAATCTGCATTAAACATATTTAATAGTTATAGCTAAAAGTTGGGATAATTATATATAAAATTGAGCATTCAACTATAAATATTAAATATAAATATAGCTTAAATCGATCCAGCTTTTAGTCAAAATTTTAAATGAGAAATTACTTGAAATATTTTGAAACAGCGCAAAATATTTTTTGCTAACATATATTACGTATTTTAATCGGAGAATTTATAAAGAAAATGCGAAAGGATTCAGTAATTAAATGACATTTTAAATGTTACAAATAACATATTACACAAAACATATTTTTGAAATACAGCTAAATATTTTAATTAACACATTTTTAAGCAATGTAATACATTGTGAATAAATACAATTAACACTCAATAATAAAGATTCAATAAATCTGTCTAAAAACTCTGGCAAAAATTTTTAAGTGAAATTACTTGAAATATTTTAGGAACTGCGCAAAATATTGTTGTCAAATCCATGCCTATAAACTCTTTCAAATGTCAGCAAACAATGTCGTGCAATAAAGTAACAAACTCAACACATATTAAATATTTTAGTCAGCAGAAATTCCACGAACTCATTTCATAGCCTACAAAATATTTTGAATATTTATAAACAATAAATTCGAGCCATTATTATGCAAAATTACACAAAACTCAGCTGCAATTTGTATGTATTGGCGATAAGTTTGAACAATTCGCAATTATCATAAATCAGGCGTAAACATGCGTTTTGCATATTTTTCATAAATATTTTTCGCGTCTATTAAAAATGCCTATCGACAGTAGAGTTGAAAATTTTTGGAACGTTTCATACATAGTATGATTAATTCGTTGGCCGTTTAATTGCCAACACACAAACACACACATGTGTGTGTGGACAGCAATTTCATTGCGTAGCAAAAGCAAAACAAAACAAAACAGAAAAACGGAAAAATTTGAAATGCAAAAATTGAGTCGTTTTGCGTTTTTGAATTTGAATTTGAATATCCAAGCCGAAAAATGAGACGCGCACATTTTATGCAAATTTCGCATGCTTGTTAACATTTATAGCCGACGGCTGACTGTGTGGCTGTGTGTGTGTGTTGCCCCCTTTCAGAGCGGGGGCGTGGCACAGAGGGACAGAGAGAGAGAGAGTGGGGGCTTGTCGCACACGTGCAACAGCGAAGCAAAGCTAAACGGCAAATCCGAAACGAACCCCGAAAACGCAGCGCAGCAAACGATTTTTAATTAAAATGTTGTTGCCTCTGAAATGGCAGCATTTAAGCAGCTTTCAGGCCATTGTTATGCAGATTGCAAAAGGTGTAGAGCGCGGGTTGACAGTCAGAAAGAGAAAGAGAACCGAGTAGCATAAATATAAACATACTCGTAAGCAATAACAATAATCAGAAGCAATGCAGATAGAAATGGAAATAGAAACAGAAACAACATTCAGATTTTAATTGATTTGTTTTTCACACATCTTTTGACTGTGCGGCATTTTAATAATGCAAACCACGTCGTATTGTTTGCCTCCCCCTGTTTTAGAGCAGCAATTAGCCCACGTGGCGTGTGAGCGATATGGAAATTAAACACCTGCAAAATGCTCGCATTACGTATACGCATAATTGAAAGTCTTTCGATTAGACAGTTGCAAACAGTTGAAATGAATTTGAAATGAACTGAATTGAATTGAATTGATTAAAGCGCCCGCAAGCAACAATTCAATTTCATTTAATTTAACATTTTTAACACCCTCCCCGAGGCGTCCCCGAGGTGCCACAGAACAACAATATACGACGTAATGAAAGTCATTTGAGTAATTAATGTGTGCATCAAATGAGGCATTAAAGGCGCTGATTAAAGACGGGCCCCAAAGCGTTGATGATAAATCAGCAAACAACCTACTATATTATATTATATGTATGTACGTATACAACATGAGATTGCCAAGAAATTATCCATTAAGAACTGAGCAAATAGCAGACAGACAATTGAATGGAATTTTGCAATTTGTCTGCAAACAAAATTATCAAATATTTAATATAAATAGCAGTTAAGTAGTCAAACAAACGTTCGACAGCAAAGCGATTGGCAGCCAACTAAAGAACCATTTGCAATTGCAATTTGTCTAATGCTTTCAGCCAAAATGCAATTAGCCACACTTGGGAATTTCTTGTCCAAGACACAATTCTCCGTCTCTTCGGAATTCCCTTTGCACATTATGCAAAGCATCGATTAGTTAGTTTGTGGTGCAAGTTAACAACTCACCTGTGATTAATGAAAATCCGTTTGCCTAATCAGACACCTCTCTCCAGCAGTAGCTTTGTCTATTGGGGCAGCTCCTCTCCTTTGGCCTGTTGCGAATTTGTTGCGCGTTGCCTTTTTGGGGCACATAAATTACAATCAAAAAGCGTTAGAAACAAAAGCCACAATTCAGAAATGCACAATAAACTTATTATTTATATTATTTTGAACTTTTGTCGGCATCACACAATCACACAGAGTTACACACATACACAGACAAACACTCGCACACAAAAAAACTGAACTGATAAAGTAAATTATGAAATTCTTTTAAACAATTTTCATTTCTTTTGACCTCCAGTTGTGTGTGAAAATCATGCTGCAAAATAGACAAAAAAAAGATGCAAAAAACGTGAAAAAGAAACCAAAAAAAAAGGCAAATGAATAACAGGCAAACAATGGGAATGGAAAGAGAGTGCAAAAAAAAGAAGCTAAACTATAGTTAAGCAAATAATCATTTGGAATATATATGGCATAACTGGTAGCAAAAGCTAAAGCTACAAAAGAGATGCTGGACTCCGACTCTGACTCCGACTCGACTCCGAGTGGAGTTTATGCCCTGCAGATTTATGTTGCAAATATGTAAAAAAGAAATATATATGGCAAAAAACTGCCGGCCACTGCAGCTATTGTGTATAAACTGTGTGTGTGTGTGAGTTTGCATTGTGTGTGGATTTGGGGGCTGGCTACTAAAACTGTCTCAAGTTAATCGCTTTTATTTATTTTCGCCCAGCGCGAAAAAAACGCCAAGCGCAAAAAACTTAACTGCAACCGGTTTTTCCACACACACACACATACACACATACAATACGCATACACTCGCACACACACTTGCATTTAGTAGAAATTTTGCGCGCCTTTTAACTATTTTTCTTAGGCTTTTAGCTGAAAATTTGTAGCGCATCGGTTTGCATGGGGGCAACTGTTGCAGAATTTATGGAAAGAACTCATCAAAACAAAAGCGAATTTTCTTTTATTTTCATTTTTCATCTATTTGTTGTTCTTCAACTCTCTCTCACTCGCTCTCTCTCTCTCTCTCACACACTCTTTCTCTTAACTCTCAAGCGCTTTTCAAGCTGCAAGCATGTGTGTGTGTGTGTGTGTGTGCTGTGTGCGTATGTGTTGCAGTTGCAAGCTGGCAAAGCAGGCAGCAACAGATAGACACAACACCAGGTTTCATGTCTAGCCAGGTAGCTGCTGCTGCCTGCTGCTGCTGCTCTTGGCCAGGTTAACACGCCAAACTGGCGACGTCATAAAGTCAGCTGCGCGTCTTCCTAGCATCGCTTGGCTTTGGCTTTGCCTCTGCCTCTATCTTCTTTCTGCCTCTTCTTGATGTGGCTCTTTTGCCTGTTTAAGCAACGACGTTGCTGCCGCTTTTGTTGTGACTTGTGGAACGCTTTGTTGTTTCGTGTTGTTGCTGCTGCTGTTGCTGCTGCTGCTGCTGCTGCTGTTGCTCGGTTGACAGTGCAGCAGAGGCTGCCTGATGCGAGCCAGCTTTCAAGGCTGTTTAGAAGGCAGTCATCACAAATACACACACACACGCAGACACACACAGACACACACATAACACTATCGTACACTTGCAGTTTTTGTTTTTGTCAAGCACGAGCTGCCCTTTTGTTTAAGTTTAATGCAATCTACTAAAGCTGCTGCTGCTGCTGTTACTTAAAAGTTATACATAGCATATATATATAGTATATATATTCTTTTCTCTGTTGTTGTTATTTTATTTTAATTATTGCTCTGTGCCTCAAACTGGTTTCGGAGAGGGGACGGAGGAGGGAAGAGTGAAGAGGGAACAGGAGCGGGCGGTTGGCGAAATGGCCTCCCGGAGTTGTTGGCTTTTTTTTTTGTTGTTTTTTGGTTTTGTTACTGCTCTTTCTCTCTGATTAATTAGCAAGTTTTGTTTTGTATTTGTTTACGTTTTGTGCAACTGCAAAATTTACCGTTTCGTATTTGTATTTTGTTGTTTCTTGTTGTGTTTGCTTGTCTAGAACTTGTTTGTTTGTTGGTTGATTGGTTGGTAGTAGGTTGTTGTTGTTGTTTTGATGTTGATTTGTTGTTTAGTGTTTAGTTTGATTGTTGAATTGAACGCGACGCGAACTCGTCAATGAGTCTGAGAGCTTAACTCGAGATGCACCCAACGCAGCGTCGTCGTCGTTGTTGTCGTTTTGGCTGGCAAAGCTCAACTGAAACTCATGCGCCAAGTTGGCCAAGAGTTTGGAGCTGCTGCTGTTGCTGTTACTGCCTATGCTGCTGTTGCTGCTGCTGCTGCTGCTGTTGCTGTTGCTGTTGCTGTTGCTGTTGCTTTGCTACAATTGCTGCTGCCAACGCCAACGCCACTGCCAAAGCAGCTAACTGGTTTTTCGCATAGTCGTCGTCGGCCCGAAGCCAAAGTCGACCGAGTCGTTTCAAGTCGTTGTCATTTCGGCCTCTCTTTGGTGGTGCTTCCGCTTGTCCAAAAACAACAACAAGAATGAAAAAACAACAATACTTGCACACGAACAGCGCACCAACAGTAACAGCAGCACCAGCTGTTAAAATAGTAGTATTCGGCAGTAGTACAAATTAGTACTGAATAGTAGTAGCATAGCATAGTGCTCTCTTTGCAGTGTTTCTCTTTGCATTGCTCTCGCTCTCTCGCTCTTTAACGGAAGTAAAAACTGCAGCGACATCGAACAGCAATAGCAACAACAACAGCCGGTTTGCGCTTCTTGTTTACTTTTTGCTCTCGCTTGCTGTTATAACCGCCACTGTTATACGTCTGTTATATGGCCAAACAGCTGTTAGCACACAAACGCTGTCTGTCTGTTTGTGTGTGTTCTCAGCGTGTGTCTCTTTGGCTACTTGAGTGTTTTGGGTGGTTGGGTGGTTGGTTGGGTGGATGGTTTGCTTGTGGCTAGTTCACTGGGTGGTTGCCATGGCACATTTAATAAATAAGCAAACAAATAACTAAAGCTTCAAGTGTGGCCACAAATTGACTCGAATTTTTACTTTTACTTCAACAAACACATGGAATGCAATGCAATCAAACGAATTGAAACGCTTTTAGCTCAAATGATGCGTTAATTATGGCACTTGAAGCAATTAACGGCACTCGATCACAAAAGAGAGATACTAACAGCTGTTAGAGCTACTATAAAATACCCATACATCATTTTATGCATGGTTTTTTTTATTAAACTGTGCATAAGTGTTGAATACCTAATGTTGTATCATTAAGAACTTATATTAATTTTTTTTATTTCAATTTCTTATCTTTTTTTTGTCTATTTTTTTTAAATGTCCTATTTAATCAAATATATATTTTAATTTAAGAAATAACTATTATTTGTCAATAAATTGTGTATAAATATTGAAAAACTTAAGTTGTATCATTAATAACTTAAATTAATTTATCTAATTTCAATTTCTTACCTTTATTTCTTATTAATTGAATAATTTTCCAAAAAATAATTCAAAATTAATTTATTCCAAATTTTACGCTATATTTCAATATTAGCTTTGTCATAAATTGACCCATAAAAGTCGAAAATGTTGAGCTGAAAAGCTTAATTGCTGTTGCTTTGTTACAATTGCTACTGTTACGAGTACTTTCTTTGTCCCAACGGGCAACACACCTTTTTTTGTGAACACAATTGCGAATTTCATAACTTTATTAATAGATTTGTCCATTGTCTGGCTTTATCGAACCGCATTCAGGCGCGACACAAACAACAGAAACTACCAAAAAAAAAAATTATAGAAAAAAAACCAAAACCAAAGCCAAACCCATAATCGAGGCTACCGGTGTTCGCAGTTGTTGTTGTGGTTGTTTTTTTTTTTTTTTTGGCAGAAAACCCCCAGGAGTCTAACCAAAGAAATTCCAATTAATGAAAATGCGAATAATATGGCAAAGACGGGGGGACAAAGCGGGTGCCATTGAGTTTTTGGGAATAAAATTATGCAAACAGCAGGTGTTTCATTTCAGTCTATTGCTTTGTTGCTACCATTGAGTTTTCAGGTGTTATTGACTCACTTTGATGCTTGATGACTTTTCACTGCAGTCGCCAATTTGAGGTCATTAGCAAGTGGTTTTTGTCCTCTTGCTATTGTTTTTTGGAAGGCCACCGCCCGATTTCCCGCTGCGAATCAAAGTTTATTAAGGGCAGCACTGAAAGATGCCGCCACCGAAATGAGTTGGCCAAAACAAAAAAGTGTAGAAAATTTAATTAACTGCCAAATTAAATACACTTTGCGCTCTGCAGAACCACAACAAGAACGCGCCAAATAATTTCCAATTCTATCCCCCTCTTGTTCTGTCTTTCTCCCGCTGAACAGTGGGCCCAAAGCACCCGCAATGTTGCGTCCAGTTGTTATTGTTGTTGGTTGTTGGCCTTTTTCCAGTTGTCATAGTGTTGTTGTTGTTGTTGTTGCTGCTGGTGCGTCGGAAGTTGTCGCCGGCAGTCAACAAACCATAACGCACAACAAACGGTACTTTGAGAACTGCAGAACATTTAACGCCTCTTTTGCTTCCAGCTGAGTTGTGTTGTTGCTGTTGCTTCTTTCATCGTTGTTGCATATTAAAATATTAAAAAATTCATTAAAATGTGCGCTGTTGAGCGCTCAACAAATTAGCCAAAGCCCAAAAAAAAAAGAAACAGCCCCGAACAATCTAACAAAAATATTCATAAGTCTGGCACGAAAACAACAACAACAAATGTCTGCGGCTTTTGCGGGTGGCCATTAAATATGTTAAGAGAAAAGAAAACTGAATAATTTCCAAATAGAAAACTTTACGAATAGAACAGACCGACATGCTCATTTAATGCTCGTTTTTATGAGGCAACATGAATTGTAAAAGAAATTAAATAACGCCATAAATGGGGCAATAACAAATGTTTATTAATTCGCAGTTATATAAACTTTTAACAAATTCATTTTAATTAAAAAGTAAGCAAATATGTGATTGCCATTAAAGTTTATACTGCTCTTAAATAATAAAATGTGCAGCTGCAAAGTTAAATAATAATAAAATTAAATGCACATTCCATAATGTTGATTTATCATAAATATAAATTCAATTATCAATAGCAAACATTCTACCCATAAAAACAAATAGAACACAGAATACTTAAAAAAACATAACTGTTTATTTCAAATTGATTTATATGTGTAGAAGCATTCTCTAGATTATTTCCTGCACTTTATCGCTTTCCATAGCTTGTTAGACAAAACAGTTCATCGAAGAAGCGTTGCCATTGGTCTCATTACCCAATCAGTGCATTTAATCGATCATAACTATTTCTAGTTTATCGACGACGATCATGCTGCGGATAAGCATGAATAGAACACAGTCGTTTTTCAATTTCCTAGCCATAAGCTGTCAATTTTATGGCCAAAAACGGCGCTTGCTTTTATGAGTTTCAACACCCAAAAAGCGCGCAGAGCTGCGTTTCTCCTCAAACACTCCTCCACTCGACAATATTTCTGGCTGGGGCTTGTTGGTTGGCTTGGTTAGCTGGGGGCACGCAAACACAGCGACGCACTAAAAGAAAATTTATGTTGATGATTTTGTGTGGCCTCCGTCGCCGAGACCCGAAACTGTGGCCCATGTTCGGGGCCAGGATAGGCAAGAGCCGCGAGCGCACGCAGACAGAGTCAAATTGGAGTTGAAGGCAACAACAACTGCAACAGAGGCAGCAGCAGCAGACAATGCCTGCCACAAGTTGCAACAACAGCAACGGCAGCAACATCGACTGCGGTCATCGCACTGCCCACCCAAAAAGGCGGCACTAAATTGCCCAAATGCCGTTAGAACAATAATTGCGCACACACCAACACACACACACATTCACACAAAGTTAGTAGCATATGGACAGGAGGGGAAAGGGGAAGGGGACCTCCATTGATTGGTAAGCACAGATAGAAGCGCTGCCAATTTATTGAGTTGTAAAATTTCAAGTGGGCCGCCCGAGAATTGTCCATGAGCAGCGCCAAACGAAGGGGAGTTCAACATATTAAAAATAAATAAATTAAAAAATGCTCGCACTTACCCGATCCTCCGTCAGTTCCTCACTCCTCTCCCCACTCTCCGCAAGCGTCTAACGCTCATTACTTCTGGCCAACGCCAAGTCCAAGTCCCGGGCAGAGTCCACACCAGCGTCGGTCCAGACTAATTGCCCACATAAATAAGATGAATTCACACGAAAATTTTTAGCTCGGCTGCTGCTTGGGACAGTGACGAATGCCGCTTCCTTATTGCAAGGTCAGTTAGTCCTCCATCTTCTTGCCCCGCTTCCCAGCTCCCTCTCTTCCATCCGCTGCTCATTGTCGTGTGCATTGATTGATGCAGTGCCAGCTGCCGTTAGTGTGGCAGCCGAGTGGCCAGACTGTGGCGAGCACTTCACACCAAATTGGCTTCTAATCTGCAAATGGTCAACCCAAAAATGGCTAAAGCAACTCAGTCGCCAGCCTTAACAATTTTTGTCAATAATCGTAAATTAATGAAATGCAACAATGTGGCCACACGCCATGTTAAACCAAAAGCCGACAACAAATGCGGCAACCACAGGACAAATGTGAAGTCAAGTCGCCGATTAAATACCTTAAAAATTCAATACAAAAAATGCATTTAAATATAGATATAGATATAGATGTAGATATAGATATAGATATAGATATAGATATAGATATAGATATAGATATAGATATAGATATAGATATAGATATAGATATAGATATAGATATAGATATAGATATAGATATAGATATAGATATAGATATAGATATAGATATAGATATAGATATAGATATAGATATAGATATAGATATAGATATAGATATAGATATAGATATAGATATAGATATAGATATAGATATAGATATAGATATAGATATAGATATAGATATAGATATAGATATAGATATAGATATAGATATAGATATAGATATAGATATAGATATAGATATAGATATAGATATAGATATAGATATAGATATAGATATAGATATAGATATAGATATAGATATAGATATAGATATAGATATAGATATAGATATAGATATAGATATAGATATAGATATAGATATAGATATAGATATAGATATAGATATAGATATAGATATAGATATAGATATAGATATAGATATAGATATAGATATAGATATAGATATAGATATAGATATAGATATAGATATAGATATAGATATAGATATAGATATAGATATAGATATAGATATAGATATAGATATAGATATATGTAAATGCAGGAATATTTAAGCTCTCTCATAAGCTGTTATACACAATATCGGGAAGGGAATTTGAACAGCAATATCAACAACTTTTACAGCCATATTTATGGGTCCTTAACATTGGCATTGTTATTGTTATCGTGGTTTGTTGTCGCCGTTGTTGTTTGCAGTTTGCTGTTGTTATTGCATTTTCATTTGTTCTTTTGCCGGTTCGGGTCACCATTTTTGGTAATTTGTTAAATGAACAATCGGATAACTAAAAATACTTGTGGCGAGACTGCAACCGCTTTAAGTGCTATTAAATAATTAAAATATTTTTAGCAAATGCACAAAGGAATTTTAACGACTCAATAAATGACACTTGAAACCAAAAGAGCTAAAGAGAAAGAAAGATACATAATAATAGTAAATTCGAAATGGCAAGAAGGTTGAACAACAATACGACTAAGAAACTGGAAATTGTGCAGGGAAATGATTTGAATGCTGCTGCTTTTGCTGTTGCTGCTGTGGTTGCTGCTGCTGACAACGGTAGTTGTTGGCAGTTGGGACTCATCGTTTGGATGTGATTAACTTAAGTACGCAAGACATAAATATTTAAACGCTTGCAGCTCAAGCGAAAGCGTGCAAAGGGGCAAGCAGAGTTAGAGTAGAGGGGGAAAGGAGCGAGAAGAAGACTTCGCACAGTGGCAGCAAAATGTCAGCAACGCGTCAGTCAACAAACCCTGTCCACAATGGACAACGACACTTGGTTTGCTTGGTAATGGCCAACTAACATTGGCGTTTGCAGGGATCGAAGCCGCAGCCTGTGTTGTGGCAACATTAAGCATCAAATTGCTCAACGGTTAAAAAGAAGAAAAAAAAATCAAGCACAACTGAAGGCGTTCCATGCTGGGCACTTTTTCTATAATGCTTAAAAAAAAGAAAGAAATCTTGACCACCGGCAGCAAAAGCAAAAAAACAGCAACAAGGCCCATTGGCTGGCTGGCCGATTGTGGCACCTTGTTGATCAATAATTGCCACACGACAGCTAAATGGGCTTTAATGCCATGTTAGCGACGCGTCGCGCACCAAGGAAATGCAAATCAAATTCTAATGATGTTGTAATACAGACACCAACCAACTAACACAATCACAGTCCTCCCGTGCCACAAACGATGCCACAGCTATGTCGATAGCTCTCTCTCTCTGTGTTGGGACAATGCCCAAGCACGCAAATATTGCCCAAGAAAAAAAAATTATATTATTAGAATTGAACATGCAATCTGACAAGTGTTTTGGCCAAACATTTCCTGGTTTTGCTGCAGCAACCTGAGCTGGCCACTGACCAGGCTAATTGCCACGGCTTTGACTCTATCTCTTTCTCTCTCTTTCTATCACTTCTCTATAGTTCTATTGCAATGACCATCATTGCGATTTATGATTGCGTTTCCTGTAACTCGCTGCTCAACTTCGACTCCAACTTCAGCTTCAAGTTGAGTTTGCTGACGCCAGCCAAAAAGCTGATCCGCAACACCCGTTGCAATATTACAACACAATGTTGCAAGGTTGCTGTTGACCAAACAATTCAACGGAAATGCAATTGTCGTCGTCTGCACACCCAGAAATCGTACAATTTTGAATATAACTCTTATCGTACGTGTCGATATACTCATTGATATTCCACGTATTCTCTCTCTGTCTCCATCGACTTTGACTACTTTGAGTACTTCATTCAATAGTGTGTGTCTTTCTTTGGCGCTGTCATTGGCCACATTGACGTACCTTCTAATATGGTATTAATAACTTTTGACAAACACATTCTTGCCCGGTTATTGAACGACGTTATTATTGTTGTTTGCCACAACTAGTGTTGCTGTTGTTGTTGTTGTTGTTGTTGTTAGTCGTGTGGCTGCATTTTAAATAATTTACACATGTAAGAATGCCAACCGTTAGCAGATTTTACATAATGGGCTATAAATATTCACGAGTACTCAACCTTAAGTTGTTAAACAATAGATCTCAGCTTAGTCATCAATGCAACTTTAAAGTTCGGAAGTGCAAAGAAACAAACAGACAAGTATACTCGACTGTGAGATACACGATATCCATTTTTATATATCTTCTGCCTGTCACATAATGCTATAATACTCTGCTACTTTAAATGTACCAAATTAATATACCGAAAATTGCTAAAATATATCAAAGGTTAAAATTGCTTTTCCCTGTAGTCAAAAAGTAATAACACCCTTCTATGTTCTGAGTACAAGAATGTTGCATAAAGTTAAAGTAATTTAAATTCAAGCAAATGATGAGAGAATTTCGGGGCTCAAATATGGTAAGACAATATTCCGCATTTATTTAAAAATAATCCCTTTATTTAAGCTGCACATTTATACAACTTAAAACACTTCCTTTAAAGCTTCCCAATAACTGTCAGAATAAATTCTGTAAAGTTGAGTTGCAACAATTAAGCTGAGCTCACTAAAAGGCAGTTAGAACTTTGCAAGCAGATCATAAACAATCAACTTCAGCCACGACTATTCCCAACTTTAACTTTAAATGCTGTTAAGCAAAGTCTCAACCTTTTCACGACGATGCTGATGATGATGACAAATGCGCTACAGTGATGCAACTGATGCTAAAATAAACCAATGAATGGCAGTTGTTGCACCTGCCTGCTGTAAAGGTCACCGGGCGCGTGCTGATGAAGTCGAAAGTTGACGTGACCCGTTGGACAATAACAACATCGACAAGTGAAGTCTGTGGTTGCTGCTGGCTGTAGCTAAAGCAGGTGATTAATCAAGTTATGCATATGACAAATCCACATCAGCCATGGGAAGTGGTTTTGGCCATTGGATAGGTAGTACTTGGTCTGTGCGCATTGAGTATTGGGTCTGGGTCTTGCTCCGATGCTAACCTCTCTCTGCTGTGCTGTGAGAGTGGGGCGCAATGTCAAATGCTGACCATGGCCAGCAATTGACGACGACTTCGAGTGGCCACTTTGACACACTCAAGCTGGCTACGTGCCGCTTGTAGCTTGTATAGCTTGTGTAGCTTGCAACTTGCAGAGCTTGTTGCAGATGCCAGCGGAGAGATAGCCACACACTGCCACAGCCTGCCATACAATTTCAATACAATATTTGAAATAATTGGCTACAAATCGTCATTACAATGTAGCTGCTGCTGCAGTTGCTGTTGCTGTTGCTGTAGTTTGACCGTTGCCAAAGTAGGCGAGAGGGGGATTTTAGTTTGCAACTGCATCGACATGCAGCAAAGTCCTCGGCCACAAATTGCAGTTGGAAAACTGCCACAATCGTATGTTAGACACATTTTGTTGCTGCCGTAGCTGCTGCTGTTTGGCAGCGGCTGCCTGACCTACGACACCATCATGTGCAGCAGTCCCAATACCAATCCCAAACCCAAACCCAATCCCAGTCGCAATCCCAGACCGAGTCCCAGTTCAGTTGCATCCCACTGCCCACTGCCCAGTGCCCACTCTTCTTGGCCGCTTGTCAAGTTTTGTGGCGAGTGAAACTTGAAATTACTATTGATACTGATAGCAACTGCAACTGCAACTTTAGTTTGTTGATGATGCCTCTGCCTTGCTGCTAGATGCTCGCTGCGTCTTGGATGGCATGCCTTGGACTGGACTGGCTTGGCCTGGCATTTTGCTTTTAATCTGTGCGCCGTAATGCGTTACGGTAAATATTTTTGCTGTTAAGATCAAAGCTGGCCATCAAAAGGTTCGTTTCGTTGTTGTGCCACAGCTGTCCATTGTCTGCCATTATTTGACTAATTGAGCTGCGTTCGGGTCAGCATTTTTGGTCAAAGCTTGCTGCCAATTAGCAGCTAACCCATACACAAAGCCCTATACTCTTGTATCTCTGCTTCCCTCTTTCCCTTTGCTCCCTCCCATCGACTACCAGGTGCAGAAGAGAACTCAATCATCGACAGTGGCCGAAATGCAATTGTTGCACTTAATGCGCAAAACGTGAGCCCAATTTGCATGGCGACAACAGCAACAGCAACAACTGCAACAGCCGGAGCAACAAACTAACTATCAACTAACAGCAGCAGCAACAACAACAACAACAGCAAAAACAACAATAAAGTCAACCTTCATTTGCGATCCAATTCTCAATGCATTTCACACATTTTACTGCATGACTCAGTTTTATTGAAGATTTATTACATTGCCAACTCGCACAATTCATTAGCCATCAGCTTAAGTCATGGCAACAGATCTAGAGATGGGCACGTGAGTGTTTGCCAAATAATTAGAGATGCGCTTTGCTCTCAATACATAGAAACAACGATGAGCTTTGTTATCTATGTTTAGTTGTTGAAGTGATGAAGATGATTTTAGCATTTTGATTGGATACATACAATTTAAGGGAACACTGAGAAAAATTTGAAATAAAAAAATATTCAATTGCTTGCTAACGATATCAACTTTATAGATTGTCCTAAGTCGTACTATATATTAATTATTTGTAATATAAAAATGTATTTCTTTTCAAAAAGCGGAAATAAATGTCTTTCTATCTCACTTTATAAATTATAGTACTTGTTCATACTCTTTTGATATAATTATAAGACTGAAGAATATTATGAATATATAATTTATGAGTTATAATAAACTTAAAAATAAAAATAATCTATACAACTTTCTCCCAGTGTAAGAAAACACACAGTAATGTTAGATACATTGTTAAAGCTTACCTTATGTTGCGTTGCGTGTCACGCGTTCATTTCGATACCCAGACACTATCGTCTGTTGGAACAACTACTATTTCGCATTGCTTTGGCTGCTTCGCTTGTACTGTGCTGTGGATAGGTCACGTGTTGAGTGTTTTCTGTGTTTTTCGTGTGGCACTAAAGCAAAATATCAGCAATTGAACTATAGACATTTTGCCCAAATGCAGTGAACAGTGAGCAGCCAAAATGCCGCGCTCTTCGCAATCGTTGGCCAGAAGAGGATTGGCAGCACCAAAGTTTAGGGGGAGTGGGAAAGTTGCTTTCGTGTTTTTTTTCTTTAGTTAGTTTTTTAGTTTTCAGCGCATCTTGCAAGATTTGCACTAAATGTCAAATGCAAATACAAAAGCCAACTCGGGTTGCCCCCTTGAAGTTTGCCACCTGCTATGGCTAAAAGTAACTTTCTGGTTTCCTCTCCCACTTCACTGGCAGCGTCTTCTTCAATTTAACCCCTTGGAATTGTTGTGGTACTCGTACCTGTTGTATAGTTGGCTTGACAGTCATAATTAATACGCTTAAGTTGGCTTACTTAATTTCAATTTGCACGTCGCTGACAAATTTCTCCACCCCGTCAGCTTCATTAAAAAGCCATTAGAGCCCAGCTTGGCCATTAGAAACTTCTTCCTCCTCCTCCTCATTCTCTCTCTCTCACTCTGGCTGAGACTGCAACACTTTTGACCCAGCAAATTACGTCCACACGTTCATTGGCCATGTTGAGGAGGCATCTGCCAAGAGCGCCCAACGTTCGCCTCGGTTGTTGTTGTTGCTGTTTGTGTCAACTTTTAAAGTTTGTTGGCCAAACAATTTGATTTGCTTTGCCCCCCATGCCATCCCATCCCGTCTGCCACTTCACTCGTTTTCCTTTCGACAAACTTGCGTGGGAAATGCCGTCGATCGGTCACGATCAACAAATCCACAATCAACAATCAGTGAGCTGCGATCTGTGATCAAAGAGCGAAGACACAGCGAAAAACCAGCTGAAAGTACATGCAAATGCAAAGTTGATGTTTATCGTTTTGTTTGTTTTGCTGCTTTTCCTGGCATTTTTCTTTTCTGGCCTTTCAAGTGATTTGCCACTTGACAAATGAGCTGACTGCCACATGTGCAATTTAAGAGACAACTCTGCTCCAGCAACAACAATTTGTGGGGCCAATTTTCGCTCAGCTCAGCTTTGGCAAAAAAAAAAAAAAAACGAAAAAACAATGGATACGAGTGTAGCGTAGTCGACATAGAGCTTCTCCTCTGACCTGGCCTGACAATTTGTGCATTGATTTGGAAAATGCCTGTGCACAACAAATGACCAAGAAATAGAGCGCACATGTACAACACATCAACATACATACATACATAGAATTGTATATATAAAAATGACATGGAAACTCTCCATACACAGTGCTCAAAAAAGAGAGAAAATTGTGGCGAAAAAGCACAAAGGCAAATTGCACTGAAATTGGTGCTATCAACAAAGGCAACTTGCAGAACAAAACGAGAAGTAAGAATACAGCGCAAAGCCCGAAAGATATTTGACAATTATTACCCAACTAACAGATACCCTGTACTTTGTTGAAATCAACAATTAACTTTTATATTGCATTATGCGAGCTTAACTAACTTGGAATAACTTATCCATATACTAAACAGTCAACATCAAATTTTGAGATTTAATATTTAAGACATAAATGCAGAAAACAATAATTGCTAATTAATCTTTTAAAATACATTTCAGCTAACTTTCTAATAAAAATAATTGGCGCATCTCTGCCTCCCACTGTCCATATCGTATTCAAATCTCTAGCAAACCTCTTTGTAACTGATTTTATGCAAGCGAGGTATTAAAAAATAGAATTTGTTACCCTATAACCTGACCTTCATTGCTGTTTGCTACTAAACATTTAAAATTTGTTTGTGCAGTCAGTTCTTGTTGTCGTTGTTGTAGTTCCCCTTTGACGTCGTTGTTGTTCTTATTGGATTTCAACACAAAACGTGCCGAGTTTTTTGGTGCAAGATTTTTGTGCTAAGCTGTTGGCACGTTCAACAAATTTAATACAGTTCAACGAGACGAGGCATGAATATTCAGAGATGACTTAAAGCACCTTCCCCCCTCTCCACCTCCACACACACACACACATATTCTCCCACAATCAACGATGAGCAATCGCTTTTGTCAGCCTATGCTGACTGATAATAGAACAAAGGGGCAGACAGAGAGAGAGAGAATAGAGATGGCTATTGAAAGAGAGTGAGAGACAGACTGATAGGGCAGCAGCCTAGGGATAAGCTCGGCTGTAGAACGCTTTTCATTTAGTACAATTCGTGGAATTGAAGGTGAAACATTTGAGCGCGATTATGTTTGGTTTATTCAAACTGCTGTTTCTTGTATTGTGGCTAATTGGTTTGAGCCAAGGGCGTGCCGCAGTCGCTGGCGATGGGCATGAGGTAAGCCTAAAGAGAACTGACATTTTGGAAGTGTATAGATTATCTTAAACTAACAACTATTTCAATTGACAGACTCCCGAACCAGATCCAACCATTTTTGACAACAAATGGCCCTTTGACTTTGAACTGGATCTCAACGAAGCCAAAACCGAGTAGAACAAACATTGTACTGTAATCTATAGCTCACCACTGACCCAATTGAAATGCTCTCGTGTTGATTAAAGTGTTTATAATTTAATGATGTTTAAGCTTTACTTGTGTGTTGTTCCGCCCTAGAAGCGGAATGTGTACTGTGCACCTGCCCCCCAATTGGGTCGACTGTTGCCATAGGGTCCGCCCAAATGCTGTGAATACTGTCCGGTAGCGTCGAGAGAGTGCCGGCCATTGTTACTCTGCCACACTGGGGCACGTCCATTGATGCTCAAGTCGAAGCCCTGTCGAGGACTGCCACCTCCCTGCACATTCAACTGGCGTCGCACACGTTGCAAGTTATCCTGCGGCATTGCCTCCCAATCGGGTTCCAAAGTCAACTGCGGAGTTGAGTTGACAGGCATAAGGATTTACACTGCTAAACAAACTTTTAGGCACTTCACTTACCAAATCTGCATCCGTATCCAGGTACGAGGGCACTTCATCAATTGCAGTCAATGGACTGGGATGGGCCAAGCCACAGGCGACCAAGCAGCCAAGGAACATTAGACTGAAACAAACTTTCATTGTGTGGCTGGTGGTTGAGTTTGCTGATTTGTTGGAACACTTGATAGATGTCACTGATGGCTGACGTCTGATGTCTGATGTCTGGCTTGGGGTGCTCTTAATATTTATAGAGGTCTGTGGCTAGTCTGTCTGCAAGTTAATTTCATGAAATATTCCCCTCAGGGGATTCCATCCCAAGTACATTCTCGAGTCATGTGCCTGCTGATAAGGCAGCAGATCTGCCTATTAATACTATGATCATAGGGTGAGGAGAGTGCACTTGTGAGTCCCCCTCAATTACGCATCTATAGATGCAAACAGATCTTTATTATGTTCTAATGTGGGTAAATACTATATGTACAAGAAGATACTTTTTACTGAGAAATGTAACTCACATATACTCGATATTTATCTTAATTACAACATTGGCAAGCAAATCTTTGTAGTTTTCTTAAATATAAACGTTTTTTATACGGTGCATTACGGCAGACGCTGCGTATACGTTACATTGCTTAGAAAGCTCTTTGTATACTTATTAAATATAATGAAAAGTAAAGTATATTATTACCTCTTATTCATAACGAATTGTTAATCCAATATTATATGTTAGCGCCTTTATTGAGATTAAATCTTGCTTTTATTATATAACAAATACAATGCTTATTCTTAAGACTCAACAAGCGAATAAGCTGCATATTTCTTGCTATACAACTTTTAAATAAATTAAATTACTAAAAAATCAGTCTATCTGTAGTCCATTCAACTTTGTTCTTGCTTGACATTTCTCTACAAGAGTATCAAATCTTCGGCGTGTCAACGACCATGCGAACTTGTTGCTAGTATTGACTTTATAAAGAAGTTTTTAATAAACTCTTCTTTAATTAATCTATTTTTAAATTTATAAGCTGTCAAGGTCAGCGAACAACACACGTCAAGCTCATCATTTTTGGCAATAAAATTATGCAAATTATGAACAAGAAAAGCCATAAGTATACAGACTCTATTACCGTTCTGAAAATGATTCATCTTAAGCAATTTGAAATGGCAACGCCTACAAATCAGGCTCGGAATTTGCTTTCATTCGTTCTACACATACATAATACTAAGTACATAATTTGTTAAACAAGCTTTTATTTATAAACATTTTCGGGGGGCTAGTCAGCCACATGATAGATTTTCATTGATGCTTCTCTTGACAGTTTACGCAATAAATCCAATTAACAGCAAAACACACCGTCAGACAAATTTGTTGCGGCAGGTTTCATTAGGCAGAGTGAGTTGTTTGTGCTTAATTCGTTATTACCAACAAGAATTAGCCAAAAGCGAAACAATCGTAAAAGCCATGTACAATTAGGCAAAATGCAAGCTCATCTCAACGGATTTTGTTAGCCGTAAATTTGTGTCCCAAAAGTTCCGGGGTAAATGAACTTAACGTTTGTTCAAGGATAATTCAAGTCTACTTTTAACAATGATTTTACCTTACATCATACTTTTAATGTAATTACTCAGTTAACAATTCCTTTGAAATTCATATATATGTATTATATAACTCATTTTTATTTAAAATAAATATTTTAAGTTGGCCAACAAATATTTGTAGCTGCATGATTACAGAGTTTCAAGTTAAAATCTGAATCGGTAGCCAGCACCAGCACCCCAAGAAGGTGGAGAATTGCCATAGGGACCACCCAAATGTTGTCCATAGTGTCCAGCAACATCGATCTCATGGCGTTTGTTATCGCTAGTCCAAACGGGCACTTGCCCCGACACATGCACGTCCTTGCCAAACTTATCATGACCGACGCCACCATCCAGTTGGAAGCGATTTTGCTGCTGATCATTGCGTTGCTGTGGCGGATCCCAGCGCAATTTCTGCTCCGGATTAGGATTATTGGGATAGGCCACAATGCAGGTGGCAAAGCAGCAGACCAAAGCAATGATTGTGAACTTCATGTTCGTAGTGTTTGTTAGGTGCAACTAGAGCTTGAGATGAACTGATTGACTGATGATTTCAGCCAGCTTTAACATCGCTTTTATAGTCGACATTCGCCACCCAAACTGGAGCAGAGTAAATCACCGAGTGAAATGAGTGCAATGACTCTCCTATCTTATAGGCTCGGTGCATCCCCCGGGTGATTCCTTTTGTTTGTCTTGACGTTGCTCAGATGTGCTCCGTTTCATTTAAAAAAAATATTATTTCTTCACTTGACAAATTGCAATTCAGCAAATTTTCCATTTTCCATTTGTCATTCTACTCTTTCATCAGGGAAATAGAAATTTATTGTGAAATTCTATTGACCATAGGAAAAAGCAATTGTGTGCGGAGCTCAACTTGCAACAGATTCAGATTTTTTCTAGACAAAAAATATCCCAATGCTCACACATAAAACTGTATAAATATTTGTCATGCGACAAGTGTTTCGGTAACTTATTGTTAAGTCGAATACCCTATAATTCATAAGTGAGGCGAGAAGTTTGATAAAATTATACTATATATATAATTTGCAAGTCATTCATTTTTAAAAGATTATTTAGTTACTTCATAAGATCTTATTGTTATATTTTTACAATTACTGCCAAACAAATTGTATAATTATTCTATGTGTATAGAAGAAAAGAAAGTAAACTATTCTAAATAATGTAAGAGCTTCAATAATAAATACACATTTAGATGAATTTCGACAACAGAGTATCGTTAAGTCGACATAACCAACTGGACCACCTAGTTGTTTAATTTGCCATTCATTGATTTACGAGCAGTTGTGGCTTCTGTGAAAATACTTTCATCATTTCAGTGTTGAATTCAATTTTTACGCTCTTTTGCCTTGGACGCTTATCAGCAGCAGTTGATAATGGTTGCGGCATGAATACAATTTTAAATAAAATAAATATTGTGAGTTTTGTTATTAATGCGAGTAAACACGAAACATGAAACAGTCGGACAACAGACATCACTCGAGCGACAGCGACAGCGACAACTGACAGCATACGGCATACGGCATACGGCAGACAGAGAGTGAAAAATGCGGCTGCAATTCATGAGCATTTATATTATGGCCATGTTATTGGCCCTGCTGTGCTGGGTAAGTGCGGAAAAGCGAGCCGAAAGATGACTGGCTGCTGACGTAGCTACACCACACACACAGATGTTGTCATAACTTGTGTTTAACTGTTGTACAGGTGCATCAAGGTGCAGCACAGGTTGATGACGCACTCCTTGGCGCTGATGGCACGAATACTCCTACTAAGAGTCGATTTCCTGTGTGGGACGATGCGCGTGGCGAATGGACCGACCAGGATAATTAATCGTCCAATCTGTGTTCGGGTATTGTAATAAATACACACATACGTACGGGCATTGTGCGTCGTTAATGTACTCTGAATTGTAGATTAATATCGACTTATTTATTGCTACAGGCCATTGAGAGCTAATCACATTGTGGCATATTCTCTCTATATGGCATTATTGCTCATAATGCGAAGTTTCATCTCGCTCTCTCTTTCGCTTTAACTGCGTATAGTCTGTATAGAAACTGTTGCCTACTTCCAGGCTTATTTAAAATCAGCCTAAAAGCACGCAACGAAATATTTCATATATTTATTGTATACGAGAGCCGACAGCTTTAATGGCGCCAAGTGCTAAAAATACATTGACTTATTAATGAACGCATGAATTAATAAATCAACACTGAGATTGCATACACTTTTTGTGGTTCTTTAAGTCATCGTCTAACTAAAAGTCAATGATATTTCTTTACAAGTAAAAGTCTAGTATGTATTCATTTAGCACAGCCAGCATTATGGAATAGTTGCCGGCTCATGACATGTCAAAAATCAATTGCACACGGTTCAATGTACCTCGTCGTGGAGTGCGTGTCAGTTCATGATAATTGCGGCCATTACACGAGGCGGTAACGGGAACTATGTGTACTCAAAACACCCAACTTACTAGAGAGCAAGAAACAATAAAAAAAAAATGCCGGCGAAATGACTGCAGAAAGAGCTCAACGACAGCAGGATACCCTACAAAAGTAATTATTTGACTAGCAAAATCTGCTTATCTGCATATTAGATTGAAGCATACAAAGTGTATTGATATCACAGATTCGATTGCTTCGGTAATCTTGAAAGATAATGTAATCAATATTATTCAATCAAGTTGATTTTGATTTCCAAATACTCACACTCTCCTACTCAATTACAGTGTAGCGACAGCACTTAATAAAATGAATAGCTAAAGCAAAATTGGTCGTCCCCCGAGGCGAACTTGCCACGAAATGGCAATCCTTATGGTTTGCGGCAAATAAGGCGCCCATCAATGCGGCAATTAATGGTTTCAGTTGCGGCCACAGATCGTGGCATGTAAATCGTTGGGGTCCCTTTTGGGTTAGTGCCAGTTTTTGACACGCTTCCAAGTGCTTTTGCTAAGCGCTATCAATTCGATTTGGGCGCGGCACGCAAAGAGGCGGCGTCGCCAGACGACGCTAGGGGATGGCCATGGTAAGGGAGCAGAGCGAACTTTGCCGCATTTGTGGTGCAGTGCATCAGTTTGTGGCAATTTCAACCGAAATCGAATCGTGTCCTAAACTCCGGCGGCCTAATTGCGTTAATTTTACTTGGATTACAATCCACATTGTCGAATTGTTTTGCCACCGGCCACGCCCATTTTACCACCGCTGTTGTAGCCGGCTAGCGAGGGGAGCTTGCATGTTCGGCGGCACTTTTGATGCCGCTGTGTGGGGTGCGCTGAGCGTTCTCCTGGCACCGCTTGTGCATGTCGACAACATAATTGTTTGCCTTACAATTTATACAAATTATCCCAAGCAGCGTCGTCGTCTTTGAGTCCTTGCAGCGACAAGTGCAACAACCCCCAAGACTCCCCAAGACAAAGCTCAACAAAGCTCCCACTCACCCTTTCTTTCACTCTCTTTACCCCTAACGGTTCATTGACATAGTGTATGTCAAGTGGAAACTTGATTTATAATCTTGCTCTGCAGCAAACACAAATTAAAAGCAAAGAAATACGTCTTCAGTTAAACACCTCGTTGCTCCCCTGAGTTGCATTATCTCCAGCCTCGGCCTGATGCTTCATACACACCTCCAGAAGATCGCCCTCATCTAAAAATGCGGACGCAGCCGACTCCCCATCATCGATCCTAATGCCATCGAAATAGAGTAAGGCGAACTCCTTGGCCAAATGCATTTTCGAGCAATATGCATCCTTCAGCTTACCCAGCAACATCGTGCGCCCAATGCGAAATGACACCGCGCCCAAATTTGCCGAATGAACCTTTACGGTTATATGCGGCGAAATTTGCACATCGGCTAGCTCAGACATTCTACTTGATTTAATTTTTACAATTTCGATAAGACAAAATGTTTGTCAGTTTGTCAGACTGGAAATGTTCGCAAATATTTCTGGCTATAAACTCCACGTGGCCTACTTTTGTTTGTCAACTCAAATAGAATATGTGGCTACCGAGAGCCACATCATCATAATCGTTTGAATCGGACGCGTCCGCAGCAAAGTGGGAACTAAGTAATAAATAAGTTCTATTGAGAACTCCGATAAGATATCGTCCACTTTAGGCGAAAGCACTATAGCACGGCATAGGTTATACATATCTCAAATAAAGTCTTAACTGCTAGACAAGCCACCGACAATCTCAGCCATATTATTGTACAGTGGTTGAAAGAAAACATCAAGTATACGCATCGCTCGCTATACAGTAAAATATTTGTAAAGTGAACTCTCTAATATTTGTACTCAATTGAGACTCGACAATTATTGTAACTGAAAGACAGCAAATTCCCGTTCCCATTAAACAAAAATATCTTTTCTTGATGAGCTTTATCAGCACTGAACTTGAAACTATGTAAGTTTAGCTGTCATTATTCTGTTTCGTAATAACTGAAGCCATTAAAGATCTAATTTATTTAGTCCAGTAACCACATTCTGCTGATTAAATGTTACCTTCACGATACAATTCTCTAGAGAAAAATTAAATGCAACTGCTTAGGTTAACACGAACTATAACTTCCTTACTTATTTCTACCGCTCGCCAAATAGAAGTTTGCCTGTTCATACATAGTATATAAAACTGAATGAATTAAGTTCTGCCAACGAGAACTATCAGATAGCGGGAGTAAATCATAAACAAAAATTGACTCGTCACGCTGTGCGATTTATATTGATGATTGAAATATAGTGAAACCATCTTATTAAAAACAAGTATTAAATATATTCAAAAAAGAAAAAAGATATGTATATGTATGTATATATTCATATATATAAAATTCAGAATTTTCATAAAATTTAAAGAATTGCAGGTTGAAATAAAGAAATCAATTGATTGCTTATTGAAAATATACAGTGACATCTTTGTTGAAAATAAAATTTTAATATATTAGAACAAAAAAAAAATGTTGCACAATTTACATAAAATTTAAAAGTTTTAATTATAGGCTTAAATAAAGAATTAAGATTGTATAACGTAAAACTTAAAAATATACGTAGGTCAATATAAAGGTTGCCAAATGTATTTGATAAGATAAAGGTTAACAGCAGTCCAAAAAGTTAAAAAACAATATGGAATTATGCAAACCTGTTTCGCATACGGAATTCTATTAGCGCCTCACTGTACCTGCTATATCATTTATTTATACACGCCTATACACTTATATAGTTTATTAATACACACACACACACATACACACTTGAACTGAATATCATCAACGTGAAAAGCTAGCAATAGAGTGCCGTCAGTTGTTATTCGACTGGCTCGTAGAACGGTTGAGCACACTCGATGCACCCAAGAAATTAATTGAAATTTTACTCAGATAAATAATCAAAATTTTGTGGGCAATATGAAGTGCCTGACAGTATTCGCTGTGATTGTGGCCATATTCGGAGCCATCGTCGGTTACGGTTATCTGGTCTTCACTGATCTGACACGTCCGCTGCCGAAGCCGGACTACAAAGACGACACCTATTGGGGTCGTGGAGATGGCAAGAACTATGCACCCGATGAGAAAATCTACGATTTTGTGCTCGATGTGCCACAGGCAGAGATTGACGATCTGCGTCAGCAATTGAATCGCACTCTCAAGCTGGCCGAACCGCTAGATGGCATTGCTTTTGAATATGGTTTCAATGCCTATGCGCTGCAACAGTTTGTGGATTACTGGCGCGACAAGTACCTGACCAAGTGGAATGAGCGTCAAGCGTATTTCAATGAATTGAAGCAGTACAAAACCGAAATTCAAGGGTTAGTTTCAAAGTGATTAAGCGTGGAGAATTTTTATTTCTAATAACTTATCTTTTTTTGCTGCAGCTTGAACATTCACTTTATCCACGAACGCGTCGCGGAGGAGGTGGCTGAAAAGAAGCAAGTGGTGCCACTGCTGCTGCTCCATGGCTGGCCGGGCTCAGTGCGTGAAT
Organism: Drosophila sulfurigaster albostrigata; assembly: GCF_023558435.1. Lineage (NCBI taxonomy): Eukaryota > Metazoa > Arthropoda > Insecta > Diptera > Drosophilidae > Drosophila > Drosophila sulfurigaster. The sequence goes on from NC_084883.1 coordinate 32,295,006, forward strand.
TCTACGATTTTATTCCCATGTTGCACAAGGAGACTAACATCAGTGCCTACGCCTTTGAGGTGGTTGCTCCCTCCCTTGTCGGCTTCGGCTGGTCAGATGTAAGTGACGGGTATCAAAGAGAATATTTTATTGATATCGATTTATTGATTGGCAACTGTTGTCTTTCCCTAGGCGGCGACACGTCCCGGCTTCAATGCAGCTGAAATGGCCACCGTAATGCGTAATCTGATGTTGCGACTTGGCCACAAGAAATTCTTGGTTCAAGGCGGCGACTGGGGCAGCATTATTGGCAGCAATCTGGCCACACTGTATCCCGACAATGTGCTGGGCTACCATTCCAATATGTGCATCCTGAGCACACCGCTGTCCATCCTCAAGAGCATCTACATCAACTATTATCCGGAGAAAGTGCTCATCAATCGCATGTTCTATGATCATCACGTTGGCATTTGGGATAAGTACAAGCAACTGATCGAAGAGAGCGGTTACTACCACATACAAGCCACCAAACCGGACACCATTGGTGCTGCCCTCGACTCCAGCCCGGTTGCGTTAGCCGGCTATATACTCGAAAAGTTCCAGACCTGCACTGGTCCCGCTCTGAATCAGGACTTTGGTGCCATGGTCACGGTTTACGGATTGGAGGCAGTGCTTGACAATCTGATGGTCTATTACCTGAACAGTGCGGCCACCACAGCTGGACGCTTCTATGCGGAGAATTCGGCCAAGGCCTATCGTGATCTGCAGTTAGATCGCGTACAGACCCCTGTGCCAATGGGCTGCGCCCGTTTCCGCAATGATCTGCCTCCGGCTTCGGACTGGCAATTGCGTGACAAGTTTCCCAATCTGAAGCACAGTATGTATTTCCAGCACGGCGGACACTTTGCCGCCATGGAGATGCCATCGATGTTGTACAATGATTTCACGACATTCGTGCAAAAGATCGGACTGAATGATGAATAATTTGTAATTCATTTGAGAGTGATAAATGCCAACTTTGTTATGGCTCCCGATGGAGCTTCAATTAGTTCTTTAATAAAGTAAATCCGAAAACGATCTATGCCCGCCTCTATTAATCATTCGATGAGCTAGCAAAATTTAGAAAGCCCCATACATATAAGTATGTAATGTATAGGTACGTAACATAGAGTGATTACCGGCATAACTAATCAGCGTCTACACTTTGGAGTTTGGCTTGAATCGCGCGGCTCTCGCGCTAATCAAAATATAGCGAACAAGTATTTTACAACACTGCACGACGCCGCCATGCACTTTGAATTCGACGTTTTATATTTATTTATTTATCAGTTAGTCATGGTGATAACACCGCTTTTAGCTTTCGCTTGATATGACAAAGCTTTAATTTGTTTAGTTGATAACACATTTCCACTATATGTATTGCAACGTCTCAATTTCGTATATGTATATCAATTACTCTGCTGCTGCGTCATGCTCGCAATGCTCAAATCTACAAATAGAATCAGCGATGGCAATTTCAATTAACTGCACAGGTTATTGAAATAAAGAATTTTTCAAATTATTTAAACTTTTTTTTAATTTTTAATAATAATTACAAATTTAATATTGCTTACAATGACAGTCTCTAAATGTATTTATTTCTCAATGCTATATCAAAACGAACACAAAAAGCTCTCACGCACGAAATTGCCTCGTGCCTGCAAACACACTCACGCACCATTCCTAACAGCAGCGAGTACACAAAGTACATATGCATGTACATACATGGTTACGTGTGTATGTGTGCTCAAACAAAATATCGCATTTGTTGTTGCTTGTTTTCAACACAATCTGGCTCTCTCGCGATGGCTCTCTGTCTAACGTAGAAATAATCGGTCTCTGTCACAATGAGTTGTATGCATGCACTCTCTCACTCACGCTTGGTATAAAGAGCGCTGCGGCAACTGCGATCAGTTTACTTTGAAAACTTAGATCGTGTGGTCGTGTAGATTGTAGTTTCGGTTTAAGTCCGTTGCAGTGATCGCCAGAATCACTATTACTCAGCAGCTTCAAATTGCACAAGAAAAGAAAATCCAAAATATTGCAAAATGCCATCTGCAGGCGTAACCGCAGTGCGTATTCTCATCGGTGTTTTGACCGCTGTTGTTGCCGTGAGCATCAAGAACTATCGTGATTTGTCGGCACCCGGCAAACGTCCTGATCTCGATAGCAATGAGTATTGGGGACCCAAGCTCAAGGAGCCGTACAAGGAGAATAAAGCAGTGTTGCCCTATGACATAAGTGTTGCGCCAGAGGTAAGTAGCACATACATTGGAAGGCAAACTCGTTTTGCACAATTGCTGTGCATATTTACTGGTTATTTATCTCTCCTCTCTTTCCCGCTACTCCCTACTCGTTAGGTTATTACCGATTTGAAGATATTGCTGGATCGTCCGCTAAATTTACAGGAACCCCTGGAGGGCGTTGGCTTCGAGTATGGTTTCAATTCCCAGGAGTTGCAAAAGGTGGTGAAATACTGGCGGAAATCCTATCTGAGCAAATGGAATGAGCGTGAAGCGTACCTCAAGCAGTTCGACCACTTCCAGACTGAAGTTCAAGGGTAAGTGGCGTAGAACATAAAAGCTATGCCATAAAATTCATAATTGACATTTTAGAAGGTTAAATGTTTAATGCGCTACGCTTAACCTGTCTTTAAAGTGCGTTCAATTAACATTATTAATTTTTCAGCTTAAAGATCCACTTTATCCATGCAAAACCAAGCAAGGCCGAGGGAAAGAAGGTTCTTCCTCTTCTGCTGCTCCACGGCTGGCCGGGATCAGTGCGCGAATTCTACGATATTATACCACTTCTGACCTCCGGCAATGATAAGAGCGATTATGTCTTCGAGGTGATTGCACCCAGCTTGCCCGGCTATGGCTGGTCGCAGGTATGTTCCCATCTGCCGGTATCAATCATGATCCAGATAAACTGAAGATTATTTCTCATTCATAGGGCGCTTCGAGAACCGGTTTGGGAGCTGCTCAGGCCTCCGTGGTGCTGCGCAACCTGATGTTGCGTCTGGGCTTCAATAAGTTTTTGATTCAAGGCGGTGACTGGGGCAGCATCATTGGCAGCAACCTGGCTTCCCTCTTCCCGGAGAACGTGCTCGGCTATCACTCCAATATGTGCGGCAACAATAGTCCTCTCGGCAGCATTCGATTGCTGCTGTCATCGATTGTGCCCAGCTTCTACATTGAGAGTCAGCATGCTCACTTCTACAAGGGCGTGGGCCATGTCTTCAGGTCCATTATGGAGGAAATGGGCTATGCTCATATTCAAGCCACAAAGCCGGATACCATTGGCAGTGCTTTGGCCCAAAATCCTGTTGGCCTGGCTGCTTACATCCTCGAAAAGTTCTCGACCTGGACCAATGAGGAATACAAAACGCTGAAGGATGGCGGTCTGACCAAGCGCTTCACCTACGATCAATTGCTGGACAACATCATGGTCTACTACGTGACCAACTCGATCACCACTTCGGTGCGTCTCTATGCCGAAACAATGAATCCCACTCAAATGGGATTGAACATCGATAGCGTGCACATTCATGTGCCTGTCGCATGTGCCCACTTCCTGCATGAATTGATGCATTTGCCGGACTCTGTGCTGGCCAACAAGTTCCAGAATCGTATACAGACCACACACTATAACGAGGGCGGACATTTCCCAGCCTTTGAGGTACCCCAGCAGCTCTACGATGACTTTGTTAGCTTTGTGAAGAAAGCCTTTGCTTAAGTTTGCCTTGAATTGTATTTCTATATTTTGTTAGAAGTGGCGTAGGAATTAAATAAAGATATTGTAAGCAATGTATACAAGAGCGACTATTGGATCAATTCATTGCACACGTAATCTGCTAAATTTCTTATTATTTATATATGTATCTACTGATTCAAAGTTATCAGCTGTGATCCACTGTATGTGTTAACACAGCTGAACTGTAAGACGATCTGACCGCCGCCTAACACAAACAGCTGGTCAATGTACTCAGAATATCAATCAATATTCAGAATATCAATCAGACACTGAATATGTAGTCAATACAAAAATTGTAATTCAATGGCTGACCATGGGGAATGAATGAATGCTATTTTAAGCTATCAGTGCAAACACTATATTCTATTTTATTGCGATCACTTTGATTTCAATAGGGCCGATCTCTATTATTTAAAAGGGAAATTGGTAAATTTTTTTTTGAACAGATTGTTCTATTAAAACGCCGTTAAAAGTGTTTAAATTAATAACTTTAAAAGTTATTTATTTTATTTATTTATAAAAGTAGACAAAAATTGAAAAATGTTTTTTATGCAAACATTTATTAATATTATTATAAGTATTTACTACTCATTAAAACTAGACTGAACTCTGCTCGAATAATTATGTAGGCAAATTTTAGATTTGTAACCTATGCCCAAAGTATGAAAAAGATTTTTGAGCCCAAAAGTCATCGTAACTTCCTATGTAACAACACAATTGGTCATAGCGCAAATTGTTTACAATCTTCGTACTTGTTGCCATATTTACTTAGCCCGGTTTTAGCAAACGAATGTCACTACCCAGCAAGCAATTTGAGCGATTTCTGACAGTTTTCTGATAGTTTTTTATGAGCATTTTACATCATAAAGTGCCCAAAAAAGAGTCCGGAAAGAGCGTTTTTTTCCGTGAAAACGGTCGCACTTTAAGAGGGCAATTTCTGAGTCTAATATGACTCTTTTTTGACACAGAAATAAGTGCTTTCACCCTCCTAATCAAGCATTGAAAACGCTCCGAAAATACTCATAAAAGTATAATTTTTAGGCACTTAAATCGCACCGAAAAAATTCTTATCGGACTCGTTTTGGTTTATACAATCGTGTGGATAAATTGATCTTTATATAATTTTTATTTAATTCAACAAATTACAATATTAGAAAAATATAAAGAATTTGAAGAAAAATTTAAAAATAATTGAAATATTATAAAGTTAGGATTTCAAATTCACAGTTTTATGAAGAACTTAGCATTATTAACTTAACGTATATTTTATATTTTAATTGTCCACTAATCACGACCGACTTGCAAGGCACGTAATGCAGAAACTAAATAAATGTTTTGTGATCTCGATTATCGCAAATCTGCATTCCGTTATTTTAAGCGCTGTTTTAACTCAGTTCTTACTTAACTTAACTCCGAATATGCTCAGACAATAGACCATTTTATGAGTCGATGTTTAGAATGCACTGATTGCGCTCCGAAAACGATCTTATTTATGTGCCTACTCAGAAAACACTCTTAAAATCGGCTCTTTTTGGACACATAATTTAGAGCCCTCTTAACTTTGCTTGCTGGGTAGCGGCTTAAGCAACCATTTGACCCAGCGAACAGCTGCGTTTCAAATTATCCACAATTAAGAAACTAATCAATTACTCAACTAACAACAGCACGTAAAGCTCTCGCCGAAAGCGCGCCAGAAAAGCTTTTAAGGCAGTCGGCATGATCACGCTTGGGCATAGCAGACTTAGTAAAGCTCCTACAGACTGACCGAATGACAAAGCTGGAGTTGATAATCAACAAAACTGATATGTTCGGCTCGCATTCGTAGCGTAGTTAAACAAACTAAAAGCGCTTATCATCGTGTGCTTGCGAAGTTTAACGATCATCATCGTCGTCGGCGTCGTTGCCGATATCAACAATGACAACAAACAAACAAGTCGGCATTACAATCACAGCAGAATATTAAACAGATTAGACGGTTGTGGGCAGTCAGTGTGACGAGAACCTTTGAACGGAATAGTTCGTGTAGTCTACCCAACATGTCTACCATAACACGGCTCTTGGTGTTGTTGCTGGCCATTGGCGGAGCTCTTGTATACAAGCAGTTGAATCAGCTGTGGGGAGATCTGCCCGTGCCCACTTTGGACGAACAGCAATGGTGGGGCGACGAGGCGTCTCCCAGTGACTATGCCACCTATTTGGCCAACACCTCCGAAGTGATTAACAATCGTATTTTGTACCCAGAGACGGTAAGATAACAGATAACTCAGTCTGAACTATTTGTACTGTCATATATTAACCATAACCTATTTTACAAAAAGACTATTGAGGATCTGAGGAAACAACTGAATCGCACACTACGTCTAACACCTCCTCTGGAGGGTGTGGCCTTCGAATATGGCTTCAACTCGGACTATCTGAAGGAACTGGTCGCCTATTGGCGTGACGACTACTTGCCGCGTTGGCGTGAACGTGAAGTATTCCTTTGGCAATTCAACCACTTCACCACGGAAATTCAGGGGTGAGTGCCAGCATGATAACAGCTTATCATTGATAATGATAATGTGCTTTTTATTTTAGTCTACGCATGCACTTTCTACACCTGAAGGTCTACGACGAGAACAAGGTGGGCAAGCAGCACTATCCCGTGTTGTTGCTTCACGGCTGGCCCGGATCGGTGCGTGAGTTCTACGACCTTATTCACCTGCTTCATCAGTCCAATTTGGATCCCAACAACAAGTACATTTTCAATGTGGTTGTGCCCAGTTTGCCTGGTTATGGTTGGTCACAGGTATAAAGCATTTCCCATTTCTTATTTCACAAACACTTGCTAATAATCTCCACTTTTTAGGGCACTTCTCGTCCTGGTTTGGGACCTGCTCAAGCAGCTGTTATTTTCCGCAATCTCATGTTGCGCTTGGGTTACAAAAAGTTCTTCATTCAGGGCGGCGATTGGGGCTCCATTCTGGGTTCTCACTTGGCCACACTTTACCCCGACAATGTGCTTGGTTACCACTCGAACTTGTGCAACAATCTGAGCCCCAAGTCTCAATTGAAGGGTCTACTCGCTGGAATATTGCCAAGTTTCTTTGCGCCCAGCGGCTTTGAGGATTTCTTTTTCCCCCGATCGAATGAATTGAAGTACTTGATCGAGGAGAGCGGCTACTTCCATCTGCAGGCCACCAAGCCAGACACCATTGGCTCTGCTTTAAGCGATAATCCAGTGGGTCTCGCTGCCTACATTCTCGAAAAGTTCTCCACTTGGACAAATGCCACATATCGCTCTCTTCCCGACGGTGGTCTTACCAAGCGCTACACTCTGGATGCCCTGTTCGACAATGTCATGATTTACTATCTGACCAACTCGATCACCACATCGCAGCGTCTCTATGCTGAGGCATACACCAATGAGCAGCGTGAACTGAAGCTGGAACGTGTGCCGACGTCTGTTCCCACTGGCTGTGCTCGTTTTAAGGGCGACATCATGCAATTCTTGGATTGGCAGTTGCAAGACAAGTTTAAGAACCTAATCCATAGCACCTACTACAGAAGAGGTGGTCACTTTGCCGCCCTTGAGGTGCCCAAGGTGCTGTACAAGGATTTCATAGACTTTGTTAAGAAAGTTGAACGCAAGTTTAACATTAAAACTTTGTAAGTTAATTGCGAATAAACTTTTGTATTTGAAAATTTAATTTACTGTATTCGTTATTTATTTACTATATACATATGTAGATATATAAATATGTTGTATAATGTGTTTAACTGCTTTAAAGCATATGCGCACTTTTCCAACATGCTAATTTAAGCCAACAAAGTTCTCTTTACTTTGCAACATATGAATATAATTTTATTGCATTCAAGATAACAGCACATTTTGGCTAACTGCATACATTACACGACCGCATTTGGTAGTTATTTTATTAATATTCAATAATTCAGCAAGTCATAAAGTTGTTGATTATTTATGTAATAGTAACAATTGAAATTTAAGTTAACTGCGTTTCTAAGATAACTACCAAATTTGTTTGGTTAGACAGTTATGCACATTGTACTCCGCAATGAAAAGTGAAAAGTTTATTAAGGTCGCGATGACACGTTTATTAAATACACGACAACCTATCCTGATGAATTAACAAAAGTATCAAATCGAAGTGCCGTCGCACGGTCTCCATAAACATACAAAATGCGCATTCACTATTTACTATATTTATATTTGAACACTGTTGTTCTAAAGCTGCGTGGTTGCTCCCGCAACGAATAGCGCTTATCATCGTGTGTTTGCTATGTTTGCCGATCGCAGTGAGCAACAACAAATTAAACCAGTATGCGGCTTCGACAAAATGCTAAATGGTTAGCCAGTTTATTTGCTGAGCAATCAGTGTGACGGGAACGTTTGAGCTGAGAAGTCGTTCAGTAGCCACCTGAAATGTCTTCAATAACACGCATCCTGCTAATTTTACTGGCCATAGGCGGTGGTTTAGTGTATAACCAGCTGCAACAACTGTGGGGCGATGTGCCACCTCCCACTTTGGATGCCCAGCAATGGTGGGGAAAGGATGCTTCGCCCAAGGACTACGACGCCTATTTAGCGAGCACTTCGAAGGTGCTTGAAAGTCGTCTAGTGTACCCAAAATCCGTAAGATTATATAGTTATTAGTTAAGTGAGGAACTTTTACTTAAAGAATATTCGATTACAAACAGACCATAGATGAACTGAGGCAGCAACTTAATCGCACTCTACGCCTGACGCCTCCTCTAAACGGTGTCGGGTTTCGATATGGCTTCAACTCGGACTATCTGAGAGAATTGGTCGCCTATTGGCGGGACGATTACTTGCCGCGTTGGCGTGAACGTGAAGAATTCCTTTGGCAATTCAATCACTTTACCACGGAAATTCAAGGGTAAGCATAATCAAGAATAAATAATTTCCACAATTAAAATATATTTATTTTACAGTCTGAGCACGCACTTCCTGCATCTGAAGGTCAAAGATGAGGACAAGGTGGGCAAGCAGCATTATGCATTACTGTTGCTTCATGGCTGGCCAGGATCAGTGCGTGAGTTCTACGAGTTTAGTCACTTGCTGCGTCAAACTAAATTGGATCCCACAAACAAATATATTTTCGATGTGATTGTACCCAGTTTGCCAGGCTACGGATGGTCTCAGGTGCTAAATATTGTTTAACCTTTTCCTCCAGTCTCTAAAAGGCTTTTTACACACTGTTACAGGGATCTGCTCGTACAGGTCTAGGCCCAGCTCAGATGACCGTCATTCTGCATAATCTGATGATGCGCTTGGGCTACAATAAGTTCTTTATACATGGCGGCGATGTGGGCACTATTGTGGGCTCACACATGGCCACACTTTATCCAGAGAATGTGCTGGGCTTCCATTCCAACATGTGCACTAATCTGAGCCCTAAGTCTCAGGTGAAAGCCTGGCTGGCCAATCTGTGGCCAAGTTTGTTTGTATCCAAGGAATTTGAGGATTTCTTCTTTCCGAAAGCGAAGGAAGCTAGCTTCATGATTGAGGAGAGCGGTTACTTCCATTTGCAGGCCACCAAACCAGACACCATAGGCTCAGCTCTAAGCAATAATCCTGTGGGTCTGGCGGCCTACATTCTGGAAAAGTTCTCCACTTGGACAAATGCCAGCTATCGAGCTCTTCCTGATGGCGGTCTGACACAACGTTACACTCTGGATGCCCTATTCGACAATGTGATGATTTACTATCTGACCAATTCAATCACCACATCCCAGCGCCTCTACGCAGAGTCATACTCCAATGCGCAGCGTGCACTGAATCTGGAACGGGTGCCGACAGCTGTTCCAACCGGATGTGCTCGGTTTAAGGGCGATTTAATGCAGTTCCTGGATATACAACTGCAGGACAAATTTAAGAACCTAATCCACAGCACCTACTACAGGAGAGGTGGTCACTTCGCAGCTCTAGAAGTGCCCAAGGTTCTATATGATGATTTTATCGAGTTTGTTAAAAAAGTCGAACGTAAATTTAATATTAACACATTGTAAGTGAATTGCAAATAAACTGTAGTATTTGAAAATTTGAATTCGATAGAAAGTTCAACATTAAACGATTAAAGCTTATTGTGCCAATCGATAGCATACCTACTGAGCCACAATCGAAAGTTGATCCTGGCGAAACGATTGGTAGACTTATCAGCGCCAGAGTTGCCAGCACGCCAAGGCTTAGAAGAATGGGCGGGGAAAAGAGGCAGGCAGATAAAGAAGCAACAAGTTCATTGCAATAAGCAAGCGAGCCGCATACAACAAAGAAAAAGTGCCGAGCAAATAACTGTTAACAATTAATACTTAGAAAAATTGAAAAGTAGGTGCCGAATATTTGAATAGTGCAAAATTACCAAAAGATAAGGACAAAAAAATCGACATCATAAAAGTATAGATTTTACAGCCAGTTTATGAGCAACTCAGCTCAGAATTTGTGTAGAAATACTGAAAGCTGATAGAAAGACTTCAAACACAATAATAGTCCACATTAATAACATTATTCTTGTTTTTTTTTTGTACACGCAAAGATGACGGACTTAAAACCAACTGTTGCACTGACCAGTGTCAATTCCGAGAATATGTCGCGCCATCAAATGCTGGATTGGGTCAATCGAATGGTCAATGGGCAGTTCAGAAAGGTTGAGGAGCTGAGCTCTGGTAAGTGGAGAGTGAAGATGGGATGTGTAACTGTGATGGCATGCAGTTTTCTTACTCCTTTGATAGGTGTCGCTTATTGCCAAATGATGGAGATGATCTTTCCCAATTGCATCAATTTGAAGCGCGTGAAAATGATGGCCAAACTGGAGCATGAATCTTTTCACAACATGAAGCTCTTTCAGGGTGCATTAACACGCCTAAAATTAGACAAAACCATTCCTGTGGATCGTCTGATCAAGGGTCGTTTCCAGGACAACTTCGAGTTCTTGCAATGGTTCAAAAAGTTCTTCGACTCCCAAGCACCGGGAATGGAAAATATGAAATCAGCAGCCAATGTTGCCCAGCAGCCAAAGCCCATCAAGGCAGGGGGATACCACGCTGCCAACACGGCCAAAGATGAGTGTGCTAAGGAGAATCTTCAGGCCGTCATGGAAGAGCTTGACCAGAAGACACAGGATGTGCTGGAGACGCGGGATCGAGCGTACGAAAAGTTGCGTCAAATCGAAATTTTGTTGACGAAGACCATACAAAATAACCAGCATGTTGCATTCTGTAATCGCATTTGTGAGGTGCTCTACAAGACAGATGATGAACAGCAGAAGCAGGAAGAGAATTCAGAGGATGAGGAGCAGAAGGAGGAGATACAACTTGAACAGCGGCAGGAGCAAGAGGATGATATAAATATGGGAATGTATTAAAAGATAGATCTTTGGGTGATTTGTTGAGCTTATTATTCGGAATAAATAAATTTAATCATTTGGAGCTGCGTTGCTGTCGTCAGAACTGCAACTGGAATCTGCATAGTCGCCCACCAGACTTGTGGGTTTCTCTAATGCCTTAGCACTCGGCGCTGGTTGCGTCATCGTTGATGTCGGTTTTCGCTTGATACCCAAATCCTGCAGCTGCAGTTGTGTGCTGAGCGCTTTTTGTCGCTTTAAACCACCAAAGGTTGTCGTCGTTGCTCCTGGCAATGCTGGCCGCATAAGCAGCTCCAGCCGCTGCTCGGACTCGCGTTCAATGGCGGATTTCGTTTGGAGCTTCATTAGAGCAGCCATTTCTCGATCTTCCGCAGTCTCTGGCAACAAGGCAATATCCAAACTGCTCTTTGCGAGCAGCTGCCGGTCCAGTTCCTGTTGACCCTTGATCTCTTTCTTCTGCTGTCGAAACTCTGCACGTAGGCGATAGTTAGCTACATAGCTATCATCCCAGACACTTTGGTTGCGCTCCACGAGCTTTTGCAGCACAGGCTTGGCGTCTGCAGCTGCCTGGGCATCTTTGGCCTGATGCTCTAGCTTATACATAGCATCGTCGAAGAGACGCTTCTGCACCTCCTTGGTCTCGGGTACCACCTGCTCGTTCTGCAGCGGATCCCAGCGATTCTCTTGCCGTCGGGCGCCCGATAGAATCACATAGTCGAGATTGCCAGGATCCGTTTGTATCTCAAAATGATTCTCGCACAGATGGCATTTCATGCGAAACTTGTAAATGGGGGTGGTGTAGTACATGCCCACTTTGGTCTTCTCTGCATTGTAGCGCACTCCCATGCCAATGTGATTTTTGCAGCCATCGCACCAAATATTATAGGGCATCTCGAACCGGATAATGATGATGCCCAGATGGATTTTGCGGGCACGCTCTCGCAGCGCATGGGTGCCGCGGAATTTGTTAAGTCCGCCCTTCTTGGGGTCATAGTCGGGCGGATAATATTTATTTTGTCCCTTTCTTTCACCCATTTTAACAACAATTTATCAATTTTGTACTCGACTCACAGCACAAATGTTTACACATAAATAAAACGATGCACTTTGTCGCCACCTATCGTAGACAGCTGATTTTAAACGTTTACGACCGTTTTCGTTATCGATAGTCGCTTCCGAAACAATGTGACTATTGTGTGATTTTCTGTATTGTTACCGGTGGTCACACTGCGCGCGTGGAAGTTCTCAAACGAATTACTAACGTAGAGGGGAGCTTTATTTTTAATTTAACCCTTTTTTGCCACGTAAATTAAAACTTAAAATTGTCCGAAATCGTGCAAAATGATTATCTACACAAATGAGGGCAATCCGCTCGGTCTGCAACTGCTGATGCTGGCGAAATTTGCCAAGCAGACGGTCCAAGTGCAGCTGGTTAACCTAAATGGTAAGAGGGGAGAAAATACATATCCAAAAATGCTGCTGGGGCCGGCAACGTGCAACGATGATGATGATGATGATGATAACTGTTGTTGTTGGCGATAACTGATGCAATAATCACTTTGCATTACAGACGCCAAGTACAAAGATTTGTTGGTCCTGCCAACAATTGAGTTGGACAACGGATTACGATTATTCTCGGCAGCAGCGATTGCCAAATATCTGTTCGTCGATGAGGAGGGGCAGCAGAGGGACGAGGTACGCGTCAAGGTTAAACCAATTAAATTAGAACTAATTCAGTTGTCTCTCTCGCAGTGGCTGGAATGGTCTTCAACGCTGCTGGCGCCCGCGTTGGCTCATTACATGGCTGTGGGTCATCGTGCTGATCCCAACGCTTTGCCCGTGCTCAACACATTGGTGAAGAAGCTCAACGATCGCCTCAAGGCATCGCCCTACTTGGCGGGCAATCAATTATCAGCAGCTGACATTGCTGTGTGGTCACTGCTGGCACCCGACGGCACCTTGAAGGGTGCTCAGAATGTGGAACAGCTGCGTAGCTGGTATGAAAATATTAAAGCACTGCCGGAGGTGCAGCAGGTGCTTAGCGAGCAGCCGCTGAAGGAGCTGAGCTTCAATGCGCTGCAGCAATCGAATCGCTATGGTGGCTTGCATCATGTGCCGCTCAAGCGTGCAAGTCTTGCAGATGCTGGCAATCTGCTTGCTGACGCGGGCTCCACATTGGCGGACACCATCACCGACGAGGAGATTGCCGCAGCTCGTGCTGCCTTCATTTATACTAAACCTCAGGAAATCACCGAGCCACGTACTGTGCTGCCCAAGGCGGGTGAGCGCAATGTGCTGATCACCTCGGCCCTTCCATATGTCAATAATGTGCCACATTTGGGCAACATCATTGGCTGTGTGCTTTCCGCTGATATCTTCGCTCGGTACTCGCGCAACGCTGGCTACAACACGCTGCTCATCTGCGGCACAGATGAATATGGAACGGCGACTGAGAACAAGGCACTGGCGGAGAATATGACGCCACGCGAGATCTGCGACAAGTACTTCGAGCTGCACAATGCCATCTATCGCTGGTTCGGCATTGGATTCGATTACTTTGGACGCACCACAACTCAAGAGCAGACTGAGTAAGTTGTGCAGTTCATTTGATAAACAACATTTGCTTAAATTGTGTTCGATTTCAATTTACAGTATTGTTCAAGAGGCTTTCAAGGATGTCTATAACGCGGGCTACATTATAAAGGAGAGCGTAGAGCAGCTGCTCTGCCAGAAATGTGATCGCTTCCTCGCCGATCGGTGAGTGTTAATAAAAATTGTTCACTAATTTAACATTAAGCAAACACAGTAATACCAAACCAATACGAAAGGTCACAAAGATCTGAAAGTTCCTTTCGTTAAAGAAGACATTAAACAACTCAGTTAAACATATAAAGTATTTTTCATTTGGTTTAAAGCCTGCTTAAATACAAAAACTTTTTATGCTAACAAAAATGGGCTCTAAAAATAGATCAAACATTTCATTTTATTACTTTCACATGTTATTATTCTCTCTTAGCTTCTTACAAATAATTATTTTCATAGACTTGTGAATATTATTTAGTTTTTCCAAAATCGGTGAGCGTTGAATAAAATATAATAGCTATATATTTCATGGTATCTATGAACTATATTTTAAACAATTCCAATACTGCAGATGCGTATAAATGTTATACTGTAGAGTTAGTGTTTTTATAATAAGCACTTATTAAATGCTTTATTTTTTAGCTTTGTGGAAGGAACCTGTCCGCATCCTGGCTGTGGCTACGAGGATGCCCGCGGTGACCAGTGCGACAAGTGTGGCAAACTGGTGAATGCCACCGAATTGCTGCGTCCACGCTGCAAGGTCTGCAACAGTGCGCCTGTGCTGCGTTCATCGGATCAACTGTTCCTCGATCTGCCCAAGGCGGAGCCTCAGCTGCGTGAATGGGTGGATCGCGCCGAGAATGGCTGGACACACAATGCACGAGTCATCACACGCGCCTGGCTACGCGAGGGTCTCAAGCCTCGCTGCATTACACGCGATCTGAAGTGGGGTATTCCTGTGCCGCACGAGAACTTCGAGAAGAAGGTGTTCTACGTGTGGTTCGATGCACCGTTCGGCTATGTGTCCATCACGAAGCGCTATACCAAGGAGTATCTGCAGTGGTGGCAACCCGCCAAGGGCACCGATGTGGAGCTCTTTCAGTTCATGGCGAAGGACAATGTGCCCTTCCATTCGGTGGTATGGCCTAGTGTGCTGCTAGCCATTAACAAGGGCAACACACTGGTTAGTCATATCATGGCCACCGAGTATCTGAACTATGAGGATGGCAAGTTCAGCAAGAGTCGCGGCATTGGCGTCTTTGGTAACGATGCCCAGGAAACGGGAATTCCCGCGGACGTTTGGCGTTTCTATTTGGCATCCGCTCGCCCTGAGGGTCAAGACTCTAGCTTCAGCTGGAATGATTTGGCTGCTCGCAACAACTCCGAGCTGCTCAACAATCTGGGCAACTTTGTCAATCGTGCGTTGGTCTTTTGCGAGAAGAACTTCAACAGTACAGTGCCGATAATTGTGCTCACACAGGATGAGCTTGTGCTGCTTTCGCTGATCAATCGTGAGCTGCGCGGTTACATCAATTCACTGGAGAAGGCCAAATTGCGCGACGGCATTCGTCATTTGTTGGCCATTTCACGACATGGCAACGGCTACATGCAAACCCAACAGCCTTGGGTGCTGCTTAAGGGCAACGAGGAGCAGAAGAAGCGTGCGGCAACTATTATTGGTCTCTGCGCCAACATTGCTTGTCTGCTAGCCAATCTGCTCTTCCCCTACATGCCAAGCACAGCGCGCACCATGTTCGCCCAGCTGAATAGCAAGCAAACGCCTCTTAATGCAGAGTAAGAGACTATTTTTAATATGTCAATTTAAGTGTTAATTAATTTGATTTGTTTATTAGGAAACCATTGGCCACCATTCTGCTGCCTGCTGGCCACAAGATCGGCAAGCCATCGCCGCTGTTTACCAAGCTGGAGCAGTCCTACATCGATGAACTCAAGGGTAAGTATGGAGGTGCTCAGGAGACCAAAGCGCCAGCGGCTCAACAAACCAATGTGGCCGAGCTGGAGGCGGCTGTGCAGGCTCAGGGCGAAAAGGTGCGACAGCTGAAGGCGAGCACAAAAGACAAGGCCGTATGGCAACCAGAGGTGACCAAACTGCTGGATCTGAAGAAACAACTGGAAGCGGCACAGAAGTCGGCTGCCTCGGCAGCTCCTGCAGCAGTCCCAACTCCACAAAGTGGCGCGCAGTCAGTGCAACAGCTGGAGGCGGCTGTTCAAGCGCAAGGCGAGAAAGTCCGTCAGCTTAAGGCGAGCACAAAAGACAAGGCAGTGTGGCAGCCAGAGGTGACCAAACTGTTGGACCTGAAGAAACAACTAGAAACGGCTCAGACGGCTGCTTCGGCAGCCCCAGCTGCAGCCCCTGCGACGGCATCAGTGGATGCAGGCAAAATAAACGCATTGGAAGAGAAAATCGCACAGCAGGGCGAGAAAGTGCGCACCCTGAAGGCCAGTGGAGATGCTTCCGTGTGGAAACCCGAAGTAGATATTCTATTGAATCTGAAGAAGGAGCTGACAGCTTTGACTGGTGTTCCAGCGGCAGGTGCTGCTCAGGGCAAGAACAAGAAGAAGAAGTAAAACTTACCATGTATTTATTTATGCTAATTCAAGGTTGCAAACTACAACAATTGTGGACAATTCTATTCATTTGCATTAAGTTATTTTTTCACTTTGCTTTTGCATTTAAAAAAACGGGTTTCGTATTTATTTGAATAACAAGTATTGCAGATTTCTTTAAGTAATTTATTGAGTTTGTGAGAGAAATGAATAAATATATGCTGACTTTCATATAATCCAAATGTTATTGCCTTTGAAATTATATTGTATATCAAATCGAATTTAACGAATAAAAATTGTATCTATTTATCGGTCTATCGATATGGTTTACTATAAAAAACATTTTATGTAGCTTTTTTTATTTAATATTGTTTCTAATTTCATAAACAAATAAAAATAATTGAACAATAAATGATATTTCATTGATCTAAAGATACATATCTACAAGTCCTTAAATTTTGCTATAAGAACAAATATTTAGTGAGTGTCATTCCACAATCACCTGTGCCCTGTATCGATAAGTCGATGTATCGATACAACTATTAAAATGTTTTAGAAAATGTAAGTGCACGGACCACGGATAGAGCAGTCTGTATTATTTTTATTGTAATTTTTTTTCTCGCTAATAACACATATGCTAATTGAAATGTGAATCAATAGAACAATAAACAAACATGTGCAATTATCGATGGCGACGCAAAATGTCGTAAAAAATAAGAGTTCAACGTAGCACATAAAATTATAAACAAAAGTATTGTGCTCTGGTTTGCGTTTGTGTTGCGTGTCTGCAAAAAATTCGTCATCAGCTGGTCGCGAGTCTCGAGAGTCTCCGATTTGAGTCGTCGTCACTGCAATTACATTTTACAGTTAATTGTGTGACGTGCGCGAGAGAGCGAACAACAACAAGACAGGAGAAGAAAAAGAAAAAAACAAATAAAGAAACACACTCAAACAAAAAAATTAAACTTTGCTGCCCAATGCGGGTTAATAAGGTGAAATGTGAAAAATATACGAGAATCAAATTCAATTTGCAAATAATAGATTCCACGTCTATGCTGAACAAAGAACACACACAACGGCAATAGCAGACACACATGCATGATTGTATGTATGTGATTTGTGTAATTTTGTCCATTGTTGGCAATCAGCAGCAGCAGAAACAGAAACATTGGCAACTGCAGCTGACGCAGCAGAGTGTGTGCGAGAGAAAGAGAAAGAGAGTGATAGAGATGCCACACACATTAAATGTGTGTATGCGTTATGATTTTGAATAAACAGCAACAGCAAATCTCAAGGACATCGGCAACAAGTGTGTTTGGTTAATTGTTATTGATTTCTTGTTTGTTGTTTTTCCTCCTTCTACAGCAATAGTCAAACGAACGAGGGAGCGAGTCACAAAAACACGTCGCCATGGAGTCTGCGGACACAATCATGGAGGAGCAGAAGCTCATGGCCGAGGCGAAGTATCGCCAATACATGACAAACATCGACAAAGCGCTGCGCAATTTCGAATACTCCAGCGAGTGGGCGGATTTAATCTCTGCCTTGGGCAAACTTAGCAAGGTATCACACTAAAACTATATATGTATCTATGGCCACAACTAACTGCGCTACAATTTATTATCGCACCAAGAGCAAGGCTGGCATTCCCAGTACAGTGAACATTCTCTAAACCGAATAAGAGAAGTGCTGTCAGAATGTCATAGTATTAAGTGTCCGTTGAGCTAATATTTACTGTAGTACTTCCAACCATGCCATATACTGACCAGTCCTTCATCTTCCACACTCCACATCATGATTAGTTACAGTTTTCACACCCGCATCGCTGATTCATTCTATATGTCAATTTGCGGGCCTTATCGCTATTATTACAAACTGACTTTTGACTTTATAATTATTGTGGGACTTTTTGCAGCCCTAGAAAACAGTTTGTTACGTCGCGTGTCGTCGCGATAAAGCTTTTACAATCGCGTAAATTATTGAACTAGGTTTCACTCAAGTCAAGCATAAATCATTAACCCAGCTTAAAAGTCAACTATTTTTATATAACTGTCAGGGCTTTGGGAAAAAACAGTAATGCACTTCCTTGATTTAATCTTGAGCCCCTTTTAGAGAGTTGTTTATTGTAATTATCACCAGCAATGCTATAAATAAACTCTGCCGTCTGTCTGCATGTTATAATTTGAAGTTATCTTTTATTTTTGAAGCTATCTTATTGAAACTTGGTGAAGATGACCCATTTTGCTGTAGGCAGTATATGTGTTAGTTTTAGGTGAATCATTCATAGAGCTAAACATACAGCTGGCATTGAGATAGACGGTCAATAAACTTTGTTTACTTCTCGACCCTTACGAGATCACGTCACGTTGTGAGAAACTCAGCTAATCGTCGAGACTATCTGCCCGTCCGTCCACTTGTTAATATGTAAATAATTGTAGGTATATAGGTAGTACTCAAGTCTAATTTAAAGCGATCAACTCATTAGATCCCTTAAGAATGATGAATCAGTTTTTCAAGATTGCTTTGTTAAACTTAAATTCTCTAACATTTTAATTGAATTTGTGTTTCATTTACTTCACAATTGCTCACCGCATTTACTCTTCGAAGTACTGAAAAAAGCCTTTTTTTTAAATTTTGTCCTTGACTGAGTCAAGTGTGCGTCATTCGAGCTTTAACATTTCTTGAACTTGCTTTCGCGATAGGCCATATCGAGTAACACACAATACCAAGTCATACCGCGACGACTGAAGATTGCCAAACGTTTGGCTCAATGTATGCATCCAGCGCTGCCCTCGGGCGTTCATCTGAAGGCCCTCGAGACGTACTCGGTGATATTCAGCAAGACGGGGCCCGAGCGTCTCGCCCAAGAGTTCATATATGGGTGAGTTGAATGATTAATAATATTTATTGTGTGTATGATAACTTATCTGTATTCTTTAATTCCCTGTAGCGCTGGCCTATTTCCGCTACTGGGCTATGCGGCAATGAATGTGCGACCCGCACTTCTCACCATCTACGAGACCTACTTTGTGCCACTGGGCGACAAGTTGCGTCCAGCGCTAAGCGGATTCCTCAGCGGTGTGCTACCCGGCTATGACTGTGGTCTGGATCACTTTGATCGCATCAGTGCGCTGCTAAAGAATGTCTGTCTGGCTGTTAATCCCATGCACTTTTACACGGTGCTCTGGGAGTCGGTGGCGAATAATGCGGCCATTCGCCTGCCCGCAATTACATTTCTGCTGGAGCATTTCAACAAGCGCCTGGACATGCAGAAGCAAATCTATATTATGGGTCACAATCGCGAGATAATGATGTCGGCGCTGTGCGCTTGCCTCAACGACTCGTTGATCTTGGTGCAGCGCAATACGCTGGAGTTTCTATTGCTTGGTTTTCCCATGCACACACAGCTGCTGGATGAGGAGCAGTTGGTGCTGCTGGTCACAAATGGTTTAAACACAATACTGAGGCGTGACATGTCGCTGAACAGGCGACTCTTCTCGTGGCTGCTGGCCAGCGAGGTGACCAAGAATTCGCCCACTTATGATACGCTGTCTCTGGACTCGACCACCGTCGATGGACAGAAGGAAGCGGAACCGTATTTTGTGACGCATTCGCGGCACATCCTGATCAGTGCCTTGGTCAGCACATTGCGGCTGAGCTTGGCCTGCCAGCCCATGGATCTGAAGCCGTATCGCATTATGCTGTCGCTGTTGGACAAGGCGGAGATCGGCAGCGCCGTGCTGGACTTTGTGCTGCATGACATCATACGCGCCATGTACATATCCAGCAGCAATGCGGACGCGCTCAAGTCGGCCAATCTGCTCTTTGCCACCTTCGATCCGGCCTACATTTGGAGCTACATGACCAACATGTTTGAGCGCGCCTGCCAGCTGGCGCCAAGCTCCGCCCAGTCCAACAGCGATGGCAAATTTGCCAGCATCGTCGGCTCCGGGGATCCGTGTGTGCTGGAGATTTGTGTGCTTACCGAATTCCTGCTGGAGACCATCTCGCTGGAGATGTACACGGAAACGACACGCGTTTACCTGCCCAAGGTATTCCTGGCCATCACACAGCTGCTGTCACTGCACATGGAGCGTCTAAGCAGCGATGAGATCACGGCAGCTCTGAAGCTCTGCATGAAGATCGTGTCCAGGGTGCAGCCGATGATCACGTAAGTCAATTGTTAATACTTTAAGTGCCACACTTTGCTAATAATTACATTTTCAATGCTCCTGCAGCAGTCCCATTAAACTGAACAAACTGATGGAGCACAGCGTTTCTGGCTTGGATGAGCAGACAGGCAATGCCAATGGCAGTAGTAATGGCAACAGTGGCAGCTTCATGGAGTCCGCCACGCAATCGAATGCACTAGAAAAGAGCAAATCAGACTCACGGCTCAATCAGTTTGGCGAGCACTCGCTGCAGAGCGGAGAACCAAATGACGAGGAGCTCATACGTCGCTCCGCCTCCAATCAGAGCGTGGTGCGGCACAGTCCTAAGAAGAAGGCCAAGTCTTTCTCGCGTCTCTCTGAACTGGACAAAGATGTAAGCATGTTGCGTTTGAAAATCTTTTCTTAAGCTGACGATTTTACTGTTGTAGATAAGCGCCTCGGATACAGGCCAGCAATCGTCGTCGGATCTGGACACGCCGCGCAGCATTAAGAAGATCAAAGCCAAGGCCAAGGTGCCTTTCATACGTAGCAGCCCGAAAAAGACACGGCCCAAGGACATTGTGCTGACACCTAATGCAGCCACCGCCAGCGATGTGCCTGACGATGCCGGCGAGGAGCCACCAAAGAGTGCGCCACCCGAGAACTGTACGGAGTTTCAGCTGGACGATGAGCAGAGCAAAGCGACGCAGCAACGTGGCTTTTCCATATTGGAGAAATGCATACGACAATACGAGATCTTCTTCGAAGTGTATTTGGCACGGCAGCTGCTGCAAATTGAAACTGCCGCCAGCTGCGTGGACATTGGCGCTAGCAGCGACAAGTGTGCTGTCAAGGTGCAGCTGCAACGCACCACCAGCCACACCTCAAGTCTTTTTATGGTGGAGCAAGTTCTAGACCACCAATGTCCGCAGCGCGAGTCACAAATCGAACGATTGTTTGGCCTGCTTCGAGTGGATGTTGTGGCACGTTCCAAGCAGTTGCAACGCCTGTTGAATCTCTCGCTGCCCACAGTCAGCGCCAGCGAGATTAGTAGCGACAGCGATGCCACTGAGGAGCCACAGCAAAAGCTGCTCATCGATGCGCAGACCCAACGTAGTGTGCAGCAGCTATCCGAGCTGCAGATAAACTCTGCGATGCGCTCGGCAATCAAACTAGCTGCCAGTTTGCTGGTGGAGATGTCCACGTTTCCCAACTGCAACAAGCACATCATACTGGACAAAAGTGGTGAGTGCAAACGTGTTTGTTTTCTCTCTTTCGCAAACTAATTGTTTTATGATTCCAGAACCCGAGCTGCCTAATTGGTTGAAGGTGTTGTGTCTGGTGGCCTGCTTTGCGCAGAGCGACAAGGAACTTCAAGTGGCCGCCATCACAACGCTCTTCGATCTGATCAGGTAAGCAAACTATATAACAATCACTTGCACTCTAGCTCACAATCTGCTTTCAACTTATTCACAGCCTGTTGCGCTCGCAGATCGAACACACGACCAGTCCGGGTGTTACATTTGTGGTGATGTTGCCACTGCTGAAGTTCGGCCACGTTAACTACTTGGAGCAGCGCACACGCGTCTTTCAACTGGTCAGTTCCATACTGTGGGATTACCTTGGCACCACGGGCATTGATCCCTCGCAAATTGCGGCATTGCTGCATCAGCTGCACAGTTGTCTGGAGAGCGGACTCGTGGAGTCGGTCATTGGCAATCGCATGCACGCTCAGCACTTGCTGCAAGCTCCACCCCACAATGGACTGGGAGCCGGCAACGCTTTGCGTAGCTTCCAACTGGAACGTGCCACAGATGCCCAGCTGCTGTGTCCATCTCCCAGCCTGGAGCGTCTGCGAGAAAGTCAGGCGCGCAGCTACAAAAAGTTCGAGCTGCTATGGCATCTGGGCAGAGAGAAGCAGATGTCGCGTGGCTTCGAGAAGACGCTGCTCAAAGTGCTCGACACATTGGCCCTGCCCCATTACATGTCCGAGCGGACCTTTGTCACCAACTGGCTGCAGGCCTCGCTCTTGCGTGGCGATCTGGCGCGACTGACCAAACCGCTCTACAAGATTCTGCTATCGGCCAGCTCCAAGCGTGTGGGCATCGTGCACATGCAGCAACTGTATCGCGAGGCTGCCGAGGCGGAACAATCCGCCTACGATGAGGCGCCCGCCTTCGAGCGCGATGTCTATGCAATCAGCTCGGAGCAGGGCAATGTCAAGTATCATCACATGGAGGCGGCCAGCAGTGGCGGCAGCGTGGGTAGCGGCAAAAAGAAGAGTCCCATACGCCATTTGCCCAAGAAGATCTTTGGCGTGACGCTCAGCGGTGGCAACAAGTCAAATAAAACCTCAAATTTTGTGAGCGACAAAGCGCCGCTTGCTAGCGAAGCTCTGCAGGATATAAATACGATTGGATTGATCATTAATCCGCTGGAGAATGCGCATGATTTCGATGACGAAACGGATCTGGAGGAGCCACGCATTGAGCTGGTGTCCAGCACAGGCAAAGATGCGCCCCAAACGCCGCTCGAGCGGAAACTGGCCAGCGCTATGGACGAAACGGAGTCGCGAGTGAGTGAATCGCAGGCAGCGGCAGAGCAGGAGCCGTCATTGCACTACGATCAGGACATTACCGACAACTCGGAGAGCAGCGACTTTGAATCGGATTCGGAGCTGCGTGAGACGAGCATAGACAAAGAGGACAGTTTGACAATCAGCTCCAGTGCTGGAGGTGGCGCTGCCGATGATGTTAAGCGCTTTGTGGGCGACTGTGAACGAGTAACGGAGGCGTTGACGCAGCACGAGCGGATCAAGAGCCGCAAGACGTATCGTTTGACGCGCGAGAAGACGCCCGGCGACTCCAGTCTCAATGAGCCCAACGAGGAGCAGCAGACAGCCCACCAGCAGGACAATGAGCATGCACTGCCAGCTGATGAATATTTTAGCGAGGCGCTATTGCGACCGCAAGACAAGAAGCTGGCCAAGGAACTGCGAAAGCGCAAGAAACTCTTGACGAGCAGCGACAAGAAGCGTCTCAGCTGCATCTCTAAGACCTCGACGGACAGCAATCACAGCAATCTGGCCGAGCACCTCGAGACTGAGGCCACAGCCACGCATAGCGAGGAGGAGCCGGAGGCGAGCAACAACGAGAATAGTCAGCCCACCATCAATGTGGAGGACAAGCGACGCACGCTGAGTTTGGAGACAAACAAACTGCAGCCAGATTGGCAAAAGACGCTCGAGAAGAGCAAACAGAATGTGGAGATCTTGCGACAGAATGCAGCAGCTGCAGCTGCTGCCAACGAAGAGCAACTGAGCATACGTTCGTCCACCAAGAGCAACAGCTCGCTGAGCACATTCCGGCACACGGATGCGGCGCAGCTCTATCACAATCATCTGCTGCTCTATCTGGCCATCTATGACACCCGTCAGACGCTGTACGCGCTGCAGACACTGCGGAATATCATCTGCTGTGACAAGCGCACCTTTCTCTGTCTGTCCATTACGACATCGTTTACCAGCGGCAGTCTGAAGCAGCTGCTCATCCGGCATCGTAAGAGCATCTCGGGCAAAGGATTTGCCGGCAGCGTCAGCAACTCGGAGTATGCCCAAGGCTATCGTTGTTGCATGCATCTGGAGCTGTTGGTCACGCTGCTGCTGTTCTATGCACGTGGCTATTTTCAACGTGAATCTCTGGATGCCCAGCGGCAACCGCCCACGCTGCAGGATGTGATGAACAATCGACGCATTCAACTGGAGAGCATCGAGCTGCTGGCTGTCATCTGCACCGAGCTCATCGAGATTGTCAAGGGCATGGGACGTGGCCTCGCCTGCTACATTGCCGATCTGCTAGGCAGGGCCAAGCTGCAGAAGGTCATGCTGCACTGCCTCAACAGTTCTGTCTGCAACTACGGACGCAAACCGTTGCAGCCGGGCAGCAGCAGCTATGCCGAGCAGGTGCTCAACTTCAATGATCCGCAGGACGATCAACTGCACGCGGATTGCTTTCAGCTGCAGCTGCTGCGTTTACTTCTTGCAGTGATACGGCTGGAGCACGAGGTGCATCAGTTGCGCCAGGACACGCCCAGCAATGCGGCCAACGAGGATTACAACGCCTCGGGCAATGCGTCGCCCACGCGGCTGGCTGAAGGTGCCGCCGCCAATGTCAAATACTTGCCCAACTGTCTGATCAGTCAGCAGCCCATGTTTCTGGCCGCCGTGCTCGGTGCACTGCAGCAGGAGCGTCTGCGACACCTGCATCGCAACTGGACGGATCTGGTGACCAGTTCGCTGAACTGCTTCAGCTTCGGTTCGCTGACGAACATTGTGATCAGCGTGGTGCATCAATTGTGCAACAATCTGGATCGTCTGGCCCGACTTACGCTGCCACAGCAGCGACACTTTCCGCCCGATTATGTCATCTCGCAGCTGGAGGCATTGACCATCCTGTGTCACTATTGTCTGCTGGACAACACACAGCAGACGGCGCTGTCACATCTCTTCAATCAGGCCTATCCACAGACCAGCGCCGCCGTCCAGAGTTCCAGCACTGGACAACTGCTCAACAGCATTGTGCACTCGTTTCTCTCGGCCAGCGAGTCCACGTCCACAGCGTCAGCACCGCGCAATCCTCAACTGCAGGCGGCACGCAATGCGGTGCTCTCGCATCTGCCACGCATCATGACCAGCGTGGCAGCGATTTGGGACAGCGAACTGGGTCAATTGCGTCCCGTGCGGCAGCAGCTGTTGGAGTTCTTGTCGCCAGTCTCGCTACATCATGGCTGCAACTTCCTGGCTGCCATTGCTGTCACCTGGCAGCAACGTGGCTGCAGCAACAGCAGCTCCAGCAATGGCGCTTCCTCGACAACTTCTGGCGTTGCGGAGCAGTTCCAGCGCAATTCCACGCTGCAGGCTTGTGCCGCACAGCTCAGTCTCGTCTCACTGGTGTCCAGCATACGTGTGATGCCCATGGACTCGTTTGTGCAGACGCTGCATCAGGTGGTCAAGTCACCGCCACCGATTCACAGACCTCCGGCTCAACTGAGCATTGAGGTGAGCGCCCTGGAGCTGTTCTATTTCTACATGAGATCTGCGCCGGCGCCACAGCTGGCGGATGCTTGGTCAGCCCTGTTAGTGCTCATACGGGATGGTCTCAGTCTGACGCCGCCAGCGCAGTTTGCGCTGCTGATGCTGCTCAATGAGTTCGTGCAGCGTTGCCCACAGATGCCGTTCCCCGACAAGAAGGAGGTGCGTGAGCTGCACGACGTGACCGCGCGACTCGTCGAATCGCTGTCCAGTGTGGCCGGTGCGTGCTTGGAGCAGACGACCTGGTTGCGTCGTAATCTGGCGGTCAAGGAGGACACCGATGGCCATGCCAAGGACAACAGTTTGGGCGGTGGCATTCAACAGTATTCACTACAGGCGCAGAGCGTGCTGGCGGGCATCTTGTCCAACCTGCTGGACGTGGCTTATGGCTCGCAGGAGAAGGACAAGGTGGTGACCATTGTGACAACGCTGCTGTACAACATTACACCGTACCTAAAGAATCACACGGCCCGCAATGTGCCTTTCTTCTATGCGTGCTCTGCGCTCTTGGCCAGTCTCAGTGGCTATCAGTATACGAGGAAGGCGTGGCGCAAGGATATGCTCGATCTGCTGCTGGACACTTCGTTCTTCCAGATGCACATCTCGTGTTTACCCTTTTGGCGTCAGATCATGGACAGCCTGATGACCTATGACAATACCACATTCCGGGAACTGATGACGCGTGTGTCACTCTCACAGGCGGGCAGTCTCAATATATTTGCATCGCGGGATCAAGAGTACGAGCTGCGAGCCATGCTGCTCAAGCGCTTGGCGTTTGTCATATATTGCAGCGAATTCGATCAGCACAACAAGTACATGCCGGACATACAAGGTGAGTTCTGGGAAGTGTGAAACATACTTTATATCCGCTATAAACTAGAGTAGAAAAGGGTACAATTTGTGTGACTAACAAAAGTAAATATGTACATTCTTAATCAGCTTGAACAGACCACTCGACATAGCGAATTCCGCCCGTTCCTCTATCTGTCCGTCGATGTACATGCTTGAACTATTTGATAGCTAAACTATTTAAGAATTTAAGCACGTTTTCATCGAAAAACGAAAGGATCGCGTGCTTAGTCTTTAAACGAGCGAAAGAAGTTGATGCAAGAAATAATAACAGTCCTTCTTAATGGTTTCTTATAATCTCTTTTTCTGCCTGCAGAACAATTGGCCAACAGTCTACGTCTGGTTCCGCTGGGTCCATCAGTGCAAGCCGCCGTGTTTCTGTGTTTCCGTGTGCTGCTGCTACGCATGTCACCCGACCACGTCACCTCGCTGTGGCCCATTCTCATAGCCGAAATGGTGCAGGTCTTTTTGCAAATGGAGCAAGAGCTCAAGTCCGAAACGGATGAGCGCAGGTAAGCTGCACAGATTACAATAATAATTTCAATCATAACCAACTGATGCCTTCTTTTACACAGTAGTCAACAATCGCGACTGTTGCCGAGCATGGAGATTCCCTGGTCGACATCCAACTCCAGCGCCAGCAACGGCATCAATGCTCAGACGCCAATGCAGCACTGGCGCTCAGTGCAACTGGAGGCGTGCAAACTCCTCGAGCTGGGCTGTGTGCTGCCGGCAACAAAGCTGCCGCATTTCCAAATGTATCGTTGGGCCTTTGTTGGCACGGAGTTCGATGTGCACGAGGAGGTGGTGCCACTGCCGCTGCCCAATGGCAGTGTCGAGAATCTCGCCGCGTTGCCAAGTGCACTCTATGTGCCGCACGTGAAACGTGTGTCGCGGCTGATGGACATGAAATACACCAGCCACTCACCGGTAAGTGGATTCAGGTGTGTGCTCGAATGTTGCCAACTAATTGTGCGTTTCTTTTTCACCACAGTTGATGCAGCGTCCAAAGAATCGTCACTTGATGCTGAGTTTCCAGCAGCTACAGTCATTGCATGAACTATATCCGTTCTTCTCCACGCTGGGCCTAAGTTGCCCCAACTCATGCAATTACGCCGATGCGGAGCAGGATGTGGCCAATTGCCTTCAGGAGATTGAAGATGTGCTGGCTCTTGATTTTCTGGAGAAGCTGCCGAGCATCACCACGCCCAGATGAAAACTGGTCGCGGCCTATAGGCAGACGCAGGCGCATATTCAGACCACAAGCATGACGCAATTCGAACTGGAACTGAATCTGGGCGCCAACGGCCAAACGGCGCGCATCGTGGCCGCCGTTCAGGCCAAACTGAGCAGCCAAAATGCCGAGACGAGCTTCACGCAGGCCACCAAGAAGACAAACTTTCCATTTTACGTTTAAGCAGAGCCAAGCAAGCGCCAAGCGATATGTTAGCTGTAGTTAGATAGAAATGATAAAGTTAATAGCCAACCGATTTCGATTCCGATTCTGTATCTGTATCTTTATCTCTGTATTAATGAATATCGTTTTAACTGTTGAGTCAAAGTTGAAGTCGAAGAGAATGTCCTATGAAATGTTTAGCTTATAGTAGCACCCTGTATGTATGTATATGTATATTTCAACTGTTAATAGCTGCGCCGAAGTACGAAGTAAATAAGATGTTTAACAACTAATTGCAATTCAATACAACAAATGTATTTTATTACACAACTCCGCTTAATTCATTCGATATAGATATGCATAGGCAATATGTATGTTAAATATAAAAAAGGTACACACTCAACTCTTAGATTAAAATTATTAATTGCCGGCTAGATTTGCGGTGAAATGCTTGCGATGCATTTGAGACACACTTTAAGAGATTAAACAACATTTGCACTGTTTGGACTCGACTGACGATTTTTCAGTTGCAGGAAAAACGAGTAAACGAGGCGCGCGCAGAACAAGAAGATACCTGAAAAGCGCAACAGTATTAAATTTAGAAAAAATGGGGCATTAATGTGATACTTACCGAATGCAATGATTTGAACGAGTACCGCCATAAAGACATTCTGGAAGCCAGTCGACTCCCGATAGCCTCCAAAATGGAAAATGGTACCGAAAATGGCAATCGGAAAATTAATGGCCACTATGAGACCGAAGATCAACCAGACACCAACCAAGTAGTGTTTGTACTGTGGACCAAAGAAATATATGAATTAAAAAACAGAATACTTCGGGTTATCTGAACTCTCACGCCTCCCCCAATGAGATCGCTTGAGAAGATACAATCGTTATCGTTCACGTTATCTTATAGAGAAAATTGTATGTAACATATACAAGTTATTTTCCCCCTTTCGGATTATACGCAAATAAAAGAATCATAAACCTTATCGCGAACATACATACTAGCTACATACACATATGTATTTCCAACGGAAGCACTACTCCGGCCGGAATTAACAAACATTTTGCATGTCTGAATGTTCTTAAAAAATTGACTAAATCCCAATGGGACCAGTCGATGAAGTAATCGTTTGTATTGTAAAATTTATGGTGAATAAGGCAAGCCTCAGAAAAAGCCACTACAAAATTATTTTATTTATAAATAATTATTGTTTTTCTTTATATAAGCTAATTTAATCCAAGGTTAAAGTTTCTTAGTCACTATTACTCAATGCAAAACGTAAGTTCTCTCGAAAGAAAATTGTAAAAAAAAAACTTGGTAAAGTCGACTAGCATTAATTGAACAATTTACAGATCGCTTGCAGAATTTTAATTAAAAAATTTAAGTACTAAAAATTCTTCCTCAATTTCAATTAATATAGTTTCTAGTTATAGAACCTCACGTATCTCAACATGTCAAAAAGAAGAAAGATGTTTTCAAACAAAACAAAAGCTTACCTTAAGACATCCGAACAGCAGGCACACATTTCCAATCACTGTGATTGCAAATCCAATAAAAGTGTAGACTGAAAAAAAAAAATTAGAATCAAGCACAATGAGAAAATTCGTAAGTAGTATATGCATATAAGCATATGTTAACAAAGAATGTTTGATCATCGCTGTATTTCAACTTGACGTCATCGTTATTTCAAATTCCAAACTTTGTGTGTAATTAACATACAAAAAATGTAAACAACAACAACAAAAAGTCTCGCCTCAGCCATGAGAACATGTTTTGCCTTCTATAGAAGAGATATTAGCTCACGATATATATTTATGTTTGTACGTAAGTCTATGCATCTGTACACATCAGTAAGTTTTATTTTGACAATGCTATTGTCGTTATTTTATAAGATTTTAATTCAAAAGTAATTATATTAATTAAAAACTTGGTAAACTATAACACGCATTCCATTGGCATTCCACAAACGAAATATGTATACTTAAGTCACTTACCCGATGGCGAAAATATCACATTAATCAGAATGGTAACCAGAAAATAGATTGCTATGCCCAAACACCAGCTACGCAAATCTGAGTTACACGGTCCCTCATCAACAGATAGATCGATTTTCATTTTGGAGATTTTCCTATTGTTGTTATTTCCCAGTCAAGTATAAGTATTGTTTATTTTAGTTATGTTAACAAGTGTTTTATCACAACCGAAACGCGTGAAATGCGAACAACAACTGACGCGTCCCCAAGTTTTGTGACCCATTCATCTCCGATTTTTTATACATGCAATGACGAGAGAGAAATGATGCATACACCCGCGTCTCACTGGGGCAGATCTCTTCAACAGTTGAGAACAGTGAGTAAGCAGAGAGCAGTTTATTTTATAACAACTTTAAATGTGTTATACAGACCGCTTGCTTTTGAAATTTGAGACAGTTCCAGTGATCTGGCAGCACTTGCAGTAAGCAACAAATATAACAAAGAACATGGGCCAGTAAATTAAAACAAAACCAGTATATATTCCAAAAGTAATTTTTAGGTATTCTTAATTTAAAATTCTATTCGTTCTAAATTATTATTAGAAGCTGTTTAGTGATTAGTAAAATCTGTAATTTATTTTATGCACACTTCATTCGGAATCTGGCAACTCTACGCCGCCATTGCATTTTGTGTCATTCTACTGTAAATCTGATCTGCTATTTCTTGCTGCGCAAAACATTTTGCATTCAATTGCTATTTGAAGCACAAGTGACGAAAACGTTCTCATTTATAAGCGTTTAATACATTGTTATTTCATCAGAAAATCTGACATTTTCTAGTGGGTTGTATTAATCTCAATTTAATAGTTTGAAAAAAAAGTGAAAATGTTGAGAAGTGTGTGCTTCATGCGGCTTCACACGGCCGGTGTCGTAGTCGGCTATTTGGGATTGGCAGGCTCCATTTTCATAGCAATTGCCTCGGCCTGCGCCATAGGATTTGCTGATGTGATCGCAAAAGCCGTTGAGGAGTCGATGAAACAACCGGATCCCAAGGCACATGATGAAATCCATATGAGTACGTAAACTGGCTTAGAATTTTTATTTTCAAAATGTATGATTTGTTCTTTGTGTTTAGTGATTGTCATCTTCGGCTGCATCTACTTGGGCAGTGCTTTAATTAGTACTATGTCTTCAGGAATGCTCATTATAGGCACAATGAAGGTGAGTAAGGTTCTAAACGGCATGCATTTTTAATTATTAACTTTAACATTTTCTTGGAATTGACTTCAATGATCATATTGTTATCTCTTTTCTTCGCACACAGAACCGCCACTTGATGATGCTGCCCTGGTTGGTCCTCAATGCAATTGGTCTTTTTTCGAAAATTGTATATAATTTAGTTTTGATATATGCTCTATATCAAGCTCCAATGCAGTTCGCATTGATTTTCGTATTATCGATGCTTTCTTTAGGTGAGTTGGAATTCAGATGCTAATTATAGTTCTCGGGTTTTTCCCAGTGTTATGTGAATCATCTGCGTGCAGCTTATCAGCATGTTATTTACTCGCAATTAATTGTAATTATCTCCTACAGCATTTTATGCATACATCTACGCTGGCATCTATTCGCTGTTCAAGCACATTCAATTGAGCAATGACGAACAGCGGCCATTGGTGCGCTCTGATAATGGAACACATGATGGTACAACTTACCCAAACTATACTAAAATATAAATTGGGGAAGAACCATTTTCAATACAATACGTTTGCAGATAGCAGCTAATCGATCGTGATATCGCGAAGCCTTA
The DNA here is from genome assembly GCF_023558435.1 of Drosophila sulfurigaster albostrigata. Taxonomy (NCBI): domain Eukaryota; kingdom Metazoa; phylum Arthropoda; class Insecta; order Diptera; family Drosophilidae; genus Drosophila; species Drosophila sulfurigaster. Next base: position 32,326,581 of record NC_084883.1, read on the forward strand.
AAATGTAACGAGTACCAGCATTGCTACTAATGTGAAGAAATTTATGCATTCTAATCATCGAATTGTACTATCTATCTATTATTTTTGTCGTACGTAATTGTTTTCAAATAAATTCATATACATATACACGTATACTATATACTCCACAATTTGTGTTTCTTATCTTAAATTATTGTGGTACAGAAGCAGAAATCAACAGGCTACATTAGGGAATTCTCGTTATTTATTGTTTCACTAAGCAGCGCGTGAAGCAACAATTTAAAGGCATGTTAAAAAAACAAAATTAAAAGATAATGTTCCTTTTTATAAAAAATGCGATGATCTGGCAGCGTTGCCCTTAAGTAACTGTGACTTTGACCATCGAATTTGGCAACTCTTACCAAAATATTGATTGTGTCATTCTAGCACAAATGTGATCTGCCATTTCAATTACGCTGCGCATTGAAACCACATTGTGAATTCAACTGGCGGCAACGTTAAAATTCACTTGGAAGTCAAAACTGAGTTTCAAATAAAGGCGTTGTCTATTTTCATTTGGTGATTTCGAATTGAAATAAAGTTGTGAAAATGGTGAAACCTATGGAAAGAGCGGGTTGCTTGGAACTTCGCACCGCTGGTTACATTATTGGCTGGCTAGGTGTGGCTGGTAGCGTTTTGTGTTTACTCCTAGGACTCGTTGGTTTGGGAAATCCAAGAATATTCACCGGGGCTGTCGAATCGTCCAAATACAGCGAGGATTATGAAGCTGGTAAAGTCCTTGTAATTTTCTTTTATCCATAATGATATTAATTTGTTTTTCATTAGTGGCTGCCATATATTCCATTATCTTCATTGTGTCGGCCTTCGTAGGTTTCGCTATATATGGGTTGGTCATCTACGGTATAAAGGAGGTAAGAATGACGTCAATATTTTGCGAATTTTTCATATTTTACATACATACATATATTTGTGCATACATATGTGTATATTTTTCAAATATTTTGAATGACGTCAACAATCAAATATTTTTTTTTTGTGTATGTATTTTTCAAACATATTGAAATTGCCATATTGTCATCTCTTTCTTACAAACAGAACCGGCATGCGATGTTAATACCCTACTTGATATTGAGTGGAATTAGCGTTGCACTGAGCTTTTTAGGAGTAATGATGTCCGCGTTGAACTTGGTTTCAGGAACACATGACGTTATTGGCTTCGTTTTCTCAGTTTTTTCTTGCAGTGAGTTCTTTTTATTATTTTTTTCACTTTCAACATTGCTAAGAATTTAAAATGTGTGCTCATCATGCATTTGCGTGTACAAATATCAATAACATATTTTTGTATCCCTTACAGTGTTTCAGCTCTTCATTTTCCGCGTGATGTACTCCCTGTACACAACAATTAAAATGAACATCTTAAACGGTCGCGTATTGGTTCCGCCTTCAGCAGCAGCCGTACCATTGCAACAAACCGTTCCCACCGCATATCCCCCCAACGCCGCATATCCCTCCAACACCGCATATCCCTCCAACGCCGCATATCCTCCCAACGCATATCCAACTACCTACCCCACCTATAATAAGGTATAAGTTCGGGAAACCTCGTCTTTGTTACATGTATCGCCACTTATGGAAGCTTACTCATCGTGATTCCCATCACCTTAAAAGGACACCAAATAAGAGAATATTAAATATTGACGAATATTTACACTGCGAATATTTTTTTTAATAACACGTTGCTTTTAAGCCATATGTGCATTTATTGAACACTGTTTAGTATTTAAAAACCTTAAAGCCGAAGACCAACAAAAATATTTAACTTATTCACTGCATACTAACTATATTGTCGTTTATTGCATTCAAATAATTAATTAACAACACCATTGTTTATACGTATAGCACAATATTTAATTATGGCCTCATGTACACACATTTGAAATTTATTAAAGAGATTAGAAATATTCTATCGCTGTTGAACACATATGTATATGCACTTATCTTCCGTGGTTTTATTCATGTTGCATCTAAGTGAATAAAAAAATATTCACATGAAGAAATCTCATTAGTTTCCCCACTATGAAGAAATGTTATAAACTCGAATATACATGTATTTCAATAACAAAATAAAAGAATTTATTTCTGGAGTCTCAAAAAGAGAAAACATAAAAAATCATGTAAACTTTTTGACTCCAACGAACATTTTCCTGCTTTCATACTATACTATTTTTTTTTTTTAATTTTGTGTGCTTGGACATTTGTTAAAATTGAAAGTGGAATCGAAAAATTTTAAAGTCAATTTCATTACCTGAAAACTGCGGTTCAAAAGATCATACACTATTCGCAAAATTTAACTAACAATGATATATTTTATTTAAAAGTGAATTTCAATATCTTTAGGTACTATACAGAACTATACGTCAAAAAATATTTAACTATTAAATTTCCACTTTGAAGTGGCATATGCCCTTTAAAGGTTTAGTTTCATATCCCTAATAAATTTGACTTTAAAAGCAAAAATTGTATTGCATACTCGTACACAACGAAGCATTTATGTTAAGAATTTAGTTTGGGGTTATTTTTATTGTCAGCAGTAGTTAACAACAGCCCCACGTTTAAATTTTTCGTTTAGAAATATGCAAGGATCTGGCAACGTTGACCTTAAGTAACTGCTACTTCTGCTACGAATATGCTGAGAAGTGTTAACCAGTAAATTCAAACTGGTCACAACTAACAAACATTTTGAGTACGTCATTCTATCAATTTTTTAATTAGGCTGCGCAATTGATGGTAGTTGTGAGTCAGACATCGTAGAGAGTGCAAATTTCGACACTCAACTCGCACCCATAAATTTTTGGGCGCTGGTGCTACTCAGCACTCGCAAACCGAGTAACACACACTCAAAATCGTGTGGGTACTGCGAGTCTGAGTGATTGTCATACTCAATGCCTTACTTGCATTTGCCTTTTCGCCACCGGATCATTTTAGACACTCGGCATGTAGACACTCAAGCCTTTCAGTTGGTTGTTCTTCGTGCAGCCGATCTTATTTGCACACATGACGAAATGGCTTGTGTTTTATGACTATCTGTTCAAATTTTGAAGAACATCCACGGTGTCTAATTAGACACCCGAGTAGTTTCGCAGACACTCGAGTGTTTTTCCCTTGTGTTTTTCTCTTGGGGGCTGTCCATATATTACGTAATCACTTAGGGGGTGGGTGGGGGTCAAGGAAATGATTATGTTTGATTACATGGGGATGGAGGGGTCTTGGACGATGATTACGTAATCATGTTATAAAAATTTTGTTGTTTAAAGTATTTATTCAAAAATTGGTTTAGCGCCGATTACTCTGTTGATAAGTACCGAATGCAATAATTCATATAAATGTAGCTGTAAGCTTCGATTGGATATCAAAGAAACCCCTTTACCGTGTGGCTGGACGGCGATAGGGAGAATGCCTAGTAATTCAGTCATACGAAGGATGTGAAGACCTCGAATGGCTTGAAGAAGATGACACCTGCGGATATAAAGAGATCTTGACAAGCCAACTTCCAAAAATAAAAAATATTAAAGATTGGCTGGAATCTCCTTTTGAAAATACAGATTAAAAGAACAAATTTTCATTTTTTTTTTTGTGATTACTTAATCATTGTTAGGGGGGAGGGTGTTCATCAAATGATTACTTTTGATTACCAGGGGGGGGGAGGGGGTCAAAAATCGCAGAAAACGTGATTACGTAATATATGGACAGCCCCTTGACGCTTTTGTGTCGATGCAACTCGCGGCTAGATTTTATCACTATGAATGATTTTGGCGAGGTGATAGTTTGACAAATGGATAAATAAATAATAGATGTTTCTTCTTGAAATTAATTCATTAAAGAATTAAACGATATATTTGCAAATTGTTTTTTTTATTAGATAACAAATAACAAGTATTTTAAATGAAATTTCAATTGATTATACATACTACTGTTGGCAAAAAGTAAGGTGAATTTTCAATTTAAACTTCGCGGGCCTAACAATTCGGCCTAGTTCTTTTTTTCTTGAGTTGGCAGGACTGTTGATGACATCTGGACCAAATTTCATATGAATATCATTATCAGTAATATATTTACGCTTGTGTTTTCTAAACGACCAAGAGTGCATTTTTCGATTTTTACAATGTCTGAATGAGAAGTGACATCAAATTTTGTTTGCCGAATGAAATTTCAGAAGACCTTTGGTGATTCTCCCATGTCACAAAAAAAATGTTTATAAGTGGTGCAAAGACTTCAAAGAGGGTCGAGAACGTGTTGATGACTCCGGACGACCATCTGCGTCAACAGATGGCCAACATGTCAATGAAGTGGAGGAATTAGTGCGCAAAAATCGTCGGTTGACTGTTAGAGACCTTACTGATATGATCGGAATATCAGAAAGATATGTGAAAACTATTTTGAAGGACCATTTGGACCTACGAAACGTCAAATCTCGTTTGGTACCAAAAACGACCAATTTCTGTACACGTTTTTCTTGACCATTTCGCCAAGAATTCTACGCATATCGTTCCGCAACCAACATATTCGCCTGATTTGGTTCCGTGTGACTTCTGGCTATTCCCAAAGCTCAAGAGACCACTTCGGGGAACGCGTTTCGAGTCGATTGAGGAGATAAAAGCTAAATCGAAGAATAAAGAATTTTCATTTTACAAACAAATTAACCTTACTTTTTGCCCACAGTAGTATAAGTGATTCCATAAGTAATCATGCATACGCCAAGCAATAGTTGTATAATTTCAATTTTATAGATGATCGCTAATGAGCAAATCCTCTCAGCATTACATACAAACACACATACGTATGTATGTACACATATGTATGTGCGTGCCTGTCCACTCATAATTTCATATCGAGAGTTGTGGCATAACCACCAACACCTGATTTACCCCAGTGCGTCAGATCACATCACACCCATACTCATGAGTATACCAGCAAGAAATGTTAGGAGGGCTTTAAATTATGTGTCCGAAAAGAGCCAAACTTAAGAGCGTTTTCTGAGCATGAACAAAAATAAGATCGTTTTCGGAGCGCAATCGGTGCATTCTAAACTTCGACTCATAAAATGGTCTATTGCCTGAGCATATTCGGAGTTAAGTTAAGTAAGAACAGAGTAAAAACCGCGCTTAAAATACCGGAATGCAGATTTTTGCAATAGTCGAGATCATAAGAAATCTATAAATTTATTTCGTTTTTGCATTACGTGCCTTGCAAGTCGATCGTTATTAGTGGGCAATTAAAATATAAAATACTCGTGTCGTTCTCTGTTGTGAGAACAACCGATAACGAAATAGAGGTTTGATCGAAAGCTGCAGTTCAGTTTTAGTTTCAGTTCAAAATTGACAGTCGCAGTTGTAGATTCAGTTAAAGATTAATAATTTACTTATTCCATATTATCCTTGCATATCTACATTTAGAAATATTTATTTAGTGAGTAAAAAGAACGAAAAGTTGTGAAAATGGTAAAACCTTTGGAAAAAGCTGGTGCATGAAACTTCGCACCGCTGGTTTAATTTTTGGCTGGCTTGAAGAGATTTCATGCGTTTTAACTTTTTGTATTGCGGCTGTTTTTTTTTGGTATTAACGGCTAAGGCAGCTGTTTATGTGGCACCAAAAAATTATGAGGTGACACCATCACCTAACCAACAAGAAGCTGGTAAAGTCCTGACATTTTTCGTTGATTTTTAAATTGAATGCATGGGTGCTTGCATCTTGGGTGCTGTGATATCAGGCATACTCATATACGGAATAAAGCAGGTATGAATCTTCAACAATCACTTTTTTTTGTGTATCAAGTTCACATATATTTTTCGAATTTATTGAAATTGTCATATTTTTCTTTCAAACAGAACCGACATTCTATGTTGCTGCCCTGGTTGGTGTTACATGCTTTTGGCGTTGTACTCCTCTGTTACCAATTGTTGATAAGCTTGTGGGACCTTATTGCTGGTTCACACAACTTCCTAAATTTCTTGTTCACAGTATTTTCTAACGGTAAGTTCATTTATTTATGTATATCTTTAGCATTCCTCATTATGTATTAAAATATGAACTTGTAGATATAGATTTTAACATTAAAGAGTATATTGCATAGATAAAAGTTCTAACATTGCATGTACATTTTTGGAATCACTTACAGGATTGCATATCTACATTTATTATGTAATATACTCACTATACACACATATGAAAATGGATATCGGAATGGGTCGTGTATTTACTCCGCCTTCAGCAGCAGCCGTACCATTGCAACAAACCGTTCCCACCGCATATCCCCCCAACGCCGCATATCCCCCCAACACCGCATATCCCTCCAACGCCGCATATCCTCCCAACGCATATCCAACTACCTACCCCACCTATAATAAGGTATAAGTTCGGGAAACCTCGTCTTTGTTACATGTATCGCCACTTATGGAAGCTTACTCATCGTGATTCCGATCACCTTAAAAGGACACCAAATAAGAGAATATCTAATATTGACGTATATTTACACCGCGAATATTTTTATTAATGTCACTTCTTAGCATTTAAAAAACCTAAAGTCAAAGACCAACAAATATAATTAACTTACTCACTGCATACTAACTATATTGTCCTTTATTAGATTCAATTAAATAATATTAATAACACCATTGTTTATACGTTTATGGCCTCATGCACACAGATTTTTTTTTAAAACGATAAGAAATGTGACTCACTCGTTGTTCAACATTTCTGTGCACTTAACTTTCGTGGTTTTATTCATATATGCATATATGTGTATAAATATAAATATTAAGAAATTTTATAAACTGGAATATACATGTATTTCAATAACAAAATAAAATACATTTTTTTTCTAGAGTCTTAGAAAAGAGAAAACTTAAAAAATCACATAAATTGTTTGACTACAACGAAAATTTGTTAAAATTAAAACTATAACTATAACTAACGGTGTTATATTTTATTTAAAAGTTAATTTTAATATCAGCCCTATACAGAACTTTTTTGAATTTCCACATTGAAATAGTAAATGCCCTTTAAAGATAGATAAAAGATGCATACATATACAGTATATATATATATACAGTATACCTAATAAATTTGACTTTAGAAGCAAAAATTGTATAGTTAAATACCTATTTTGAGGGCATACTCGTACACAACAAAACATTGATTTTAAGAATTCAGTTTGGGGTTATATTAATTGTCAGCAGTAGTTAACAACAGTCCCACGTTTACATTTTTCGTTTTGAAATATGCAAGGATCGGGCAACGTTGGCCTTTAGTAACTGCTGCTTCTGCGACGAATATGCAGAGAAGTGTTAAGCAATAATTTATAGTCAAACTGGCCACACTTAATATACTTTTGAGTATGTCATTCTATCACAATTGCGATCTACTTATTAAAGAAGGCTGCGCAATTGATAACGAAGTAGAGGTTTGTTTTAGTTTCAGTTCAAGATTCATAATATATCAATTCCATATTATTCTGGCTTCTCTACATTAAAAAATATTCATTTGGTGATTAAAAGGAAGGAAAAGTTGTGAAAATGGTAAGACCTTTGAAAAAAGCTGGTTGCATGGAACTTCGCACCGCTGGTTTTATTATTGGCTGGCTAGGAGTGATTGGAAGCGTTTTGCTTTTTTGCATAGCGGCTGTTACTTTGGAAGAAGCCGATGAGGTAGCTGATTATCTGGCAGCAGAAAATGGCAAAGTTGCAAAATCACCTGACCAACTCAAAGCTGGTAAAGTCCTGGGAATTTTTGTTGATTTTCAAATTCAATGAATTTATTTTTCATTAGCTGTTTTCGTATTCGGCGGTATCCTCATGGGTGCTTGCATCTTGGGTGCTGTGATATCAGGCTTACTCATACACGGAATAAAGCAGGTATGAATCATCAACAATCACTTTATTTTTTGTGTATCAAATTCACATATATTTTTCGAATTTATTGAAATTGTCATATTTTTCTTTCAAACAGAACCGACATTCTATGTTGCTGCCCTGGTTGGTGATAAGTACTTTTAGCCTTGTACTCAGCTATTTCGAATTGTTGGGAGCCTTGATTGACTTTGTTGCTGGTTCACACAGCTTTCCACTCTTCTTCTACCAAGTTATTTCTACCGGTAAGTTCATTTGTTTATGTTTATCTGTATCATTCCTTATTTTTAACACTCATAGATACAGATTTTAACATTTAATAGTATATTTCATAGATAAAAGTTCTAAAATTGCATGTACATATTTGGAATAACTTACAGGTCTGAACAGCTACTTTTATTATGTAATATACTCACTGTACATGCAAATCAAAATGGAAACCGGAAAGGGTCGCGTATTAACTCCGGCACAAGCAGCAGCAGTACCATTGCAACCTGCATATTCTAACTATGAAAAAGTCTGAGTTCGGGAGAATTCCGTCTTTGCTATGCATGTATGGGAGCTACCCAATAGCAATTCACGTCACCATAAAAGGATGCCAAATTCCAGAATATATACTATTGATGTTTATTTACACTTCCAATATCTATGTATATTATAAGAGAAGTTGCCTTTACTTACGCCAGATTTCAAATTTATTCAACGCTTCATAGCTTTTTTAAAACTTAAAACGCAACTAAAACAAATAATTAAAATACTCAAGATGTTCCTTGCCAACAACTATTTTTCCAATAAATAATATTAGTCAATAAATTCAATTATTTAATTAACAATTCCATTTCTTAAGTGACAAAAAAAAACAATAAAATTTTAACATTGCCTTATTTACATATTATATATACATATGTATAGTACATGCAATGTCACACAATCGCTGTTGACCTGTGGGCTTATCTCGTTCATACTCCCATGGCTGACAAAATATGTTATTTAATAAAAACGTTCGAATACTCGCATGAATTTCAATCTTCCAAGAGAGCATGCTCTTGAAAAGATAGATAACAAAATAATATACATACAGTATGTCAAGAAACTCTTTACACACTGAAAAAAACACATATTTTTAGACTTTGCATGCAAAAATAACGCCTTTAATTATTATTTTTCAATATTTTTTTAATGCAGATCTATTATTTAGCAAATTTCAAATTAGTATGTACAAAAATAAAAACAATACAACGAAAGGGAAAATTTTAAATCAACAAAATATGAGTTTACACATTTTTGACACTGTCAAGAAAGTGTTTACACACTTTAGTTTTCGATTCTGTTTTGTTCTATTTTTCGTAAAAACTGTACTTTATTGTTATCTATGCTTATGCACTATTCGCTATTTTTGCATTCCTTTTCATTAAATTGCGAAATCTTGCTACGCACTTGTCAAAAAGCTGATTTTTAAATTATTTGACATGCCTGGAGCTGGTTTGACTTTTGACGTTACCCAATCGACTTATTATAGTCACCAAATTGGAAAATCTGTAGTTTAGCTAGTGGAGCTTATTGGGGTATCGCAAAAAATAATTTATAATGCTCCAAATCGAGCCGAAAATTAAGACAAACTGCAAGCAAAGTGTGGAAATGGTCGAAAAATGGATATTGACGAGCGGCCAGACCGCCTTATTATGGGCATGGTTCGTCAAAACCCCCAAATTTTGATCAGAACCCATGCCAAGGAGTTGGAAGAAGGGTGTGACACGGTCAATTCACATGAAACCGTCCGCTAACTAATTCTGCGGAGCAAACACTCTTCAACCGTTGAAACGGTTGCGCGTAAGAAGCCGCTGCTTTCGAAAGTAAATGTTGAAAACGCTTAAATTTTGGCTTTTAACATGAAAATCACGCCGGACAACTATTGGGATGACGTCGTATTCTATGTCCAAACCAAAAAAATGCTATACTACAATGATGGACCAACTAGAGTATGGCACAAGCCGTTAACAGCCTTACATCAGCGCAACATCATTCTGACAGTAAAATTGGGAAAATAGTATTTGCTCCGCAGAATTAGTTAGCGGACGGTTTCATGTGAATTGACCGTGTCACACCCTTCTTCCAACTCCTTGGCATGGGTTCTGATCAAAATTTGGGGTTTTGACGAACCATGCCCATAATAAGGCGGTCTGGCCGCTCGTCAATATCCATTTTTCGACCATTTCCACACTTTGCTTGCAGTTTGTCTTAATTTTCGGCTCGATTTGGAGCATTATAAATTATTTTTTGCGATACCCCAATAAGCTCCACTAGCTAAACTACAGATTTTCCAATTTGGTGACTATAATAAGTCGATTGGGTAACGTCAAAAGTCAAACCAGCTCCAGGCATGTCAAATAATTTAAAAATCAGCTTTTTGACAAGTGCGTAGCAAGATTTCGCAATTTAATGAAAAGGAATGCAAAAATAGCGAATAGTGCATAAGCATAGATAACAATAAAGTACAGTTTTTACGAAAAATAGAACAAAACAGAATCGAAAACTAAAGTGTGTAAACACTTTCTTGACAGTGTCAAAAATGTGTAAACTCATATTTTGTTGATTTAAAATTTTCCCTTTCGTTGTATTGTTTTTATTTTTGTACATACTAATTTGAAATTTGCTAAATAATAGATCTGCATTAAAAAAATATTGAAAAATAATAATTAAAGGCGGTTTTTTTGCATGCAAAGTCAAAAAATATGTGTTTTTTTCAGTGTGTAAAGAGTTTCTTGACATACTGTACGTACATATGTATTGTTATATATGCACACATATATTTTTCACCCATAATTTGTGTGCTCCTTATTTTAAGCTCATATCACTAAATAAAAAAGAAATGTTAATACACAGAACTTTACGTCAAACAACTATTCAATTATTGCATTTCCACTTTGAATATACCCTTAAAGGTGGATAAGAGATGCATACATATATAATTTCGTATCCTTAATAAATTTGACTTTAAAGCAAAAATTGTATAGTAATTTACCAACTTTTCGGTTTATAACAAAAAATTACTATTACGTTTCTGCAAAGAATACGGTTTGGGGTTGTTTTTATTGTCAGCAGTAGTTAACAACAGCCCCACGTTTACATTTTTCGTTTTGAAATATGCAAGGATCTGGTAACGTTGTCCTTTAGTAACTGCTACTTCTGCTACGAATATGCAGAGAATTGTCAACTGTAATTTATATTCAAGTTGGCCACACTTACCAAACATTTTGATTATGTCATTCTATCATAATTCTGATCTACTTTTTAAATAAGGCTGGTAAATGTGAGTACAACCGATAACGAAGTAAAAGTTCGAGCGAAAGAAGCAGTTCAGTTAATAAATATTGATTTAGTGATTAAAAAGGACGAAAAGTTGTGAAAATGGTAAAACCTTTGGAAAAAGCTGGATTCTTGGAACTTCACACCGCTGGTTTAATTATTGGCTGGCTAGGAGTGATTGGAAGCATTTTGATTTTTATTATTGCGGCTTTTACTTTGGGAGAAGCCGATAAGATAGCTGATAATCTGGCAGCAGAAACTGACGAAGAGTCAGGATTACATAACCAAGCCGAAGCTGGTAAAGTCCTGGCAATTTTCCTTGATTTTCAAAGACAATGAATTTATTTTTCTTTAGCTGTTTCCTTATTGGGGGGCTATCCTCATGGGTGTTTGCATCATGAGTGCTGTGATATCAGGCTTACTCATATACGGAATAAAGCAGGTATGAATGACGTCAACAATCGTCTTTTTTTTTGTATGAAGTCTATATATTATATATTTTTCGAATTTATTGAAATTGTCATATTATTCCTTAAAACAGAACCGACATTCTATGTTACTGCCCTGGTTGGTGCTGGGTACTTTTGGCGTTGTATTCAGCTATTTCAATTTGTTGGCAGCCTTGTTTGACTTTGTTGCTGGTTCACACAACTTCCTAAGCTTCTTGTACCAAGTATTTTCTACTGGTAAGTTCATTTGTTTATGTTTATCTGTAGCATTCATAATTATTAAAAATGCGAACCTATAGATACAGATTTTAACATTAAAGAGTATATTGTAGTAGAGTATATATACAAATTTTAACATAGTACATATTTGGAATCACTTACAGCTCTGCAAAGCTACTTTTATTATATAATATACTCACTGTACATGCGTATGAAAATGGATACGGGAATCGGTAGCGTATTGACTCCGCCACCAGCTGCAGCAGTACCATACCAACAAAATGATCCTGCATATTCTAACTATGGCAAGGCCGCGTCACCATAAAAGGATACCAAATACCAGAATATATACTATTGATGTTTATTTACAATTACAATGTCTATATTATATGACAAGTTGCATTTACTTTCGCCAAATTCGCGTTTATTCAACGCTTCTTAGCTTTTTTAAAACTTAACAACTAACTAAAACAGTACATAAAAGGATGCCAAATACCAGAATATATACTATTGATGTTTATTTACAATTCCAATATCTATATTATAAGACAAGTTGCCTTTACTTACGCCAAATTCGCGTTTATTCAAAGCTTTTTTAAAACTTAAAACCTAACTAAAACAAATAATAAAAATACTCAAGATGTTCCTTGCCAACAACTATTTTCCCAATAAATAATATTAGTTAATAAATTGAATTATTTAATAAAAAATCTCATTGTTTAAGTGTAAAAAAAATTTAAACATTGCCTTACATATGTCACACAATCGCTGTTGACCTGTGTGCTCATCCATTCCCATGGCTGACAATATAAAAACGTTCGAATAACACGCATGAATTTCAAGAGCATGCGCTCTTTAAAGATAGATAACAAAATAATATCTACATATTTTTATCGCCCATAATTTACGCTTTTCTTATCTTAAATTGATTTGAATACAGAAGCATAAATTTATTTATAGACTTTTTTGACGGTATTCCTTAAAACTAACTAAAGAGTCGAATATTAAATTTTTATAAAAAGTTCAACTGAGTCAACTGCTCAAAGAGTGAAAAGTTCATTCTGAAATATGCAGAGATCTGGCAACATTGGCTTGGAGTAACTGCTACTTTTAAAGAAAATTACAAGAAATGTTAATTATTTATAGTGAAATTGGCAACTCTCACCACAAATGTTGATTGTGTCATTCTAGCACATTTGTGATCTATCATTTTGCATTAAGTAGCGCATTTATTTAAAATTGTGAGTATAACTGATGTCGAGGGAGAGTTTTTAGCGGAAGCCGTAATTCCTTTTCCAGTTTCATGGGACTTCAATTTCATATTATCTGGCATCTCTTGATTGATATTTATTGATTTAGTGCGTAGAAAGAAGGAAAAGTTGTGAAAATGGTGAAACTGTTGGAAAAAGCCGGTTGCATGCAACTCCGCACAGCTGGAATATGTATTGGCTGGCTAGGTGTGGTTGGCAGCGTTTTGTTTTTCATTTGCTCGGTCGTTGTTATTGCAAATTCCGGTCAGAACCTTGATGGAATGCTAAAGAAAACTGGATTCGAACAGGAATCGCATGGAACAATTAAGCAATGTAAGGGATAAATCGCAAGAAAAACATTTTTTTAAACATTTTTCTCATATTTTTAAATGAAACCGATTGTTTGTTCGCTAGTTATTCTCCTATTCGCCTATATCTACATGGGTGCTTCATTCTTAAGTTGCGTGGCATCAGGATTACTCATTTTCGGTACAATGAGGGTATGAATTACGTTAATAATTTAGTATTTTCATTGAACTTTTGAAATTGTCATCTCTTTATTTCAAACAGGACCGGCATTTGATGTTATTGCCTTGGTTGACATTCAGTGGCCTTGGCGTTGCTTCCAGTTTTATAAATTTGTTGAATGCCGCGAGTGGCTTTCTTCAAAGCCCAAAGGGCGGTTTCGATCTATGCCTTGCATCGTTTACTTGGGGTGAGTTTATTTTACTTGTGTTATACTCAAATAATAATAATATAATATAATTGTCATGTACAAATATCAATTACATTTTGTTTATCTCTTACAGTTGTGCAGACCTACTTGTACTTAGTAATTTACTCACTATACAAAAATATTCAAACGAAAAACGAAAACGGTCGCGATTTAGTTCCATCTACAGAAGCAGCAATACCATTGCAACAAAACGTTCCCGCTTGTGGCAACTATTATAAGGCCTAAGTTCGGGGAAGCCCCATACATCCTGCATTTGCATGCAATATATGGATGTTAAGCAATCGGGTTTCTCAACACGATAAAAAAAAATTTCGAATACCTGATGTATGTAAATTACTCAGCGAATATTTGTATTGTATGACAAGCCAAATTTATCAACGGATTAAACCTAAAGCTCAACAAGTATTAAAGCAGTGGAGTACTTCCATGCACAGAAATATTACATGTTACATATGTACATATATCTTTATACATATCCTGTTGGTACAAAGTTATAATACCCTGCTTACCTTATCGGTAGCGGGTATACAAATACTATTATACTAAATGAACTATTTGGCCATTTATTAATATCAATTTAATTATTAATCCCATTTTTGATGTCTATGCCATATAATTAAATTATTGTAGACAAATTTATTACAATTATAACAAATGTGCCAAAATCACCGATGAACTACTAAGCGCTTATAAGTTTTTTGCACACTGCCGTGTTTCTAAAATATTGGCTACAAATTTATTTAAATTTTAAAATATATTTTTTTTTTATAAATGTATACATATAAATGTATTTCAATGTATAATGGAAAATAATAAAAATACAATTATTGGTGTTAGAAATATATCAGGTAATTTTTTTTTGATTACAACAACCTAATGAATCTATTGTATTCCTTCTGAGCTTACAGCTCCTTATTAGTATTGAATTCAATAATTTTTATGAGGCTGCTGTGTGCTTCACTGGATTTATAAGTTTTCTCCTTCTATGAATGTAAATTTTCTAAATTAATTCCTGTTAGCCTACAATGTCCCGACAACAAGGAAGGTAAATAATCTAATTTTATTCCATCGGTAATTAAAATGTATGCAATCATAAATGAGTAACTAACAAATTATGTGCGCGTTTTATAAGTTCTACATACATACATATGTATGTATGTGTGTATCTATGTCTGCAATTAAATGGCTGATAGACGCAGTCTAGGCAAAAGACGAATAAGTATGCTGCTGAGAAAAACCGGCTGAGATGGATACCTAGAGAGTATGTACATATATATATACATAATCATATAAAAACTTAGTGTGACCGAAGCATACATATAAAGTTCTGAAAAATAAAACAATTGTCCTTGGACTGCTACCACTAAAGAACGTTTTTTATTTCAACATGTAAATGCAAAAAATCAACCAAATTTGCAAAATTACGTCTTGTAGTTATACATATTATGCTTGCTTCATTTTTAATTATTCAGAGCTCTGATAATTCTAGCTTGTGTAACTGCTACTTTCAGTCATCAGTTTCAGTTAATGCTTAATGATTGGAATTCCAGATGCTTAATTTATTTTTTAAGAGAAATAAAATATTTATTCAGAATAAGAGCAGAAGTGAACTATCAAGCGTCAAGGGACTTAAAGAACCGCGTAAGAACAGCTGTGCTAAAATGAACAAGTTCAAAGAACAAGTTCATTCACGGAGATAATGAACAACACTTCATTGTGTTGTCATCTTAGTATAAAAAAGGTGATTTAAGTTGCTGCGCAAAATATTCTGCTTTCAATTGAAATTGAAAACACAAGTGATAACGACATAAAAATCCCAAGAAAATTTTAATTCCGGTTTCTAATTTGATAAGAAAAATTATAAGGCTCGCAGTTATTTTATTGACAGAAAAAAAGTAGTAAAAATGGTGAAAACGTTGGAAAAAGTTGCTTGTATGCGCCTCCAAACTGCTGGCGTAGTTGTCGGCTGGCTCGGTGTGGTGTTCTCCTCTTTGGCCATCATTATTACTGCCTGTGCAGTTGGCCATTCGGATAAGATCGCTGGTGTTATTTCAAAGATATTGTTGGACAAAACGGATCAGCACACACATGACACAATTCAAACCTGTAAGAAATGCTTGCATACATACGTACATATATTTTTGATGCATAAATTCATTATTATTTAGTCATTGTCCTGTATGGGAGCTTCTACTTGGGTGTGTGCATTCTCCATTTTCTGGCAGCAGGCTTTCTTGTCATCGGTGCAATGAAGGTATTTGACCTAGTTTTTATATCTATTTGTTATTTACTTTGAAATTACTCTATGCACATCTTTTATCAAACACAGAATCGGCACTTGATGCTATTGCCCTGGTTGGTCCTTAATGCTTTAGGCGTTTTTCTGAACATTTTGTCGTTACTTCTTTCCACATTTGACACGGACACGGATTACTTCCCATACTTCTTTCGATTCCTTGCAACGTTCATCTATTCGAGTGAGATACTTTGTTCATTATTTCTATTATTTGTAAATATTAATTCATACATTTGGTAATCTCTTTCAGTACTTTACGTATACATATACTGGGGTATTGTCTCATTGTACCACCATATTCAAATGAACAAGGATGCTGAACATGAAATGACTTGCCGCGTAGCAGAACCATTGCCACAAAACGCTCCACTCTATAACGTCTATAGTAAAATCTAAATTTGGGGAAGAAACGTCTCAAGAGTTTGCTTTTGCTGATAACCCATGGGGTATCGCGTCAGTTTAAAATTACACAACTACGAATTGCCAATAATATATTTTTTAATCATCTTTATATTGGAAATTTCATTTCTAAATGAACGGCCAAGCTGTAGAAACAAAAAATATCTGTGTATGTTATTGTACAATATCATTTTTGCTATTAATGTTGTTATTTTAAATGCATTTGTTTAGTGAAATTTATGCTTTCTAAGTTGAATGTAAGTGAGATTATATAATATTACATATTTTTTTAATTTCTTTCGAATTTCAAATAATATTATTATTAATTACCTTGTGATAGTGTATTGTAACAATCTTGAGTCTGAGACAGAGTCTACTAATCTATTATGTTTTCATCGCGCCAGAAGTATATACATATACATATCTCTGCTGCTTGAAGTTTCTTAATATTCATGTGCATTAATACTCTCAAAATTTTGTTTAAATATAATATGTACGTTTAAAGCTATTATTAAATATATATTATTAAATTTAAATAATTTGATTGTCATTTTTTGTAAGATATACAACTATTTCTAGTTTAAATCGAGTGAAGCGGAATTTTTCTTCATAATATTTGTTCAATGCACTGATTTGTTTAAGAGAAGATCTCGAGAAATGTGTATCTCACCCACATCTTAAGTACGTGTTATTGTGTTCCATCAGACACTAAAATAGAAAAAGGTTCTTTTGGATGAAGGGATCCTGTTTGGTCAAATATTCACTATAAACCCTGCAATTTTATGAACTATACCGTTGATTAATAGAATTTACTAGAAAAGTTGTATTATTTGAGCTCGTAATAATTTCATCAGAATCTTTGGCTTGGTAAATTACTTTAAGCCACATGGTATATTTAAGTGATTAAAAGGCAGTCACACTGAATCGCAATTTAAATTCAATCACATTTAAGATGCTGCATGAAATATTTAGCATTCAATTGAAATTTTGCACACAAGTGATAACGTCAGTCAGATTCGAACGAAAGACGGAAACCCGTTTCTAATTTCTTGAGAAATTTAACATTTATAAATTAAGAACTTTATTTTTGAGTTCGAGCGTAAATAGAAAGAAAAGTAGTGAACATGGTGAAATTACTGGATAAAGTATGTTGCATGAGTCTTCGCACGGCTGGTTTAGTTATAGGATGGCTTAATGAGGTGGGATGCGCAATAGCTTTTATTGTATTTGCCTGTGTAATAGGCAATTCTGATACAGTCGCTGATTACCTCTTGCGGATGTGGCATATTCCTATTACTAAGAATTCACATGCTGAAGTTAATTCAAGTAAGAAATAATTTAAGTGTAAAACGATCTCTACAGTTTTCGATTCTCAAATGCCATCGTTTTGCTTTAGGTGTTGTCCTGTTCGGCAGCATTTACATAGTTGCGGCGTTAATCAGTGCTGTGCTATCAGGTTTGCTCATCTGGGGTATTAAAAAGGTAAGAGTGTCGACAATTATCTGGTTTTAGTTTCTTTAATTATTGTCACCCTTTTAAACGCAGAATCGCCCTTCCATGATTTTGCCCTGGGTGATCGTGAATGGTATTGGCATAGTTGGTAAAATTTTAAATTTATTGGGTGCCATATATGGCTTGTTCGCAGGTATTTTAAAGAATACTACTCTACATGAATGTGAATTGAGCACTTAATTTATCTTGTTCACAGGTGCAACCGGCGGTATTGAAAGGTTCTTTTTATCATTGTTCGCATTCGGTGAGTTTATTTTCTTATAGAATTCATGAATTCATTTCATGATAGCAAAAGTATTAATTCGTGTATTTTGTTTTATCTCTTTCAGTCATTTACTTCTATGTATTTTGGGGTATCTTCTCACTGTACAAGCATATGCAAATACACAAGATTACTGGACACTCTCTGTAGAAGCTTGCCGAATCCTCTTCGAATATTAGTTTGTCGACTTTATAACTATATCGAATATAAACATTCCTGCATATAAACGTTTGATTATTTGCCTATAAGTACTTGTTATATAATGTATTTAAACAAATTGTATTCGCTTCATATTATACTCGTACATTATTATTAACTTGTGAAGTGAATTTCTGGTTTTATTATAATAATACTGATAGATTGTTTACCTCCTATGTGTGTTTATAAAGTTGTTGGAGATTTGGATAGCTTGGTAATTCCATTATCTGCCCTTTAGGTTGCTTATTACACATTAGGTTTTAAATTTCTTTTCAATATATAATAATTTGAAAGTTATTATTAAATGATGAATTTGAGTACCATTTATTACTAAATATGTACATCAATTTTGTCGAGCTTAAATCGAGTAAAAAAGAATCGTTTTCAATAAGATCGTTCTGTTTATGCAAGTCGAGGCTTATTAAGCATATCAAATATGATCATATAAACAACTTGACATCGAAGATAAGATCACGAAAATTCTTCTCACTTCGTTGTAATGTGTTATTGTGTTGCAGCATATACTAAAATAGTAAAGTGTCATCTAAGATAGGTAGGTTCGGTTTAAGAAAGCAATATTAGCATAAGGATCCCAGAACTGAGTTAAAGCAAAGGATGTAGTGTACTCAGTATATTCATTTAAGTCACATGGTATATTCAAACGATTAAAATGCAGTCACACTGAATATCATTTCAAATTTAATGACATTTAAGATGCTGCGCAAAATATTTAGCATTCAATTGAAATTGTGTGCACAAGCGATAACGTCAGTCAGATTCGAACGAAAGCTAGAAACCAGTTTCTAATTTCCTAAGAAATTTAATTTCAACTTTATTTTTGAGTTCGTGAATATGGTGAAATTACTAGATAAAGTATGTTGCATGAGTCTTCGCACTGCTGGTTTAGTTATAGGATGGCTTAATGAGGTGGGATGCGCAATAGCTTTTATTGTATTTGCCTGTGTAATAGGCAATTCTGATACAGTCGCTGATTACCTCTTGCGGATGTGGCATATTCCTATTACTAAGAATTCACATGCTGAAGTTAATTCAAGTAAGAAATATTTTAAGTGTAAAACGATCTCAACAGTTTTCGATTCTCAAATGCCATCGTTTTGCTTTAGGTGTTGTCCTGTTCGGCAGCATTTACATAGTTGCGGCGTTAATCAGTGCTGTGCTATCAGGTTTGCTCATCTGGGGTATTAAAAAGGTAA
Source organism: Drosophila sulfurigaster albostrigata (assembly GCF_023558435.1). Classification (NCBI taxonomy): domain Eukaryota; kingdom Metazoa; phylum Arthropoda; class Insecta; order Diptera; family Drosophilidae; genus Drosophila; species Drosophila sulfurigaster. The sequence goes on from NC_084883.1 coordinate 32,346,305, forward strand.
GAGTGTCGACAATTATCTGGTTTTAGTTTCTTTAATTATTGTCACCCTTTTAAACGCAGAATCGCCCTTCCATGATTTTGCCCTGGGTGATCGTGAATGGTATTGGCATAGTTGGTAAAATTTTAAATTTATTGGGTGCCATATATGGCTTGTTCGCAGGTATTTTAAAGAATACTACTCTACATGAATGTGAATTGAGCACTTAATTTATCTTGTTCACAGGTGCAACCGGCGGTATTGAAAGGTTCTTTTTATCATTGTTCGCATTCGGTGAGTTTATTTTCTTATAGAATTCATGAATTCATTTCATGATAGCAAAAGTATTAATTCGTGTATTTTGTTTTTATCTCTTTCAGTCATTTACTTCTATGTATTTTGGGGTATCTTCTCACTGTACAAGCATATGCAAATACACAAGATTACTGGACACTCTCTGTAGAAGCTTGCCGAATCCTCTTCGAATATTAGTTTGTCGACTTTATAACTATATCGAATATAAACATTCCTGCATATAAACGTTTGATTATTTGCCTATAAGTACTTGTTATATAATGTATTTAAACAAATTGTATTCGCTTCATATTATACTCGTACATTATTATTAACTTGTGAAGTGAATTTCTGGTTTTATTATAATAATACTGATAGATTGTTTACCTCCTATGTGTGTTTATAAAGTTGTTGGAGATTTGGATAGCTTGGTAATTCCATTATCTGCCCTTTAGGTTGCTTATTACACATTAGGTTTTAAATTTCTTTTCAATATATAATAATTTGAAAGTTATTATTAAATGATGAATTTGAGTACCATTTATTACTAAATATGTACATCAATTTTGTCGAGCTTAAATCGAGTAAAAAAGAATCGTTTTCAATAAGATCGTTCTGTTTATGCAAGTCGAGGCTTATTAAGCATATCAAATATGATCATATAAACAACTTGACATCGAAGATAAGATCACGAAAATTCTTCTCACTTCGTTGTAATGTGCTATTGTGTTGCAGCATATACTAAAATAGTAAAGTGTCATCTAAGATAGGTAGGTTCGGTTTAAGAAAGCAATATTAGCATAAGGATCCCAGAACTGAGTTAAAGCAAAGGATGTAGTGTACTCAGTATATTCATTTAAGTCACATGGTATATTCAAACGATTAAAATGCAGTCACACTGAATATCATTTCAAATTTAATGACATTTAAGATGCTGCGCAAAATATTTAGCATTCAATTGAAATTGTGTGCACAAGCGATAACGTCAGTCAGATTCGAACGAAAGCTAGAAACCAGTTTCTAATTTCCTAAGAAATTTAATTTCAACTTTATTTTTGAGTTCGTGAATATGGTGAAATTACTAGATAAAGTATGTTGCATGAGTCTTCGCACTGCTGGTTTAGTTATAGGATGGCTTAATGAGGTGGGATGCGCAATAGCTTTTATTGTATTTGCCTGTGTAATAGGCAATTCTGATACAGTCGCTGATTACCTCTTGCGGATGTGGCATATTCCTATTACTAAGAATTCACATGCTGAAGTTAATTCAAGTAAGAAATATTTTAAGTGTAAAACGATCTCAACAGTTTTCGATTCTCAAATGCCATCGTTTTGCTTTAGGTGTTGTCCTGTTCGGCAGCATTTACATAGTTGCGGCGTTAATCAGTGCTGTGCTATCAGGTTTGCTCATCTGGGGTATTAAAAAGGTAAGAGTGTCGACAATTATCTGGTTTTAGTTTCTTTAATTATTGTCACCCTTTTAAACGCAGAATCGCCCTTCCATGATTTTGCCCTGGGTGATCGTGAATGGTATTGGCATAGTTGGTAAAATTTTAAATTTATTGGGTGCCATATATGGCTTGTTCGCAGGTATTTTAAAGAATACTACTCTACATGAATGTGAATTGAGCACTTAATTTATCTTGTTCACAGGTGCAACCGGCGGTATTGAAAGGTTCTTTTTATCATTGTTCGCATTCGGTGAGTTTATTTTCTTATAGAATTCATGAATTCATTTCATGATAGCAAAAGTATTAATTCGTGTATTTTGTTTTATCTCTTTCAGTCATTTACTTCTATGTATTTTGGGGTATCTTCTCACTGTACAAGCATATGCAAATACACAAGATTACTGGACACTCTCTGTAGAAGCTTGCCGAATCCTCTTCGAATATTAGTTTGTCGACTTTATAACTATATCGAATATAAACATTCCTGCATATAAACGTTTGATTATTTGCCTATAAGTACTTGTTATATAATTATTTAAACAAATTGTATTCGCTTCATATTATACTCGTACATTATTATTAACTTGTGAAGTGAATTTCTGGTTTTATTATAATAATACTGATAGATTGTTTACCTCCTATGTGTGTTTATAAAGTTGTTGGAGATTTGGATAGCTTTGTAATTCCATTATCTGCCCTTTAGGTTGCTTATTACACATTAGGTTTTAAATTTCTTTTCAATATATAATAATTTGAAAGTTATTATTAAATGATGAATTTGAGTACCATTTATTACTAAATATGTACATCAATTTTGTCGAGCTTAAATCGAGTAAAAAAGAATCGTTTTCAATAAGATCGTTCTGTTTATGCAAGTCGAGGCTTATTAAGCATATCAAATATGATCATATAAACAACTTGACATCGAAGATAAGATCACGAAAATTCTTCTCACTTCGTTGTAATGTGTTATTGTGTTGCAGCATATACTAAAATAGTAAAGTGTCATCTAAGATAGGTAGGTTCGGTTTAAGAAAGCAATATTAGCATAAGGATCCCAGAACTGAGTTAAAGCAAAGGATGTAGTGTACTCAGTATATTCATTTAAGTCACATGGTATATTCAAACGATTAAAATGCAGTCACACTGAATATCATTTCAAATTTAATGACATTTAAGATGCTGCGCAAAATATTTAGCATTCAATTGAAATTGTGTGCACAAGCGATAACGTCAGTCAGATTCGAACGAAAGCTAGAAACCAGTTTCTAATTTCCTAAGAAATTTTATTTCAACTTGATTTTTGAGTTCGTGAATATGGTGAAGTTACTGGAAAAAGTATGTTGCATGCGTCTTCGCACTGCTGGTTTTGTTATCGGCTGGCTCGGTGTGTTGGGAGCCGTTATAGGATTCCTTAGCTCAGCCTGTGTAATAGCATCTCCTGATGCACTCCTTGATCATATTCGGCGATATTATGATAATGTGTATAATATTCGTCTTAATGCGGATACCCAGGCTAGCATTCGTAAAGGTAAAGGATAATTTAAATACAAAACGTTATGAGTGGTCTTCATTTCTCTAATGTGATAAATTCATTTTGCGATAGATATTGTCCTGATCAGCAGTATCTACTTAGCTGCTGATATAATCGCTGGTTTGATTTCAGGTTTGCTCATTCACGGTATAAAGAAGGTAAGAGTGACGTCAATAATCTGGTTTTATTTCCTACTTTTTTGAATGCACTTAAATTGTTTTAACATCTCTCTCCCTCTCATTATTTTAAATACAGAATCGCTATTTGATGATTTTGCCGTGGTTAATTCTCAACGGCATAGGATTGATTTGTAGTTTTCTATATTTATTAGTTGCCACATATTTGGTGTTCCAGGGTACATTGGAGACTACTATAATTTTTATTGCATCGATATTGTTCTTCGGTGAGTATATATGTATATACATAAGAATTGTTTTTGTCATGAGTGGTAAACATACATAGAATTTGAAGTCTGTTTTGACGTACATATCTGACTTTTAAATATGTATGTGTATGAGTGCGCGTGTAGCTTTGCTGCATTTTGACTTTTGTATACAAAATTATAAATTCAAATAATCGTTTTATCTCTTTCAGTTCTTTATTACTACATTTATTGGGGCATCTACTCACTGTATAAACATATTCAAATACACAAGATTACTGGACACACGATCTAGAGGTTTTGTTTTTTTCATATAATATTCATTATATAATATATCGATATTAACGTGAGATTGTTTGCTTATCACTCAAAATTTTTGTATATTCATATAATTCATATGATAAATAAAAAAATAAACATGCGACGTATACAATCTAACAAGTTTATTATTCATATTTATATACATTCATATTGATTCGGGACGTTCTACCGATTTGTGATTATAAAATACTTATTATTTAGCAAATATATTTTGTTTGGTTAATATTTATTAAATTATGCATTAGACTCTGTGGAAAATAGAGTGTCGTAGAATCAGAATAAAAAGTCTCTTACCCATTTTTAATGCTAATAGCCGAATGGTCGAAGACTACATAGCAAATTCAAAATAAATCTTCTATTTTTGGACATAGGGCAACTCTGTCATTTTTGAGTGTGTTATTCTAGAATAGTGACCGTTTGGTATTTTTTGGTATATTTTCAAACTTAAATCGAGCAAATAGTTTATTTATGTACATTTTAAATACTCACTTTGAGCACAAAGTGATGTCATTAAAATTCGAGCATAAGCTGGATACCAGTATATAATTCCAAGAGTTAGCATTATTATTTTATACTTAAAATTTGTGTGAAATAAAAAGAAAGGAAAATAGTGACAATGGTGCACACATTAGAAAAAGTATGTTGCCTGAGCCTTCGAACCTTCGGTTTAGTTATCGGCTGGTTAGGTGCGATTGGATCCATTGCTGGTGTTATTTTGTCGGCTTGTGCTTTGCGATACTCCAATGAAATCGCAGATTACCTGCTCAGGGAAGCGCACACTTCTATTACTGCGAATACACATGCTGATGCCCGTTCAGGTGAGGAATAGATGTAAAACTGTCTAAATATTTTTTGATTCACATATGTGTGTTTTTAGAGGTTGTCTTGCTTGGAACCATTTACTTAGGTTCTTCTCTAATTAATGGTGTCGTATCATCTTTGCTCGTCTTCGGCATACTAAAGGTAAGGGTGACGTCAATCATGCGTTTGTATTTTTAACGCACCGAAATAATTTGGACATCTCACTGTCTCTCTCTTTCATTTGCACACAGAATCGCTATGTGACGATTTTGCCATGGCTGGTTATTAATTTCATAGGCTTGGCGCTGAACATTTTATATATATTATTTTTATTCGTGGTATATGCCATCTATCAAGGTCCAATTGACATTGTTATAAAGTTCTTCGTCGGACTAGCGTATTTCGGTAAGTTAATTTTCTTATATTGTTTTTTTTATGAATAGTATTTGATCAGAGATCATTATCAAAAGTGTAACGAATGTATCTTGTTATCTCTTTTAGCTCTTTACTATTACGTATTCTGCGGGATATGCTCTCTGTACAAACAAATGTATAAGAGTATCCGACACCAACCCCTGGTGTAGGATCAGTGCAGCAAAAAGCTAAATTCGTGGAAGAATCGTCTTTAGAGCCAAGATAAGCTAACCGTCAGTGTTCATCGCTTACATATTATAATCGAATTATATCGAATATTAACATTTCCATTATTAAAGTTATTTACCCTTTGCATTAAAGATCGTTAATCAATGACATTATTGCATCGCTTTTCAATTATATAGAATATTAACATGCCGTGGCCTTGAAATCGGCCATTGACTCATTAAACCGTTGAACGAATGCGAGTGCGATTGAGATGACCAATTGATGAATTCCGAGGCAAGAGTGGTTCTTTACAGATTATTAAAGCTTCTAGTAATGAATTCAAAGGTAAATTTTTACGTTAGTTATCATTTGAAGCAGATCAATAGTACTTTATTAACTGTTAGTTTACATATAGTGTAGGGGTATTTTAATGTAGTGTAGTTTTGTAGCGTTACCAATTGTTAATTTGTTTTTAAAAGGTACAGACGGAACGGCTACCTTCTTTTTATACCCGCTTCCCATATGATTGATGGGTATTATAACCTTGTGCTTCCCAACCCATCTGTGAGTCGATATGGATACCTACATATACATGTCTCACAGACTATATAGAGTATAAACATTTGTGCATGTAAACGTATCCTTTTTTGTTTATAATTTAGAATTTTGTATATATTAAAGTAATTTTTATACATACATCACTTTATACAAGTATATTATAATCGAACTAAGAAAATAAAAGATGCATGTTTTATTTATTTTTTTTCCATTGGGAAGAAAAAATATTTTTAGACTTTACTTTTAAGATGCTTAGCCCTGAAGCTTCTGGGCTGAGCGTTCTTACATCCAGAATTTCAAAGGACCTAAAAAGATTATTTTATTATTGAACTCTCTACCGATTTGCTATTATAAAACAAACATATTATTGCGAAAACATCTTTTGTTTGGTTATGACAAGAGAGCAAATAGTTTATTAACTGATGCTTCTTAATCTCTATGCAGACTGTTGTAGAAAGAATAAAATAAAAATTCATTTACCCGTTTTTTAAAGGAAATGACTTTTTAAGCATTGACTAAATGTTTTTTGATATACTTTTCGTCTTAAATCTAGCAAACAGTTGATTTATGATGTAAGTACATTTTACACACATATATACATACTATATTTATTTATTTCACACTAAATCCGAAATCAAATTGAATTTAAAATAAGTTTTTTAAATTTTTGCGGTTAAACTTCGTAAAATGCACTGAAAATCAGTATTTAGCACTAAAAAATAATTTGAAACAGGTTTGTATTACCCGCGTTTGAAATGATCGTTGGTATTTTCTTCCCCTTGTGAAATGCTTATTGCTCGATCGAAATTGCTATAAGCTGCTGCGCAAAATATTTGGCAATCAATTGAAATTGGAAGCACAAAGTGATGTCAGAAAAATTCGAGCGAAAGCTGGAAACCAGTTTATAATTTCATAAATTAGCAGTTTTATACATATTGGCATCGTATACTTCGAATTAGTTTGAGCTACGAAGGGAAACAGTTAAAATGTTGCACACATTAGAAAAAGTGTTTTGCCTAAGCCTTCGAACCTTCGGTTTAGTTATTGGATGGTTAGGTGCGGCTGGATCCTCTTTTATGATAATTTTGTCGGCCTGTGCTTTAGGATATTCTAACGAAATCGCAGATTACATGCTGCGGTCGGCGAAAATTCCTATTAATGCGGATAACCATGCTGATGCCAATTCAGGTGAGGAATAAATGTAAAAGAGTCTAAATATTTGTTGATTTCCAACTGTGTGTCTTTAGATGTTGTCTTGCTTGGAACCATTTACTTAGTTTCTTCCCTCATTGGTGTCTTGGTTTCATCTTTGCTCATCTTCGGCATACTGAAGGTAAGGGTGACGTCAATCTGGTCTTTCTTTTGTATTGTTTTTACGCCCCGAAATTATTTGGACATCCCACTGTCTCTTTCTTTCACTCAAACACAGAATCGCCATCTGGCAATTTTGCCCTGGTTGATCGTTAATGGCACAGGCTTGGTGCTGAACGTTTTATACTTAATAGGCGCATTCTATGCCATGTTTGTAGGTCCACCCGAGAATATTATAAGGTTCTTCGTACCATTAGCATATTTCGGTAAGTTTATTTTCTTATATTTTTGTTTCATGCATACATGCTTGCATATGTATGTACATACAGAAATGTACGTGTGAATAAGCATGGATTTAAGAGCTGATAATAAATGGGTGTTTAAGTTTGCATTTAAGATTCTTATCAAAAAGGTTAACGAATGTTTTTGGGTTATCTCTTTCAGCTCTTTCCTACTACATATCCAGTGGGATATGCTCTCTGTACAAACAAATGAGTAAGAGTCGCCGACACCAACCTCTGGAGTAGCACCAGTGCAACAAAAAGCTATCTTTGGTAAAACCTGAGTTTGGGAAGAATCATCTTCAGAGACAACATCAGCTAGAATGGATACCATGTTTATTTTTGTTTTTAAAGGGAGAATGATTTAATAACTTTTTACAGCTTAGATACAACCTCAACAAAATATATACTGTACATAAATTATTTCTTTTCAGACATTTTGTAACTCTCACTGCCGTGTGTCATTTTAACAAGGTGATCTTCTGTAGTGTTTTCAAAATTTTTTGGTATATTTTTAAGCTTTCTTTAAATAATCTAATATTCATTAATCATGAAATATATAAAGACAACATGGTATTTTTTTTGCGTCGCTTGGTATTATTTAACGGTTAAGCCACAGTCACACTGAATTTCATTTCAAATGTGGAGGGACATTTGAACTGCTGCGCGAATTCAATAGTGAGCACAAGAAAACCTTGTTCGTTACAGATGTAGCAGCAGTTTGAATAATATTGAGACCTGCAAAGTTATTTTATATTATCAGCATCATCTGTGAGCTTAACCAAAAAAAGGAAAACAAAAAAATAGTGAAAATGGTAAAATTATTGAACAAAGTATTGTGCCTAGGTCTTCGCAAAGCTGGTTTAGTTATTGGAGGTTTAGAAGTCGTGAAATCTGTTTTGATGTGCTTTCTTTTGGGGTCAATAGTATCAAATTCAGATATGTTCGCTGAACAGCTGAGAGATTCTTGGATTCCAGAAAACGAAGATAAAAAAGATATAATCCGCATACGTATGAGATAAATTACGTTAACAATTTTTGATATTGTTAGACATTAAATTGCAAAATTCGTTGTTTATTAGCTGTGGTCGTTTTCGGTAGGATCTACCTAGTGGGAACCGTTATCAATGGTGTGCTGTCAGTTTTGCTTGTCTCCGGTATTAGGAAAATTTTGTATTTATTTAACCGAATTTTTACTTTAATTGAAACCCAGAAACGCCATTAAATGATGTTGCCTTGATCCTGAATGCAATTGACATTTTTGTCAGCGTTTTGACATTAGCAGTTTTTGTTTATGGCATGTGTGAGAATTTAATGGATTTTTGGTGCTTCTCAAAGTATTGAAATTGGATAAGATATTTTTTTTCATATAGATTATTGATTGAATAAAAGATACATTTAATTAAAAGAACTGATTATAATAAATGAAAAACTCCAAGAAAGATTATTTTAACTTAAAAGTAAATTATAGTAAAACATGATAATTATAGATTATTCTGGAAAAAGTTTTTTTAAGTATTCAATCAATATTATCCAATAATAATTAAAACATTTTCGTAAATTTTTCTCCGTCTTTTGAGACACTTTTAATCTTCATAATATTTTTATTATATTACATGTGATTTGGTTGGTATCACTTTGTAAGAAAAAAAAATATTGGGAAATTATTCGGATATACCACTAAAATAAATAATTTTAATGTAGTATGTGCAATCCACATCATACTTGATAGGTTGATCTAGCTAAGCTTTGCTTTGGGTCATCTAACATTAAATATAAATAATTTTGCTGATGTTCTGAACGAATTCTGGATTCCAGAAAATGAGGATATCAAAGAAAAAAGGCGCGTGGGTTTGAGATAAATTAAATTAAAAATTTTTGACATTATTAGATATTAAATTGCAAAATTCGTTTTTCATTAGCTGTAATCGTTTTCGTTTACATCTACTTAGTGGAAACTGTTATCAATGGTGTGCTGTCAGTTTTGCTTGTCTCCGATATTAGGAAGGTACGGCTGACGTCAAAAATCATGTATTTATTTAACTGAATTTTTACTTTAATTGAAACCCAGAAACGCCTTTTAAGGATATTGCCTTGATTGATCCTAAATGCAATTGATATTTTTATTAACGTTTTGACATTATCATTCTTTTTGTTTGTAATGTCTGATGATTTAAAGGAATTTCAATTTTTAAGTTTTTTAAAAGTATTAAAATTGGGTAAGTTATTTTTTGTTATGAAGAATGAATACACTATTTTGATTAAGCGTTGGGTAAACTAATAGCTAATAGCTAATAACTAATAATTTTAAAAATAATCCTACTATGATTTCACATACAAACCTATTTCAAATAATTATAATTTCACCTAACCTTTAACCGTTTTATTATTTTAGCATTTTAATATTGTTCATATTTTTCAGCACTCGTATGTTATATTTACTTTGCTATCTACTCACTGCATATAAAAACAAGTAAGAAAGTTACAGTCGAGTGTGCTCGACTGTGAGATACCCGCTACCCATTTTTAATAGGGGCAAAATATTGCGGTATTATTTTCAAAATATACCGAAAATACTAAAAAATACTAAAAATATACCAAATGGTATGTTTGGTATATTGATACAGCACACCATTCAAAATATACCATAGACGGCACAATGTACCAGATTGTCGGCCAAAGCAACTAAGACCCCTAGTAAGTAGGCGTTTTTGCCCATACAAAAGTATTGTTTAACAACTTCCACAATTTTTATCTGATCGCAACCAAATTTTCAGGAATCATAAATACTGTAGTAATTATACTATATACCAAAATTCGCAACTCTAGCTTTAAAATTACGCTTGTTATTCGATTTTTTTGATTTGCGGGGGCGGAAGTGGGCGTGGCAAAAATTTGAAACAAACTTGATCTGCGTGCAAACATAACAAATGCTGTCGAAAAAAAATTATAGCTCTATCTCTTATAGTCTCTGAGATCTAGGTGTTCATACGGACGGACGGACAGACGGACAGACGGACAGACACACAGACGGACAGACGGACAGACGGACATGGCTATATCGTCTCGGCTGTTGACGCTGATCAAGAATATATATACTTTATAGGGTCGGAGATGCCTCCTTCTAGCTGTTACATACATTTCCTGCCGGCACAAAGTTATAATACCCTTCTACCCTATGGGTAGCGGGTATAATTAAAACGAGCAATGAACGAACCGAACACTCAGAAGCAGTGTACACTGAAGTAGCTGCAATCCAATAAATCCAATATATATGTTAGAGTCTAACTTTGGAAAAGAAAGCTTAACAAATTTACTGGGAATTGTTCCTACTATACTGAAACATGAATTTGTGGAAATATATTTGGTGAAAAAAATCAAATGAACAACAAAGCAATTTAAAGCAGTACACACTTCGATTGCTATTTTATGGGGCTATTTTTATTTCAATAATATTTTTTAATACACACTACAATAAATACACAAATACGTAAATACATATGTACACATAGAGATAAATTGAATTGTTGAAAAATTGGGGGCTGGACTTCGGGGGAATGTTACACGCAGCGCATTTAATCGTTGTGACCTCATGGTTGTTGGCTGATGGAGGCCTATGGTCATTTACCCAAACCCAGCCACATGTAGCTGGGGTCAATGAATTGGGAACCCCGATACCCATTCGGATTGCGGGACACCAGCGATCGAATCTTTTGCGAGGGTCGATAGCTCCGCACAGACTGCAGTAATTTGTTTGAGTTGCGATCTGGCGGCTGCCCAGAATCATAATCGGCATCATCGGCTGTATCGCTTGGCGGCTCCAAGGGATACGGATGCAGACCCTCGAGTAGCTGAGATTCACCCTCGCCGAGCTGATGTGAATGTTCGGCAAAGTGCACGTTCGCCTTGAGCTGCTTGAAGAAGTCACCTAGATTGGTCATGACTCCTGGAAGAGAATCGAACACTTAGCAAACCGCAAGTGACACACGGAGCGCCCCCGGAAAGCCTACCCACCAGCACTGATAGAGGGCCTATAAAGTGGTCCTCTGTAGTCGGACGGTTCGCGTTTCATTTCGTGCTGCTCTGTGGCCTTTTCGTCATTGGCATTTGCATCATCTTCATTTGCTGGGAATAATTGGTGGTTACGTTTTAGTTTCGATGTGGAGACAATGGCCGGAGATTGCAGGTCGCCCAACCATCTCTGTTGCACCTGCAACTCCTTCAGATGCTTGTTGTACCGTTGTCGCCAAAGGCGCCAGCGTCGGTTCAAGGGCATCGGAAACGGTGGGAAATTAAATGGTTGCGCCAACTCATTCTCAAATTCGGGAGCCATTTCCTCAGCTTCAATTTTCGGCAAAGGGCTTCCGCTGTCTACCAAATGACGGTATGAGGTTTTTGCCATTTCCATTGGCCAGTTCCAGGCAGCCAGCGCCCTCGACGCATCCGCATCCGCCTCCACCTGAGCTTCGGCCGCCATCACTGCGATGACCCCCAGGCGCATTGGTGCGGCTGTGGAACAACGTTACGTTAATTGACTGTGCCTCAGGGAATAATATGAATGTTCTCGAGACTGAACCGGATGTTCAATTTCCGTTCGAACCCTGCAGATTTTAATTGCTGATACTCGCGAAAGGCATTGAATTAATCGAATTAATTAATTTTCCTAGTGGGTTAATACTTAAGTAGATAGCAAGATGTAGCTTGTGTTTAAAACGAATAATGCATCTAGATAAATGTTTCTACTGTCGAAAACTACTTAAAATGTTGATATGAAATTTAATTAAATTTTATATACATATATCTATTTGCTTCAAAATGATTACATTTCTATAAAAACTTAGAAACAATAGAAACTTACTTAATGCAGGATTAATATCTGAAAAAATTAATATTTTGGCTAGTGTCTATTTTGAGCAATAACCTTATCGATATGGCCTTTAATATTTTAGCTAATCGAATGCGGGTTTTATTTAAAAATGTTGTTCTCTCATTTCTATTTCATCTAAGAATAATCAATCTTTAAATTGTGTTCTTATCACGTTCAATTGACATTTGACAGTAATGGGAAAAAGTGGATTTTGGATTTTCTAATTACAACAAGCATTTAGCTTTTATTTTATAATTTGTAAAATTAAAAATACTTTAGACAGCAAGATTTGTGCGAGCTAAGGATTCAAAAAAAAATATATTAATTTAAGAGCTCCTGATAAGTCAGAGGAACTTTAAATATATGTATATTGTGAAAATTCAATCATAAGTAATACAACTCAAACTCACCTGCCATCAACAGTAATAGCAGTGAAATGCGCCGACTTAAAGTCAGATATAGAAACGCCATTATCCTTTTTTTTGGTGTTGGTGTCGAGGATGAAGCAGCTCGGGCTGGTTTTTACATTTTGTGAGTTAATAGGGCCCGCGTTGGGTAAAGAATATTGAGAAACATCTCAGCGAACCGAAAAGTGAAATTCACAAATTTTTATTAGAGACAGAACTCAAGTGGAAGCTGCCGATCACGTGCCACAGCGATGTAAGTGCGACTAACGGCGAATGCGACAGGTTGGTCCGTTTTTATAGCCCCAAGTACGTGTACCTGTTGCCCGAGGGGATGGCCACGAAGGCGATGGCAACCTGCAGCTAGAAGTTAGCAGGTGGCAAGTGGCAAGTGGCAAATGGTAGGTGGCAGGTGGCATTTGGAGGCATGCGCAGCAGGCGCAGTCGTCACATTAGTTGGATATTTGAGACGCGACTCGAGCTTTCAATGGCAATTGGCCAATTTGTGAATGAAAGTGGGCAGTCGCAGTGGTGTCCTAAGTACCATTTTCATTTTTAATCCCGTTCAGCATCTCAGTTTGCACTCGTGTATCGGCAATAAGGCTCAGGTGTGCTAAAAGGGATTCAAGTGTGGCATCACGCACAATTATCCAGTCATATTGCGTAACGTTCGTTTTCTGTTTTTTTTTTTTTGCATTTCATATTGAATTTCAGAATTTTCTTACTTATTTTTTTTGTTCACTCTTTACCTTTGCACCTGTCGAATGTCCCCAATGTGACGTCAAAGGCATGCTGTTGCCTTTGAAAGAAACATTTTTACAGCATTTACATAATTGGGTCAGTGGCTAGTGGTTTGGCTGGCCATCTCTTGTATGTCATCTGCTTTGTTGTCGATTACTCTGCATACAACATGTCCGTTTACCTTTGAGGCTGTGCTATGTCCTTGCCACTAGCCGGTTACTACTTGCCTTTTGCCACTTATCACTCCCCACTTGCCACTTGGGGGCCTGCATACAATCTAATTAGACTTGTGGACAGCGGCAGCTTCTTTGTAACGCGCACAGCGAGTTAATGGCCAATAACAACAGCAAGCGCAACAGCAGAACTTTCAGCAAAAACCATTTAAAAGTTTTCCAACACTTTGCTAATTTTCCTACTTTCACTTAATTTAGTTCTTTGGCATGAAAAGGGAAGGAAACTCGGCACATTCAATTCTGATATTTACGAAGCGATCTATCTCTGCTAGCTCTTGAAGTTGCAGTTCAGTTAAAGTATTCCTCGTATACATAAGTACTTCTCTCATAATAATGTAGAATATAATAATATAATGATACGTATACTAGTGTAGAGCCTTATTTACAAATTGTAACATACTATCAGAATTAAATGTGACCACAATAACCTATAAATAACTTACCCCTATTAGTATTAAGTTGTTCACCTATGCCAGAGTATACTTGGCATTGCGATAATAAATATTTATATTAATTTCTAATGTAATGTTAGGTGTATATTTTCAAACACATTTAACTATTTGTTCGCCATTATTTATTAAGAAATTATGTTATTATATTAGTAATAAGTTGTTCACTAATGCCAAAGTATACTTGGCATTGCGATAATAAATATTTATATTAATTTCTAATGTAATGTTAGGTGTATACTTTCAAACATATTTAACTATTTGTTCGCCATTATTTATTAAGAAATTATGTTAAAATAAAATATAATTGATAATTTTAATTATTTTAATTTGCAAATTTTCGCACCAGTCCGTCTGTTCAAATTTAAAATTAAATTATAAAATATACTTAAGAAACCCTATTAATCATGCAGGAACCTTATTATCAGGACCGAACCAATAAAGGCTTTCGTTATTACGTATACGCATTAATCTTGCATTAATAATCGCAATAATAAACTAACACGGACAACAAGTCTCTTCTTCAACAGTATAACTTAATAAGATATTTAGGCATTTTTGATTTCTCTGGTTAATGAGCGAGTTTTTGTTTTGAATTTTAAAGAAATCAAAATAAACTACTAATAAGATGAAATAATAAATTTGCACATTGAAAATAGAAAAATTACGGAAAGTTTTACTAGCATGTTTTTATCACTCAATTCCTCTGGTAATTTTCACATAAAAACTCAAACTGCATAGTTTGTATTCAGCAAATTATATTATTTTAATGGCGCTTTCTATGCAATTTTGACTTAAATAGGCATTTTTAATACAAAACCGATATGAACACGGCTTTGTACTATAAAAATACTAAACAAAACCAGAAGAGCGAAGTTGAGCTGTCATTTAAAACTTTCATTTCCATTGGCTTCAGAAAATCACTCGCTTTATTTGTTTTCATAAATCGCAGAAAAGTGCTCTTAAGAAAAGCTCAAATATACCAAACGATTTGAACTAGCGAGCCAAAATGGCGATTTGAAAATATACCATATTAAGTGTAACCAGGTAGCTTTTGCAGCCCTTCTGCATTTTAGTATATCTTGACCCCAGCTTTGCTTGCTTACTGACAGTGCCAAATTGAGTATAACAGTGTAACTGTAACGAATTCCGTAAAACAATTTTTAAATGCAAAAACTTGGTGTAATTCATAAAAAATTAATTGTTTTGTGCTCTAACAATTAAATGGGTATATAGAGAGCAATATGTGTGTGTGAAATTAAGTGTTACAAAAACTTGCTCAGCAAAGGGGATTCGAGCAATCTAGCTTCCACGCCACTGGCAAACTCACAGTTTTATCGAGACTCTCTGTGCCGATGCCGAAGTTGTGCTCAGTCGCGTCTGAGCTTTCGTGCCGTTAAGTTGTTGGCCGCGCAGAGTTGCCCAATACGAGGAAGTTGTCCACGCGACGCAGGCAGCAACTAAATAATTGGCTTAACAGCAGTTGAAATTAGTTAGTGTGTTTTTTGTGCTTGAGCAGCAGGAGTTAATGCTGCAATTGGGCAAAAGGATACGGATACCGGAAGCAGTTCAAGTGCCGTTAGCAAATGTAATTGAAGCTTAACTACCAAAGCAAAACAAGGAGCAAACACTTAGGGAATAAGGTGCGGCAGTAAGTTAATGTGAAACTCTGTGAAAATTTTGTGGGGTTGGAGGAGTTGGAGTTCATGTCGCTGCTGCTGCTGCTGCTGCTGCTGCCGCTGCACTGGGCAGGAGCTTCTCCGTGCTTCAAAGTCATGCGCAGACGCGACAAAAACACAAAACGGCTGTTTTCACATTTCCCGCGCTGCGACTGCGACAGCGGCAGGTTGACGACCCGCAACGAAAATAAAAACGCCGGCACACAAACACTTCGAGTGTGATAACAGCAGCAGCAGCAGCAGCAACAGTAACGACATCGAGGGGTGTCAATTGCAACCCAATCCTTACCTTGAGCTACTCACTTTCATTGAGTGAGTGCGATTCTCTCACACTCTGGGTCCGCTTGTTGACCATGGGCAATCAGACAGTGGCCAAGAATAAACAGCAGTTACATTAATTGCGGCATACGCTGCGTATGCTTAACGCATTAGAAATCGTTCGCCGCCTGTGGGAGCTGTTAGTTGTTAGCTGTTCACTGTTTACTTGGCACACATCTGGCTCTAGCTGGCAGCCCAACTACCTACAGTACAGTCCTCCCATATTTGGTCACGCTCTCGACTGTCATTTTTTTTGTTTTCTTGTTTTTCGTGTATTCTTTTTTTTTCGCCTAGCACGCATTGGCACTCGAAACGCACGTTGGGGGCGCTTCAAGAGGCTCCATAAAGAATGTGCTAAACATTTCTAGGCCGTATAGATAGAGCGGGAGTAGACCAAGTTCCGCTTTATACAATGTGAATAAAGAAGAATAAATGTTAAAATGAATTTAGTTTGTATATTTTAGAATTTGTTGTATTTCAAAGGTGTTGCATTAGAATATTGAAAGTATTTTATTTATGCTTATTAATTTACTTTTATTAAAATGTTCTAAATTCCACCTATATTTTCCGATTAAGACACTAACGTAACTCTGATAATATACTTTGAATATATGCATATATCTTAGTCATTGATTTTAGCCGTAATTGAAGCTGAGTTGGCTTATTCCGGCTCATTTCCGTCACACTGCATGACCCGAAACTGGTTGACCTTGATGATCTTAGATAATTGCATTAGTCGGTGTTGCGATTAATCATCAATGAAGCGTGCAAGAATCGGTTACAGTTGCCAACTGCATTTGGTTAAGTTGGCATCACGTGGAGCATAAACAAATGCCAAATGAGCCAAGCAAAAGAAAACGAATAAAACGTTACAAAAATAATGAAAACGTAAACGAAAATGAGAAAAAAAAGACAAAAAAAGAAAGAAACGAAATATTCTAATACAACTACAACCGGTTCAATGTTTGCACAATATATTTTTTTTTTGTCGCCAGCCGTTAAAATATTACTGAATGGTTTGCCGGGAGCCAACTTCAACTCGGCTTTAGATCTCGTTAACTGCTTCTGCTGTGGGCTACGTGTGGCGCATTCGTTTTTTTCTTATTGTGTGTGTGTGTGTGTTTTTTTTTTCGGCTCATTTGCTTGTTAATTTGAATTTCATACATAAACACACCCCAGCACATGCTTAAATACACGGTTCCGCAGAAAGATGAGTGTTAAACGCTTGTTTGACTTTATTTTGGCTTGTTGTTCATGTGATTTACTGGCCAAAACTGGGTATTTTTGAAGGATATATGCAGCACCTTCACTTCCTCTTGCCAGCACACAAAAAAAGCGACAACAACTCACAATTAATTAAATGCCCTTTGTGTGTGCATGCACTGAGAGAAAGCATTGTCATACTTATTTATTACTCATTAAGTTTAGAATTAGTTGACTAAATAAATAAGTTGTTCTTTTTTTGTGTGAGTGTAATGTTTGCCGCTTTGAGTTAGGTTAAGCAAACCGCATAAACTGTTAGTCCAAGCAAGTTGTCACTGAGATAAACAACCGCAAAGCGTAACGGTAAACAGTGTCCGACCCTGATGAACTGCTTTAATTACACACACAATGCGCATACGACATGTGGAACTGACCCCCTAAAGTGTGCCCTAAACAAAGATCTCACAATAAATGCATGCGAATTGGCAACTGTGGCAATCCCACGCCAACGCCAGCTTCTGTGTCAAGTCCGTTTTGCAACAGATGCAATTGGGGTGCGAAACAGTGCGAATGTGTGTGTCTTCGAGTGTGTGTGTGTGTGTGTTGGGGTGTGCGTCTGCTGTAGTAATAAGCACCTAATGGGGCTTCTTTGTACGCCGCGTGATAGGGGGCAGCTATAGGTCTATAAACGGCCATTGCCCTCCAGCACCATTGCGCCCTCAAGCATAGCAGATCGCCGGGTTCAATTGTTGTTGTTGTTGTTGTTGTTGTTGCTAGGTGCTTGTTGTTGTTGCTGAGATAAAAACAAAACACAAAAAAAAAAAATAAAAAAGCAGCTAAAACTAAAACCGAAAATTGTCGTTAATTTGTTGCTGTTTGTTGCGCCAAGTGCGCAAAGTGAAATTTTTTTTTTGTATGTGTCTTACTTTGTTGTAATTTGTTAAATGATGTTATTGTAGCTGTTGTTGTTGTTGTTTATATCGCTATTTGCTATTATTGTAGTTGTTGTTACTGTTTTTGCTGCGGCACTCTTGTATTGTTGCTGCTGTCGTTTTGTTAATGCAGCGTTAAAATTCGTGACGTTGATTTCACACATGTCGCTGCTGCCGTCTGTCTGGCCACGTTTTGTTGACCCCAGAACTTTCCAAGCGTGATATTGCCCACCGTGCGACAGCGACGGACAGAGAAAAAGAGAAAGAGAGAGGGAGAAAAGACAGAGAGAAGGTTCCATATGCCGCAAATACGAGTGCGAGTATAAAAATAAGCAAAGCTTTTCGTTTATTTGCATAATCTGCCCCGAATGCATTGGGTTGTGTTTATTGCATGGCCAGCCATAAAGTAAACATTTGTCACAAACCCATAAAATAAAAACAAGTGCACAACAAACGAGACTCTGAAATACTCTTGAATCGAAAGTTTATGCATGAGCGCATACTTTCAAAGTGATCATAAAGCTTGAATATTTCATGCATATTAATCTTGGCTTCCTCAAAAATTTCTTGCCGTGTACTTTTTGTATTCTTTTTGACAGCAATAACAATTGTTTACTCCGACAAGCAATATTATTCCAATTAATCACTCTGATTGCATTCGCGAACGTACATTTTATAATCACAATCAAAAGCAGGAAACAATTCTGCAATCAGCGAGAGAAATATTAATTAAATTGTATGCAGAAGTTGACGCAATTGCGCGAGATCATTATGAAGTCTTATTTAATTTAATTTATTTTATTTTTTTGTATATTTGTTGCTTACAATTTAATAAAATAAGTAAATGAAAGGAGTTATTTAAAAAGAATGAAATATATTTTCAAATACTCTGCGTATACTTAATATTAAATAAGATGTACATATTTTATAATGCAGTGCGTATACTTAATATTGATATTGAACATAATTTTAAGCTTCTTACGCATAGTTGAAGGGATTTAGTACATTTCTTCAAAATAATACTTAAGAGATATATTATTATTCACTGCGTATACTTAATATGTGAAAGGAAAAGTATGAGAAACTTTTTAAGTAGTTGTCATAAAGTTTGAAGTAGTAAATAGTTTTCTAAAAGCGATATGTTGAATTTTGTTATTACGCGATGTGTTTACTTAATAGAAGCACACAATAATATCAGTGAAAATGTTGTATGTTAATGCAATTACTTTAATTTTCTAGATATTATAAATTTAGAATTTTATGCTTATTCTCGATGTATCCTCCCCTAATTTCCAATGTGGTTTCTGCATATTGCGCAGTATAAACTCGGAATGTACTTTCTGTTATTTAATGTACTCGCTGTCCCCCTCAGACCTTGGCTTACAATGCGATAAGAAACTCCAACTGACCACAGCAAGTTGAGAATTGCTGTTCTGGCAAATGTGCAAATTGCATGCGGCAAGTCATTCGTTTCGTTTCGGTTTATTCGCATTCTGTGCATCCTGAGAGAGAGGGAAGGGGAGGCACATCAAATAAAGTCGGTCTAACCCAAATTCGCCAGGGTGCAGCTCAACAATGGGCACAATAGAATCACATGGCGAAGAGAAAAGGAAACGAGAGATGTAGAGAACTGTGGAATTGGCGGCACTTAACCTACTTTTTCGGTCTGTTTAGATGCTTTCTCTTCACATTGACATGCCAGGAAACTCGGGGCGGCATGATCTCATGTAGTTGTCGTCACTCACCCCAGAAATTACGTGTGACCCACATTTTTTTTTCATTTCGTTCTTCATTTTTTGGGTCGAGGGGCGACAGTAAAACAATTACAAGGTATTGATTTTTACTTTACGCGCTTCATTACAGTTGCAACACGCTGGAACACAAGAAAAACAGCAAAACAAAGCAAAACAAACAACTGCCAAAGAAAAGACTGAAAGTTAGGGGAATTTTCCCTTGAATACACACCACCACGCATTCCGAAAGAAGAAGGACCAAAAACCCAAGTGGAATATCTGAGCATCAACATCAACTTTAAAGCCTGTGTGGAAATGTTGTAGAACCCCATCAGAATTTGGTTTGTGGAAAAGTACGAGGCATACCACAAGGCTTCAACGTTTTTTTATTCAGCCACAATGTTTCTGCCCGTCAAATCGAATCAGTGAGTAAACATCGAGCACGTTTTCATTCATGTTTATGCGGCAAGCAACCCTCAAATTTGAGTTTGTGGGGGAGGCGAGTTGCGCCTCAGCACAGCATAAACAACCCCCAAAACATATGACAGTCCGTCCGTGACTGGCGTCATGTTGTCGCCTCCTCACGTTCTATACCAAGAACAACAACAACAACAACAACCCAAAAACACTCATCATCATCATCATAAACCATTATCTGTGAGATTTGATTTAGCTGAGCTTCAATGTTTGCATTTCGTATTTGTCGCCACTTTATCGCAGCTCCGCCGAGGCGAGTGGCAACAACGAGGATGTTACCACCACCAGCAACAATTCAACACAGACGCCCAGCGATCTGAGCCCACCGGGACCCAATGAGGAAGTCTTGCCACAGGCCCATCATCAGAATCCAGGACACTGCATCGCCTCCTTTGCAGCCATCAATCAGATGCGCACAAACGCACAGGTAATCCATGATAAAATATTCCCCCCAAGAAAAGTTTCCCTAAATTGTTCCTCATAATCTATGCTCAACAATCTAGAAACTAATAATTGAACTAAATGAAATCATTGAAAGGGCATCTCGAGTGACAAGATCTGTTCTATTAATTATGCTGAACAGTTAGCATAATTAAAGTATAACTTAAACGATTGCGTGATTGAGGCAAGCGCTCTCTCCACTTACAGCTGTGGCTCACATGGCGCATACATAATTTCATTTCCCCCAAAAAATTGCCATTTAGGCAGGCGGCAAAATTAATTGCCTGCCTCTTGAACGCCTCACTGACTGACTGACTGACTGACGGACTAAATGACTGAATGACCGCCTCAAGCGAGGGCAGCTGGGTGAGCCAATAGAGCAAATTTGTCGCTTAGTGATAAAGAAAATACGAGTAATAAAAAAGCATACAAAAAAAAACAGAATTTTGCACAGCGGGTGGAATGGCTTTGGCCTTAGCCAGAATTCGGAGCAAACGGCAACCAAAAGCGACTCCGCCCAATGCGGCAGCATGACGTGTGCGGCAATTTTTATAAATATGGAAAAAAAGCGACATTTACACAAAATTGTTGTTGCAGACCTATTAAAAATAGATATTAATCGGGTGCACTGACTTGACAAGAGGACACAGCGACTGGCGAGTGGAGACCGGGTTGAGTTTGTGGCGTGACTCGGCGAGTGAAGTTGAAACGAAGTCCTTGTAGGGATTCAATAGGATGCACAGTGGTTCAACAGCGAACAGACGGGGGCTTTAAATAAGTAAACTTAAAAAATTCTTTTAATTTGACTTTACATTTCGCAAAGTGTAAAGTTGCAAATTAAAAATATTAAATTATTATTATCATTTCATAAAACTTTTTTTTATATGTATTTCTTAAAGTAATAAAACTAATATTGGGATCTTATGTTGCTTTATTTTTTTAGCAGCTGAAATTATACTTCTACTTTATTTTCACACTTTTTGAATAGATATTGCAAAAAATGAAAGTAGGGAACAAGATAGAACTAATATTGATATTTCGAATTTCATAAATAAAATTTCTACTTATATCTAAGAAAACAATTATTCGTGTTAAGTCCCAAAGCTGTGTACTTGAATCACTGTGCCTGGGGCTGCACTGTGTAGTAGTTGAGCACATCGTCAGGATACTCGTAATTAATCGGATTTGTCTAAGGGTGTGCACTTTGCAACATAGTATGTTATGTCTCGACTGACAGTCTTTGCTTCCGCTTTTCATTGCAGTTGTGCGATGTGCGCCTCGAGGTTGGTGGCGACACCATCAATGCACATCGTGTGGTGTTGGCCTCCGTCTCGCCCTATTTCTACGCCATGTTCAACGGTGAGTCCTCAAGTGGGAATTGACAGACACTCTTTACACTTTTCCCTTCACACTCTTCACTTGGTTTTGCAGATGATATGCTGGAGCGTACCCAGGGATTGGTGCGACTGCACGATGTGGACAGCGCTGCACTAAGACAGCTCATCGATTACACGTACACGGGAGAGATTACGATAACGGAGCAGAATGTGCAGGTGCTGTTGCCTGCCTCGGGACTGCTGCAGATGCATTCGGTGCGCGATGCGTGCTGCAAGTTTCTGCTGCGGCAGCTGCATCCCTCGAACTGTCTCGGGATTAGGAGCTTTGCGGATGCGCATTCGTGCAAGGAGCTGCACACGAGATCTCACAAATATGCGCTGCAAAACTTTCAGCAGGTTGTGGGGACCGAGGAGTTCTTGCTGTTGCCTTTCGAGGAGGTCAAGGAACTCATTTCGAACAGTCAGCTGAACATTAGTTCCGAGGAGAAAGTATTTCTGGGCGTGCTCAGTTGGGTGAAGCACGATCTTGGCAAGCGCCGCCTGCACATTGCCGAGCTGATGTCGCATGTCCGGTTGCCGCTTGTCAGCCGTGACTTCTTAATGAGCTGCGTAGAGTCGGAGACGTTGATGCGCGACGACTCCGAGTGCAAGGAACTGCTGCTGGAGGCCATGAAGTATCATCTGCTGCCCGAGCAGCGCAGTCTGATGGGCAGCCAGCGCACCCAAGAGCGACGTCCCGAGGGCATGAAGCCATACGTCTTTGCCGTGGGCGGTGGCAGCTTGTTTGCCATCCACAACGAGTGCGAGGTCTACAATCCGCGCTGCAATAGCTGGTCACCGGTGGCGCCCATGTTGTGGCGTCGCTCCCGCTCCGGCGTCACATCCCTGCACAAGCAACTGTACGTGGTGGGTGGCTACGATGGCGTCAGTGATCTGGCCACTGCCGAGAGCTACAATCCGTTGACCAACAAGTGGATCAACATTACGCCCATGGGCACAAAGCGCAGCTGCCTGGGCATCTGCTCCTACGACGGGCTGATCTTTGTCTGTGGCGGTTACGATGGCGCATCCTGTCTCAGCAGCATGGAACGCTACGATCCGCTGACAGGCATCTGGAGCTCCTGCCCAGCGATGAGCACGAGACGTCGCTACTGTCGTCTTGCTGTGTTGGAGAATCAAATCTACAGTTTGGGTGGCTTCGATTCCACCAACTATCAGTCGAGCGTGGAGCGCTTTGATCCGCGTGTGGGTCGCTGGCAGCCTGTGCCCAGCATGACGGCCAGACGCAGCAGCTGTGGCGTCGCCTCCACCGATGGACATCTCTACTGCATTGGCGGCAACGATGGCACAATGTGTATGTCCAGCGGCGAACGCTTTAATCTGCGGCGAAACTGCTGGGAACCGATTGCAGCGATGCACTCGCGAAGGTAAGAATGAGATGACGGGGATTTCGATACGAGTTCTAATTTGGGATTTCTCCTCTGCAGATCCACGCACGAGGTGGTCGAAGTGGAGGGCGTTCTCTTTGCCTTGGGCGGCAACGATGGCAGTTCGTCGCTCAACTCCGTCGAACGCTACGATCCGCGTCTGAACAAATGGAGTGTGGTCAATGCGATGGTGGCCAGACGCAGCTCCGTTGGCGCTGCTGTGCTCGACTGCTTCCATCTGGAGCGCGGACTGGTGCAGACGACGAACTTATGACCCCCGCTCAGCAGCATCAGCGAGTCCTTCGCCGCTGCCACAGCGAACGGCGCTAGCAGCAGCAACGGCAATGGAAATGCAAATACAAATGCCAACAACAGCAGTGGCACCTTGACTGTTCCAAGTCGCGCTGAAGCTGCCGCCTTTACCGCCAACATTGCGTTGAGCTCCTCAGCGCCGTCGGCCAGCTCCACATTGCGTCGCCATCGCCGGGAGACGCCCGCTCTGGCGGAGAGTCGTCGGGCCAATAGCAATGCCAGCAGCAGCAGCAGCAACAGCAGCGATAGCGGCAGCAGCACTGGAACGGGAGGAGGAGGAGGAGGTGGCAAGACCCCATCGACTGCCTGATCCTGGTCTATGTCGAGTGCACGACATCCTTAAGCAACAGCAACAACAAAATAACATAACAAATTTAACTAAACTACAAAAAACAAAGCTAACCCCACGCGCCTATTGCAGGAATTTGATTGATTGTTCCGAGTTCGTTATTATGGATAGATATGATATAGATATATACTATATATATATATAAAAAGAAAAATATGATTATGATTATGATATGATGGCAGCACCTTTACTAAAAACACCACCTTTGTCTGGGGGCGCTTATTTTGCTCAAAAAACACTCCCCAAAAAAAACACACACGAGATGCATTCAAAGTTGGTTCGGGGAAGCTCGCTTTGAGTGCATGAAATATTGTCAAGTTTATGCGGCAACAAGTCGGGAATAAATCCTTACAATTACGCATAAACATAAACAATACATTTACACACACACATACACACTTGTAATTTCTAGTCAAGATCTCGCACGAATGCTACACGAAATGCTGGCTGAGCCTTGGAACGCAACCTCTCCAAGTGACAGCGGCTGGATCAAGGAACCTAATCTGCCTACAATTTACATAAATAACTCTATGAATCGTCTATACATACATATTATAGAAATTATACTATATACACCCACTTATGTACTATTCTTATGTATTTTATACATGCAATTATTATAAGTAAATGTTTCGTATTTGAAGAAAAATGCCCAAAAAAGTCAAGTTGGTCTTCCTCCTTCTTTCTCTCTCTGGTTATTTGTACTGGGGTTGATTTTTGTTATTTCTTGTTGGATTTGCCAAAATGATTAAAAGTCGATAAGGTAAATAAAGGTACAATACACGCCTCCTCTGACGTCTGTCTCCTCTCTTGGCTGCATCTTCCAAGCTCCGGGGATTACATAATGCGGTTCGCAGTGTTGCGTGCCACATCTCCCACATTGGTCGTATCCACATTGGGTGTCATTTTGCGTGCGTCGAGCCAATTCTTGGGCAAGCCCGTGCCAACTGCAAAAACGATGGTTAAATAGAGGATGATTTAGGTTCACAATTGTGTCGCGCAACCCAAGTGTTTTTTTTTTTTGTTTAAATCGAGTTGACAACAGTTGTTTTCTCAATGCGCATTTATTAACAGTTTCCGATGTGGTGATTCTCTTTTTTTCGGTTTTATGATTTAATGGAACAAACGCTAAATGCTGCGGCGATTTGACCGCGTCATCGTCAAACGAATCTTGCCCCAAACGTCGAGAAAAGGCTTCTCGCCATTTCACATACGTTGTATGCTTGCGATACGGAAATGATGTGGGATGAAGTTATTTCCGAAAGGCAAACAGAACACATGCGAGTTAATTTGGGGAAAAAACATTGACGATGAGCCGCTTTTTCTTATATTTTTTGGGGAAGAGCGGTGGCCAGAGGGAAATTGAAGAAGTTAAAGCTAAACGATACTTAAGACACTAGCTTATATGTAGGCAACTTGCTGTGTACTCTAGTACGCGTAAATATTGAAATTAATTAAATTGTTCAACAAGTTTTAAGGAATTATCCCGCTCGCTCACTTAGTCCAAATCGTCTGGAACTGCGTTGCGCATAAAAAACGTTGTGAAAGTTTAAGAAAAACGTTAACGAAACAAAGTTGATGTATCATTATTGGCAAAGAGAAAAAAAGGTAGGAAGAGAGAGAGATATTGAATGAAACGTTTAAAAAAAGTTACTCAATTTACACTCGATCGATAAATGTCTTAAATTTTGGCCAATGCTCGAAACCAAAAATAAAGAACATATGTTTCCTTGTTATCTTTTGTATCAACTTAAATTTAAACTCAATGACGAAACGAGCTATTTACTTTTGTAAACCTTCTCGGTCATGTCATCGAAGTTGGAGTCCTGAATGTTCAACATCAGACTGTCGGCCGACAGGTAAACCTTGTTCTGTGAGCTGGCAATCTATTTGGGAAAGGAAGAAATTACATACAGTTTAGCATTTCACACTTCAATGCGAATTCTCGGTAATTGTTACCGTGCGGGCAATGCTCTGTGCGGCGCGCAGCTTGCGAAGTTTCAGATACGCCGGATTCTGCTTGACGGCCAGACCTAAGTAAACATATCAGTTAAGGTGCAAACCAGATGCAAATAAAACTAAATGCCTATTGAACAAATATTATGGTTATAAGGTAAAAGTGTTTCGTTTGCTTTGTAAAAAGGATATCATTTTCGCTGCTTCGGCTTCACCCTCAGCCTGCACAATCTTCTGTTGTTTCTCCTGCTTGGCACGCTCCACGAAGAAGACGGCACGTTGCGCCTCCTGCTGGGCCACCTGTTTGGCCTCAATGGCGGCTGTGTATTCCTTGCCAAAGCTCAGTTCAGTCAGCGAAACGTCATCCAGAATGATGTTGAAGTCACGTGCCCGCTCTACGAGCTCCTTGCGGATCAACAGTGAAACCTATAACAGCGAAAGTCAATTTAGTTTGGAGGAGATTCGAATGTATTCTCACTGACCTGTTGACGCTGTGTAATCAGCTGCGAGGCATTGAACTTGGCAATGACACTCTTGAGCACCTCATTGCAAATGGAGGGCAGCACCTTTTCATCGTAGTCCACGCCCAGTTGCTTGTGCAGGAAGGGTAGGTTAATCGAATCGGGACGCGACAGCACACGCAACGAGATGTTAATCATCTGCAAATCCTTTGAGCCGGTGGGTGATGAAATTTTGCGGGGGCGCGAACGAATGTCATAGATAATTGGATATTGGAACCAGGGAATACGGAAATGTAAACCTTCTGAATAGATATCATTCTGAATACCGCCCAAGCGGCTGAAAATAATAGCGCGGTGACCACCTTCAACTGCAAACATAAAAGATGAGAAAAGTTGAGAGTTTGTTATGCAATCTCGCAATGGAAAATTCAGCGAAATCACCATCAGCTGCTAGTGACATCAATGATACTGAGTCCAATTGGACTTCATAGGTGTTCTCTTCACCAAATGCATTGTCTCACATTGCTGTAGTGCATCGTGCAAGTGTCTTGATTAGTTATGAAATCCACCAGACCGCAATCACACTAACACAAACACACACAGCCGCAAACATATGAAGGCTGGTTTGAGGTTATGTTCGTGTGCCGCAAAGATAGCCGTGTTTTGTTGTTTTTAGCAACCGAAGCAGCTAATTGACAGATATTCTAATACTTACCGGTGTACAAGGATTGATTAATGCCATAGGCAGCCGCACCAACGGCAGCCAAAAGCTTCAGTCCAATTCCCAGTCCAGGAGGGCCACCTTTGCCCAGCTTGCCCGCAAGATCATTGAGTTTACTTTGCGCCATTATGTGTGCTAAACGAATATAAATTTTTTATTAAATTGCTTGCTAGTTGAAAAACACACGTTGTTCAATAAACTGTCAGTGTAAAATAAGTTTATTTTTGGTATAAAAAAGAAAAACTTTACGCACGTTATTTACTTGTGTGTCAACTTGTACAAAATTTCCAAGTGTGATACAATGTCGATGATTTTCGGCGTAGTATCGATAGACTTCTGGGTATCGGTATGATTGCATGCTAACGAATTATCGCTGTAGTATATCGAGGTAGTGTAATAACAGCTGATGTGCGCGCAATAATTTAAATTTAATTGTATATTTCATAAATGTATTTGGCATTACAATCAGTACATATTTAGTATATAATAAAAAATCACATATTATGTGTCACATATTCGCAACATTGTGAGGCTCGTTGCGCCCGTAATTTGTGTCACGTAGATAGTGCACAGTTTGCTCATTGATAAGCGACATGACAATCAATTTAAGGCCCAATATTGAAGCCAATTTGTATTTGAGGGTGACGGAACGTATGTGCTCCACCAGTTGTCCTAGAGATTCCTGCTGCTGGCCAGTGGGTGCATTATGCTGCGTATAAAGTATGTAACTGCAAAGTAAAATTATTAGAACAGTAATATATTTTTTTTTATCCTATTTACTTACCCCTTGGCCACCTGCTCGATGACGTTGTCGTTGATGCGCTGATGGCATAGATATTCCTGCAGATAGTTGCGACGCTGCAGCACCACAAATTGCGTTAGAAGCGCATCACTCCAATTGACATCATACCCATAGGCTCGACTCAGTATCAAAGTTTGTGGCACACTAAAAAGCAACAATTATTGAAGGATTGCGATGAAAACTTTCATTTGAACTCACCTCAATTGCTGGTTGACCAGTTCACGGAATTGTTCCCTTGTTTGCACGCCAATAACGCTGACGCAGAAGGGCACCGTTTGATTGCTGCCGCTGCTTGATCCACCACGCTTCTCCAGTGCCTTGTTGCACAGATCAAGCTGCATGGCCATCAGCTCGGCACGTGCAACGCTCTGCTGTGCGAGAATCAGTTTGTTGTCCAGCAGATAATTCTCCGTGGCATGCGTGTAGTTCTCCAGCGCCTGCTGCAGCAATTGCTGCAAGCCCTGGGAGCATCTTAGCCTGCCTTGATCGGCAGCAGCAGAGCTGATGGTTTGCAGCACATCCTGTGCTTCACCTGACCACATCTCGGCCAGCTCCTTGTACATGAGAAAGTGATGGGCGGCGAGGCGAAGCAGCTCTTTGCCATTCTTAGGATTGTACTCACGCAAATAGGCCAAAATCGCCTGACGTAATCCGCTCTTCTGATCGTCATCGAATTGACCCAACAGCGATTCAAACTGTTCGTTCTCGATGAGCGAATCGAAGCAATAGAACATCTCGCGATAGCGTGCGATGCCAATCAGCAATCGGACAATCAGTGACCACGACTTTGCCTTGGCCAGCTGTCCATTGAGATGCTTGGCACGCTCCAGCACGCTGGCAATGCCCTCCATGGAGCACTCATGCACAAAGCACAGATTCGCCTTGATCAGCAACTCCACATAGATCTGATTCTGCTTCTTGTGAGACAACACTTGGGGAATAGCTGGTGAACCAGGCGCATTGCTGCTGCTGCTGTTGGCGACATTTGGCAATCCATAGAGCGTAATGATGCTCGACAGACGCTCGAAGGCATCGCTGGGTTCAAAGGGTTTCTTGTCCTGGTAGCGACGATAAGCCTTCAAAGCATCACAGTATTCCAGCAGACAGTTGCCCAGCATCGTTGTGTTCGGCGTCAGCTCTAGGAACAAATGGAAATCCTTGTCGATGCTGTGACCCCAGAGATCTGCGTTCCGCGGTGCATTCCGTGGCTGTTGGCTGGCATGGAATATGTAGAATCTCGGCCGCACAATGCAAGTGGTCAGTTCCAGTGCCAAGGAGTCGGCAATCTCTTTGGGCGTGAGCCGTGTGGAGATGTATATATCGCTCACCACAAGCATACGCTGTAGACAATCCTCGTCGGCAGCGCTTCGCAACAGCACACTGGCATCCTTGGTGCGCAGCACATCCAGATACTCCTTGTCCAGATACATGGCTGCACGATAGGCTAGGACAATGCGCCTGCCCAGCTCGACGCCATGTTTCAGCTTGGACCCAATTCCGAGCAGCGTGTCCAATGTTTGCTGCTTCTCCTTAGAAGGTATCTCCTCAAACTCCAGGGTGGAACAGCTGGCGGACAAATCGCTGCTGCATCTGCCCAGCGGATTCTGATTGAGTGTCAGGCGATTGAATTTCGGGAATGTGCTCTTCTCAATGTCGCTGAGCAATTGACGCTCCTTGCTTGACAGATTGACTATGCTGGTCATGCCCTCGGCCAGCGCCATGGCAAACACAATGAAGCGCAAGTCATTCGGACGGAACTCGAAGAGCTCTTGCAGACGCAGTGCTTCCACAATGTCGCCCTCGTCGAGCAGCAGTTGCAGTAATCCATCCAAACGCTGCTCCATCTCTGGCGTCAGCTGCGACTTGTTTGCAATGCTGAGATCGTCGATGCCCGCCAGTTCTTTCAGTTCTGAGAAGGATTTGTAGAGCACACAACGCTCCTGTCTCATGATCTGCTCAAAGTACTCCGAGTGATAAATCGTCACTGGTTCCGCCTCCTGCTCCAACTCCAGCTGCACGTAGCACATGACCATGTCGTATTCGATTTGATCCCGATCGAAGCTTTCGTTGGGAAACAAATGATGCTGCTTGATCACACCCAGCGCACTCTGCAGCAGCTCGTAGCGACGTCGCAGATTTCCCTCCGGCTGCTGGGCAGCAGCTTGCAGCAAGAAGTTCACCAATATGGCCGGCGGCAGAGCATGCTGCTCAATCTCTCGCTCGTACTCCGCATGCTGATGCAGCTGCCCGGCCTCCAGCTCCGCCAGCCACTTGGCATACACAATGTCAGCCAGCGGCAGCTGCAACAGCGCTGCCAGCTGCAGTGCCTCCTCGTAGGCCTTGGCCTCGGTCAGCGCATCCACCAGACGCTTGTACTCGGCGCTGTCTCTGCGCACCAGCTGCTCGTAGTCAATGCCCAGCTGGCGTATCCAAGTGGCGGCCACACCGAAAATGCGATGCAGCAAACAAAAGTCGAGCAGATCACAAATGTCGCCCACGTCGGAGCGACAAATGCACTCAAGAAACTTTTGCTGTTGCATGCTGCAGTCGAAGTTGCATTGCAACTGCAACAGCAACAGGCCAATGCAGCGTTGCATCAACTGCTTGCGGGCAAGTGGAGCGCAGAGTGGCAGCTGAACTGCATCCTGGCTCCAGCTGCACAGAAAGTGACGCAGCTCCACAATGGTGGCATCACTAAAGTCCTGATGCTGCGCGGTGAGTTGCAAAAAGCGGCACAGATGCACGAATTTGCAGTTCTGCAAAGTACAAATATTGAAGTTAAAGTAGGGTGTTCAACTTTGAGATACTAGTATTTCTAGATTACATTTAGTTGAGCCGCTAAGCTAAAAATTTTCTTTTAAATAATTTATTAAATTATCATCAAAATATTATAATTGTGATCAAATTAAAAACCTCTTTGTCGGATTACTGAATTATTGTTGTTAACGTCTTCTAACATTCGAAATCAGTTATATCTATAAAGTGTTAGATCTATATTTTTTAAACTTTAGTTTATTCTATTATTTTTGTTGACATTAAATGAAGTTTTTTAAGACTTGAACTGTTTGACCTGATTGACTAAAAGACTTATTGAACTACCAACGCACTATACAAACTGTAAAAGATTGAAAGCTAGAATTTGTACTCTACACAGTCTGAGTTTTCAAAGTTTCTACTGTTTCTTACATTGCATGTCCAAATTAGAATATGAATCTATGGTGCTGTAGGTTTTGATAGCTTTGTATATTCTAAACTGCGGAATTTAAGCGATAATCACGGAAGAATATGTGTCTTACTGCCTTTTACAGGCAGTTTCTTTCAATAACTTAATATGTACATCATTATAGTTAGACACAGAAATAACAAGGACAATTTCCACTTACCGGCTGAAATATGCAGAAACTGTGCAGCAGCGCATTCACCTGCCCTTCCTTGACCACGTTGCGTATGAGTGACCAAACGTACTCCTCTTGCTCTAGCTCCCTCGTTCTGCTCGCCTCTAAAAGCAGCTGCGTCCACTGGCCGCTGGCCACCGCCAGCCAAACGAGCCAGCACCAATCGCGATTCTGGTCGCTGAGCGTTGCTGCCAACACAGCCAGAATAGGCATTTGATGGCGGACGCAGTGCTTCAGCAGATTGATGCTGGTGCAGTGCTGACCACTGCTCTGCATTAGCTCCACAAATTTGGCTGTGCTGCCGATGCACTCATCAGGCATATTGTTGCTGCTGCACAGCACAATGGCAAACACATCCTGCTGAGCATTGTGGGTGAGTAGACTGCACATGGATTGTCCCGAGTCGCGTTGCAATTGCTGCAGATTCGCATCCAAGCCCGAGCTGTGCGACGAGTTGGTCATGTTGTCCTGCGATGAATTGGTTTGTCCATCGCCGCGTCGTGTCTGTCGATTGGCGGCGCGTTTATGTTGCCGCTCGTGGCTGCAATCGTAGCTAAGGGCGCGCAGCATGTGCACGCCAAGAGCACGGCACTTGAAGTGCGGCAGCAGCTGCTGCAGTTCGCTGAGCGGCAGATCAAAGTACTGGAAGAGCAAAAGCAGTTGCCACCAGTCGTTGCTTGCCGCAAAATGTTGCAGCATTGCCGTTGGCCATTTGCCTTGCAGATTACGCGCCGCCAAACGCATCAGTGCTGTGTACGATTCCAGTGGAAACTCTGCTGGCTGCTGCTGCAGTTCGTGCACCAAGGCTCTATCCCAATGCTGCAGTTGCTCCGTGTAGCTGCTGGCCGAGCTCGTTGCCGGCAAGCGACGTTGCAAATGTAGAAAACTGCGCAACGTTTGCGTATCGAAATCCAGCATTTCACAGCAAGCCACACAATGCGTGACCAGCTCCTCGTCGCCAGCATGCTGCAGAGCCAGCTGCGTAGCCGTCTCGCAGGCATGGAACAGCTGAGTGCGTGTGATCTGGCCATAAAGTTGCAGTTGCTCCATCAGAAAATAGTACACAGCATAAGCGCTGCGCTGTTGCTTCAGATAATGGGTGTAATTCAGCTGCGCTTTCCTCGCATAGCGTTGACTAAGGCGTGTATTCGAAAAGCTGATCAGCTCACCGGGATGAGCAGCAGCCAAGGCATCCAAATTCACGTGCTTGAACTTGTTGAACAGATCGTGAGGGCTGGGCAAAACAGCCGCAGCATTGCCGGGCACATGACGCTCGAAGCGCGACATCAGCGACTTCAAATAGGGCACGCGACTGAGATTGCTGGAGGAGAGGAAACCCTCGAGCCCAAGCACGCTGGGCTCGTGGCACAGAAAGTCAAAGAACGTGAGCAGCGGCTGCTCCTGCAACGATTCGGCGGCGTTGTGCGTGCGCTCCAAATAGCTCTGCACGCTCTTGGACAACTGTAAAGGAAGAAGCATTAAAAGTGAGCCATTGAAAGTTACTGCATTGCTTACCAGCTCGAATCCCTCACGCTCTGTGGGATCGTGGGTCTTCAGTTCGATGAGTAGCGTCAGCAGAGGCTCGTTCTCGCCAGCCAGCTGCTCCAAGGCACTCACGGGCACGCAATCCAGAAGCAGCAGCGAGTGATAGCCACGTTCGAGCAGATGGCGTGCCATTGGCAGGCGACAGATGAGTTCCTTGTGCTGATCCAGGCACTGCATGGTGCACAGACGACGCAGCACCGTCGACACATCCGCCGCTTCGGCTGCAAAGAAGTATCCAGCCTGTGCAAAATAGTTGCGAAGTGGTTCGCATGGATGCTCCAAGTGTTCCAGCGCATACTCGTACATGGCAGGCTCGAGTCTCCACACCGCATAAGCTTGCTCCAAGGGCTTTAATTCCACAGTGTCGTCTGCATCCTGACACCAGCACCAGCGACGCAATCTGTCCAGCTGAGCAGTGTCCACCAGATGCTGCCAGACCAACTGCTTCTTCAGCTCCGGCAACAGCTCATCGTTGTGATTGGCAAAGTAGAGTTCCACGAGTAGCAGCTGTAGCGTGTGCTCGGGCAGCGTCATCAGCGCCTCGATGTGTACGCGTGGCAAAGTTGTTTTATGTTTGTTCAAGAGATCGCTGCATTCGCGCAGCTGTTTCACCAATGACCAGTAGTATTCCAGCACTGTTTGCTCCTGCTCAAACAGCTGCGGATCACGGCAGCGCAGATGATCGAGCACAAATTCACTGAGATCCGCATCGTTGCATTCACAGGCATATTGATAGAAGAAACACTTCACATCACGTTCCACATTGTGAAGCACATTGTCCGCCTTGCAGACGAGACGCTCGGAGAGCAGGCGACGCACATAGGCGTCGACGACGTCGTAGAAGTAGTGACGATACTCGGAGACGGGAATCTTCTGCTTGGCAGCCCAGTACTCCATGCACAGATCGATGTGTTCGCCTTTTGTGGCCACTTCCTTGATGATGGACACCTCGCTGATGCCCGACCAACTCTTGAAGATCTTATTGCGTGCCTGGGTGGAATGCATTTTGTGTTTAATGGGCGTTTTTCACATTTTCACAACACCATTCGCAAAGTTTGTTGTTCTCTTTGTCCCCAATCGGACAACTGTTGCTGTTTTTGCAGCTGTTGTGTCAACAGCTGTTTGCCAGCTGTGCGGCGTTGCCAGATTGCCAAGTGAGTAGCATCGAGTAGCAAGTACTTTTTGCAAGTATGGCGGTTCATTTTGAATCCACGCATTTGGGGAACATGTGTCAGCATATCGTCTTTCCTCTTGGTAATTGAATATGCCAGCAAATTGTCCTTGCCTCACGCGTCGTAACTTGTCTGAAATTTAATAAATTGCAGGAAACGACAGCAGCCCCAAACACATTGCATGGCAAAGTTCAGACCACACAGCAAAAAAGACAAAGCAAAAAAAAATACAACAAATTCCTTAATGTTAAAATGCTTAATGTTTTCATGTTGGGTTGGTTTTCTTGGACCGGGGCTTTTTTTCGCTAGAACAGCAGTAGCAAAGTGTTTTACCACTTTGTAGATTTGCAAGTGCTCAGCTAGCTAAAAAGCTTACAACATCCGCTTACAAGTTTGGTGGCCAAATAAATCAGCTTACAACAACGAGTGGCAAATGGCCATGTTCCAAGAATGTCACATTTTACATGATCTAAGCCCGAAGACACTTTCTAACAAGACTTATGAACTTGCAACTGGACGCCTCGGGTGTCATTAATAAATTTCACACGATTGTTTTACATGGCATCTCTACATAAAACGGAGCTGCCCCAACTCCAGGTAACCGTTTCCCCCCTTTCTACCCTTTTCCTCCGTTCCCCTTTCCACACTTCGCGCACTTGGAATAAACCCTAAGCTTAAGGCCAGGCCAAGTTGCGTAAGCTGATATTTCTTTCTTTGGGTTTATGCAGCAGCATAATTATTCTTTATATCGTTTATGAGCCAAGAAAAGGTACCTAAAAAGAAAGAAGTAAACAAAGCTAAGAACTGTTGCTATCGACTGTGAAATACCCGGCATGAGTAGCTTCAAATATTTGAGTTTTTATTATAAACATGTATTTTCTTCAGAATACTTCATATTGTTAAGGGAAATATTTATAAAATGTTCACAAAATTAAAACCATAAATAAAACTATTAATCTATAAAACTCAAATTTATTTATAATTAATATAAATAATATTATATATATTAAATTTGTATAAATCGTAAGGAAAACTTGCTTGTTAGATTCATAAAATATTTATTTAAACTTTGTAAAATATATATGTATGTACTATATATAAACAAAGCAGGATAATTATAGGAGACTTTACTAGGAAACTTTAATTCTTTGACTTTGCAGTATGGCGACATTTAAATAATCTCCAGTATTGTTTTATAGCATCCAAATAAAATGAAAAAAATCATTATTTTCTTAGAGGTATGTTACTCTGATTAAAAATATATATGAATAGTTTTCGTAGTTGACATTTGAGATCTGCTTGATATCTTCTTCTTTCATAATACCCTTTTACCTTATACGAGACGAGTATTAAAAATGCTGCCGCTTCTTGTTGACGATTGTTGCTGCATGTTGCTGCCTGTGCTTGCTGTTGTTGTTGTTGTTCCTGCTGCTGCTGTTGTCGTTGTTGTTACCGTTTTGGTCACTTAACAAATAGCCGAAAAGCTTTATGGGATCCCGCGGTCTGCAGTTTGTTTATAAGCGGGTGACTTGGCAATCCAAACCGGTCCCAATCCCTGCTCACCTCCCCCTCTTTGGCTCTCCAGTGTGTTGCGAGTGTGTGATTTATAGTTACGCACAAGCGCGCAAATCCAATTAGACGAACTCGCTGACTGACTGACTCACTGCCTGACTGCCTGAATGCCTGACTGACTGACTGACTGACTGCTCTCCAATCCGGCAGCAATGCCCGCGGGCCACAAGATGCCGCCAGGCCAAGAGGACGGCCGCAATCCAAACTGATGTCTCACATGCTCCTCTTTCCCATATACGAGTATAAAAAGCAAACTACTCGAACATACACAAAATATATATTTTCATTTCAAATCGTGGATAGATTCGGGTCGCCGCATTGTATCTCTGTATATCTGCTTTATTACTCTTTAGTTTGTTTTTTATTTTAAATTTGGGATGTTTACATCATCGCGGAACTGTCTGCGCCTTCGTTTCGTTGTCCAATGTCGTCGTCGTTGTCGTCGTCGAGCGTTGAACGCTGAGCGACGAGCGACGAACGTTGCGGGAGTGCGGCCTTTTGTTGCATTTGGAATATCAAAGCGACGTCGAACTGCAGCTCGCGTCGCATCTTTATCTAAAAAGCTAAAATGTGTGTCATAATCTCTCGTCCCGTCCCGTCTCCCGTCTCCCGTCGATGCGCTGCATGTCGCATGCAAATACAAAAGACATATCATACTACATATATGCTGCATGTGGAGCAATGCATGACGTCAGCGTGGCGCCCAATTAAGATGCAGCGTGCGCATTGCCGCCTGCCAAAGTCAACCCTGAAAATGTTCCCCTTCCCTTCCTTCCTTTCTTCTGCCATTCAACATTAATAACAATACATAATGTTATAATATTAACAACAATAAGTGCAAAAAGGGCTGAGCGATTCCCACGTGAAATGTGGCCAAGTAACTGGCAACTGGGTGTGTTTCTGTTGTCAGCGTGTTTCGCACTTGGAATGCTTAAATAGCGAATTGTTCCCTCTCCCACTACCTATATAGTTACATACGATATACATTTTGTATATATATATATATAAAGTCGTATGTGGTAGCGTAACCTTCGACAGCTGCTGCTGCTGCTGCATTGCTTATTGAGGGCTTTTCCAATGGAAAGTCGAGCCGGTCTTTGGTCGGGTCAGCTACAGATTTGGTAATGGCCGCTATTGGCCATAGACAATAGACATAACTGATTGATAGTCGCGGCACATTCCAAGCTGCCTCTTCGCACACTCTTCACACTCCTGGAGCGCTAAACTAGTTTTTGTTGTATTTTACGCAAAAAAAACAACGAGTAGAAATAAAAAAAATAAACAAATGCGAGCCAATGAGCGCCCACCAACAACAATGATTAATTGCAGAGGAGCTGCTGCGTCCAAAGGCGCGAACGCATAGTTTGGCAGTACCTTCCCCTTACCCTCTATATATGTACCTTCCCCTTACCTTCTCCTCACCTTTTGTGACCGCAAGTCGGCGTAGCTTGGCAGTTTGTCAGCTTGGTAGCCGGGAGCTGAAGATGCTGATCTCACAGTAAGCTAAAAAAAGAAAAGCCACAAAACTCCCCCTCGGGCTGACTTCTGATCTTTACGGCTGACGAGCAGCGATTCGCTCGCTTTTGGGATTTATCATTTAAAATCGGTTAATGAACTGTGAGAATGGCGAACGAAAGTTCAGAACTAGTGCCAGCCAACGGGCGAGAAAGAGATGGCTAGAGAGAACCCGTTGATTATTGTTTTGTTTCGTATTTTGTTCTTCTGTTTGGGGCTCATGTCTTTTATTGTGGCAATTTGCATGTTGCCACCTTTCGCTTGTACCGTTAAGTAGCAGCGTATTGGCCACGCTGCAGCAACAGCTGCCAAAGCAGCCCAATAATAATATCAGCATAAATTATAGATACC
Source organism: Drosophila sulfurigaster albostrigata (assembly GCF_023558435.1). Lineage (NCBI taxonomy): Eukaryota > Metazoa > Arthropoda > Insecta > Diptera > Drosophilidae > Drosophila > Drosophila sulfurigaster. The sequence goes on from NC_084883.1 coordinate 32,384,188, forward strand.
CACAAAAATGGGCTCATTAGCACCTGGAATTATTTGCATGTAACGGCCATAATCATAATTGGGCACACATCATTTTTGGCCTGATTAAATTGGTAGCTGGTCACACACACAACCACACGCGCCTCGCCTTGATGTGGCAACATCGTTGGTGGTCGCTCCTTTATTTTGCTTAATTGGAAGCGACTTACGCTGAAAATCAAAAGTGCCATAGTAGCAACAGCAACAGCAACAGCAACAACAACAACAACAAGAGCGAATGAGAAGAACAGCAGCAACGACAGCGACGACAACAACAAGCAAAACATAAATCAACTTTGAAGTGCAGCGCAGTCAGCTGCGACTGCGCAGTCATCAGCAACAGTAACAGCAACAGCTCAACACAGCTCAGCTCAACGCGGCCTTGCTTATCAACGTTTCCTTCATTTTGCGTTCTTCTTGTCTTTTCTTTTAAGTCTTACTTTCTTTGTTTGCCTTGCCCGCACGAATTTTGGCTAAGTGCAGGCTAAGCAGCAAGCAGCACACACAAACGTAAGCTGCGCAGCCGCAGTCGCTGCGCTGTCGACGTTACTCGCCGCAACAGGTTCTTGTTCTTCTACGCGTTGTTGTTGCTACTTTTTGTTCCTCAGCAAGAACTGGACGCATAGCACGCGCAACAGGTTCTGCCCGATGCCTGATTAAGTGGCGAGCGAGCGTGCCTGTGAACAAGTATGTGTGTGTGTGTGTGAATTGCTCTCTGGCTCTCTCATTTACAGACACACATACACGCACACACACTTGCGCAAGCAATTGGACTTGCAGTCGGCACTCACTGACAGCTGAGATAAGTGACTTTCAATAAAAATACCTGTTTATGTTGTTGTTGCTGCTGCTGCTACTATTGGTTTGCTCTGCTTTGGTTGCAGGCAGGTCTATGATAAGACTATGACTGACCCCCATTAGCAAACGTTTTTACCATGTGGAAATACACCACTCATGTCCAGCACATTGCAGAGCAGCGTCCAAATTTCCACTGGGGTTTTTTCGACGAAGCGACGCAGGTAAAGCAGACTTAAGATTGCGGCTTTACGTTGCCTTCTCTCTCGGTTGCTCTCTCGTTAATAGATTTGTATGTGTGTGTATGGCTCTCTTTTGTTGCTCTTGTCGTTAACGTGGCCAAAGACAAACATTTTCGCAATTGCCGCTGCGAGAGCGTTCGTTTATCTGTGTGTGTAGGTGTTGGACTCTGACTCGCAGTCGTCTCAGTCGCTGTCTCGGTCGCCGTTGCCGTCGCCGTCGCTGCCGCCGTGAGCTTTGCCTGATCGCGCCTCAGTCCCAGTGTCAGTCCACTTTTGGCTCTCGAATCGTGCAGTTAGCAAAGCAAGAAAAGGTTCATGCCGCGTTCATTGGCCGCGCGTAACGTGTCTGTGTGTTTCTTGCTGGTGTGTACTCGCGTGTGAGAGTGTGTGCGAGCGAGCGCATTCACAAATTATTTATTGAAAATTAATAAATATAAAACATGAATTAATTATCGATGCTCGGTTTATGTTTGCGGTCGCATTCAATAATCAAATGCTTAATAATTGACAAATGCGACTGTGTGTGTTCTGTTACATTGCCGTAGTGCATTAGTGTGTGAGTGGTTGGTGACCGTGTGTGTGTGTTCTGTTTCTGTTGCTGCAAGTGTGTGAGTGTGTAAAGTGAAGCAACAGCGACCATCACGCGTTGTGCTAGCAAACAAAAGTGATACAAAATGAAACAACAGCAATAACAACAACAACAACAACTACAACTACAACTACAACAACAACAAGCGGCCGCAACACGAAACGAAGCAGCGTGTAAAATGTGCCTCAAGAATTTACAGAAATTTCAGCAAACATCAACAAAATGCAAAAGAAATGAATTCGAAAAAATCAAAACCGAACTGAAAAGTGAAGCGTAGCCTTCAACGTGCAGCATTTCTTCCGCTTACAACCAAAGTTCTGCTTCTTCTTTTTTCGTTTTCGTCGTTTTCGTCGTTTTCTTCTACTTCTACTTTATGTCTGTTTCGCTAGCGGGTGGCAAGAATCTTTTGCTTCTTCTATGTCTTCTTCTCGTTCGTCTGCTGCTGCTTCTTCTTCTTCTTCTTGTACAACTTTAACTCCATCTTGTGCTTTGAGGCCAACAAGTTTTGCTCAAGCTTTTTGCCTACCACCCCTGCCCCCGCTCCCCCACCTTGCTCCCTGCGGCTATCCGCTCAATCAACATTTTCCTAAGGCAGACCAGTTTTTGGCGGCGGCGGCTGCATTTTGCCATTTTCCGCGCTTCAAGAGCCTCGCAACACAGCCTCAACTGCAACAGCAACAGCAACAGCAACTCAAATGTATGAGTAGAAGAAGAGGAAGAAGCAGCTAGAGATGGAGAAGCCAAGGCGGAGCACTGAGCACTGAGCACACTGAGAGCAGCTGCCGCCCCATTGGCAGTTTTGCACTTGGGAAAACTCTTCTCAGCCATATAGAGCATACTTATATTATTCGCACTAAACTCGCAGTACAGCAGCCCATAACAAAGACGGACAGTACGTGTTTTGGATTATTTTAATTGGCGCCAGACCGAGACAAAACCACAAAAAAACTATAAATAGTAAAAAAAAATAGAATAAAATGTTATAAGAGGAAGCAGCAAAGTCAAAACATTTGCTTTGGGGTCAGTTTGCGTTGAATGAACCGAAAAAACAAATGCAGACATGTAGAACTGATAAAGAGCTAAGAGCAACAACAAAAACAAAAGCACTGAAAGTTGATTTAAATGGATGACATAATGTGTGAGGTAAAGACATGAAAGAAACTTGTCTATGATTCATATAACTCGTACTTTGTTCAAGGTTTCTCAAATGCATCCGATGTAAAATTCTATATTTCATGATAAAGTTATAGCTGCTTTGTGACAGATCAGTAGACATATTCGGGTTAAATCATCTTAATACATCCTATATAAAATACAATATTTCAAGTTAAAGTTCTTGGCTTCCGTTAATTGTTTAGCCATAGTATCATAGAGAGATTCAGGTTAAGTCATTTCATCCTATATAAATTACTGTATTTCTGTTTGAAGTCCTGGGCTTTCAGTAATAGTTTAGCCATAGTTTAATGGACAGATTCAGGTTATGTAATCTCAAAACATCTAATGAAAATCTCTTTATTTCAATCCAAATCGATATAACCCTAAAGTTCTAGGCCTTCGATTATTTTTTAGCAACAGTTTAATTCAGGTTAAATCACATCAATACATCCAATATAAATATATTATATTTATGATTAAAGTCCTGTGCTTTCACTAATTGTTTGGCCATAGTTTAATAGACAAATTCCGGCTTTATATGTATGTGCTTTTATTCTTGGCTTTTGCTAATTGTTTAGATATAATTAAATATTCGTATCTCTCAGGGTCGAATGCATCTTCGTGAATATGAGTATTATACGTGCATCCGCTGATCTACTTTATAAATAGAAAAAGAGTCGTTGTTTCCAATTAAATTATCAGACAATTTCGAAGGTCAACAAAACATTCGGAATTAAGATGAATTTAAGATATTCGTCGAGTTCTGTTTGTGCGCTTTCGCAAGCTCGTTAAGTTCTAATTAAATCCGGAAGTCATTTCCACATATGGACTTAAGCTTCTTTAAACTGTTGCACAGCATTTTGGCGAATTTCAGCTTGTAGCTTTATTTACAAGCAAGCCTAACAGTATTTTGAGTACTTTTCGGATGTGGCAGCTGATTGCGATAAGAATAGCGAAAGAAGCAAGGGAAGATTCCCCTGTGATATAATCGGTAATTGGCATTAAGTTGCAATCGCGGGGAATGGGTAATCGGAACTTGGTGTGATGACTTATCAAGCGACTGTCTCAGACTTTATAGCGGGTGGTGGGAGTGAGGATGATTGCCAGACGAGTAGCATCAACAACAACAAATACGACAAAAGAATTTCAAAACAAACTTGTTTGCTTTACTTGGACTTGACAGTTGAAGAGACAGAGGGAGAGAGAGAGAGAGACCGAGGGGCGGGGCTGATGGGTTCAATACACTCGGTCTCCGGCATTCAGACATCGCTCCAAAAATGCGAGCGCACATTGTGAATGAGAGATTGATTGAATTATATTGAAGTTGAGCTACATACAGCAAGTGAGCTGCAGATACTTTGAGTATAACTATGGGGGGACTATCTGGAGCTGGCGATCATCGCATCGATTCAATTAAAAGTAAAACATCCATTGCATGCGGCGACCTTGTCGTGTTTGCTATACATGTATCTGTATCTGACAGATACGTATCTGTATCTGTTGCTGTAGCTGTTGCTGTCTCATTGCCAGGCTTCTTCCATTGGCAACCAGTTTTTCTGTCTCATTTTTTTTTTTTTTTTTTTGCGTGCGTGCAGAAGAGCTTCATTTTATCTTATCATGCAGCCAGGCATTCGGCTTGCCTGGCTAAGTCGAATTTTAATCTTATCTATCTGAACTAAGTAAGTGCAAACATCAGCACAAAAATAACAAACGAACTGGCGAACAAATGAACGAATCACCAGCGAATTCAAGAAATTCGGAGAGTGCGTTTTACTTTGTCATTTTTGTAAATTACTCACAAAAAACTAAACCCAAAATTTCCCTGAATACCAGAATGTACCATACGATACCCAAGAGTATGTATTATATGGTATCCCTTAAAAAACAGAATGCCAAAACATTTCAACAACAAATTGCGCACAACAATTGCTGTCGAGCAGTTAAGCAAATAGCAAACAGACAGTTAAACACGCAAAATGCTACGGAATAACTTCCAAAGAATTAACAATTTCATCATGAATTTCCCATCTGAGAATCTGCTTACGGGTCTCGTAATACTCAAGAGGAGACGGACAGGTTGTAAAATAGGAAAACCTTTAGCGGAAGATAGTGTGGTCAAGTTCATTTATTTATTATCTCTTGGGTAACACTATTTAGTTAGAGAACAGCAAAGAAAACGATATTGAATGAGATGACTATCAGTATTAAATTCTTAGAAAGTATATATTTGTAGATATTTCGTATTGTTAGTATATGCGTGAATAAAATATACCAAATTTGTTTGTAAATATTTATAGATCTCTATTTTTTGTTGAAAAGTAATTCCTAGAAATATTTAGTCTCGAAACTTTCATTGCAGGAATGTTTTACTTTGCATCGTAATCGATCAATTATTTTTAATTTTTGAGTCATAATTTCAGTTGTTTTTTCATTGCTCAATTTGACGAAGATGCTATAACTATAAAATTGAGGAATCTGCAAAGAAAGCCGTTTCTTTGTCGTTTCGTTTTAGTTTTTTTTGTTTTTTTGTTACACAAACAACAATTTGCTAGTTTACGGAGAGACAGACTCATTAAAATTTAGTACACACATGTGGCGTGTATATAAATACTATAAGTGCTCGTTGTCGTACATACTTATGTGTTTATATACTTAAAAGCGAGTACTTATATAAACATATGTTAACTAGCACTCATTACTATTTAATTATTTAGTTTTTTTTTTTTGTGTTTTCAGTATTTATGATATCTGTAGTGGGAAGTTCGTACCTTTTCCTCTCTTTAGATATTTCTCTCTCTCGCTAGGTATTTTTTTTGTTCCCGTTACGTTGCACGTTTTACAATTTTTATTTGCGCTTCCAAAGTGCTTGGAATGTGCTGTGCAAATATTTGTGGCACATTCGCAAATGAATTGGTCCACGGCCAGCTCAGGTGATAAGCAAAACGCTGCTGTTGCTGTTGTTGCTCTTGTTGTTGCTGCTGCCTTGACGACCTTGCGTCTTGTCAACGACCTTCACATCCTGCCCGCTGTGTTGTTGTGTCTTGTCAAGGCGGAAGTAAAGCGCACAATGATCAACTGCGGGCGAACCCGAAAATAAGAAGTATCTGAAATCTAAACTCGATCGACATGCTCGCCAGGTATCTAAGAGCGGCAAAGAAGCGGTGCAAGATGAGCTGCGGCCGCTGTGGCATTGAGGATGAATGATGCCAGGCACTGGCAAAAATATATCTACATGCCTCCTCAACATCAACTGCTCGCTGTGCGGGTGTTTGTTGTTGCTGTTGTCGTTGTTGTTGTTGTTGTTGCTGTTGCTGTTGCTGTTGCTACCAAGAAGCGCGCTTGGGAATCTTTATACTTTTCTTGCGTTTTTCCCATTTTATTTCTGCTACAAACGAAGCGCGGCGAGGCACTAAAGAAGACGTTGAACTTGCCACAAGCGCTGCTTGCAATCGCGAGTGCACTTTTTGTGTGTTGTTGCCAGCAACAATTGCTGATTGTTGTTGGCCCTTTTTTTTCGCTTTGTGCAGCAAACTCTGGCTTAGACGCTGGTTTTGTTTTAGTTTGTGTTTTTTTTTTTGCGGAAATCCAAGCGAACGAATTAAATTTAATTGTAAATTTATGCGTTTGTGCTGTTGTTGTTGTTGTTGTTGTTGCTGTTGCACTGTTGTTAGCGTTGTGTGAATGTCTCAGCGCCATGCGATCTTCACCTTTGTCTGATCCCCTTGATTCCCTTGATCCCCTCTTCGCAAGTCGCCTTACCTCTGTGAGAATTGACAAAAATTATAATGAATCGCTGCAGTGGCAGTGGCAAAGCTGAAATGCAAACACCTCGACGGCAGGTAAACCTAATCACAACATAACCAGGCAGGTAACAGTTTCATTCATCTCTCTGTCTCTCCTAATGCCATTGCCATCGTTTTCTGTTGCTGTTGCTGTTGCTATTGCCATTGCCGTCGTTGTCAAGCACTTTGTTACGCTTGTTAGTAGCTGACACTACAACAATTTGAGCGGAATTTATGACAACCAACAGCAACTTCATACATACATATATATATAGCCAGAGCAACAGCGCAGTTCAGGGACATTATCTTTATCAGGCATCTCAATCTTTGACAAGTCTTTTCAAACTGGCTAAAAACTGTGCCGCAAAGCGAGCTGAAGCTGAAGAAATCTTCAGCAGATAACAATTTCAAATGACAAAGCTGTTAAAACTGTTAATTGCCACTTCAAAAGAAACTCTAAAGTGCTGGGAAATTATTGAAATTCCACACAAACACACTTACGAAGAGTGCTAAAATTAAATTAATATGCAATTTGTTTATCTCAGCAATCTGCTTATGATATCTTCTACTATATTCCTTTCATTCTACTGCAAATAGATCATTTCTTTCAGCACTTCTTTACACTCATCTGCATGTCGCGGATGTTTGAATTTATATTAGCAAAAACATATTTGATTAATGTTTATTGCTGTGAGTAATCTCCTGAAGTATCTTTACTATATTGAATTTGAATTGTCAAAATGTTTAGCTGCTTTTGAATATTTTGAAAAAATCATTCTCTTTTTGTGCAATTTGCTTGTGATATTTTTCAATATTCCTGCAAATAGTTCATTTCAATCAACATCCTCCATTTACACCAAAAAATCCTCGACCTGATTTTTGGTATTATATTTTTGTTTAATGCTCATTTCTTTCGATTAATATCGTATTATAAAGAATTTTCCCTTTTCTAGCTGCATTCGCATTAATCTTTCATTTGTTTATCTAAGAAATCGGATTATTATATCTTTTATATTCCTCTTACTGTGCTGCAAATAGATTATTTCATTCAGCACTTCTTTGCAACCAACAACATGTCGCGGATGTTTGATTTTATTTTTGTTGAAAGCTCATTTCCTGTGAGTAATATTCTAAAGTATTTTTACTTTATTGATCCTAAGTTGCCATGAGTAATATTCGAAAATGTTTCACTTTATTGAGCATGAATTGCCAAAAGTTTTTAGCTGCATTATTTCTCATTAAATTTAAATTAACATGCAATTTCTCACTCTACTTCAAATAGATCATTTCTTTTCTTCTCATATTATATGAATACAACTTTGTTTAATACGCATTTCCTGTGAGTAATATTCTAAAGAATTTCGATTGCAATATGAAAGATTTGAAAGTGTCAAAGCTCTTATTTTAAAGCTGCATTTGCATATTTATATGAATCTTTCTCATTTAAATTAGCCGAATGACTGTATGTTATTCATTTCGAATATCGAAATCGATCTACAAGCAAATGCTTCTTCTTCATCATAATAGAGATATAATCTCCCTGTATTTTAATCCCCCTGCTGTTGTTGCTCTGTTCCCACAGTAAATTCCACTACAGAATGTGCATTTAAATCAATCAATTATAACAACAACAACAACAACAACCACATTGTAAGAAAAATTTCCTGTTTAGGATCAACAACAATCTTGAGACACTCGCGATCGTTTCAGTCAACTGGCCAGACGACAGTCTTGCTTTGTGATTTGTGTAGTTTAGTGTAGTGTTTAGTGTTTAGTATTTAGTATTTAGCGTAGTGTAGCCTGTTTTTGACCTCGCCAAGTGTGTGTATGTTCGTATTGGAATTTATTGGACTAGCCCCGCGCCATATCAAATACTTTACTCTAGCCTCTTGCTCTCTAAACTCGTTCTCTCGCTGCTGCATGCGTATTGAATGAGGGGGAATGAGAGGGGATTGGCTACTGGGGAACTGGGAACTGTGCCCATTTCGTTGGCGCCACTGTTTGCCCGTTGCTTTTCCGCAATTTTTTGAAGCGAACTGCCCAAAACTGTCATTTTGCATTTTGGTTGTCGACTGTCGATGTCGATGTTGTTGGTTAAAAGTCGCGCAGGCCAGCAAAAGTGTCTAATTTCGCTTTTCAGTGCTGTAGACAATGTTGTCGAAAATCGACTCCATTAGTGAGTGCAGCAGCAATTGTGGCCTGTGGCTGCCACATTGCGTGGCAGCAGCAGAAGTTCCGCTCTCGCACAGTTTAGAGAGCTCCTTGGGGCCATAATTAACGAATTGCTTGACTCTCTCTATCTCTCTCTCTCTCTCTCTGTCTCCCATTTTAGTCAATCTTTTTTTTTTTGGGTAGCAGCTTTCACACACAGCAACGCAACAGTGTTGCCGCTGGGCACAAAGTCAATGTTGCTGCCACTGCTCGTTGCACGCCTGGCGACAGGAGCAGCAAACAGGCAACCAGGCAACAGGCAACGGGCAACCAGGCAACGGGCAACCAGGCTGCGATTGCCATGTCATTGCACTCGAGCCTCCATGTCCGTAGATTTATCTGCGCCGTCGCGTACTTTGCCCCCTCAAACAGGCTTCTTTCTGCTTTTCATCTATCTAGCTGCAGCTTGCTAACTTGCCTCTGCCTCGCAGTCTCTGTGTATGTGTGTGTGTGTGTGTGTTTTGTGGCTTGCAGGGTTTTGTCAACGGTGACTTAGAATCCAGTTTTGCAGTATTTGCAGTTCCAGTTCTTGGGCGCCCCAAGTCAGTTACGCAGTCTCAGTTGCAGCTACAGTTGCTACAGCCAAAGAGAGATCCAGAGCCTCATAATTATGCATTAAACACTTGAAGTTTACGGGGCACTGCTGGCATTAATGGCCAGCAATTTGCATAGAAACCATACACACGATGCAACCCGGCGTCCATTTGACATGCCATCAAAATGCCCAGTTGACATTTATACTAAGAAGGGGGGACGGAGAGAGGGGCATTGACGGAACTATTGCTGCTGCTGATGCGTGGGTCGTGGCTATGGGCAACGAAACGTAACCAAAATGCAGTCGGCAAACAAATCGCATTTGTAAAAAAATTAAAAAATAAAATATAAAGAAAGAAAAAAACTTGTTTATTGGCTTAGACACACAAATGAAGGCAAGGCGATGTCAAAGCGGGGAGAGGGAAGGGGACGCTTACCTGGGGGGTTTTGTCTGTCAGCAGCTGCCCTCTTGGGTCAATGTTATGTAAACCTGGTTCACTTTTCACACACACACACACACACACAAATTCACACACCAAAATGCATCAGCAAACACACATAATACGCGAGAGCGCATATTACACAAAAACCCAAATAACTCGACAGCAGCAGCAACAATAAATAACACGGCCAAAGCAATCGATTCAATTTGTTACACTCGGCTCTTCTCTAACACTCTCTCTCTATCTCCCTCTCTCTTTGTCTTTATCTACGCTTGTGGCTGCATTCCAGAGATGCGCAACACAATTCGATAAGAAAATGTGCAACACCAACAACACCAACAACAACAGCAACATCAGCTACAAACAATGTCGCGACAATAATAATAATTTAACAAAGTGAAATGTGCGTTGAATGCGTTGTAGTTGTTGTTGCATCATCATTTTATTTATCTATGTATGTATTTATTTTGGTTTTTGAATATCGTGCTTTGCAATCTCTTCTTAGAGTCGCCAAAATGCTGGCAACAAGGTGTTAAAACAATTTCCACATCCACATAATAATCATAATCGCTGCTAACAAAAGCCAAAAACAAATTCAAAACGAAAACGAAACTAAAACTACAGCAACAACAACAACAACAATAATACAAAAAAATCCCAGACAGCAATTACTAAATGAAAATGCGAAATCATAAAGAAAACGGAAATCATCAGCAGAGCTCAGCCACGACGACAACGACAACAGCAACAGCCACAGCCGCAGCAGCAGCAGCAGCAATATCAACAGTCGGAGCAGCAGCAACAACAGCAGCAGCAATGGCTGCAACGACAATGCCACTAGAGAGCTCCAATGGCAGCAAAAGCAACAAAAACAACAACAACAACAACAACAATATTAATATCAACATTAACATTAACAACGGCAATGGACAAACGGACAAACTGTCAGTGTCGAAAATGCTGCTGCCCGCACTAAAGTCCGCCTCAAAGGATGCAACAATCCAAACGTCTCAGCAACAACAGCAACAGCAACGACGGCAACAACAATTCACGCCCCTCTCCGTGTCGGATGCGGCCAGCAATGCCAGCTTCAGTTCCGCATCGGTCGCCGGTTCCATACAGGTAAGCCAAAACCTCATACACCAAATCGAACCCCTACCAAAAAAGCAAAAAAAAAAAAACAAAAAAATTAAAAGCCAAAAACGCAAACTCCAACTTCAACTTGAAAAGGCTACAGAAAAAAAGTTATTAAGAACTTGCTAAATGCAGGTCTCTTAGGATACCCTGTAACATATTTGAAAAATATTATATTTATTAATATTATTTTTAAATAATGAGTGATTAGGTTTTTATTAAGAAAAGTTCTGTAAAAATCAGTGTTAAAAATCGTAAATTCGAAATTTCTTTAGCTAGCAGCGGATTTATTAGATTTCCACTATTATTTTAAACATTTAGAATATTTGTATTGATGAAAAATGAATTATTTTCTGTTAAGAAGTTTCTCAAAAATTAGTATAACAAATCATAAATCGGAAATTCTTTTTCTTAGCAGCGGGTCTGTTAGTTCTCTATAATTATTATAAACATTGAGAACTCTCTAAAAACAGCGGAATGAAGTAATAAAAAGGCTATTGTTAGTTTGTTGCTAAAACTATATTTATGGCACCCGCATAGCAATATTTTAAGTTGGCAATTGACATGCAAAGTTCTTTGCTGAATTTATAGCTGATGCTAGCGAAGATACTCTGTAAATTTCAACTGAAAGTTAAGATTTGTCAAAGTTGATTCTGCTTAAATTCTGTATACCCTTTAGTACCTTGTTGACTGCTGGGTATGCAAGTTTGCCAACCGGTTTGGTTGCCGGCTCTGCGTCTTCGTCTTCGTCTGTTTCTGTTTCGGTTTTTATTATTCTTGTTAATAAATCCTCCAAGCGCGCAGAATTCCAATCGCACTGACGCTGACTCATTGCCCACAGTTCCAGTCTCGGTCTCCGGTCTCCGGTCTCAGTTCTACAGCAGAAAAAGTGAAGGCTTAAACAAACAAAATTTAACTTTGATCGCCATCGTCGATGTCGATTTACATGGCCGGCAAAAATACAAAAAAAAAAATGTGCGAAGAAGGGGAAACAGAATGAAAAGAAATAAGCACAGCAAGCGGAAAATAATAATATACATATGTATCATATATATGTATATATTTTTTCATTTTGTATTTGCCTTTAACCCACGCACAGTGGGTCGGAATTTTAGTGCTTTTGTTGGTATTGGGGCACGGCGTGCAGTGTCACCGCTGCAGGTTCCTAATTGAATTATGAGGTTGACCTCCATTTTGGCTTGCCGAAAACTCTCAGTTTTCGTTTTCAAAATCACGATACTGTGTCACTCAGTCGAGCGACAAAACGGTACTTTTGTTTTTTGTTATCGGTTTTTGCTGCTGCTGTTGTTGTTGTTGTTGTTTTGTATTTTATACAGCATGCTCAACTTAAATGGATCATCGGAATTGTGAAAAGGGTAAATGGGATTATAATCGCATGTCGCATGCAAGGCCAGGATATCAGACAGTTGGACAATGAATGAATTCGCATGGAATGTTCTCAATGAACCAGAGTTTCGATTCTGTTATTGGAATTTAATTAACTGTTATTGGGAGAAACGACAGATGAGAGAAATATTTATTTATAGAAATTCGTTTAATAATCTAAGGAATTTCTTCTCACTATCTGTCGATCGTTCTGGCCGCACCCAAAGTTCAGTTTGTTTCGCTAATGTTCCGAGTCACCCATTAACCTTTAACTGAATTACAAGCTTATTGTAATAAACACAGGGTCGTGGCATCATCATCATCGTCACCCGAATTCTCCTCATCGTCATCATCATCATCATCTTCACAATGAAAATGGATTGCTTTTTGCGTCTAAATGCAAAATAATTTACCAAATTAACGGTACTATTATCAACAGCGACGATCCGATCAATCAAAGTGAATCCGATCAATTAAATGCTGCCTCGAAGCGTGCACGAAGAGAGCACAATGAAAATGGGTTATGAACAAACAACAGCAACAGCAACAACAACAACAACACAGACACACAGACAAAAAAAAAAAAAAGAAAACACAACGAGGCAGGAGACAAAGAAAGAAAGAACAACGTATAGTGGTAGAAAGAGCATAGAAATAGAATAGAACATAGAAAAATTGTGAATGTGACTATATCGAGTTGTTTGTTGTTTGTTTGCTGAGAATTGGAACAACGCTGACCTTATCACTCACTCAGTCCGTGCAATGTGCCGCAGCTCCAACTCCAACTCCAACTCCAGCTGTTTCTTCTACATACTTAGTTGCTCTTCTTCTGATTCTTCTTCTTGTTTTGCATTGTTGCTTTTGGCATGGGGGAGGGCATTGATTAATCATCCGAGCTTTGCATGAATTCTTCGCTGCTTTTGCGAATTGCCAACAGCTTGTCCAGTTGTGGTTCAGCGATGTTATCGATAGTCGATAGACCGCTGGGCAGGTTATTGAACCCCAATGAGAAAGAAAGAAAAAAATACATATGCTCAAGTATTTTTTTTTTTGTTACCATTTTCTACATCATTTTCATTTTCATATCGCTCTGTGGGCAAACGCTAATTGCTCGCCTGCTGTTGCCGTGGCACATGCTTTAGTTCCAGTTATTAGACATGACTTCATCTCTCACTCTCTTGCCTGCTCTGCTCAGTTCTCCCCGTTGATGGTGGTCTCATGTGCTGCATTTCTTCTAAGCTCTTAACATCTCGTCTTCTCGCCTTTGCCTTTGCATTGCCTACACGAGCTTAGAACAAGTTTTGGGGCGATTTTGCATCGATTAGGCGCATTCCAAGCGTCGCCTTTGCCTAGCAAAGAAAAAGAAGAAAAAAATAGCAAAGTAGGCGTGCCGACAGATTGCGGCAGACGACTGCAAGCCATGGCTATTTATAGCTGCAATCAAATTAATTGCGGCCACGCCCACTTGCAGCGCTGACAAAACAAACTGTAATGCTGCTGCCCCAGCCTCAGTCTCAGCCTCAGCCTCAGCCTAAGCTGCAGCTTCAGCTTGACGAAGGTCGCTTCGCATTCCCCCAGTTTTTCCCCCTTTTATTATTTTTGTTGTTGTCGTTTATCTATAGAGTTTTTGTCTTTCAGATGAATGCGCAGATTTCCACAGAAAAATACAAAAATATTTTGGTTTTAGGTGTAAGAGTTTCGCTTAATGTTGTGATTTGTTTTCTTCGCCGCTTGTGTTTTTTTTTTTTTTTTTTTTGTCGAATCAGCCAAAACACTTGACGCTGCTCCAATGGAATTTTTTTCCTTCCCTCGATACTTTTTTTGTAGCCCTTCATGATGTAAAGTTCAAGTGGTTAGCGTGAAGCGTTTGCTACTCTTTAAGTGACTGTTGCTGTGCGTATGTGTGTGTGTGTGTGTGTGTGTAAGTGCAGCTAACTGATCACTTAGCCAAATTGGAGTCTTAATTGCCGCTTCATTTCCGTGAAACTGTCCGGCGTACGCTTTCGTTTTGCCACGGAAATGAGCGCATATTTCGCCAAAGAGTTTAACCAAACAGTTCCGAACAGAAATAGTTGCGCAATTAGGGCGGGGACTGTAGATTACGCCTTCTTCGTATACCCTGTAAAATTGTGCAAGGTGGATAAAAAAGAAGTTCAACAGAGAAGAGAAACGGAATAGTTGAAAACTGATTCTAGAATTGATAAATGAAACCCTTTTTGAGTATTTGACTATTCTCATAAAACATTTTAATTATTTAATCCAGTAATCAATGGTTACCATAAGTGTGTGGAGAGATTTATGAAATAGGCAATACTTTGCAGGATTGATAAGCAATAAGTTATTCACAGAAGATCAACTAGAAAAATTGTTCTTATAAGGAATGTTTGTAGATTGTGTTGATAACTCCAAATAGTATTTTATTATTCTTATTTTGAACTTTGAGCTCTTTTATTCGAAAAATTCTTAAGTGTGATCAAAGTATAAAAAATAAGAAATACTTTACATAGTGTGGTAAATTGTTCCTTTTGTATGCTGCTTAGAAGTATTCCCACAGTTTGATTCTTATTAAATAATGACTGACTTATTGCCACGTTTTTCTGACCAGAAATATGTAAGTCTCTTTTGACTTTGATCTGTAAATTGTTTCCAGGGTAGTTAAGAGCGCTGCCGATGCCGATGCCGCTGCCGGTGCCTGCTGTTTTTGCTCTTGGCTTGTTGCTTTCTTTTGTTTTGTTACTCTTTCATTTTCATTTCCAATGCTCAAGCACAAAACTCTTAACGCTCATTAGTTTTCTAACTTGCCGTCGAACTCGTTTCTCACACACGACGCGCGGCTCTGCAATTAATTAATGCCAACAGTCCAACAGCACAAAACACAACACAACATGAGCAACATATCCAGCAGTAACAATAACAACAGCAACAGCAACAGCAACAACAACAACTGGCTATAAGAACAGCAACAATGCCGCCTGCCAGCGCTAAATTCTAGCCAGATTCCAGCTAAATTGTTTGCGCTGTCTTTGAACTTGCGCCGCCATCGATGCTTTGCCGCTTCCCCGCTGCCACCCGCCAACTGATCACATCGTTGTTGTGGCTGTTGTGGCTGTTGGAGATGGCCAACCGTCAATGCTTTGCATTTTTTCAACAGAAATTATAACAAATAATTGCAACGCTTACAATTTGCCCTGGCTACACACAACGGGGCAACAGGTGCAACAGAGTTTCACCTTTTGTTGTGGCCAACAAGAAACTTCAGCTCCCAGGTTAGTTGTTAGTTGTATGCACTTTAGTCATGGGCATCCACAAGGCATTTCTCTAACCATACTTGGTAGTCGTAGCTTTGGTTGTTAATTAATTAACAGACCAAGTGAAAATGCATTTGGCCAGTGCCGTTGGTCGTTTTTGATATTGATGACTTTGCTTCCTTTCATTTTGGTTATCTGTTTTCCCTGCAGCTAAGGAAATAGTTTGAGTTTGGGGGAAAAAAAAACAGTAGATGAGCTGAACTTAATTTATTGCTCTTTCAAGGGTATCTTCTTGGTCTCGTTTTTTTTTGGTTTTTTCTTGATGTAGCTTTTTCTTTTGTTTACAAGTTCTGAACCCACACGAGAAAATTTCACTTTTGTTTCTTTCGGCCCAGACAAAAGCGACATTCGAGCCACGAAAATTTGAGGTCAACAAACAACTCGTTCCCATTACAACGGCAGCAGCTCGAGCTCAAGATCTCTCGATCGATGAGAAGCAAAAGTGCTGTCGAGTCCATTGAAATTCTTGAGCTGCTGCTGCCAACCGCAAATGAACTGTTGCTGCTGCTGCGTGCATGTTGCCAATGGCTCTTATACCTGTCTCAACAAACTGCTGCCTCCTGCTCCTCATCCTTCTCCCCTGCCTGTGCGTAATTTAATGCCAACTTAGAAGAGACTCCGACAAGAGCATGAAAAACATTCCTGTGCCGACAGCTGCCCTTGCGAAAAATATGCAAACTTTCGATCCAGTTGCAATGCAATGTGACAGACACCAGACCCATGACATGATATGCCATTTTAGGAGTTGCAAGTTGCAACACTGTGGCAGCAACAGCTGCTGCCAGCTTGCCACTCTTTGCCAGTTGTTTGGGCCATTGATTTTGTGTGTTGTCATCGCTTGATGAGGCGGCAGCTGGCTGGCAGGCTGGATGGCTGGCAGGCTGGTCGTGGACACTTCAGCTCATCAAAGTGACCAAACAAAAGTGAAAATCTGCGCTTTCTAATTACGCGCAACAGCAGCAGCAAGCAACACGAGTGGCAGCTGCCGCAATTCTTGGCTGACGAAGCGTGCATAATTAAAGGCCCTCTTGCAGCAAGTTGTTGCCTAATTATGGCTAATACATGACGCTGCCTATATGACTAACTTATGTATTATGCGTTTTCATTTTGTGTGTGTAGTAGAAAGTCAGTCTGAGTCCAAGAATCAGCAAAAGTCTCTCGTCAAGATTCTGTTGCGCATCGTTGAGCGCTGGGCATGCGCATGACCTTCACTCTAAACTAACCAGACAATAGGGAGAGAGTGTGTGTGTGTGTGTGTGACGAAGGGGAATTGGCTAGAAAACAGCATTATCCAGCATTAAATGGAGCTGGAGCTGGAACTGAAGTTGCAAACAAGTTGGACTTGTCAGTCGCTTGGGTACGCTTCGGCTTCGGCTTCAGCTTTGGCTTCAGTTTTGGTTTTGGTTCGGTTTCTTTTTTGGTCTGCTGCTTGGCTGCTTTTGCGCTCAGTTTGTTTTTCGCATGGCTATTTATTTGTTCTTGGCATGCTCCTTGGCCCGGTCGGTCGGCAGAGTTGATTGCCAAGCTGCGTTCTTATTGCCTGCACGCCTCAAACTTATCACTGGCCATAAATCTTGTCCCGCATACCAGAGACAGCGACAGCGACAGCGACCAGGCCGGATCCAATGTAAAAGAGACTCAGCAGACTTTGTTGCAGTCTCAGACTGAGACTGAGACTGAGGCTGAAGCTGAAGCTGAGACTGGTTGCCATGCCATGACCATTACCAGTTGGTTGGCTTTGCTCCAGCTTCATGGCACAATCGCAGCTTGAGCTGCAGCTCCAGGTTATTAATTCGCTGCCAACGGGGTCAAGGATGCAGTCAGTTATTTCTTGTTGCCGCAGTTGCAATATTGCCTGCATATCCTGCCCTGCACACGCTAATGAGACGCGCCTTCGGCTTGCGCAATTCGCTGACGCATCCTTATCTTGAATGCAACCCGCCTTATGCTGCTTCCCCCTCACGGTTGTGGCAGCAATCTCTTAAATGCCACAACTGATTACCAATCAGGCCAAGTGGCGTCGCTGCACCGCATTAAGTCACAAAGATTTACTTTCATTTGGCCACAGCACTTAAAGGGCTCCCTTCCACAACTGCCACTTGACAGCTGGCGAAAGGCGGCAGAAGGCGGCAGGAGGAGGAGGAGGAGGAGAAGGAGACGCTTTCGGTTTTCGCCTTTCAGTCAGCTTACAATTTGCGAAAGTGTGAAAACGGCCATCAACACAAACCACTTCGATTTGCCGACTAAATGCAGTCAAGAGTTCAACTCAGCTCATTAACTACCCACACAATTTTAAACAGTTGTTGATCCTGAAGAGAAAAGAAACTCAAATTCAAAAGAATCTTTACAAAGGTAGTCGAAGGGATTGATTGAGAAGTGTGTTTATATAAACATAATTATGACAGTATTCAGAGGTAGTTTATATTAAAATATAGTCAAAGCAGAATTAATCCATTTTATCTGTAAATGAGAAGTTTCCTTAAATTCGTATTCAATTTTTTGTATTATAATGTGTATCATTATTCTTAAAGTGTACCAAAATTAAAAACCAGAAAAATACTAAAATTAAAAATTAAATTTAAAACAGCATAAAGTTCAAAATATGCGAACTTGTCAACCAAAGCAACTAAGACTCGATGGCTAGATTTATGATCCTGTCACATCAATTTGCTGTTGGCAGAAAGTTATAATATTTTTTTACTGTATGAATAGCTGGAATATAAATATAACATGTTATGTTATGTATAAGTTCTTTTGCTAACCATAATATTGGCGTTTCATCAAAAAATAGAGTTGTATAATATCATCCACGATGTTTCAAATTTGAAGCAAGTTTTCTTTAGTAATTTCTATCATAAACCATTTTAAATTTGCTTAAGATTCTGAATATTTGTGTTTCGGCAAACATTAATTAACTTTTGCTAAGAATCTAATTCAGCAATTAATTGTTACTATTTGTTTTCTACATAGTGTAACTATTTGCATATAAATAAATCAAAATATATTTTTTCATTTATCGATTTAACTAATAGATAGCAAACTAGAATTTTTAAGATCACGCAGAGCTGTTGGAATCCAAACGATATGTAAACGATCTTACCTATCTATTGCGACCTTCAATAATAAATCTTGGCGCATTTCGAAAGAGTTGGGTTAAATTGCAGTGAGCGCAATTTAACTAAATGGAAGGGGAGACTAAATTTAAAAGTATTTAGTACTTGTAATAACAGAAGTGAGCTTGCATTTTGCAATGCAATTCTGAATGCTGTGTGGCTGACAGGCAGCCCACAGAGAGCTAAAGAAACTAAGCAAATGACTGACTGACTGACTTTGTGACTGAGTAACTGAATGACTGACAATCGTTTTGCTTTGGTTTCGTGCTGTTGCCAAATTCAAATCGAAATCGCGGCACGATCGCGCCCAAGTCGAAGTTGTAGTCGAACTCGTAGTTGAAGCTCAAACTGAAGCTGAAGCTGTAGCTGAAGCTGGAGTTTTGGCCACGTTGAAGCTGACACGTTTGCTCGCATTTTGATTGCAATTTCTTTTCTTTTTGTACTCTACGCTGTGCTGTGCTGTGCTGTGTGCTGGGGCGCGTTTTCTCGCTGGCTCTCCATTAAAGAGTCAAATTCGTGTTGGCCATTAAAAGTCAGCGACAATGGAAAACGCAAATCAAAAGTTAGAAAATTTCCTCACGAAATCATCCAGCAGCAGTTGAAGATGACGACGATGACGATGACGATGATGATGATGATGATGAGACCAGGCTAAAATGGACAAAGAAAAACATGGAGAAAACTGCGATAAGCTCTGGCTGCTTGCTGCTGCTGTTGCTGTTGCGCAGCGACATTTTCGATTTTCAATCAGTTATTGTTGTAGTTGTAGCTGTTGGCAGCTTGACACGAAAATCTCAACTCAAAAATTCCATTTACAGTGCCAAAGGAGTGTGTGTGTGTTTGTGTGTGTGTGTGTGTGTGGGAGGCAAACGAGGCGGGGAACACGTTTATCTCTCTGGCTGTAGTCGACGTGTCTTGGCGCATTCTCATTGCACATTCCGCCAAATATTTTTAGATCATGTGACAGCTTGGCAGCCACAGTCTCAAGTGTGTCATGTGTGTGTGTGTGTGTGTGTGTCTGAGTGTGTGTGTTTCTGTTACAATCATAATAAAGCAAAAGTCAAGTTGCCAACGCGTGGGTGGCAGCTCCCCTTGCAGTTTCTCCCCCCATCCACCATCTCTCCCTCTCTCGGTTATCATTTTATTTATTTTATTTTTGCCGGACAATTGAATTCGCTGTCTGACATTTCTGACCCCGTGCCGCTTGATTCATTCGTCGAGTGAGTCACGTGTCTTCTGACGTCGTCGCATTGCAACGATATCAACACAAGTTTATTTATTTTTTTTCATTAAATACCGCAAGCTTAACTGAGTAATACCGTTAGCTGTTATATTTGGCATTGACCAATGGGCATTTTTGTTCTTTTATTTCCAACCCAAAAAATAAAACACTAAACAACAATCTGACAGCTGCGCGCGCTTAAAAGAATTATGAATGAAATTTCACTTTTGTATACGAATTGAAACACGTTCTTACGCTTTTGTTTTTCGCTTTTCGTTTTTGCGTTTTTCGTGTAATCGCATTTGCTCAATGACACTTGAACTTCTTAGTGAAATCTATGTGGAAGAGTAAAAGCTGTAAAAAGTGTTTAAAGTAAAAGTATTTGGCCAACGGCAATCAGTTATTTATTGGGTGATTAATTAATTTCGATTTTTATTAAGTGCTTAGAATTAAAGCCAATTTCGCAACTGATTTCGAATGCAATTAAACTGATAGCCAACACTTGCAAATAACAAAAGGAATTCGTTGATTAACTAATTAATTTTATTTGTGACTTGAAACTTGAAAATTGAAATTCGAATTTATTGAAATTTTATGCTGCCATAAATTATTTATGTTAAATATACTTTGCTTAGTAATTAGTTTAGTTTTAATTGAGTGTCTACAACTTTCGAAGAAATTCCAATCATTATCTTTCTGTTTTTTTTTTCACATAAGAACAAACGTGTTACGCATACGCCATGTGTTACGACTAATTGTCAATTTTGCGCCATTCTCTTGGTGTGCTTTTGTTTTTTTTTGTGAACATTCTACAATCTAGATAAACGAAATGGGTAACAAATTTGGTGGCCAAACTCGAGAGAGCAGCAGCAAAAGTCTCAGTTGTTTTCCAGCCTTAGGGCGCATGCTTAGCACTCCATCAAGTGATTTATTTAACACGCGCTAGTTGAGTCTAAAAGAGAATTGGGTGAGGAGACTGTTGTGTACCATTAAGAAGCATCAGGCAGCAGTCGGCAGTCGGCAGTCCGAGGCCAGCGGCGCTCAGCTGCGTCCAGCTGTTGACCCACTGCACCACTTTTAATACGCGCCCCACCATTGCTGCTGCGCTGCTGCTGCGCTGCCGCTGCCATTGATTTATTGTGCGAGATGCTGTATCTGTAGCTCTCTGCGTTGTATCTTTGGCTGGAGTTGAAGTTGATGCTCATCCGGGGCAATTTCACATGGAGCGCACACAGCTGTGTCTGGCTGGATAATTACGGTGGGCCAGTCAGTCAGTTAGTCAGTCAGTTTCTCTCTAGGAATACGGAGTTTGGTATAAAGTAAAGGGCCCCAGTTGCCCCGTGGGACAGTTGCTGATTTAAATTCGTGTTAGAGAGACAAAATAATTACGGCAATTGGGCAAAAACAAAAGACAGACGCAAACCTCCAAAAATAAAACAGCGCCACAAAATGAAACTGACGGGCACGACGAACGAATAAGTGAGTGAGTGAGTGAGTAAGTGAACGAATGAATGAATGAATGACTTCGATTTTGGTCTTGGGAACGTTTCGAACCATTAAAATTCTTTTGCTAGCTGCAAACGATGCGCCTTCAGGCAAAATGCTCGTAACTCGCAACTCACAGCTCGCGACTCTCAGCTCGATTTTCGTCTCATTGCCAGGCAGGGCTTAAGTAGTTGACCCACAAACAAAAAATGATTTGACTGAAGCCACAGCGACAACTTTGGCTGCTGCTGTTGCATTTGTCAGTCTGTGTCTCTGACTGTCATATGATTGTTATTATTATTATTATTATTTATTATATGTATATGTATATATATTTGCCATTAAGCAGCCAACAATTCTATGGCGCCAAAGTCAAAAAGACAATCAACAGCTGCCCACGTCGATGGCGGCAGCGATTGCAAATGCGATGGCGATGCCGATGTCGCTGCCGTTGTCGTTGTCGTTGTCGGTGGCTATGAGACATAGACACACACACAGAGACACATAGACAGTGAGTTCGAGCCAAAGTCAGTCAAGTGGCTCTGAGAAGGCTTGGTCGACTCCGTAATAATGTTAACTTTTTTTTTGGGAGCTTTGAGTATTTACAATTCGATTTGCTTTTGCGAGAGTCTCAAACATATTTGAACAAAAATAAAAAGAAAAAAAAAATTAAGTATACGTATAGCGTGATTTGATTGAGCATTTGACACCAGGGCTGCCGTAATGATTGAAGCAATTGAAACTCCAAACATGCACATTATGACACGTCTCGCAACATATAAAGCACCACTTAAATAAATGTAAAGCTTGGTCATAAATCGAACGGCCTTTTGCCACTTGAGTGAACTTAAATTAAGTTAAGTGGTAAATGGAAATTTAGTATCACACTTTGAAAGCAAAGAGTTCTGCACATATGGAAAATTATCAATGCACGATCTATGAAATTGCATTTCAAACTATTTTAATAACAAAATATAATGTGAACACGGAACGTATACTTAATGTGCATATTTAATATGTGTAGCCAAATTTGTTGCTGACCGTTATCTGTAGCAAAATCAATTGGCCGGCTTTAATGTAGCCCTGGTCAGGCAATCAGTCAGTCAGTCCCTGTGCTGTGGCTCAGTTACTTAATCCGGCTTATTATGGACGCTCCGTTTGCTTGCCAGCAATTTTTTTGTTTGTGTTATTTTGTTGTCCAGTTTATTTGAGTTTTCTGTTTCGTTTTCGGTTGTGCGCTGCTATTATGTACAAAGCATTTTTCCAGGTTTTCAACATTCACGTTGACTGCACTTCAAAATGTTTCCAAGTTGGCAATTTTTGCCATGAGCCGGCGGATTATGCGCGATGCGAAGACTCTTGAATGCTTATCGCCGCACACCAATCGCTGCACTGCAATAATAATAATTTTCACTTAATTATCTAATGAGCACACGGCAAACAAACAAAAGTATTGGGCATGATGATGATGATGAAGGGGATAACACTGCTAGCTAGAGTTTGGGGCTTTTGGGGTTTATGTTTGATTTTTGCACGTAACAATTATGCGATCATTTGCAAACTGATCTCTGAGTCAGTCTGTGACCCAGCGGTGATGTGGACATAGCTAATGATAGCCACAGATTTGCAGTGAAATCTCGCATTACGTATACGCAGCATTATGCAATTGACCAAAAGTTAAAAAGTTAATGAAATGCACGATTCGAACTTAAAGTATTTCATTTCGATTTTTCTTTCTTTCTTTGCTTTTGCAGGATGATATGCCACAGCCACCAACGCAGCCACATTCACAGCAGCAGCAGCAGCAACAGTTGCAACAGCAGCAACAGCAACAGCAACAACAGTCGTTGCAGCATCTGGATCAATGCGGTTTAACGCAAGCGGGTCTCGAGGAGTACAACATACGCGCCTCATCCTACTACGATCAGACGACATTCCACCACCAAAAGCAGCACTCATATGCGCAATCCGAGGGTTACCACAGCTATGTGTCCAGCTCGGATTCCACTTCGGCGACACCGTTCCTGGACAAGTGAGTAAATAATATATACATATAACTGAGTACTTTGAGTTGTGTAGTTGAAGTTTAAAGTAATTTTATTCGTTGTTGGCTTGAAAACATGTTTCATGGCGACAATTATGAATTTTATTTCTACACACAAACATACAGACAGACAGACAATTGGTGAAACACTCGCAGACAGTCTGAAAAAAGTGATTAAAAATGATTCTTGGTAAAAAACAAATAACAAACGTCGCACATGAGCCATAAAAAAAAAACACAACAACCGAACTAGCTTAACTTTCAAGGTCTTTGCAAGAGACTCGAGTTGCTCTATTGTCATCATTGTAGTTGTTGTTGTTGTTTTTGTTGTTGCTCTCGTTGCTGCTGAACTTGCCACCAGCCAGCCAAATGCTTGAAGAGAGTTTTATGTCTGTTTGTGTACTCGCTGTTCATGTCATGTCGCTTGCCGAGTATCGCCATCGAAATGCGATTTTGAAGGCTAAGCCGAAATTCAAGTAATTACGGCCAAAAAACCTTTTGTCCGTCTGTCTGTCTGTCTGTCTGTCTATCTGTGTAGAAGGAAACGCCAAACATGACAACCACAAATTTCAAAGCTTTACTTTTCTATATAGTCAACGACGCAGCACGCAATGATTTGCCATTTTTCTCCAACTTCGTTTTCGTCTTCATCTACGTTTTTCTAACCGAATTGTCTTTTATTTTTGTATTGCAGATTGCGTCAGGAGAGCGATCTGCTGTCGCGTCAGTCACATCATTGGTCCGAGAACGATCTCTCGTCGGTCTGCAGCAACTCGGTGGCTCCCTCTCCGATTCCATTGCTCGCCCGTCAATGCAGCAGCCGCAGCAGCAGCGGTGGCAACATTAGTGGCGGCGGTGGCAACAACTCCCTTGGCCAGCATCATCACTCCAACGCCAACAGCAACAACAATCATAGTCCCAACAGCAACAACATCAATCACAACAGCAACAACAACAACAACAGCTCAGAGAGCACTTCATCCACGGAGACGTTGAAATGGCTCGGCTCCATGAGCGACATCTCCGAAGCGAGTCATGCGACGGGCTACAGTGCCATTGCCGAGTCGGGTAAGTTGTACACAACTATCTTCCGGCAGAGAAACACACTTGAATTAATCAGAAATATCAAAGTCGTTTAACATGGCCTGTTATCAGTTCGATTGTTGCTGCTTCAATTTGCTGACAATCCTTGATTCATAATTCTGCTACTGTTTGCTTGCTGCTTTGCTTGTTTGTGGCATTAATGTCAATTTTTTTAAAATTATTATCTCTTCAGTCAATATTAACATTTCCGCACTAAATGACAGCGTTATGTCAGCTTTATTGCTTTGAGCAATATTATTCGGTTCGCTTTGAATAAATTGTATTCCATACAATCAAGTGTTGATATTTATAGCCTGAATCTCAGTCTCAGTTGCTCAGTTGCAAAAGAATGAAATATAAAGTAAAATTGAACTCTGAATTAGAAATCAAAAAAAAGAACCAAAATGTCATTATTTACAGAACTTTTTGTTATTATTAAATACTCACAATGTTTAATAAGATATTGTGTTTAAATTGATTTAAAATATTTTCCGTGCCTATTTTGATTGAGCTTTAAGATAGCTTCACTTCTTGGTTTTAAAATTTAGAGCAGTTTATTTTATGACAAGAAATTTCACAAGAGGTGAAAAATTTGAATGGAAAAATGTTTATTATAAATATTGTTTTTCGACAAATTTCTAAGTCTTAAAGATTCTACAATAAAGGCCATTACAGTGAACTTCTTCTAAAATTTGATTTTCTTTTATGATAACCTTGCAGTTATCTCAAAGTCGAGCACACTCGAATGTAGCTTTATTAATACAAATTACAAATTGATATTGTACAGAGAATTCAATTAAGTAATGAATTTAAATTGAGAAATGTTGTAGTTAACTTTGTTATTTCAATAATCATATAAATACTTCAACAATTTTTGTAAATTTATAAAAGAATCTAAAAACTTTGCCACTAGCTGTATCTCATTTAATTTCATAGTCAAAGAATTTAAATTGAGAATATCAGAGTTAAACGGTTGCAGGAATATCCCAGCTGAAGCTATCGATAGCAGCAAAGAGAAACGTGTCTGGCACGAGCGTGACTTAATCTAAGTTATTTTTTGGCCTCTGCGCTCAGAAGCCTTCTAAACCAGTTGCTGCCTGCTGTCGAAGATATTTTTTTTTTTTGGCGACTGTCGATTTGGCCACTCACATAAGCGAGGGTCGACCTTGGGTCATTGTTTGTTTTGTTGGCCCCACTTCGACCCACTTTTACTAAGCAGCAGCAACAGTTTGAGACAGCTCCTGGCTGCGCCTTTGGGCTACAATTCAAATGTTGCTCATGCTTGTCTGTTTGCTTTTGTTTCTCCTGCAGTTTCCTCGTCCCAGCTGATTGTGCACAGCTCGCGAGTGCTGACGCCCAAGCGGCATCAGAGCGAGAGCGTGCTGTATCTGCACGACAACGAGGTGACATCAACGTCCACACAGTCACAGCAGCAGCAACAGCAACAGCCACCGCAACTGGGTGGAACAGCTGGAACATCGTCGGGCAGCAGCACCTCAATTAACAGCGTCAAGCAGTCGCCGTCGATCTCAGAGGATGTGGTGCAACCGCTGCGCGTGCAGCATCGTCACAGTCCCAGCTATCCGCCGGTGCATCAGTCGATGGCACTGCATCGCTTCCAGCAACAGCATCAGCATCAGCCCGCCAACTACAAGCTGACCGCACAGAGTTCCTTGCCCGAGCTGGAGGCGCCGCCGCCGCCGCCATCGTCAGCGATGCACGAGTCGCGCTCGCTGCTGGGTCAATCGCACTCCACGGGTGATCTGCAGCAACATCAGCAGTCGAAGCAGCTGCAGCGACCTGCGCAGAAGCACAAGTCCAGCATCTCGGTGACCATCTCCAGCAGCGAAGCAGTAGTCACCATTGCACCGCAGCCGCCGCCCAGCAAGCCGCAGCTGAGCAAGCTGGAACTGCTCAGCTGCAGTGCACCTAATGTGGCCTCCAGCAGTGTCGAGCAGTCGCCCCCTCTGCCGAGTGACTCCTATCGCAGCAATCATCGTCTGTTCCCTGTGAGCACCTACACGGAACCAGTGCACAGCAACACCTCGCAATATGTGCAGCATCCGAAGCCGCAGTACAGCGCCAATCTGCACAAGTCCGCCAAGTAAGTCAAGTATACTTTAGAGCACTTTATTCACTACTCTTTATTAATAAAATTCCTTCCTTTGCAGACTACCTGTGATAACGCCAGCGGGTTCCGCCGTGCAGCCCGCCTGGCATTCGGTGGCGGAGCGCATCAATGACTTTGAGCGCAGTCAGCTGGTTGAGGGACCCAAGTTTGCCTATCTGGAGCCCAGCAAGACGCATCGCCTCTCCAATCCGGCGCTGAAGGCTTTTCAAAAGAACGCCGTGCAATCGTATGTGGAGCGTCAGCAGCAGCAGGCACACAAGGAGGAACAACAGCTGCTGCGTCCCCAGACGCATTCCTCGTATCAAGCTCTGCCCGTTGAACGCAAATCGTTGCCCAACAACATGACGCCCATGATGATTGGCATACCGAGCAGCGTCGGCAGCGGCAGCTCGGGCAGCATTTCACCCACCCCGCCACCACCGCCGCCCCGCTCCCGTTCGTTGTTGCCGAATCTGCTGCGTCGCTCCAGCTCCGCATCGGACTACGCGGAGTTTCGGGAGCAGCACAGCAGCAAGCCGCCGAGCATACGCAACATTGGCAGCGCCGAGAAGATGTCGTTCAATGACTGTGGCATGCCACCGCCGCCGCCACCGCCACGCGGCCGTGGCAGCATGCCAGCGCGACGCACTTCCTCGGCCACCGAATACGCGCCCACGCGGGAGAAACTGTTGCTGCAACAGGCTGCGGCACTGGCGCATCAGCAGCATCATCCGCAACAGCATCGCCATGCAGGCGCCCATCTTCACGGCCACGCCCATGCGCATGGTCACGCCCATGGCTATGCGGAACGTCCGCCCGAGCGGCCGCCAAAGCATCCGCATTTGCGTGTGCCGTCCCCGGAGTTGCCACCGCCGCCACTCGGTGGCGAACTGGACACCAGCTACACGTTCGATGAGCCACTGCCGCCGCCACCGCCGCCGGAACTGTTGCAGCCGAGGCCGCCGCCATCGCCGAATCGTCGCAATAGCTTTGCGGGTGCATCGACGCGTCGCAGCGCCGCCTACGCGGTGGCAGCAACGCCAACGCCCACGTCGCTGGCGCCAAAGGTGCCGCCGCAGGTGCCCAAGAAGCCGACGAGCTTGCGGCAGGTGAGTTGAATTTGTAAATTTTGTGATTGTCGATTTACTGATGCCACACTTTTGTTGCAGCAACATCAGCAGCAGCAGCAGCAGCAGCTGCCACATAAGCCACAGCTGTCGAATGGCGCCGTCAAGCCCACAAATCTGCCTACGAGCCGCAAGCGTCCGCACAATACGCCGCCCATCCTGGAGAGCGTTGCCACAGCCACAGCAATCCCATCATCAGCCACATCCAATGTTACTGCCACAGCCAGTGCGGCACCGCCGCCGCTTTTGCCGCGTGCGCGTCCCACGCACGCTGACAGCGTTATAGCCAGCAATCTGGAGAGCAATCAGCAGAAACGGTGAGTGCAGCACACACACAAACATTTATGCATCAATCATACGCCCCGTTTCACATGTGCAGTTTCCTTTAAGGCAATGTTTTGAAACTCACATTCGCGTTCCCCGCGTTTTAATTGAGCCAAGCAGGAAGTTTCTTAAGGCTTGAAAAACTATTGTGAAAGAGGGGGATAAATAAGTTGGATAAAAAGTATTTAAGTTCGGGGTAAATCAAGCTGACTAAAAAGAATTCAACTTAGAGAAGGAACTTTATATTTATTTAATGTTATCATAACTATAACATCAACAACTATAATATGTTAACTCGCAGCAAATTGAACGTGCTTATAGAATAATTTTCTGAAGTTCATAGACAATCAAATTATTAAGCTAAATTGGAAGTTATTTTTAAATTCCCTGCTAAATATATGCAGAAGAAACAGCAAATGCTTTCAAGAAAACATATTTGATATCAGGAATACCCAAATACCCAATTCTAGATCCAAGCCGGTTTTACTGCACTTTATTTGATATAAATGGAAAGTAGTTTTAATTTTGTTAAAAAAAAGGTTGCAAGAAAACTTATATGATATTAATAATAATATCTTTTTAATTTGATTAATAAGTAGCTTAACGAGTTTTTCAGTATATCTTCAATAGTTTTTTTATGGTTTTTTTGCGTCAAATGGATAATTGTCAATGGTACTTTAAATTATTTTACAAGCGTCATAACTATTATATTAGCTGCAATTAACTGAAAGTGGAATTAATGCTCTAAATATTTCCTGTTTGTAGTATAAATTTGTTCACTTGCTAGACAATCAAATTATTTGGCATAATTGGAAAATAGTTTAATATTATATTTAATATTAATACTTAAATCTTTCAAATATTTTAGTTAGTAAATTAAATCTCATGTGTTCAGCCTGTTTGTGGTATAAACTACAGCACTTTCTAATCAAATGAATTTTGAACCATAATTGGGAATTAGTTTTCATTTTCGCGGCTACAAGTTATTGATAAAATTGCAAAAGCTTTCATTTGATATCAGAAATATCTTAATCCTCTTTTAGATATCGGAAATACTTCAATCTTCTATAAGATATTTTTGAGTCAAATAAGTAACCATAATTTTCAAAGCACAAAGACCAATTTATGAAGATATACCGAAAGGCTCGTTAAGCTATTTATTAATCAAATTAAAAAGATATTTGGTGCGCAGATCTCTTAATACTTTTGAACAGCTTCAACATTAATCTCCCAGTTCGACAAACAAGATTAAGATATTTTGCAAGCTCTGCTTTGCTTAATTAATGCTTTGCATCATTTGGAGCCAATGTCATTGGGTCAGTGATTTGAAATGATCTTGCGAATCAAACAAAAGACTCATAATCCAGTTTGAAATGAGTCTAATAATAAACTGGCTAATTACTCGACACGCATGTCGCCTTGAGAAGTTGCTAAAAATATTTGGCAATTGCTGGATTATAATGTTGGCAACTTAAAGCGCATTAAGTGTAACCATGACGCGCCTCACTGCGAGTATTTTGCATTGTTCTTGACCTTATCGAATCCAATTAAAGTCAATGCAATGCAGTGCGTGGCACAGTAGCCATCGCTGTTGCTGTTGTTATTGCTGTTGCCACAGTTGCAAGCTTCACTGAGCACAGTCTTTAAAGAGACAGAGAGCGAGAGAGAGAGAGAGGAGTGCGTTGTTGCATTGTGCTGTGAGATGGAGTGTGGCTAATAAGCCGCTTCCTTCGGGGCCAACTTTGGCCGTCAATCAGCTGTCGCCTAATGCCTGGTGATCGGTTGTGCCTAGCGCCTAATTGGATTATTATGAAACACACGGGGAGAGACAACAACAACAACAACAACATAAATCAAGCAAATCAGGCAAATCGAGTGTCGGACTTCGACTTCGACTTGGCTGCTGCGATTTGGACTTTCGCTTTTAGCTTTGTGGGCCATTGTGGGTGACCCAATACTCCTATCTCTCGTCTCGTCGCGCCACCCTCGCGATTCCTCAAATAAAAGCCAATCTCCAGCAGCCAATAAGCCAAATCACTGATCGCCAATTGACGTTGTCGCTATTGGCTTTAGTTGCTGCTGTTGTTGTTGTTGTTGTTGTTGCTGGCGCACCTGAGCCGCAACAAATGTGTCAACAATTTATGTTGTGCTCCTGTGGCGTGTGGGCAGCATGGAAGCTTGGAGTTTGGAGTTTGGAGCTCAAATCGTGGGCCGTTCTTTGTTCTGATTGTGGGTAAAAGCAAAACGAATTGTAATCGAAATCGAAATTGAAATTGGAATTTATATTTTTCGGCCATGCTCTCGTATATGTACGAGTAGTATACAAAAGGTCCATTCTATTGGGTCGCTGACATTGATAGATGAACGCTGTTGGGTTCATTAGCGCATAGTTTTTGCACCCACTGTAACCAAAGCATATGCTGGGTGCGGGCATTAGATAACCTAACCAACAACAGCCAGCGAAACAAGCCAACAAACCAAGTGGAGCAGCTCCACAACATGTTGCTGTTTCTGTTGCTGTAGTTGTTGTTCACAATTGTTGCTGTTGCTGTTGCTGTTGTTGTTTGTGTTATTGTGGCATGCTCAATAATTTCTGTGGCCTGTCATGTTTTTTGTGGTGGCTTCGTTGTCGTTTGGCTCTGACACCGCTGTAGACCTTTGTGGCACGATTTGTTGCAGCACATCCAGCACGAGACAAATATTGACACAATTTGTGGCAAGTTTTGGGGCTTGCCTCTCTCCCATCTCTGCGCTCAGTCAGTGAGTTATCGATCTGTGCCCCAAAACAGGGTTCAAATGCCGCTTAAACCGAACGTGCCTCATTTGCATTTTGAAAGTTAACTGGCTGAATCTGTCGTCGTTGCAGTCTCGTGCAGAAATTGGAGCAAAGGGCAATCGCATTTCCTCGCCTGGCTGCCACCACCTGCACACACACACACACACACACACACACACACACACACACACACACACACACACACACACACACACACACACAACATAGGCACACTCTTTGACGTTAACAGTAATCACTGCTTTGCCTGACAGCCACTATTTTTTGGGACCCGCTTTGCGGTCATTAATTGGCTGACGCCAACACCTACGGCCACACTGTCAGTTGACTGGGTCTGGGGCTGACGCTGAGGCTGAGGTGTGTCAATTTGGGGGCCATGTGTTCTCGACAGGCGCTAATTATCGCCTCTGCACAGCCGGCGGCTAGCGGCAGGCGGCGGCGGGTTGCTCAGGTCCGTCGAGAGCCCATTTGAATTAATTTTCCAAACCAATTTTGGCCACACACTCTTCTGTAGCTGTGTAGTCGCAGCTTTAACTTGGCCGGTCAAACTAGCGTATTATTTTCAAATTAACTGCCAACTCGATTGCGCACACGCGGCGTATGCGAAATAAATCACTCATGCGCCACGTTGCGCCTGCACCACATACAGAGCGAACAGTCAAGACAGACAAACAGACAGACAGACATAAAATAACTTCAATTGCGCCTAGACAATTCAATTTGCGAGACAGTCGCAACTCGCGACAGACTTGCGATGCAGTCACCATGATTAGAGTGAGACCCAAAAAGTAACAACAATGAAAACCGACGCCAGCGTCGCCGTCTTCGTTGTCGTCGTCGTCGTCGTGCGCAACATTTAACAAAGTGCTTGCCATAATTTTGGCGCTATCGCCAGCTAAATATCGACAGCAATGATCGATTGAACTTTGGCTGAGAACATTGCAAAATCGCAAACAAACTCACACACACAAAAGGCCGATTGCATTTAATGCATTTATTTTATGGTCAACGCCAAGTTTTTGTTTCTCTAATTTCAGCATGTGTTCCATCTGATTTGTGTTCACTGTCATGGAACACGCAATTGTTTATTTTTTTACGATTTTTCTCTATATATGCATTTAAAATTATGACTTTGCTCTGACCCGCGGCGTGTCTGCCAAATAAAGATACATTTATATCTTTAAGAAGTCGCGCTTCAAAGAAGCCGCGTTAATTAAGCATTACACAACACTTGTATCGATGTAAGCGACGTGTTTGAAGTGTAACTGATAGCGCAACAGTAGCGCACTTATTATTTCACCTACAGTTAAACAAAACTCTATAAAATATTGCATGCTTTTAGGCGCGTACGTTTAATTACGTGCAGCGCTTGAAAGTATGCAATAAAATTGTGTTGCTGCTGATAGCAGAGCCAACACGTAAATTGTGACTAAGTTAAGTGCCCTGTTAAGTGTTTGCAATCTTCATTGGCAATAATTCAGTTACGACTGATTACCTGGAAAACGAAATAATTGACCAAGGTTCTTAATTCAGCTCCATATAGTCATCGAGCCCCTCTAATCGATAAGAGCGATAAGCAGCGCCAATTTCATTATCAATTTGTTTGGTTTCCGTATGGAAATAGGTAGCAAATGATTTTTGATGAATTCTGGATTAGTCACAGCTGCGTTTTGCGCAGTGCAAAACAAACACAAAGCCGTTGTTCTAGTATATCACTCAAAGGTTAAACGCCCTGTGTCAACAGGGCGAGAGAACAGAAGAGCAAGAGCAAACAACAACAAACAAACAAAGCTGCTTCTCACTCACACTATTTTATACCTCAATCAGACTTGCCACGCTTGCGCACGCTCTCACTCTCCCGTTCTCCCGCTGCATGAGTAAGCTGAGAGAGAGAGCGAGCGCACACGACGCTCTCTCGCTTCGCTCACATGTCTGGTTGCCGGCTGCTGCCATTGTGGCTGTCATTCAGCCAACTTCAAACGAGTGAAAACCGCCGACGCGTGCAGACGTACGCGCAGCTTTGTAGCGTTTAGCGTTGACAGCAACAACAACTACGACAACGGCGCGTGTGCAAATTAAATACCCCTCCCCATCGTACATCGTAGTTTAAAGATCGAACCGTAATGCAAACGAATTTGTCATAAAAGTACGAAATACGCAAAAATACAAACGAAAGCAAGAGCCGAACAAATAAATACTAAAAAAAACAAAACCATGCTAAACTTTCGCCTGTTTTGCATACGTGTGAATCGATTGCAATTGCCGCGCACTCTCAACGAATAGTTTACACCCGACTCCCACACACACACACATACACAACGACATTCAGTTATAAAGTGCAACCCCCAAAAGAGAAAAAAAAAAGTTCAAGTGTCGTCCAAAGTGGACAAGGAAGTTCGATAGCCAGGTTCAAATGTTATGCCAACAACAACAACAACAACGACAACTACAACAGCAACAAATCGCACTACAACAAAAGTTGCATTTAATTTGCACAAATAACGACTGTGAATTACAATAAAATAAAAAACGGTAAACAACAACACATAAAAGCAACAAGTTTTAGTTGTTGTTGTTGTTGTGCTTGTAGCTCAAATTGGATTTCGCAATATTGGATACCGTGGATCAGCTGAAAATGGTATTCGGCGGCAGATTTCGCATCAGAAGGTAAACGATAAGACAAAAATAATATGATAATAAATCATACAGTATAATAATTGCATACGAGTATTTATTTAGTATACAAATATACTATCTGTGTGTTTGTGTGCGACTCTCTATAGAGTTGATGGTTGAGTCATGGAAACCAGGAAATTCTACTAGCAGATCCAATTAATTAATTAATTTAACTGGGCGCAGTGAAAAGCCTCTAATAAGCATACAAGCGACAGTTTCTCAAGATATTTAACTGGCATCGAGTAATTGCACTACTTCATGTCTGTGTCGGCTAACTTCAGTGTGACCATATTTAGCATGTTCATGGCGAGCGACTCGCTAATGACAACAGTTGGCTCCGGGTTAACTTATGCGCACATATACACAGATACATACAGAGAGGAGATACACACTCATACATACATACAGCTGCTGCTGCTAATAGCTGTTCACAGCTGTTGCTTGAACCATTTGCTAACCGATCTTTAACTTAGCAGCCACAGCAGCAGCAACAGCAGCAGCAGCTCCCTTTTGTTGCATGCCACTTGCCAGTTAAAATGACTCGGTTTTAACATACACCAATTTCCCTCGTAGGCGGCAGGTGCAAGAGTAGAAGAAATAAGAAATTAAGAAAAGAAAAGAAACCTTTTTCTGCGGTGCGGCGCACGTTTCCTGCCTGACAATCAAAATGCCTGAGAGCATAAATTTTGCAACCTTTTTGTCAGACACGCGCCGAATAAATTCCCAGTGATTTTGCTGACAGACTGACTGACAATCAGACAGTCATTTGCAGTCTCTCAGAGTCTTGCATGCATGTGAGCTAAACTGACTTTCAAATGTGCGCAAAGAGTCTATAATTTTATTATCAGACTTGCTGAGATCTTATCGATTTTGCTTTTATTTTCTACATTTCTTTTTGCACACACAATGAAAGTCTTTGTTTAGCGGTAGTAAACTGGCCAAAACCGGTTCTAGCCCTAACAACCGGTCACCCTTAGCAACGCACCCTCAGAAATATGATACACCCCCACCAAGTGTAGCAGTCACCCTCAAGTCAACTAGCAAGTGGTTGGCATGAAACCTGCGCAGCTGTTTACGCTGACGAAAGCTAATTGCTATGACGGCCAGTGCAAACAATACCAATTGGAATTCCTTCTTGGCAATGCACTTAAAACTTAAAGCCTTCTTCAATCGACTGCGATTTCAATGAAATTGCATTTTTTGCAGATTCATCAAATAAACAATTGAGCTCACGGAATCAACAATAAACTACTTTAATTACAGCGTCAGCTAATGCAGCTCGTTCACTGCCACCCTCATTTTTTTTTAGTGGGGTAAAAATCCACATCAAAGTAAAATTAATTTGTTTGCGTTTACAAAAAATAGGGAAAAACGTCGCTTTTGTTTTTGGGGCTTCGCACGAATTTCGACATAAATAAAATATGTGAAAAAGAATTCGCTGCTTATGGTGAAATGCTAACGAACCACGAATTTCATTCGCAGCATAAACAAATAATCA
The DNA here is from genome assembly GCF_023558435.1 of Drosophila sulfurigaster albostrigata. Taxonomy (NCBI): domain Eukaryota; kingdom Metazoa; phylum Arthropoda; class Insecta; order Diptera; family Drosophilidae; genus Drosophila; species Drosophila sulfurigaster. The sequence goes on from NC_084883.1 coordinate 32,419,261, forward strand.
ATAAAAAAACAGAACAGAAAACTTAAGGAATGAAGAACTGATTTTACAACATGTTGAAAATCACTTTGTGGCAATAGAATTTTGGTTTACGAGACTCTGGAATTGAAATTAGTCTGACCTTCGCGGCATCGCGTCAAACGGAAACAATTTGGAATTGATTTGTGCCCGAGCCTGTGCCATTTCGTAGGGCCGCAATGTTTATTATTGTTTTCTTGGCCACTACACTAAACAAATCAAACAATCAAACAATAAACGTTTATTGTGCCTGAGCATTTTACATGGCCAATCGATTCGATATGTATCACGTGGGAGTGCAAGACTAGCAGATACTCTTTAACTCAACTGCTTCTCTCTCAGCTGTTCGATCTTTATGAAAGTTTACTGTTGCTAAGACCTAATTTTTGTTAATTACTGTTTATGGGGGGATATAAGGAGACATTTTATTGCTTCCTTCTGCCATTTCGCAGGGTATTGAAAATACTTAAATACTTCTTCCCCACTTTTGTCGGCGCCTCACGGACTTACGAAATGTGGAAATGTCAAGACTTTTCAATTAGCGCCTTTGCTGCTCTATAAAATTGATTGTTCTTGATGTTGAATACAGATCAATCTCTTTGAGATATGGCAAATTTCCGAAATGTTTAAACGGGTTTTTTTTTGTCTGTTTCGTTTTTTTTTTTATTTTTCTCTCTCGATTTCTGTTTGTGTTGCGTTTTTGCGTTGTCGTTTTCAGTTATTTTCGGTGGCATGCCAAAAAAATATTTTGTGTGGTATAAACAACACTTGAACAAATACAAATTAACATGCATTTCAATTGCAGTTCCAACAACAATATATAAAAGTTTTAACAATCCGGCGACACGCGGCAATTATTCAGTCTTAATTAAAATGTATAAAAATTCCATTTCTTTAATCAACGCCTGACAAATTGACAATTGAAGCGCTTCATTTAAATATCGTACGCGTAATCGTTTTATATTTATTCACAAGTAAAAACTCAACAAAAAGCATTTTCGGCATTTGCGGAAATTGACAAAAAATCAAGAAGCAGCAAAACCATTAAAAACTAAATGCAGCTGCTACACAGCGCGAAATTAGCCAACATAATAAAAAGTAAAAAGAATTGTATAAATATATTTGAAATTTCTCGCAGTGTAGCCCCCAGCGGCCTGTTAAATAACAGAGTTCATTAGACCGATCGAAATGTTATCGAAAATTTGTTAAACATGCCGCTTACCGATCGCATCGATGTTGATGTTGTTTTTTGTTTTTGCTATCTGGTTTGAGCTTTGGCTTCAATTAATCAATCAATCAATAGGCCAATCGTTTTTTTGCTGCTGCTGTGCCAGTTCTGTATTATGATAATTAGACGCGAGCGTCATAAAAGCCACAGAAATAAAACGTGAAACTGCTCAGCATGTTACCTGAAAATGTGCCTCTAATGAATGCCCCTCCTCCCCTTCCCCTCTCCATCATCGAGTTTTAGTGTACGTGTTAAGTTCTGGATTATCCATGCGACTGAAAATGTCATTGTACCCGCGGGCACACGATATGCAAATGCGCTTCCCCAAAGCTCCATCCACATTATCGTAGCGTAGAACGTAGAACTCCCCTTTAAATGTCACACACACACTGACACACACACACACACACAGTCGCAGGTGAAGTGAACCCAACCGAACCCGTCCGAGCATTGAAACAAAAGCAACCCACATTGTATATGAACATATATTTGTACTTTACACAGTTGTTCCTACTCTATATATCATTGCATTCTAATTGTAATTTGTCTTTTTTTTTGTTGTGCTCCATATTTACGTAGTTACTTTCCCAACTTATCTGAAAGTGAACGGCGCACAGAGAATATTCAGTCAGACGAACAGACAGACAGACAGACGAACAGAGAGTCAGGCAGTCAGGCAGTCAGCGAACCATCAAGTCTCGCACTCGCTGTGCTCGGTATTTGTATCTACACAATAGCCCGGGGAATACGCGAGCACATTATTCATGCATATTCTGAAACAAAAAAGTCAAATGAAGCTAAATGAGTGCAGCGACAAAACAAAAGCTTTGTACATATATTTTAAGCCTGAGCTGAATTCTGTATGCTCTATAAAGAAATTCTAAATTACGTAGACAAACATATCATAAACACGATTCGACTTTAAAAAGTATCAATTTGGAAGCTTCCGTTTGCTCTTCACTTAATCAAACAAACTTATCTTCATTGCAATATTTTAAAGCTTTTTCCAGGAATATCCCAATCTTAACGCTTTTATATGATTCTCGAAGCCATAAAATCGCATATCGCAAATAAAAAATATATTAACAGATTTCCTGCTAGTGAAGAAACACTAAAAGTCTTAATGGACAACAAAATGTCACAGCTATAAATCTAATCGCGTTAACAAATAGTAAAACGAAGAGCTAATTAAATTTGAGTTTTAAATCCTGTTTCATTCAAAATGTTAACACAATTCTCTAGACAAATTCTATATGCTCAAGATACAAATGTGTATCTTCAGCTTACCATATATATACATAGTGTCTGCAGCTACCCACATGCCTCGAGGGCCACTCAGGGCTGTAGATTGTAATTACAGCAAACGGTTTACATTCTACAGAAAATCGTGTAGATAAAGTTGCGGGCCCAAGCCAAGCCATGGCCTTAAGCACCTGCAGCAGAGCAAGAATATCAACAACAACTATGACTACGGATACAAAAACATTAGCAAGTTCAAGTCGAGCGGGCAGACAAAGTACCGCAAAAGTTAAACAAATGTAGCAACAACAACAACAACAACAACGCACAGTGACAACAGAAAAAAAAACCAAAACGAAGAGGAAAAAGAATGAGGAAACAAAAAGGGCAACTGAAGAAGAAGCGGCAGGTGAGCAGCTGAGAACATTTGTAGCGTAGGCTCTTGCGACATACCAGTAAAAAAAAGATACAAAAATAGATGTGTTGGTCAGGTCTAAAGGCTAGTTTAGCGACAAGGTCAACTCTGAAACTGAGAATCTCTTATAGAGATATAAGCTGAGGGGGGGTTTCAATTAGCTGCAAAATTAATGAAGAAACAATGCTAAACGCTCCAGTAACCTCCGGCAAATGGTGCGCAACTTCCTTTTCTTGAGAGTCGTGGCCAAAAGGCGAACCACGCAAATCATTAAGAAATCCAAACAGAAAAATTTCACAAATTAACTTTATAACACGAAAATTTCTCGCACGAGCAGCGCGAGCAATAAAAATAAAAAATAAAAAAAACGCTGCTGCGGGCCCAGAAAACGACAAGAAAACATGCTCCAATGAGAGAGATACACTCGACTCTACAAGAAGAAGAAGAGTATTCATAATTATTATGAGCTGAAAAGTGGCCAAAAGGTAAATATGTTCGGCTTCCTGTTCGGGGTTAACTGTTCGCTACTGTGGAAACCACATATGAGTACAGCGCCATCCATCGATCGATCGTTGGCTGTTTGCTGCTTCTTCTGCGTCTTGGGTTGGGACTCGGACTTGTGCCAAGCACGAAAATTGCTTTGACACAAAAATAATAATAACAACAACCACAAAAAAAAGTGCTCTTTAGTGGGTCACGCGCGTCATGACGAGACAGTCAGAGAGACGGACAGACAGACGGACGGACGGACGGTAAATGAAAACCCTCGGCCAGCGGCCAGCCCACCCAGCTGATAAAATCAAAAAACATGCGCAAAAAACAAAAACGACACAAAAAACCAACCAAAAACCCAAATTAAAATCAGAGCAGGCAGCACTTGCCTCTGACTAGGGCTCTGACTATAGCTTTGAGTCGCGGGGTCTGAAACTGGGGCTGGGTTTCCCGGCACAACGCGCATGTTTAAATTGTGTTTGCCTAATTTGCTGGCTTTTGTTTTCGTTGTGTGTGTGTGTGTTTTTTTTGTGTTTTTGGCCAAAATGTAATGCAATTAACATTTTTTATATATATAGTGCTATATAGTATATGTATTGCTATTTAAACGCAACAATTTCACAGTGCCCTGGGAAGGTTGGTTGTGCGTATCTCTGTTTTTAAGCAATGTAATGCTCGTGAAATATGTAATTGAATGGGGTTTTCATTTGGATTGGGCAAGCTTTAACTACATGTTGTTTGACTTGCCTTGATGGCAGATCAGCAAAAAAACACAGATTTAAATTATAGATTTATCTAAGTCGAGTTACTTAAGCTTAATTGAATTAAAATCACCTGCGGTCTTATGAAACTTTTAACTAGATTATTAGCTACATATAAATTAGATAATGTAGTAGGACGTGTGCCTACACACACATACATACATATACTTTAACTCGATGCTCTCTCGGCTATCCGAACTCTCTCTCTCTCTCGATATTGACTCTCATTATCATTTCTCTCATATCACATTCTATGTTATACATATTTAAGCTATACAGTCAGTCTTGATCGAGCAGCAGAATAAATCGGACGCTAAAATACAATTAGTGTTGTTTCTTTAACTACCACAATAAGGATGTTTGAGTTAGATAACTTTCAAGTGCAGACTTTTATTATTTGTTCACTGTCTAACTATAATGCGAATTTCAGCTGAATCGATCGTTGTTTAATATTTATTTATTTAACAACTATAGTCAGTCATATCCTTATCTCTGCTGCAAGTTGCAGTTAATGCTTTGAAGTCTAGGTTAGTTTATGGCCTACATTTAACCATTATTTATCTACACAGTAAATTACTCTATCAATTTGATAGCCAATTTTAGATTAGCAAGCATATACGATCATTATCTAATCACGCTAAAAGTTTCAGTCAAATTCAACGTGATTTCAAGTATCATTTTTAAAGTGAAACAAATACAATGTTCACGGCTTTTATGCAAATTTATTGAATTGCTCGCATTTTACCGCTGTGACTGGGTTAGAGGGCTTATTTGATTTGTGGCATGGGTTTTTTTTTGCGCGTTGCTGTTTTTATTTTGTCAATGCAATTACAAGCGCAAATAATTTTTGGTCATGCAATCCGTTGTGTATACTTTGGAATTCGTCATTTGTTTTTTTGAGTTGGGCCTTTGTTTTGGTCACGTTACTCTGCTGTACACCCCATCCAAGTCCATATCTTTTTGCATGTCCGTTTGTCAGTTTGTCTTCTCCTCTAATGACCAAGTCGATAACCGCAATCGCAACGCAATCGTCGATCGGGCGTGGCCAGACGAGATTTCAACGCGAGACACTGTCAATGAACTTGGACTGTTTTTTTTTTTGTTTTTTTTTTGTGTTTCGTTGTTTTTGCTCAGCGCTACGTGCTCGCAATTATTCTTGGGAGACAGAACATCAAATACCAGAAAAAAAGGGCCAGAAATTGACAGACGTTTTGCATAAATTGAAATGGGAGCTAAAAAAAAACACAAAAACAAAAACAAAAGACTGAGGCTGATGCTACCGAAATTACAGTTTGTGTTCGAGTTGCGCAATGTATTTCAATATTGAAATGAAACATTTTATGTGATCTACGTGAGGCAACAGAGTTCGGACATGAAACTGACACTGAGACCAAGACTGAGACTGAGAAAGAGAACCCGGCAACACTTTGAGGCCCATAAAGTGCCGTTAGAGGAGAGCTTTAGCTTTAGCTGAGTGGAAATTCAATTAGTGACACCCACAAGACAACGCAAAAGTTCTGACGCACTTAATGGACATCATCATTACAAAAGCAACACAGACACACACACACACACATACAGTTGACACACTCACACTTAGCCGTAAAACTTAAAAAGCAATTTAATTTTATTACGAGTATGAAACTCAAATTGACACCAAAAAGAAGAAATAATAAAAAAAAATCAAGCGAATGCGATCACTTCCATTTGGAGTCAATTACGAGCCTGGGAATCTTTTTGGGAGAGTGTCAAATCGTCATCGAAAATATATATTTTCGAATCAATTTAATTTGATTTGATTTCTGTGTGACAATTGTGCGACTATTTTTGAAAGTCACAAAACCAAAATGTGTCCGACTCATTGCCAATGCTGAGTGTGTGCCAGTAATAAGGGGAAATAGAAGCATTTCAAATCAAATTGTGCATTATGCATATTAAATGCTTTCACTTTCGTTTCCAAAGTTCGACAACTGCTGCCCGCCTGCAATTGGGCTGTGTAAGTGTCCCTAAACAAGCGTTAGATTCACTTTTTTTTTTTTAAAGCTGCAGTTGCAGTTGCACACGCATGCGAAATGGGCGTGAAAGCAGCAGCAGCAGCAGCAGCAGCGTTTGCCTTGAAAATGAAAGCAAGCTGTGCAACAAAGAGCTAACGAGAATTGAGCTGAGCTGAGCTGAGTTGTATTGTGCCCCTCCATTTCTCCCATTTCCCTGCTAATCAGCGCCATTTGTTGGCCTAGTCGATTAGCAGTCGGAATGAAAACGAAAGCATTGGGCCACAATTGAAATGCAAAGCCAGCTGCAGTGTTAGCTGTATCTATGAATGTATCTATAACTGCGTGTACTCACATCGCGTTTGTATGTGTGTGTGTGTATCTATGACGTGCCAGAGAGTTGAGCCATTGTCAACAAGTCAACGCGTCGTCTGCCTTGTGCTCAATCATTATGATTGTTATTGCTATTACTATTGCCAATTGCAATTGCATGTTGTAAGTACACAAAATAAATGTGTATGATCACATGCACTTAGCCAGAGCTTATGGCACGTTAATAACCAATAAATGACTCTGTGGCTAGACAACAGACTGAGACTGAGACTGAGACTGAATCTGAGATTGTTGACTCTCTCATTTAGTCAGTCAGTGAGTGAGTTGGTCTGTGCTTCGTGATTGATTCTCACAATGCAAATGAAATGCAATCAATGTGAACACTTTTTGCAGTTTGGCGATCATTATTATGCGTCCAAGTTCGCGTCCGACTCTCGTTGCACATTTTGCTTTCGTACGTGGCCAACAACGACAGCTCAAGGCCGGCAGTCTGGAGCCAGTCGAAGTCGGAGTCAGAGAGAGACTGACTCTTTGTCGATTTGTCTGCTTTTGTCTCTCTGTCTGTCTGTCTGTCTGTCTGTCTGCCTGACTGCATAATACAACAAAGTAAAAAGCGCCAACTAAGCGGCGAATATTGCTTTTTATTTGCTGTTTTGCTGCTGCTGTTCTCGATTGCATGACGAATTACCTGGCAAACAACAAAGAAAATGCCACTGCCACAAAGGTCCCCAGACCCTAATCCCAATTGTGGTGGCTATGGGCTGACCACAAATATGCAACATGCAACATGCTGCATGCATCCTGCAGCGTCTTCAACTCGGCTTGTTTTGCATCACGTTCTTCAGGGAAAACAATTTTCAATCAGAATGCAGCCTGGGCCCAAACTCCAATTTGCAATTTGCTAGCTTAACTTAGCTTACCTCTCTGATGGGGCTGCCAATTTGCAATTGCCGCCGAAATGAAATGCAAACCTAAGCTGAACAAAAAAAAAACAAATTCCACAGTTCACCAACAATACGCTGGCCATAAATAAAATGAAAAGCAACGACAACGACAACATTCCTGCAATGCGATGCCAACTTCTGCTGCTACTATTTTGTTGTTGTACAATTTATATATTTACATTTTTTTGGGTCAGCCGCACTGCATAAATCAGACAACAAAACACAACACCACCAAGCAACAACTTACAACAACATTTATAAAAGCCAATATGTCAGGCATGCGTCTAATTTGTTGGCTAATCAGCAGTCCCGAAAATTTCTTTGTCTAAATGGAACGGCGCCAGTTTGTTTTGGCTTCATGTTGTCGTCGTCGTCGTCGTCGTTTTAGATCTTCATCTCCTGCTCTTCCTCTTATACATCATCATTGTCGTCATCATCATCATTATCTTTGTGATCATCGTCAACTTTGTCGCTCTCTTATAAATCGTTCATACTCGAATTATGCCATTTATTTTTAGTCTTCCCAAAAAACTGAGCTAGTTTCTGGCATCTATGTTTTACGTGCCGCATGCCACATGCCACAGCGACGTGGAGCAAATCGTTTAACTTGACTCATTACACAATTCAATTAAATGTTGATAAGCAAATTGCAGTTGCATCTTATCGCACAACTCAATTGACCTTGTCAACTGGAAAGAGCACAAGTGTTTTTTATGTGATTTGCATTTCAAATTGAAAATGAAAATCAAAAAAATGTAATAGTTTCATTTAGTAAACGACATTCAAGTTATTCGCGTGATGCAGCAATTTATCAAGCAAAATACACTTGACAAAATGTCTTGGCAATAATAATTAACGAACATATTTTTGGAGATACTAAAAGAACTTTTTGGAGTATTAAAAATAATATTGATAATTGTTAAAGTTGTTTGTGTATGTGAATTAGCGAAATTTGCTTGAAGGATAAATAAAAGATGATTTGTAGATATTCGTTAATTGTTTGTCAAACAATGATTCGATGGGAATTTGTGTGCTAAAGTTAATTAAATTAGAGACACAAATAATTATTATAAAAGCGTATATAAATATCTATGCAAATGTTAATTTAATTAGAGACTTAAATAATTATTATAAATTTGTTGTATATAACTTTAATACAATCCAATATTCAAATATTATATGTTATCTTATCTTTAACTCATCTAGTATTTAATTGTGATTTAATTAACATTATAGCATATTTATGCATATCGTGCCATAAAACAATACCTCTTTATAACATTTGTGATTAATTTGCTGGCATTGTTTTCTGCCTTTAAATATTTTTCCCACATTTATTTGTTCTACTCGCAAAGTAACTCCCATTATTATCTAGTTTGTCATGCTAAATATGCTTTTTAGCAAGGGCATTCCCAGTTCGTTATTTAATTATAAGAGAACACACATTTCCCTGTCTTTTTGTCATATGCTCAATATTTTGTTGCTTACATTGAGGAAAATGAGGAATTGCGTCGTTTTCATCGAGTATCTCGTGGATCGTCACGGGGCAGTATCTCGATTTCAAATTCATTTTGAAATACAAATTTCAGTTCGTTTTGTTCAATGAAAAGCAACGGATAATTTCGGCAAATTTCGCGCGTTGTATTTATAGTAAATTGTTTAGATTTTGTGAACGGTTTGTTTTGAGCAGAAAAGCTACACAAAATAATATTTAAATGAAACGATGTCGCATTGGTGCCAAAACTTGGGCTTTAGGTAATCGTGGCAAATGTATTTTTATGTATTGTTGCGATTATGCAAAAACTTTAAATAGCGACAAAATAATGAAATAAATGACGTCATTGGCGCTTTGACTCTGCGCAATTTGGGGCACATGGGAAAAGCGCGAGTGAGACGAGCTACGCGTGTTTCCTAGCTACAAGCATAGTAAAATGTATATATAGCAGAAGCAGATATATATATGTATATACACTCAAATCATGCCATATACGCAGCTCTTTTTAATTGCAGCGCGCCAATTTGGGCAATGCAACAGCAGCAGCAACAACAGCAAACAGCAACAACAACCTTGAAAATGCAATCAAAGCCAAATCTTGATCTCGTTTTTTGATTTGTTGTTTGTTGTCTTTGCTGCTGTTGTTGTCTTGTTGCTGTTTCTGTTGCTGTTGCGAGTACTTAATTGCGTTTATTTTTTATTCATTTGCCAGACTTTTGCTCTTGGCATTCGCAGTTGCTGTTGTGCTGTTGCTGTTGCTGCACGCGAGCAACATCAAAACCCAAATGAATGCCAAATGTGCAGCCAATTTTGGGAGGCGACGACAAAAGGCAGCGAGCAACGCTTCCTGTCCTGCAACAAGCCAGCAACAAGCAGCAACCATCGAGCAGCAACCATCGAGCAGCAACCAGCAACCAGCATACCCATCCTCGCTTGCAATGCAACAAGTGTATGTGCTGTCGTTGCTCTTTTATTATTATTTTTATTATAAAAATGCCGCCGTTGTGTTGCACAGTCACAGTCACAGTCGCAGCGAGTTCGTTGTACACATAAAAATTGCTTTGACTCAGCGCAGCGCAGCAACTATTTAGGGCCAGAAGGAGGAGGAAGGAGTAGGGAGAGGAGTCACGAGACAGAGGAAAGGTGGCAGGCATCGAATGTCATGGCTGCTGCCGCAGCAATGGAGGCACAAAAACAATTTCACGCTTTGCCTGCCCCAAACAGCCGCATCGCATCGCACTCGCCAGAGAATTATGTTTATGGCATTTTCTGCTGTTGCTGTTGCTGGTTGTTGTTGTTGTTGCTGGAAAAACGCCCACCAAATGACCAAACGGGGCTTGGAGGCAGGCATGAGGTTCGCTGATGATGATGGTCGGATCGGATCGGATCGGATCGGATGATCGTCGAATGGTGGTCGATGGTGATAATCGGCCTGTGATCGTCATTATTTTTGTAACGTTTTATCAATAAACCGTTAATTATCAAGCGCCTAACGTTTGCCAACTGGCAACTTGCAACGCTTGCAACGTGCAACTGCAATTGTTGTGTTGCCTCCAAACAATACGCGGATGTATTTTAACTCTTTTTCCTCTCGCTATCGCAGTCGGAGTCGCAGTCGGAGTCGCAGTCTCAGTTTGCCGTATTATCCACACACAAAGCTAGGAGTGGCACTCATCACATACAAATCGCAAGCTCTTGGGGCCAACGTTCGGTTTGCTTGGAACAGCTCGCCACACGTCCACGTCCAAGGTTTTGTAAACAAAGCCAAAAGCTCTCGGCGTGGGTGTGGGCTTGCGTTTGCTCTTGCTCTTGCTCTTGCTCTGGGTCTCCTTCACTCTCCCAGTTGCCGCCTCCCCCACTCCCCACTCCCTACTCCCCCTGTCACTCGCCTAGTCTCCAATCTGGGAACTCTTACTCTTATGGCGCTGATTTGTTCGTCTGGGTGTTCCGCTCCACAAACCTTCGCCTTTGCCTTATTGGCCAGCAAATTGCGTCGAAAAATCAACAAAATAAACAATTTAAGGCAGCCAAATTCAATATTTACCTATTTAAATACCCTAACAGAGAACCATTTGTGAGATTATCGCTGTTGATTTTAAGAGGAGCGGTATTCTTATGGCTGATGTAAGGCTTACCTAGGCATTTTTGGTAAAATTCCGCATTTTACGGCCATAGGTTGAAAGTAACCGAATAAATCTTTAGGTAAACCAAAGGCAGTTCAATTCTTAGATTTGAAAAGATTTAATAATATGTGCAACACTTTTTATAGTGAAAAAAAACATAACTGAAACAATTTTAAAAATAAGTAAAGGTTATTACTATACCTATGGTTTTGTTCTATATTTAGAGCAAAGATTGATTTTAGGAATTTTCCTGTTTTACTATAAAGTTTATAAATTCTTTAATTTTTTGGTTTTCATTCAAATTTGAATTCTTGAATGAGAAAACGATTTCCCTCATTTTTAGCTCTAATTTAAGTAATAATCAAGAGCTTCATATAAGATTCATCTTTATTTCACATAAAAATGTTTAGGTATATGTTGTTTTTTGTTTTTCATTTTAAAAAGTGTCGCACGCGACATTTTTGTTAGAGAAATACCCATAGATTGTGTATTTCCCACTAAACAAAAAAATACTATAAATTAAATGTAATTTTTTACAATTAAAAACAAACATGTATCATATTTCCATTTAAAACAAATCTTGTTAATCTAAACAGCATATCAGATTTCCTTCGAAAAGCTGCTCATTAGTTTCCCCGCTCAATAATCACCAAATCGAATTGCGCAAGATTTCTACTGTATACACACACAAATTTACAAGGAAATAGTTAAAGAATGCAAAATGTACTCATAACTCTGAAAACAATCTGACATTCTTAATAGCATATCAGATGCCTAAGCAACATGTAGATTTCGTTCAAGGAAATGTGTCTAAAATGTGTGTTGGGAAATCAAAGTTAAGTTCGTAGATAAAACGATCTAAGATGTGTGGCATACTCTCCATAGTAGTAGTAAAAATCTGAGCTATGACTTGTAGAATTCAGTCGAGTTCTTTTTGCTTAGTTTTGATTACCTTCTCAGATATATCCATTCATGGAAATTATTATTCTTGGTCCATTGTTTATTTTTGCACACAGTTCTTGAGTGTTTGTTGGCCTTGTGACGTCAGCTGTCCAGTTATGTGAGTGGTTACATTCATGCTTAGAACACTCGTGTGAGTAGTGTGAGTAGTATGAGTAGCATTCGTTCCCTGTCGAGTCATAGAACCAACAACACACATTCGTCTGCCGCGCTTTGTTTGCTTTTCGGCTGTGAAGCGCGTGACATAGAAAACAACTGGAGTGCAGCCCCAGTCACCAAGTAAACTAAACACATACACACACACATACATATATTCACACTCTCACATACACATTGATACATACACAGTTTCAATGTTGATACAACAACCCGGGGGCAATGCCTGACTATGAATCTGACTCTCTGAATGCGACTGCGACTGCGACTCGAGAAATCGATCAACAATCGATTGCCATTTGCTATTATCGAATGAAACCTGCTCTTGGTATTGGACTTGGACTTGGCGTGAGAATTCTTTGAAGTTGTCTAATATTCCCTTAGCTTCACACTCGGAGATTTGCATAAATAATCGGCAACAGATGCAAATTGGTTTGCTCATGATATCACTGCGATCGATTGTGATTGGCATTCATTAATTACAGTCTGACTCGATCGAGTCTCAATCTGAGTCGGAATCGTAGCGGATTGGATCACAGTTAATGGCTACCATCTGGCATTAACCTTGATTGATTTAAGCATGAACTACATCAATAACTCGCATAACTATTGTGTCTAGTCTAAATCGGTTTTTTGGCATTGTTTCAACTTTGTTCTTTGGGCGCGACACAGCAAACAATGCAAGCGATTGTTTCTTGCTTTCGCTCTTGTTTTTGTTGCTGCTCTAAATCATTAATATGCTAAAGGTCAACAACGATAACAACAACAACAACAACAGCAACAAGCTGTGCAATTAACTGGCACATACTGCTGCTGTCGTCTACATAAATACATCAACTTGCCGGACGGACGGACAGACAGACGGACGGACGCACCATCCATCCATCAATCTCTCACTTTCATTCCATAGGAATGTACTTGTACCCCGCACTCGCACTTGGGGTACTCCACATTAAGCTGTTGTATCTGTTTATGTATCTTCGTACATGTACATGTACATATATCTGTATCTGCAGCTGTGTATCTTTGCATCTGTATCTGTGTAGTTGACACGACCATCGTCGATCATGCGTCGACGAGTGTTGAAATATCAAAATGTCCATGATGTTGATGAGGTTCAGTTGTTGTTGTTATTGTCACTGACTTTTTATATTATATATTGTATTTCGTTTTTTACTTATTTTAGTGCCAGTCTCTGACATGTTTCACTGATGAGCTCACAAACATTTTACATATCATCACTTTACACACTGAGCTCTATACTGCAGTTCTTTCATGATATCATATGACTTTTACGATTATATGAATAAATATAGAAATTGCATTCAGAACTTGCAATTGACAGCTAATGAGCCAGATGATGAGCTTAATTTTGTTTTGAATAATAGTTAAGCTGAAGCTTCGGACAACTTAATAGCACACTTAACACATCATCTGTTACTAGCAATTGAGAACACGATGGGTAGAGAGATGAAAGATATCTATAAATATCAAATGATTAGCAAATGGAGAAAAGAAATGAGCAAACTGAAAACATGACGAGGCAATAGGAAAGCAAATAGAAGAGGAAAGAAGATTTAGTTTGGGGAATAACAACAAAATATAGAAAAAAACAAATAAATATATTTTCACTTACAATTCAAATTAAAATGAAAACCAAAACAGTTTTAAATTATTTTCAAAGAGCAAATCAAAATACGATTTCACTTATAAAACCAAAACGAAAACAGTTTTAAATTATTTTCAAGCTGGAAATTAAATCAAGCTGCTCGCTGACAATAAGATTGATGTGTTCAATTTCCATAATAGAATTGGCATACTAATACCGTTAGAAAGAATATTCCACTGAGCCATAAATAAACTCAGCAAGACTGAAATTTCTACAAAACAATTTCAATTTGCAGTTCCGCAAGACTTCTCTCTATATATCCAGAAATTAATTTCCATTTCAAAGCAATTCACTTTTATTATGCCAGTACTCATCCTGCTAAAACTAGAAACAAAATTATGAATTCTACTCTTCACGACTGGAACATAATAATTCAAGTAATAACTCTTAAAATAAATGTACTGAGAAGTCGCTGCTTTAACCTTTGCTTGCGCTGAGCACTTTTTCTGTCTCACAAATTTCATTGGCAATTTAGCAGTTTGTCTTTTGTCTTTTATCTAAGCTGAAGCCCGGATCTACACTTCAATGTGACAAAGACGAACACGTTGAATGCTTTGTTTTGCTCACTACTAAATCTTCAGCACTGCCCCCCAAGTCTTCGTCTCTCGACTGCAAGACGCCACTTGCACTTGACGCATTTCGCAAAAAAAACAAAATAAAATAAAAAACACAAGAGTAACAAAGTCAAAAGCAAAAGCTAAGCGCACAAATTAGCAGCTAAAAAAAAAAAACACAAATAAAAACCAAAACAGAGAGAAAAAGCAGAAACAATGCGAAATCCGTATTCAGGGCAGTTCCTCCTCAAAGAGCGGCAAACTCTTTGGCATTCGCCAGTGGCTTTTGTGTAATGTCTAAAACGCAAATGGCTCAAAGTGCTCTGCTGCCCGCTGGCAATGTGTGGCTCCAAGTCTATCCATCTGTCCGTCTCTCTGTCTCGCTGTCTTGCTGTCCGTGTCCGACTCCGGTTAGTGCGACTGATCCATGTCGGACGTGTTGCGCATGCGCCTGAGGGGCAAATCGCTCTTGTTTTATAATTTCAGCTCGTATGCTCAAAGCGCGCAAAGAGTGAAAATGTCATTGGCAGATGTGTCGCGGATATTAGCAACAAGCAACACAGCAAACATACATACATACACATGATCATTCACTTCACATGATCATCAACAACATCAACAGCAACAGCAGCAGAAAGAGCAACCGTAACAACAACTTGGCCCAAAACAAAAGACCCGCATTGCTGACTTGTGTCAGCTGTGTGCAAGGGTGAACAATGAAGAGAAGATCTCTGCAGCGGGAGATTGGATTGTGGGGAAAGAGGCATCTAACATTTTACGAGCTTGTCTTGTGTTGTAGCTGAGTGCACACACACACCAACACATGTCCAGGGCACAGTCGAGTGCTCAGCGGTTGCATCTTTTGTTCTGGCCCAGCTGCTTGTCTTTTGTCATCTTGTTGTCTCCCATATATAATTATTATGACTTGGCCGTTTAGCTCACAAGTTAATTACCCAGTTTTCAGTACCAATAACAATCCCCCCAGTCAACCACTTTCGACACTTTCAACAGCATTTCAACAAGAGGCTTCTGTGGCTGCTGTTGTTGATCTTCTGCTTCTGCTTCGGCTGCATTTCCCAAGTTGTCTATTTTGGGCTGAAGCCCTCAAGCGAAAAGCGCCATTAAATCGATTTTACATTAAAAATATTGCACAAGGCGCCGCCTGCCTCCAGAATTAATGGATCATAATTATGGCTGAACGACAGCAGCAACAGCAACATCAACATCAGCAATATCAGCAGCAGCAACAAGCAATAACAGCTCTAACAACAGGCAACAACAGCGATAGCAACATC
This sequence comes from Drosophila sulfurigaster albostrigata, assembly GCF_023558435.1. Classification (NCBI taxonomy): domain Eukaryota; kingdom Metazoa; phylum Arthropoda; class Insecta; order Diptera; family Drosophilidae; genus Drosophila; species Drosophila sulfurigaster. Next base: position 32,434,931 of record NC_084883.1, read on the forward strand.
AACAACAGCCGCATTAGAAATGAAAACAGCCCACGAAAAGGCAGGCAAACATTTGTTAAAGCCCCCAGAGGCTGCTCCACAGTGCACAGTGGTGTCAAAGTTTTTGAAAAATATACAAATGGGAAACAAAAAAATCTTAAAATATATTGTTGATGTCATTTACTCTCGCATTGTTGTTAACATATTAGTTTTATCAAATTCTTAAATTAAGATCTCTTCAATATAAAGGATGATCACTTATCAAACTTTTACAATCGCCTTTGCCCCACTGTGCGTTCGTGCAGTGGCGAATCTTCAGCAAAGCTACTCAAGCGTTCACTCAGATGCTGCAATCTCCACTTTCAATGTGTATGAAGAAAGAACTTTTCTTTTCTTTTCCCTGACTTTACTTCGCTTTGCTTTTCATACATTTTCTTAGCTTTGCTGCCGCTGTTGCTGTTGCTGTTGTTGTTAGTATTTTACTGTAATTTTCCCAAGAGAAATTTATGCCATAGTTTGATATGTAGCTGTCTGTCTGTTTGAAGGCTGGTGGAAAGAGCAGTGAAAAAAGAAGCCTAAATACCAGAGACTTGATGGAATTTGAAGAGCACAACGAGTCCAACAATTTGTTCTGGTCCGAGCAGTGCAATTCATTGCAGTTGTTGCTGTGCTGGTTGCTGGTTGCTGTGGCTGCTGCATGTGGTTGCTGCTGTAGCTGACCTTATGATCCCCCCTGTACACTGCTCTGACCCTAGTGCAATTGCATGTGCCTCGACGACGAAAGAAGAAAGTGGCGACTGCGACGTCGACGTCGACGTCGACTTGCGGCCATCTGTTTATGTTGGACTTGACGTCATTTTGCGGCAAGTGAAAATGTGTGCGACGCGTTCAATCCGGTTTTGTTTTTTTTTTCGACTCGACTCGGCTTTGGCCTGAGATGTTTATGTTTTCAACAACAACAGCAACAACATCAGCGAACATTTGTTCGCCTTCTTTTTAGCTGCCTTTTTTTTGGCTCAATGTTAAGACGAGATGTTAAAAACGTGATTTCCATGCGTCGCCAGCCAACGTCGGCATATTTAAATAAAATACTTTTACTATCAAAGAAAACTAGTCAGCACTAGCAGCAAAGAGTGAGAGGGAGATGGAACAGCAACAGCAACCAGCTCGTTATATTGCTGAATCAAAAATTATAGTGCAACGGCGCCAAATGTTGCATACGCAACGCAACGCGCCACGCAGAGGCCACTGACCAAACGCCAAGCACCCAGACTACAATTGCAACTGGAACTTGCCACCAAGTGGACGCAAGTGGCAAGTGTGGCAGCCGGGGGCAGGCAGCAGGCGGCAACAGCTGACAGTGCGTCGCCGTTGTGGACGCTGAACCCACAGAAGCTAAATAATCAACTAAGCATTCAAAATGGCATATCTATCGAATGATAGCACAACATGGGGCAAGCGAAGATGACGAAGAGCAAGAGGAGGGGAAGCAGGAGGTGGCAGAGGGGGTGGCAAGCTTATGCAACTGAGCAAAACAAAAGGCCAAGCAATTTATCAAAATCTGCTCTTTGGTATTCATAATTTGCATCACATAACCAGCGCCCCGAAATAGCCAAAGTGGCCAAAAACAACGAAAAACAGCAACGAACAAAAAAACTGCTAGCAACAAAAATGCGTTAATTGTATGGAAATGGAAATGTTATTGACCAGGCTAAAACTCAGACTGCGACTGAGACTGAGATAGTCAGCCAAGCATTTCATTGGCCCTTTCTTTACTCTCTGTGGTATTTGTCTTTGGTTTGGCTTTGGCCATGGCTTAAAACTATCTGTTTGTTTCTGTTGTCGTTGTTGTTATTGTTGTTGTCTTCCATTTGGTTAAAGAAATGCGTTGCCTCTTACACAACAAACGTTTTCGATACAAAGAAAGCCAAAAACAATTTGCCATAAATCAAGGTATTATAATCCAAATATCATTGCGGGTGTAATTTTCTCCCCATTTGAATCAGAAATGTGGAACTTATGTCAGCTTCGTTGTATTGCCCAACCTGCTGTTGCTTCCCAATTGTATAGATACTGTATATGCATATGATTATATCTCCAAATCTATAGCCAACCGATTGTTACTCATAATTAGACTTTAATTAGAGTATTAGATGATGCTTTTCATGGACTGAAAATTCATTTTAGACAATTTAATAGAGGCGAACGAAATTTTTTTTGCACATGACTTGCAATCTGTTCTTTTATTTCGAAATTTTTGGCAATGTTAGAAGTCAAATTTGCTTATTTAAACAAATATTATATAAACAAAAATATGAAATTCAAATTTTAACATTTTTGGCAACTTTAGTTTACTAAATTTAGGAGTCGAATTTTCATTTTTATTGTATTTTATTCTTCATTCATTGTTTGATAAAAAAAAAACAAATGTTAAGAAAATGAACTTTTACAACTTCAATTTCATGATTAAACTTATCTTATATAAATAAATAGCTAAGCTTGCATAAATTAAAGTAAAATAATAAAAAAAAAATGGTGTGCAAAATGCTTGCAATGTTTTGCTTGTAATCTCGCTACAATGTTAGTTGTTTATGAACCAAGCTACATTTCTCCAAACTAAGAAAGCAGTAGGAAGAGGGAGGAAGACAGCTGGAGGAGGTAATCTTTTGGCCAGACATTCTGCCGTCGTTGTCAGCGTCAGCGTCAACAGCAGCAGCAGCTCTGCTGTAATATGCAAATTAAACATATTTTTGGCCAAAGGCAACAAACAAACACAAAAAAAGCTGAAACAATAAACATGGCAAAATTGGCAACACACACACACACAGACACACTGACATTATGCAGAGCGGAGAGTGCAGATTACTCAACACTCGGCGAACGGAAGTGATTAAGAGAAGCAGCAGCAACAAGTGGATGGCAGCAGCAGCAGCAGCAGCAACAGCAGCAACAGCTGCCCCCGCCAACCCCCGCGAAAGAAAGTGAAGAAGCTGCTGGCATAATCAAATGTGAGGCGTTGGGAACTAGACAAAAGAGTCCCGCTTATGCAAATGGCTCAACAGCTAGCTAGGCAATTGACACGAGATACAGATACACAGATACAGATACAGATACAGATCGAGACAGAGATGGAGATACATGTGACTACAGCTGTTTTCGCTGATGTAAGCGACTAAAATGTGCTCTTAATTTATGCACAGCATTTCTATGTCGGCTTTCTTTTGACAAGCTATATTCATATGTATATATTTACTTATAAAAGATACAAATGTAGCTGAGAGAGTGTAGAGAGAAGAGAAAAAAAACTGCACACACACCGTTAGCAGCAACACCTTATTGTCTAGGGCTGCCTCCACTTAAAAAGAAGAGGGGGTGGAAACGCAAAAAAAAAAATTAAAATATATCGCTCTTGTTCAAAATTAGCTTAGCACTTTTTGAAAGTTGTCGACACATCCGAAACATCGGTGTCGCCTCCACCGCCTTCTTCGCCCTCGCCCTCGCCATCGTCTGCATCAACTTCGACTTCGACATCTTCTCGTCGTGCTCGTCATACGCGCTGCACACTAAAATGAGGCTCGACTTTTTGACTAAAAACCTTCCAAAAACAAAAAAAAAAAAAAAACTGAAACATAAAACTCTTTATAATTGCACTGTTAACATTTCACTTTCGTTTTGTCTCGCAAACTGTTTTAATACTCGTACGAACAAAATGTCTTGTCTCCGCATCGTGCACAGAATAATTTTTGTTTTTCTTCTTCTCTTTTTTTTTATTTGTCGGTTGTTGTTGTTTTTGTCGTGTTTATTATCATTTTGTTTGTTTTTTATCTTACAACCACTTTCGCCATGTGGGTGCTAAAGCTGCCAAAGCTGTTAAGCTGCTCCGGCTGCTGGGCTTGGGCTTGGGATTGAGATTGAGGACTCAATTAGCCGCCTTCGTCTAGATTATGGCCCGCATTTGCATAATGTTTGCCCCTAACTGCCAAATCGTGGCCTGCGTGCGCTGCCGATGACCCCGCACAGATGACCCCACATGCTTCCCCTTCTCGCACCCGAATCCCAATCTCGCCAACTGTCAATTGACATTTGCTGTGGGTTGGGCTCAAATACAATTTCATATGCTTATTAGCGTTTTACCAGTTAATCTCAGTATTTGCATTTCCTGCTCGAAAAAATTGTGAAATTTTGATTTTTCATTAAGTTAACAGGGTTTGAAATTGGAAGAAACGAATTTTCTTTTGCAGCACATTTATTCGTAATCATTGCTAGTATTGATCTCTTAAATATTTTGAGCATGCGTTTGCTAACTTTACAAAGCTTCACTCAGAAATTGTAGATGTTGGTCGGTTAATATGATCATTGATTAAGCAGAGTAGAAGAAATTGTTTAAAGTGAATCTTCATACAACAAACTCGTATCTTTAATACTAAAACCCTTTCGCAACTTCTAACTAATCAAATTGTTCTCCCTTCGCTTGCAGATCAAACTCAAAGGCTTCGTATCTGCCGCGCCAGAGCCTGGAGAAGCTGAACAACACGGATCCGGATCATGGCATTTACAAGCTGACGCTCACCTCCAATGAGGATTTGGTGGCGCCCAGCAAGCCCATCTATGGCGTCGGCGCTGGCAAACTGAAGTTGCCCAATAATCTGCCCGATGTGCTGCCGCTGGGCGTGAAATTGCAACAGCAACCGTCGAAGCCGCAGCCCAGTTCACCAGGTGATGGGGTGTCGTTGCGGTATGGCTCCAATAATAACCTCGCAACAAAATCGCCAACAAATGCCACCACGCCCAACGCTATTGGCAACGCTGGCAATAACACAGCCTACGCAATGATCTATGGACAGCAGCCGCAGCAGCAGCAGCAGCAGCAGTTGCCACCACAATCGCGCTATTCCTCGCCAGCGCTGGGCCACGCCTACAGTCGATCGCCAGCGCCACAATTTACGCGATCTCAGTCGTATGAAGTGAAGCAGCAGCAGAGCGATCCCACACAGTTCATGTCCCAGTCACATGTCGATCTTAAGCAAGCCGTCCATGACCTCGAGACGACGCTGGAGGAGGTGTTGCCACCACCGACGCCCACACCGCCACGCCTCTCGCCGGCCACCTCCGACTGCAGTCTCAGCAACAGCTCCCTCGAGTGCAGTCCCCTCAATGCCAATCACACACACAATCACAACAACAATCCGGAGGCGCACATCTTCCGCGCCGAGCTGATCAGCACAACGACATCGGCCACGCTGCCGAAGCCACCGCCTGTCAATCGTCAGGAATCGTTGCGCGAGAACATCGAGAAGATCACCCAACTGCAGTCGCAGCTAATGTCCGCGCATCTCTGCGACTCTGGGCTGCTCAGCAACTATGCCAAGCAGCTGAGTCCCAGCATCGAGCCACAGAGCACAGATCTGCCACAGTTGCCGGCAGCGAGTCCAACGCCCAGCAGCCAGGTGCAGACAGAGTTGACGTCACCTCTGGAACCCACGGAATCCCCGCCAGCATCGCCGTTGGCGGCGGAGAGTCTGCAGCTGGTGCAGCGCAGCGAATTGGTGCTGATGGTGAATCCGGTGCCCAGCACAGCGGACATGGCTTGCCAGACAGAGGAGTTGCTGGACAGTGAATTGGTGGCAACCCGGGAGGAGCAACAGACGCGCACCACGTTGCAGCCACGACAACGTCAGGCCATTGAGTTGGAGTACGAGCAGGCGGTGCTGGAGCTGCTTAAGGAGCTGGCGCCGCACGATAAGCTGCTCATCGAAATCCTAACACCAAAAAGCTACAAGCCCACGACGCAGTACGTCAGCAATCTGTACAATCCCGATGTGCCGTTGCGGCCAGCCAAACGTGATGTGGGCACCTCGACCCTGATGCGCATGAAGGCATCTGCCACAGCAGGAGCGACAACGGAACTGCAGCTGGTCAGCGTGGAGTTGCAGCTAACTGATGACACTGGCGCCGGCGATGATGAGGAGTGCACGAATTTAATCAAGCAAAAGCTGGTAAGTGTTATGAATGCCTCCATAAATCGAAACTCTACTAATCGCTTTGTTTCGCCACAGAATGAGCTGATCAAACAGTTAAACCAAAAAATTGGCGCATTGAAGCGCGAGCAGCAAACAATTGGCGAAGAGTGCGCCACCAATGATAAACTGGGCCTTGATCTGCTGGCCAATCTAACGGAGAAGGTGCGTCCCAGCGAAGCGTCCAAGTTCCGCACCTACATCGATGATGTGGGTCAAATAACCCGTCTGTTGCTGTCGCTGTCGGAGCGCCTGGCCCAAACCGAATGCAGTCTGGAGGCGCGTTCGCCCTTCAGCAGCCAGCAGGAGAAGGTAAGCTCAACTAGTTGCGTCTCCTTAATCACACATGTAACTCACATGTAACTTTTATTGTCCACACAGAGCACGCTGGAAGCGAAACGCGAACGCCTCTATGAGCAGCTGGAGGAGGCGCAACGCCTCAAGGCGGACATCGATAGACGGGGCAGCAGCATTGCCAAGCTGTTTGGCAAACATCTCAGTGCCGACATGTGTGCCGACTACGATTACTTTATCAACATGAAGGCCAAACTCATTGCCGACGCACGCGACCTGGCCGACAGGATCAAGGGCAGCGAGGAGCAGCTGAGCTCGCTCAGCGATGCGCTAGTCCAAAGCGATTGCTAAAAACAAGTGACGCTTTGCTCTCCTCAATTTTCCTTGCTGTCAACTCAAAGTTGAGAGCTGTATGCGAGAATTGTGTGCTGCATCTTCGATGGGGGGATCCCCCTGGGTCAAGGGGGTGTGTATTAACTTAACGATGTGCTTAAATACAACCACACACTATAATGTATAAATATTTTATGTTCATTTGTGATTTTCAATTAGCTTGTAGGTTAATCTATGTATCAACCGCATATATCTAAGCAATTTTTTTACATAATTATCAAAGCAAAGATAAACTGTATGCATTAATAAAAATTTTAAAGCAATTTATGTCTGAACTGCAATGTGTTTTGAATTCGATGGGCTGCGCAGCTTAGGTAAAACTTTTTTGTAACAGAAATAGTTTCTTTTGAACAATTTATTGTAAACTGCAGACAAATTTTGAATTTTGCGGGCTATATGTCGATGTTAGACAACACTGATTCCGTTCCTTTGCAGCGTTGCCACTTGTTATTTGCTATCGTGATAACTGTCGATAACATTTTCTATCGATATCATGATTCAAGTATTGATCTAATCAATTTATAGAGCGTTAAGAAAGATATTTGCATTTTTTATTTCTGAATTCATTGACAAAAATATTTAATATTTAATAAAATAAAATTTATTAAAAAAATGAGAACCATTATTTGACTGTTAAATATTCGATAATTGCTATAGACTATCGATGTTTTTTAAATATTTGAAAAACAACGATGCATCGGTTATGCCATTGATATTAATCCACCTCTAATCAATAATTAATTTAAATTTATGCAATGCATAAATAATTGTTATTCTTTTGCAATTTTAATGTGTATTTGCGAACAACTTTTAAATTACAGTTCAGCTAAACGCTCGTTATGCTACTGCTAATTTGTAATCGATAGCTGTGATTAAATTATAATCAGTTGAATCAGTCGATGGAATACCATTTCGTTTATATATGTATATTATCAATAAATTGCTATGTTTAGAGGCAAAACACTCTGCCAATCCTGGATAAGAAGCGCTTTGGCATTAACAACGCCACAGATACAAACGCCGCGGGTCTGGCAACTTGACGAGTAAGTTATAAAACCATGTGTGCCATAAATTCAAAGCATTGAATACACAAGCAATCTTTAAAGCGTAGTAGAACAACAACAACTGTAGTAACAGCAGCACAACAAAAGAAACAGCAGCACCTGTTTCGTGGCATGGCGACGGGCAGTGAAACAAAGGCGCAGCCGCCGAAACACAATAACAGATTAGCATCTTCCAAGTCGCCATATTTACTGCAGCATGCGCACAATCCCGTCGATTGGTAAGTGGAACGAGTGAAAACATCACTGTGAATTCAACTGCTCTGTACCCTTATCTTAGGTATCCATGGTGTGAGGAGGCCTTCGAGCGTGCGCGCAAGGAACAGAAGTTAATTTTCTTGTCGGTTGGCTACTCCACCTGCCACTGGTGCCATGTTATGGAGCACGAGTCTTTCGAGGATGCGGAGACAGCGGCAGTCATGAACAAACATTTTATCAACATCAAAGTGGACCGAGAGGAAAGACCCGACATTGACAAGGTCTACATGCAGTTCCTGTTGATGTCCAAGGGCAGCGGTGGTTGGCCCATGAGCGTCTGGCTTACGCCGGATTTGGCACCACTCGCAGCTGGGACTTACTTTCCCCCCAAGGCGCGGTAAGACAGATCCAAGGTCAAGCGAAGGGAAGCAAATTTGATATGATTAATTTAATCCTTAGTTATGGCATGCCTTCCTTCACCAATGTGCTGGAATCTATAGCCAAGAAGTGGAACACGGACCGGGACTCGCTCTTAAAAGCTGGGTCTACCTTGCTGCAAGCCTTGGTCACCAATCAGAATGCAGCAGCGGATGGCGAAGCTGCTTTCGAGCCGGGCAGTGCCGATGCGAAGCTTGCTGAAGCGCTGGGCGTGCACCAGCAACGCTTCGATCAGCAGCACGCTGGCTTTGGACGGGAACCAAAGTTCCCAGAGGTGCCACGTCTCAATTTTCTATTCCATGCCTATTTGGTCAGCAAGGATGTGGATGTGCTGGATATGGTGTTGAAAACATTGGATCACATTGGACGTGGTGGCATCAATGATCACATCTTTGGCGGCTTCGCACGCTATGCAACCACACGGGATTGGCACAATGTACACTTCGAGAAGATGCTGTACGATCAGGGACAATTGATGGCAGCGTATGCCAATGGCTATAAGCTTACACGAAGTGATTTGTTTCTTGGTTATGCGGATAGAATCTATGAGTATTTGATCAAGGACTTGCGTCATCCAGCTGGCGGCTTCTACGCTGGTGAAGATGCCGATTCTTTGCCCACACACGCAGATACCGTGAAGGTGGAAGGCGCCTTTTATGCCTGGACCTGGCAGGAGATAATGGAGGCCTTCCAAGAGCAAAAAACGCGCTTCAACGATGTCAGCCCGGAGCGTGCCTTTGAGATTTACACGTTCCACTATGATCTGAAGCCTAAGGGCAATATACCGCCTTCCAGTGATCCACATGGCCACCTCACTGGCAAGAATATACTCATTGTGCGAGGCTCCGAGGAGGACACGTGTGCTAACTTCAATTTAGAGCCGGAAGTGCTAAAGCAATTGCTGCAGACTGCAAATGACATACTGCACAAGGTGCGAGATCAGCGACCACGTCCGCATCTGGACACGAAGATCATATGTGCCTGGAATGGTTTGGTGTTGTCAGGTCTTTCCAAGCTGGCCAACTGCGGCACAGCCAAACGTGATGCCTATTTGCAGACGGCCAAGGAGCTGCTGCAGTTTCTACGCACACATCTCTATGATGCGGAGAAGCAACTCCTGCTGCGCTCATGCTATGGTGCCGGCGGCGAAGATGCCACGTTGGAGCAGAATGCGTAAGTTGTGAAAGAATATTAGCAAGGTCTCTGAATTGTAATTTGTTGCACTTCCTTCCAGTGTTCGCATCGAGGGCTTTTTAGATGATTATGCCTTTCTCATTAAGGGATTGCTGGACTACTATAAGGCATCGTTGGACATGAGTGCTCTTCGCTGGGCCAAGGAGCTGCAGGAGACGCAAGACAAACTATTTTGGGATGACAAAAACGGTGCCTATTTCTTCTCGCAGCAGAATGCCCCCAATGTCATTGTGCGGCTCAAAGAAGGTAGCGCTTGCAAATACTTTGTATTGCATATGTTATTTAAAACCGGACTTTTTCTTTGCAGATCATGATGGGGCTGAACCCTGTGGCAACAGCGTTGCTGCCCGCAACCTGACTATACTCTCGCATTATTACGATGAGGACGCATACTTGCAACGTGCCGCTAAGCTACTGAATTATTTTGCCGACGTCTCGCCTTTTGGTCATGCTCTGCCCGAGATGCTCTCGGCGCTGCTACTGCATGAGCACGGCCTGGATCTGGTTGCAGTAGTGGGCCCCGATTCCCCAGACACCACACGCTTTGTAGAGATTTGTCGCAAATTCTATATACCCGGCATGATTATAGTGCACTGCGATCCCCAGCATCCGGATGAGGCATGCAATCAGCGAGTGCAACGCAAATTTAAAATGGTTAATGGCAAGACAACAGTTTATATTTGCCACGATCGTGTCTGCCGCATGCCGGTCACAGATCCAGCGCAACTCGAGGAGAATCTGATGGACAACTTCTTCAAGGAGCGCATCTAATTAGCATAGTGAACCAATTGACATTAATCGAATCGGTAATTCGAATTATTAACTATTAATAATAATGTTATCGTTTATTTTGTTGGCTTTCAAAGCTTAAAACGGTTCTCGGAACTAGTTATAGTTATACTATTATAGAATTTAGCACTTCCAATTGTATTATGCATATTTGTGTATCGGCATCGCCTGAATAAACAGACTTTACACAAGACTAAGAATTTTCGTTTTTTTTTCGGCAAATTCCTATTAATTTTCCAACTGGAGTACAATTTTGTATATATTGTGGATGCCAATTGGACTATTTAAATTCAAAAATAAAATTCGTTGAATTTTATGTGTAGTTTCTAATTACTGATTGAATTTAAGCAGAAAATAACAATTCAATCTTACCGTAAATTTCCATCAGCCAACCAGTGAGAATACCATAAATATATACAGCAGAATAGGAAGGAATACTTTATCAGTCAGCAGTCACATAAACGATCTCTTAAAAATCGTATGTTGCTCACATCTTGAAATAAAACTCATTCTTTACATAGAAATGATGATATGACTAACTATGTTGTTTCTTCTGTTATCGCTAGCAAACTCATACTATTAGTAATCATTTTTGGATAAGTGGATGACGTCACTTTGCTGAGGTCTTTAAGGTAGCTCCCCATTTAGAAAATACACCGAATTTGCGACCAAATTGTCATAAAATATAATATTCTTCTTGAAAATTGTTGTCTACACGAAATTGTTTAATTGTGACTTTTCCATAGATCATAGATTTCCACAGGTTTGCACTATTATATAGTCGCTTTTTTTTAGTTAAATAAACAGTCTGATTGAATAAACTTGTGTGTTTTTGTACAAATTGAATTTTTAGACGGTTCATCATGTTATATGTATGTTGCATGTTATGTTGTATATGTTTGTTTGTTTTTGTTGTTTTTTTAGTAGTCTGGGATCACAACAATATTAGATCGTAACTCGCTGAACATATGAACAATTTCTTATATAGATCCATTTGGGATATGTTAACAGCGTCACGATAAGAAGAAAATTACATCGTTTTTGTTTTGTTTATTTTTCGTCTGTCTTCACAAATACTACACATTATTTTGTGCATTTTATTGGAATCGTTTGTTGTTTTGGCTCCACTGCACCCTCCTACAGTTGCAGATCTACCAAACAACCAACAAAATACTTGACATTGTGCTTATTGTTGATGGTTGTTGTTGGTTGGTTGTTGGTTGCAACTGTTGAATGGAGGCGCAAAGTGAAGCGACCACACACAGAGGCTTTTGTAAGAACTAATCTAAAAACTAAATGCTCGCCCTGCGCAGCGCTTTGTTTCTTGCTTGGTTGGATGAATGAATTGGATGTGATGGATTTCTTCCATATCCAACTATGTCCAAGTCCATTCTATTCAAGAACCAAGACAACAGCAAAGACGCGACGACAATTGGGCGCAAAAAGAACTAAATTTATGGAGAGAACAGTTCGGTAATCGATAATCGGTAATCATAATCGTAATAATAGTAGTAGTAATAAAAATAATTTAGTTGAAATTCACATTCATCACATTGGTTTGCACTCAGCCCGTGCCTGTGGTGTTACTGTTGTTGTTGTTGTTGCTGCTGTTGCTGTTGCAATGCGCGGCTGCAACTGCGGTGGCGACTGAGGATGCGGATACAGCTGCTGTTGTGGATGATGTTGTTGCCGCCGTTGCCGCTGCCGCCGCTGCATCCGCTCAGGTATCTGCATCGTTGAAACTCATGGCCGCATCGAAGCTATCAACAATAGTCTCCATTCGCTCGTGATGCTCGAAGCGTGCAATCTTCCTGCCCATGCGACTGTAGGAGCGTCGTGTTCGCCGAAAGAAACGAAAACGTGTGTCCTCCTCCTCCTCATCGTACTCGGGTGCCGACACCGAATCTTCGTCTGTTTCGCGCAGGAACCGTTGGATCTTCATCTTGGGATCGCGATGAATCTTAAAGATTTTCGTCGCTCCATGCAACTTGGAAATGTTTCGTGATGCATTGATGATGCCACGCTCGCTCAGTTGCAGTTGCGGATGCTGCTGCTGTTGCTGCTGATGATGGTGATGGTGATGATGCTGCGGCTGCTGATGATGATGCTGATGTTTGTGCGAACGATTCTGATTCTTGATGGCGGTCAAACGATTCGTGATGGAGACCACATTGAAGAGCTTGGAAAGTTCCGTGTCGGCGCAACGGGATTCGCGTCGACTCGGATTCTTGCCGTTTTTCACATAAAAGATGTGATTGATTTGATTATCGGCCACCAAATTGGCGGTGGGTGGTGAGCTGGAGCTGCCATTGCTGCAATTGCCATTGCCAATGCCAATGCCAATGGTGCTGCAGTTGCCGTTGCTGTTGCTGCTGAAGATGCCACTGCCTCCTCCACTGCTGCCACCATTGCCGTTGGACGTTAGCAGCGTTGGTGTGGAGGGCGGCGCAGGGGGTACGTGCGGCATTGTGTAGCAACGCTGACGTCCCTCGTACAGGTTGACAGCATTGTACCGGCTAAGTCGGCACGATTCCGACTCGATTTCTTCGTGGTCTGAGCTCGGCATATCCATTGCCTGTGTGTATATATTTTTATATGTGTGTGTGTGTGCGTGTGTTTTTATTTTTCGTGTTCGTGTACGTCGCAGTCGTGTATGAGTTTGTGTGTGTGTGTGTGTTGGTGTTTTGAGAGTGGGTGCGTTCGCGTGAATGGGCAGACGGGCAGAAACGGGACACAAAAATATGGGCGTTATAGTAATCGAAAGAGATGAATTGAGTGTGCAAAGTATGCAAATAATATTCTGCTTACCTGTAGCAAGCCCTCCATTTCCGAGTATTGACGATCCGTCAGACGGTGCAGTTGTTGATCCATTTTTGCTAAACAACAACAACAGCATAACAAAAATACGACCGTCCGATACCGATACTTTCGCTGCACAGCAACCCTGCGCACTGCGCAGTCCCAGACGATACCAATACCAATGGAGCAGCCCTGACCAAACGAGTAAAAACAAGGCGGACGTCTGGCAGCACTAAAATGCCATATTTTTGTATGCTTGTGGTATTTAGTTCGATGGGCAGCACTTAATGCACATATTTATGAAAGGTGAGAAAATATCGTAGTTATTGCTGTCTTTATTGAAAAAAAAACAACAATGATTTCGCTAAAATAATACAATTTAAAAACACTCAACACGTTACATTAAAGCCCTAATCAAAGAAATATATAATTTTTCGTATAAAAAGCCTACTAAGTACTTAAGTGCTCTTTTGGTATTTTTTCGAAATTCGTCATAAGCAGTTTAAAAGACCAAAAAATAACCGTTTTTGCGTTAATTTTCTACTAAAACATAATTCAAAGAACGCATTCAAAATGTTTTTATACCCGCTACCCATAGGGTAGAAGGGTATTATAACTTTGTGCCGGCAGGAAATGTATGTAACAGGTAGAAGGAGGCATCTCCGACCCTATAAAGTATATATATTCTTGATCAGCGTCAACAGCCGAGACGATATAGCCATGTCCGTCTGTCCGTCTGTGTGTCTGTGTGTCTGTCCGTCTGTCCGTATGAACACCTAGATCTCAGAGACTATAAGAGATAGAGCTATAATTTTTTTTCGACAGCATTTGTTATGTTTGCACGCAGATCAAGTTTGTTTCAAATTTTGCCACGCCCACTTCCGCCCCCGGAAATCAAAAAAATCGAATAACAAGCGTAAATTTAAAGCTGGAGTTGCGAATTTTGGTATATACTATAATTGCTATAGTAGTTATCATTCCTGAAAATTTGGTTGCGAGCAGATAAAAATTGTGGAAGTTGTTAAAGAAATACTTTTGTATGGGCAAAAACGCCTACTTACTAGGGGTCTTAGTTGCTTTGGCTGACAATCTGGTACATTGCGCCGTCTATGGTATATTTTGAATGGTGTGCTGTATCGATATACCAAACATACCATTTGGTATATTTTTTAGTATTTTTTAGTATTTTCGGTATATTTTGAAATAATACCGCAATATTTTGCCCCTATTAAAAATGGGTAGCGGGTATCTCACAGTCGAGCACACTCGACTGTAACTTTCTTACTTGTTTCGATTGATAACAATGAAGTGGTGTTAATTACGTAATAATTCCATATATTCGTATTAATTATATGTACATATGGAAAGGGAAGTGTACTGTAGTGTTGCCTTTATGGTCAGTGTTAAGCTGTAATGTCTTCTCGTGGCCTTTTTGCACCTTCTGCAACATTCGCAGTTTGAGCTTGACGCTTGCGGCAATTCTCAAACCGGTGGCCACGGAAATTACAGTGAGTGCAGCGCTCAACATGACGAGCACAACGCAATGGAACTGCAGCCCTTGCTTCAACTTGATCTTCCTGACTATTGTGCTCTATAACACGACCCAATTCAAGAAGATCCCGAAATGTTTTCACACTTTGCCGGGTAATGTGTTTGCGATACTTGATATTCAACAGACCATATAGAAAGTCCAGTTCTGTCTCTTCATTGTGGCGACCTTCTGGCAGCTGAGCGAGCAGTGCACGCTTCTCGACCACAAAAGTGTCAATGGCAACGCCATCAAACTGTTTCTTTGCAAAGAAATCCATGTAGACCTGGTATGCGGGCTTAGCAGGCGAGAAGTGCTCGCGAATGAGACCAATAGCGTCATTCCAGGTCTTTGCTTCCTTCCGAACACCTTGCCACCAAGTGGAAGCGATGCCATAGAAGAGCAGGGAGATGCCCTTAAGGGCGTTCTCATCGCTGATCATTTCCAATTCCTTGAAGGTGACAACATTCGTTATGAATTCCTCCACCTCATCGCGGCTTCGAGTGCCGCCAAATCGATGTGTGCAATTGCTGAAGCTGCCCTTTGTCTTTGCCATGGAGGCGTCTCCACTTGTGAGCACAGCATTGTCAGCTGCACTTACTGCAGACGATTTCACAGTCTCAATGAGTTGACGAAGTTGTTCATTTGTCATTTGTATTGTCTGTGCCATATTTTGCTTTAAATGTGGTTATTAGCGAAGTTAATGCTTTACCTTATTTGTGCCGCCAAATACACTTTTTGCCGGTTTTATAGCGCATTGTTGCGAAATTCATCTTCGAAAAAGCTCACTGGACTTCGAAGAGAGTTTTATTGGCATTACTAATAAGTGCTACTCAATTTCAGTTTCATATGTATGTCATACATCAAATATATATACATATGTATATATATACGTATGTATTCGCCATAATAAAATATTTAATGTTATTGTATCAACTTAGTGAAGCTTAACAAAATCAAATAGCAATACTTATGTATTGAATGAATGTTCATTTATGAGGTTAGTCATATGTACATATTTATGTACACATCAAAAGAGAATTAAAAACCAAATATCGCAAGCACCAAAATGCCGGTTCTTTGAGCATTCGACATCGAAAGTTGTTAATTTTGTTTTGCACTTGACTTTCAGAGAGAAAGGCAGATAGAGGGAGAGAGAGAGTCTGCGAGCAAAAAAAAAAACAATGTTCCCAAAAGCTTTTAGCGGATTGAATAGAATTCTCCCACAAGCCGATATCGTACACATACATTGTTAATTTCAATGTAGGTAGAAATATCAAAAGTAAATAATAATAGGAACGTTAAAATATTTAAAGCTCTCAAGAAGATAACATACAACCACAGACTAATTGACGGCGAAGTTATGTAAGCACATTACAAATTAGAAAGGTTCTATTAGAATGATTGAAAATCGATTTACAACTTCAGCCCATTTTATTTGATGATAAATGTATACATATATTTTAATTTTAGTTCAATTGTACTAACAAGTTTAAGAACTCAAGAAACAATAGCTCGAAAACATTTAAATTAATTTTGCCAAGACTGCCTGCAATTTAGAATTTCGTAGTATTTTTAATTATGCAAAAAAATTTTCCTAATACTGGTAATATTTATTAATAATGTAAAATTACCATTTGTGATTTATTTTTATATTAAAATTGAGTCGACTCTTAAACCTTCAGAGTTGTTAGTTTCTACATATAAAATTGGCTACTTTTCATATATAGAATATCAGCGTTTTTCCGTTTTATTCTCTGAAAAAGAAGTGTTTCCCATTGAAGTCCTAAGATTGAAAAACAGTAGGTTTTTATTTTAGTTGTGTATTTTGATTGTTTCGTTTTTTTCTAAGTTCAGTCTTTACAAATTTAGTTGTGCTTGATTATCGCAACCTCTTGTGGTCATCCATAGGCCTCCAGTATAATAATGATGACAATGGCAAGGAGAGCGCACTGTTCGTTACAGCGTGTGAGTGGCCAGTGCTCCGTATTCTGGCCCGCTAAACAACAAGGGCCAATATATACCGATGTAGATGTTGATGGTACTACGCGCCTATTAATTCTGCACAAGAGGTTGCATTTACAAACGTGGTGGGTTCAGGGCAGTCGCCACATGCTGGAGCTGCTGGGCGACGACGAATCCAAGAACCTTTAAGTGTGGATGAAAATGGATGGCGTGCCTAAAGCTTGCCTGGCTCTAAAATGTTCCTAAGAGCAGCTTTGTAGCCAAGGACAATTAAGCGTGCCAATTGCACGAATAGCGACAACATAGCCATTGTTGTGCAATTTATGTACTTGATAACAATGTTGATTTAAAATTTCTTATGAGAAAGATTCATTTTTTCATTGATTTTGCTAACAGCCAATCGGCAACAGTTCCTATCGCGAGATAGTGTAAAACCACGTGACAAACATCCAGGCTGGGCACAGAAACCACCGTGACACATTCCAAATGCTTCATGGTACGAATCCACATTTAGCGATTGTCAACTTGTGAACAGGCGAATCGCTAATGCTACATTGCAATATCTTCTGATACTGCAATGCAACAAAAACAGCGCTTGTGTACAGCCGGAATCGCAAAACAGCAAAACTGCAAATTGCAATGTTGATGCTTACTGCGCTCTTTGTACAACAGTTAAAATAAGGCAACAACCCTGCAGTGCATCGAAATGCATTGCAAAGTTGCTGCCTTTTGTGTACAACAGGCAACTAAAAGCAACAACGCTGCAGTGCATCGAAACACACTGCAATGTTGCTGCTTTCTATCTGCTCTGTAAACGGCTGCCATTGCAGACAACAACAAATGTTGCTCTCTGCTATACTCAGTGCACACATCCTGAATATCTGTCATGATCCGAGGTCTTACACCACACAAGAGGAACTGAACTAACTGGCTGTCGGCGGGTGTCCAGGGACTTTTTTTGCCGCATTGACTAAGGATCCGCACAGAGTAGCCGATGAAACGAAAACTAAGCGACAAGTTGTTGGGAGAACCCTTAACTTGATAGCCTCGTACACGCTTCACCCGCCCCTGCACAAACACTAGGCCAAGGCAGCGGTTTTTGAGTGACAAGAAAGTGGAGAGGCAAGGGATGCACGAAACACCCAAGCCAAAAGCTCTCCGCTGATACAAACTCAGCAGATTCAACGGCGTCCATCGAGTAAAGCCTTCGGCTGCAGTTCCGAAGAACAACAGCCGAGTGCAATACAATTCAGAACGTCGCTGATCTGCTGGGCCGCATCAATACGAAAAGCTTTGGCCTAGGAGCGAAATCCGTGCGCCTCTCCCGCCTTCATTTTCTTATCACTCCGGTAAACAAAGTTTACCAGTTTGCTTGTACAATGTACAATATAATTTGTTCTTGGTTGCAAAAATATCACGAAAGTGATTCATAGCGTTCATAGCCAAAAATAGCCGCAGACGCAGCGTGAAGTTTTGTTGTTCTTATGTTGATTGTAAGCTTTGCTTAGCTTGCCGGCACGTCATTTGTCGGTGAATGAGAGTGAAATGAACTTGTAAAAAAGCTGCTGACTTCCTTCTCGTTCTTGTCAATGTGAGGCCAGCGTGGCGAAGTGTTGCTATATTTCTTTTTGTTGGATCGTGACGTCAGCGTATTAAATGTGCGTTCTGCGCTTCCAGTTGTTGTTGTGAATTGCCAGTGATGTCACGATTTGAAGAGTTGCGTGGGTGTAGTCTTCTTAATCATCATTCTCCTCGTTCTGTGCCTGACGACGTTTGCGGCAGTTCTCGAACGTGTGTCCACGGAAATTGCAGTAAGTGCAACGATCAACACGGCGAGCACCGCGTAGTGGACCCTTGGATACGGCTTCATCTTCTTGGTTGTTATGCTCGATGATGCGACCCTGTTCCAGAAGATCGCGGAACGTTGTGATGCTCTGACGGGGAATGTGTTTGCGGTACTTGATATTCAAGAGGCCGTAGAGGAAGTCCAGTTCGGTTTCTTCATTGTGGCGACCTTCTGGCAGCTGAGCGAGCAGTGCACGTTTCTCGACCACAAAGGTGTCAATGGCAACCGAATCCTCCTGTTTCTTCTCGAAGAACTCCATGTAGACCTGGTAGGCTGGCTTAGTGGGAGAGAAGTGTTCACGGATTAGACCAATAGCGTCATTCCAGGTCTTTGCCTCCTTCCGAACACCTTGCCACCAAGTGGAAGCGATGCCATAGAAGAGCAGGGAGATACCCTTGAGGGCGTTCTCATCGCTGATGCTCTCCAGCTCCTTGTAGGTGACAATGTTGGTGATGAACTCCTCGACCTCGTCATGACTGCGAGCACCGCCAAATCGATGTGTGCAATTACTGAAGCTGCCCTTCGTCTTGGATGTTGAAGATTCACCAGCAGCGACAGCGTTGCCAGCTGCGCTAACAGCCGACGCACGCACTGCTTCGATGAGCGCTTGCAGTTGCTCGTTAGTCATCTGAATAGTCTGCGCCATTTTGTATTTAGTTTAAAAGACACACGCGACGTTGAGTTTAGTTTAAAAAAGCAGAGAACAAAGCCAATGTTGGCGAATGCTGGTGCTTTCAGTTATAGTGGTCGTCGAAGACTGAAGTTCCATTTTCTGGTCTGCGAGCTTTTAAAGCTATTCATTGTGAAATTCAACTTCGAAAAAAGAGAGCGGAAGAGAGATGTGAGAGTGGGAGAAGAGGCTATTGTTGCCATTTCTAATGACTCAGTGTTTTTCGCAACAAAACTAAATTGAAACGATTTTAAACGTTTACTATTTTTTGTGATTATAATATTTAAAACAATATATGTATATTACCTGTTTTTAATTAAACCGTAATGCATAACTACTTTCAGTTCATGAAAGATAAGATTTATAGGACTATAACTTTAAATTTCTTTCATTCAAAGAATTCCTATTCTAATGCTCTGGAAATTCTCGTAGTTTTAAAGTGAATAAATACAATGGTATACATATTGTCTAGTTGTAAATTAACTTTACTTAAATCTAAGCTTTGTCTAAAAAGTATATGGTAATAAAAATAATTATTGATTGATTATATTATAAAATTTAAATTTAAACATTGATATATATGTACATACATATGTATGTAGGTCTGTGTAAGCAAGAAAAATAAAATCGATCGTTTTGAAAATACATATGTATGAGCATACATACATACAAACATGTACTTCTAGGAACAACATAGAGACATAAACCGATGTAGAAATACTAGTATGTAAAACTTATATATACATATATATGTATGATTAATTGAGAGCAGCAAATGCCGGTTGCTCACGTTTTCGAATTTAAAAGCTTTCGAATTTGTACTCTCTCTTTCGAACAGAGAGCTACTTTTGTTTATGATTCACATTGTGAAAAAGCTTATGTCTACATATATTTTAGTCAGTTTTAACAACTGGCAGCCGCGATTCGGTTGTTGCATTGCAGGTTGTTGATGTAGTTGGTGTTGGTGTCAAGTCTAAGTTCAATAAAATGACGCAGTTGTCGGACGCGCAGTTTCAAATACTAATCGAAACAATCAAATCATTGGCACCTCAAAAGACTGAGCAGGAGGAACCTCAATCCAAGGGAAGCTTCAGCAATTGCCCAGTTCGATTCAGTGGACAACGAGATCATGACGCTGTCGATGAATTTATAACAGCGGTTGAGACATACAAGGAGGTTGAGGGAATCAGCGATAAAGATGCCTTGAAGGGCATCTCACTACTTTTCAGCAACATTGCAATCACCTGGTGGAAGGGCGTGCGACGTGAAGCAACGACGTGGGATGATGCACTGCAGCTCCTTCGTGATCACTTTTCGCCCACAAAGCCATCTTATCAAATCTATATGGAGATCTTCGAGACAAAACAAGGATCCACCGAGGCGATCGATACCTTTATCTGCAAGCAACGCGCTCTCTTAGCCAAATTACCAGAGGGACGACACAACGAAGAGACGGAACTTGACTTCATTTATGGACTTATGCTGCAAAAGTACAGAGAGCGTATTCCTCGCCATGAAGTTAAAACATTTCGCGAACTCCTCGAGCGTGGTCGCAACGTGGAGCGTACAAGACAATAAACTTTAGATTCTTTCTGAACCTAACAAACAATGGCTATGATTTAGTTAAGTTGTATTACGTGTAGTTAGACTTCTTTGTTATTTAAATAAACTTATATGCATAAGACGAAAAAATATTTGTTTTATTTCCTAAGAAAGCGTGTCGCAACGGACATCTTAGATTCGTTCTTACCCAAAATATGTATGACTAGAAGTGGAAGTATCATCTGTCAAATATATGAAAACAGTTTTGTTCTAATTTATATTATGAATTTATTTTTAAGTTATTTTATTTCCTATCCATTTCCTGAAATAAATAAATGTTTCCCATTCCAGCCCATGCCCAATAAAAAGAAATCAGCAAAATTGTTTTTTTAGTTTTAGTTTTGTATTTGATTTTTTCTGGGTTCAGTCTTTGTTTTGTTTCTGTTGTGTTTGATCATTAACAACCTCTTGTGGTCATCCATAGGCCCCCAGTATAATGATGATCACAATGGCCAAGTAAGCGCACTGTCATATCATCGGGGAGTGCGGGTCCAAGTTTGTTACAGCGCGTGAGTGGCCAGTGCTCCGTATTCTGGCCCGCTAAACAACAAGGGCCAATATATACCGATGTAGATGTTGATGGTACTACGCGCCTATTAATTCTGCACAAGAGGTTGCATTTACAAACGTGGTGGGTTCAGGGCAGTCGCCACATGCTGGAGCTGCTGGGCGGCGACGAATCCAAGAACCCTTTTGTGTGAATGAAAATTGATGGCGTGCCTAGAACTTGTCTGTCATCGAAGTGCTCTTAAGAGCAGCTTTTCAGCCAAGGACAATTTAGCGTGCCAATTGCACGAATGGCGACAACATAGCCATCGGGGTGCAATGTACTTTGACAAATATTGACATAAAATGTCATTAAATTGTTTGATTTGTTCAAAGTTCTCTCATAGAGAGAATTTTGGTTTTGCCAACAGCCAATCAATAACAGTTCCTATCGCGAAAGACGCACAACCATTTGGCAACAGCTTCAGGCCGGACACAGTTGCCACCGCAGAGCAACAACGCTGAAATGCATCGAAACACATTTCAACATTGCTGCTTACTACGCACTGTGCACAGCCTGGAGCTCCGCCAAGGACATACGTCGCACAAAAGGAACGGCATCAATGACTGACGGCGGGGGGTTTTTTGCCGCATTGATTAAGGATCCGCACCGAGTTGCCGATGTAGCGCAAACTAAGCGACAGGTTGTTGGGAGAACCCTCAACTTGATAGCCTCGTACACGCTTCACCCGCCCCTGCACAAACACTAGGTCAAGGCAGCGGTTTTTGACAAAAAAGTGGAGAGGGGAGAGCCGCACGAAACACCCAAGCCAAAAGCTCTCCGCTGATACAAACTCAGCAGATTCAACGACGTCCGTCGAGTAAAGCCTTCGGCTGCAGTTCCGAAGAACAACAGCCGAGTGCAATACACTTCAGAACGTCGCTGATCTGCTGGGCCGCATCAATACGAAAAGCTTCGGCCTAGGAGCGAAATCCGTGCGTCTCTCCCCCCTTCAATTTCCCATCAAGATGTTCCTTGGTGCATAAACATTGTTGTGATAATATCACGAAAACCATTCTAGAGTTAGCGTTCATAGCCAAAAATAGCCGCAGGCGCAGCGTGAAGTTTTGTTGTTGTTGTTGTCTTAAGCTTGGCTTAGCTTGCCGGCACGTCACTTGGCGATGAATGAGAGAGTGAAATGAACTTGTGTAGAAGCTGTCATCCTCCTTCTCGTTCTTGTCAATGTGTGACCAGCGTGGCGAAGTCTTGCTGTATTTCTTTTTGTTGGATCGTGACGTCAGCGTATTAGATGTGCGCCCTACGCAACCAGTTGTTATTTTTAATTTGCCGATGATGTCACGATTTGAAGAGTTGCGTGCGAGTAGTCTTTTAATCGTCGTTGCCCTCGTTCTGTGCCTGTCGACGTTTGCGGCAGTTCTCGAACGTGTGTCCACGGAAATTGCAGTAAGTGCAACGATCAACACGGCGAGCACCGCGTAGTGGACCCTTGGATACGGCTTCATCTTCTTGGTTGTTATGCTCGATGATGCGTCCTTGCTCAAGAAGGTCACGAAACGTTGTGATGCTCTGACGGGGAATGTGTTTGCGGTACTTGATATTCAAGAGGCCGTAGAGGAAGTCCAATTCGGTTTCTTCATTGTGGCGACCTTCTGGCAGCTGAGCGAGCAGTGCACGTTTCTCGACCACAAAGGTGTCAATGGCAACCGAATCCTCCTGTTTCTTCTCGAAGAACTCCATGTAGACCTGGTAGGCAGGCTTAGTGGGAGAGAAGTGTTCACGGATTAGACCAATAGCGTCATTCCAGGTCTTTGCCTCCTTCCGAACACCTTGCCACCAAGTGGAAGCGATGCCGTAGAAGAGGAGTGAGATGCCCTTGAGGGCGTTCTCATCGCTGATGCTCTCCAACTCCTTGTAGGTGACAATGTTGGTGATGAACTCCTCGACCTCGTCATGACTGCGAGCACCGCCAAATCGATGTGTGCAATTACTGAAGCTGCCCTTCGTCTTGGATGTTGAAGATTCACCAGCAGCGACAGCGTTGCCAGCTGCGCTGACAGCCGACGCACGCACTGCTTCGATGAGCGCTTGCAGTTGCTCGTTAGTCATCTGAATAGTCTGCGCCATTTTGTATTTAGTTTAAAAGATACACGCGTTGTTGTGGATTAGCTTTGAATGTAGTTGAATTGTGTGGGAAATGCAGAAAACAAAGCCAAAGCTGGCGAATGTTACTGCTTTCACTTGGTGTGGTCGTTGATGACTGAAATTCCACTCATTCGTGGTGGGACTTTTATAGCTCGCGGTTGTGAAATTGTATTTCGAAAAAGCTCTTAGTGAGAGAGAGATAAAACTATGAGTAGAAAAGAGAGAAGCGGGCAATTGGGATTGCTGTTCTACTGAGTCAGCGATAAAACTTATTTCAAACACAGCTAAACATTTATATTTACATTCATATATATACATGAATGTGTATGTACATATGTATGTATGTCTTTCATAAACATGTTGAACTTCATATACATATGTACATATGGACATGCCGGTAAAAATATTGATTAGATAGCATCGGTGATTTTCTATTGACAAAAGATAGTACATATAGTATAAACACAAATTTGGTGACTTTGGTAATTACTTAAACATTCGCAAAGCAAGTACAGTTATTGTACCGCTGAAATGATCGTATTTAATCTATAAACAAAAATGCATATGTACATAAGTGTACATATGTACATATGTATGTACATATCTACCAATGTTCAAAGCTGTAAAAATTACAATTGATCGTATGTACAAGACAAGGCTAGCCATAGACACACATACCTACATACATATTGTATTTATATCTATAAATCAAGTAAATATAAAAAATTGTATACTGCCTTTTTGTGCCTCGTGGTTTTTGATTCAATTTCATTTTTGCATGAAACCATTATTAGTCATTTGCGAGGGTCTTAATAATAGCGTTACATTATAGTGTACATATGTAATTATGAAGGATATAGATTTTGATTCTGATAAACAAAAATAACAAAAGTTTTTAAAAGTAATAGGATCGTTAATGAAAATTTAGGTATACATTATGTATTTAAATGTATGTATGTACATAGTATATAAAAGCATTCATATGCATTCTAATTTTCCGTGGGTCTATTAGTTAGTGTATACACTATTCATATGTACGTATGTATGCATTTGTATGTATGTTTATATTCAGCAACCCATGATGTGACGATTAATCATCGGGGATGACTTTTTGAATAATAAAGAAAAATTTGTTTCTGTATGATTAAACCGATTCTAAAATAACGCCCGCATAAGATTACAAAAACAAAATATACAGGAGTCTTTCTATACTTATTGGTATATCGTTAAATTTTGTGTCCTTGAATATATAATAAAATACCTATTTTTTTGTAATATACATATCATGATGACACGCAAATGATTCTCAATTACGACTCGATGAACAATGTACTTCTGAGTATAAAATGTTAAAAGAATAAAGTCATAAATAACATAACATTTCTAATGCTGGGATTCCTGTTTCTTCTAATATAAAAGTTCTTTGAGATTTATTTTAATCAGTTAAAAGACTTTTATGGGATATATAATATTTAATAATATTTACAGGGTATAGGGCTATGGGTCCTCGAGTAAAATTTACGTCAACATCCATTTTGTAGGTTTTAAGTTGCAGACATTCGTTTCCAGAAAACGAAATGTTTATAAGAGCGAAAGAACAACAATCTAAACATTCATATGAGATGGTAAACTTCGTTATAAGTTATAAGTTTGCCATCGGTATGAGGCCATAGAGAGCTCTTTGAAATTTAATATTCGGGCAAATGCCTACGTCAACATAAATTTTGTCATTTTCATTTCCTGAAAATGAAAAGTTTATAAGATCGCAAGAAACAAACAAGGCATTATTGTAAACATAATGCACGGCATGCTTCAGCTTTTAAGAGACGCATTTCGTGCTTATTAAGTATATCGAATTATAATTTTGACTTCGTTACATTGAAAAAAACGAAAAATGTATGTTATTTGTTTATGTTTATAAAATCTCTCAAGTGCACAACACACGGAGTCATCGTTACCGTTTCGCACACTACAACTTTATCGTTTACCAATAGCAACATTATACCAGTATTGTCATTAATGGTATTAAAAGGTTGAAATTTATCATAAAATTATATATTACTATTACCATTGAATTATTTCTTTCAGACTGCTAAATACATCGATAGCTGCGACAAAGAATCGATATTTAAAAACTTTAAAAAACTACGATGCATCGATTGATAAATTATCGCTGTTTGTCCATCCTTGTGACAAATTTGCGCTGAATAAATCCAGTTAAAAAAGTTAAGTTGACGGAGGGAATAATGAAAAGATATATAGTGGAACGTATTGAAAAAAAGCGAGTAATCAATGGTATTACTGAGTATTTCCTAAAGTGGAAGGGATACCCTCGCTCCAAGAACACATGGGAGCCCGTTGACAATCTATTTTGCAATGATTTAGTCGCCGAATTCGAGATGTCGGAGAAAAAGAAAGCGCAATCTTACAACAGGCTCAAATCTGTATCTTCTGGAGGCGATTCCAAGGCAGTTATTCGATTAAAAAGACTGGCTAACGAAAAGAATAAGAAATTTGGATTTGATCGTGGCTTGGAGGCTTTGAAAATTATTGGCGCAACCGATTCGTCCGGAGAGCTCATGTTTCTCATGTCTTGGAAAAATACGGATAAACTTGAACTGGTGCCGGCAACGTTGGCCAATTTAATGTGTCCCCAAATAGTTATTGACTTCTATGAGGAGGGCCTTACTTGGGCTCCACACATCGGTAATGTGAAAATTAAAAATTCAAGTCGTCATGCGAAAAAGGAAAATGCATACTAATACATATGCAGGACAACTGTAAACAGTATGCATATGGACATACGTATAGTCGTCTCATTCTAGTATTAATTCTATTCTTACCATTATGTAAATATTTGACAACATTGTATACGATTTAATTGTATATATTAAAATGAGAAACTTTTCGTATTTCGTAATTTTCTGATCGGGTTGGTGCACGCATTTTTCGCGCGTCAAATTGTAGTAAGCGCTGTGTTGCCAGACCGTTGAGAATTGGTCTGATGAGCTAGTCCGTTCATTGGAGCGTGGTACTGGTTCAGTCGTGAGCCCTTAACACTGGTTATTGAATAGTGTTTGACAATTGCTGTTGGTTGCGAGGTGCGTTGTTTTAGTAATCCCGTGAAAATAGCGAAGAATTGTAGTTTTTTGTCTATTTGCACGTTGAATATTTATGATTTGAACGCTGTTCTCGTGTAAATGCAATTTGTAATGCTCCATAATAAAGACAGTTTCAGTTGATTGCACATTGCAGGCGTAGGCTGGCGTTTGGGAAGTTGATGTGCCATTTGATATCTTGTCATTTGGCCATTTGTTGAAGCGTTAGTTGTCTGTCGCCTGCCGGCTGCAGACGTTAGTTGTACACCACAGCATAGCAAACGATGACTACCAGCAGCGAGGATGTGCTCCTACAGATGGGCGAGGTGCGCTACAAGAAGGGTGATGGCACACTATACGTGATGAACGAACGACTGGCCTGGATGGCTGAGCATCGCGACACTGTCACTGTCTCGCATCGCTATGCGGACATCAAAAGTAAACATATTCATGAAATCAACATTAACAGTGGCCATTCAATTTAACCATCGTTACACTCACAGCACAGAAGATCTCGCCCGAGGGCAAGCCGAAGGTGCAGCTACAGGTGGTGCTGCATGATGGCAACACGTCCACCTTTCATTTTGTCAATAGACAGGGATTGCAGGCAACGCTGGCGGATCGGGACAAGGTCAAGGAGTTGCTGCAGCAGCTGTTACCGAACTTTAAGCGCAAGGTGGACAAGGACTTGGAGGATAAAAATCGCATATTGAAGGATCATCCAAATTTGTTGCAACTGTACAAGGATTTGGTGATTACCAAAGTACTCACAAGCGACGAGTTCTGGGCCACCCATGCTAAGGAACATGCGCTTAAAAAGATGGGCAAGAGCCAGGAAATTGGTTTGTATTATGTGTATAGGAATTTTACAATGATTTCACAATCTAACGTAATTTGCGTAGGTGTTTCTGGTGCCTTCTTGGCTGACATTAAGCCGCAGACGGATGGCTGCAATGGCCTAAAATACAATTTGACTCCGGACGTTATACACTGCATTTTTAAAACATATCCCGCCGTCAAACGTAAACACATGGAAAACGTGCCTGCCAAAATGCCGGAAAACGAGTTCTGGACAAAGTTTTTCCAGTCACACTATTTCCACAGAGATCGCCTTACTGCTGGGACCAAAGATATCTTCACCGAGTGTGGCAAAATCGATGACCAGGCGCTTAAGGCTGCCGTGCAGCAGGGCGCTGGCGATCCGTTGCTGGATTTGAAGAAGTTTGAGGATGTTCCACTGGAGGAGGGATTCGGCAGCGTGGCTGGTGATCGCAATGTGGTCAATAGCGGCAACATTGTGCATCAGAACATGATAAAGCGCTTCAATCAGCATTCCATCATGGTGTTGAAGACGTGCGCAAATGTCAATGCATCGACCACTTCAATGACCAACGGCAGTACCAACATGGCCAATGGTCCACTTGGTCAATCCTCACATACCAATGGCTTTAATGGCAAGGGAGGTGGAGCTGGTGGGCACTCAAATGATGGCGCCGATATCGACAAGGGTGCACCACAAGCCAAGAAGCAACGGCTCATTGAGAAAATACATTACGAGGATCTTGGAAATCCGCTGCTTGAAACAGAAGATGATGCCGCCAATGCGAGTAACAAAGCCAAACAGTTTGAGCTTTCCAAGGTGGAACGCTACCTCAATGGCCCGCTGCAGAATCACATGTACGATAACCATAACGATTCCATGCCCCTGGACGATGTACAGTACAAGTTGGTACGCAACTCGGAGTCCTGGCTGGATCGCAGTGCCCAACGCAACGTGATTTGCTCGAAGGCGGCGGTAAATGCTTTGGGTGAACTCAGCCCAGGTGGCTCACTTATGCGTGGCTTTCAGGAACAGTCCGTCGGACGTAAGCATTCAAAGTTAGATTTTCCTGTTTACATTTGTAATAAGTTGTTTTCTTTTTTCTAGAGCTGGTGCCTCTTGACTTTCAGCGTGAATTGCGGCACTTGTATTTGTCGCTGATGGAATTGCTGAAGCACTTTTGGAACTGCTTTCCGCCCACTACCGAGGAGTTGGAGGCTAAGCTGCAGCGGATGCATGAGACTCTGCAACGCTTTAAAATGGCCAAATTAGTGCCTTTTGAGGTGAGTGTTAATCGTTGAATTTGTTATGGGAGTTTCCTAACAAAAACCGTTTTGCTGTTTACAGAATCGTGCCATGCATGAGCTATCACCACTTCGCTCATCACTTACCCAACACATGAATATACTGCTGCGCACCGCCAATTCCAAATATGCCACCTGGAAGGAGCGCAAGCTGCGCAACAACAGATAACAAACACATGCTCTTGAACAGCAGCAACGCGAAGAACTGCAACAGCTACAATTACAACATCATCAGCAGCAGCAGGAGCAACATCATCTTCATACGGTTATTCTAAGCAACATTATTGTCGAATTGGAGTGATCCAAAAATCGATTTGATTAAAACATTAATCACTTAAGAAACAAAGTACTCTATAACCACTATTTGTATGTGTCCATTGTGTGGTCCTTATAAATTTGTACAGCATATCGATAACCATTTGTGGCTTTGGTAATTCATAATTATATACTTTTGGTGGCAATTGGTGTCCAATGTCGAGACTCTTCGATGGTGTAAAGTTCAAACTGCCTCAAACCGATTCCACGTGCTGACCCAGTTTTGATTACCATATGGTTCTTTGTTCTATTCGATCTAATTAACAACTTCGTAAGAACTGATGGCAAGTTTCTTGCGTTAACATCAACACAAATGTTGCCAGTTTCACGCGAGTCGCGCTCTCAGTAACAATCGAATTTTTTTTTGGGCTTTGCTATAGCAACTAGAATTTATTTCGATGTACTCAAATCGGACACAATGAAGCACATTTTAAATTACACTGTGTTTCATTATTTAATTGCCATTTCTGCTATGCTGGAGGCTGCAGTGATTTTTCCCACAAATTCGGAATTCGGTGTAAATTGTCAGCTTTTCTTCGAAATTGTAACATTGATTGGTAATGTAAGTTAATTACAGATCTTTATGGCCATATCGGTGCCCATAAGCTTGCCACATCGCAATGTTTTCGTATCATACAATTACGAGTTCAACTTCTATTTGCCGGAACACATCTACAAGTTTCCTCCAATTCTGGTAAGTGAGTTGCAAGTTTGTGTCCGAAGTCTTTTAATTGATGTGAAGTGAAATGCAGATGGGAAGCGACTATGAGAATGGCTATCTGACATATCCAACTTTTAATGTCAGCGGCCGAGAGTGTGTCGATTGCAAAGAGAACACTGACATTGCAGCCGTCAAGTTGGAGGCCACAGAGGAGACGAAGAGCAAGCCAACATCGGATGCAAGCCGCAAGAAAAGGGACCTTTCAATAATATCGCGTAAAAGCTTCTATGCCATGCTCCAGGATAAGCTCGAGAGGTAAAAGGTGACATTTTGATAGGTGTGCTTTTTAATGCTGAAATCCTTTTTAGATCTGGCTATCCGCCAGAGGCGTGCCTATTGCGTATGATATGTGAAACGAATGATTCAACACTGGGCGAGATCAACGGTCTGTTGGGCAACATTGTGCACATAATATTCACGTAAGTTGTGCAAATTAATTAATTTGTAAATTAAGAATTTAAATTCAATTAAATTTGCAGGCCAAGCAGCTCAAGGGATGAGCAGCTTGCCTCCGCCTACTATCAAGCCGAGGCGGATGGACTGCAGCAGCAGTGCGGAGTATATCACAACGATTGTCCACACAATGTGTTGGGCCTCATTTCGGCGCCCATCGAAGAGATTCTAAACGACATTACAAATAGATCTCAAAGAAAATAAACTGGCAAAACGCGGCATCTCTCTTTTACTTTGGGTTCTGGGTTCTCTTCTCTGTTTGCGCTTCCAATTAACAATTGTAGCTTCAATGCAAACGCACTTGTTGCGATCCATTTGGTCCAACAGCAAGATCAGTTGTGTGTGGCACCTCGCGGCGATTTGAGCATTCTGAAAATGTATTTACCCCGGAGTCTTTGCCTTTGGCTGTCGATAAGTGCGTTTTGCTTGCAATTTGGCAATTGCTTCATTGCCTTCACGCCTGCTAGTACTCACGGCGTAAGTTACGGCAAAACAACACGTCAATGTGGCAATTCTAATTTGTGTGTTCATTTAGATCTTTGCTGCACTGGCTGTGCCTTTGGAGCTCCCGCATCGCAATGTTTTCGTCTCGTACAATTTTGAGGCAAACTACAATTCACCAGATAACTGGGAGAAATGGACCATATTTGTAAGTTTCATTCACGGCTATAAAACGCCAGCATTCAGTGTCAATTAGCACTACATTTAAAAGGCCAATTAGCGGCTGTCTCTAACAGAAAAGGTGTTCTTAAGATACTTTCATACCCTGTAACTACAAGAATAAAGAAAACTAGTGCAAAGGGTGTGATAAGGTTGTAGAAAGTGCTGCGCTTTAGTCTGTGTTGTCTTCCAGCAAAACGGACCAATAGAGTCGGAAGAGATTGAAGAATCGCGAAAGCGTAACCACAAGTCGAAATCAGAGGCTGCAGATGAAAACGATGAGCAGCAAGAGGGTGAGGAGACAGAGGCTGTGGAGGAAGAAGAGCAGGAAACCACAACAACAATGCCCACTGAAGAGCCAAGTCGAGAGCGCAGAGAGCTGCTAAGTCGCTCAAATATTTATCACATACTAATGGACAAGTTTCAAAGGTTTTTATTATGCGACTAAGTAATCA
Source organism: Drosophila sulfurigaster albostrigata (assembly GCF_023558435.1). Classification (NCBI taxonomy): domain Eukaryota; kingdom Metazoa; phylum Arthropoda; class Insecta; order Diptera; family Drosophilidae; genus Drosophila; species Drosophila sulfurigaster. Next base: position 32,466,180 of record NC_084883.1, read on the forward strand.
TCAATTAATTGCTAATCCTTTGTGAAACTGCTTGCAGAAGTGGCTTTGCTGGCGAGTCCTGTTTGCTGCGTCTCATCTGTGAGATCAATGCTGCCGAGCTTAGCGAAGGCAACGGCGTACTGGGCAGTCTAATGCATGTGATCTTCAGGTGAGAGATTACTTCCATTATAGTGATCGAAGTTGTATTTACAATCTTTTTTTTCAGTCCTAGCACATCGCAGCCGGAGCAGTTGCCATTGCGTTTCTATCAAGCGGAACACGATGGCTGGCAGGATCATTGCCATTACTATGAACCCGATTGTAGCAAGAGTTTGTTACATCTGATATCGGAGCCCTTCGAAGAGATCTTTCGACGTATCCAGAGCAATGAAATGTAGCGAAAAATAGCAATAAATGATATTTTAATACCTGACCTCATTCTGTCTTCTGCGATTGTTTATCAATTAGCAACTTTCACTTGGTCAGAATCAGAACATTTCTTCTGGCCGCTCTTAATTGCTTCATCAGTTTCAGCTCGACATCATTTCGATTTTTGCATTTGGCAAAGCCTTTTGTATTTCAGTTTGTTTGCTAACTTCAGCTGGACATGGACAAGCTGGGACTGCTGAAAGTGTTGTGTCTAATCTCTTTGGCTGGCACTTTGCAGGCGGCTTTCGTTTGGAATACAAAAGGAGAGGTTGCAGTAAGTGCTGAGGAAACTTTAGTCAATGTTATTTATATTAATTTATAAACTTTGGACATAGCTCTTTATATCTATAGCTGTACCCCTTGATCTGTCAAAGAATGATGTCTTCTTGTCCTATAACTTTGAAGCCAGCTATTTACTGCCACGAACCTGGCGTAAGAAGCCGATAATCTTTGTAAGTTAGTTAAAGCTTTAAATGAATTTGTTTCATTTTTAATAATGCAATAACAGCGCAATGGAAATGGCACTCATCATGGTCCACATGAGAATGGGGTAGCTGACTTTGAAGATTACTATGATGAGTATGAGGACGAGCATCATCAGAATCACGAGGAACCAAAGCCACCAAAGCGAAAGAAGCCGCGACCTCACAATAAGCCGCCCAAGAAGAAACACAAGCATAAACCGAAGCCAAAGCCGAAGCCGAAACCGAAGCCGCCGCATCATAACCAGGACTTCTTTGAGGGATTCCCACGGCAGGACACCGAAGTGGCCTTGGGTGGGCGACGCCAGGAGCAATCGTTGCTCTCACGCACGAAGTTCTACCAGATACTGAGCCACAGATTCGAACAGTTCGTAACACCGATAGATAACAGTTAAAACAGTTGATAATCTCTCTCACTTTTAGACATGGCTTTGGCAGCGGAGATCGGTGTTTGCTGCGTTTGATCTGCGAGGCAAACAGCGCACAGCTGGGAAACCACAACGGCGTCCTAGGCAGTCTCATTCATGTGATGTTCAGTCCCAGCAGCTCGCAGTATGAGGCACTGCCTCAACGCTACTACACGGCGGAGTTGAAGGGAGAACAGAATGATTGCAGTGGATATTATGAGCAATGCAAACGCAGCTTACTCGATGTCATAACACGCCCTTTGGCCGATTATATTGGCAATAAAACTGCGCTGATTTAAACGTTTATTCTATGTGCTCTTCATGAACATCTTGAGCGCTGGCCAAGCGCACTTTTTCATATAGGCACGCGCATCGCGGCACTTCTTGTTGTTCGCCTGCCACACGTTGGTGGGGCAACGTCGCATCAGTTTCGAGTAGGCGCACAGACTGTAGAACAGAGCATGACGATCGCAGGCATCGCTCTGACTGAAGTGTGAGCTCCTGATATTTACTGTGCACCATCGTCGCACAGCTGGCAAAGTTTGCATCATAGGCATCGATGATCTCCTGCTGATTCGCATAGGCTCTCTCCAACATAGGACGCACATGCTTTGTGCTCAGCACTTTGCCTTGTAGCGCCGATGTGGCATTGAAGATGCAACCCAAGCGACACTATCGAAGGAACAACGCTATTAAGTTCAGGATGGGGTCAAGTGTAGAGTAAAGTTTTATACTCACGCTCGGCTGGATGCCAGATCGGCCACATTCGCTGTTGTAGGCGCCCCAATTGGGCAGTGGCAATGGGCAGCAGACCTGAACGTTCTGCAAATGCAAAATTTAAAATTGGAAATTGGAGAAAATTGCAAATCGATCGATAGATCGGAAATTCGTAGTTTACCTGTAAGGACTTGGGGGCTGCTCTGCATTTGACAGCACTGTGCGAAACTGGAAAAATTCCGAGTAGTGACAGCAATAAAATGAACCTCATGTTAGTGCAGTTGTTGCAACAAACTAAATGTAGCTAAGCGACTGAAATATGTTGAATGTTGGAGTGCAATTACAAATCCGATCAGATAATTCCAACAACAAGCTAGGCTTGTGTCAATTCAAGATTACATGACGATTAATGGAACTCATATGCTCGACGACAAAGTTAGGGAAATAAATAAACAAATAAATCACTTTCATCGTGACTTGCAATTGAATCGCAGATTTTGACTTTTGCGCTAAATCACTTAATCCCAGCTAATTGTTCAGCGTGGACGAAACAATTTGTCTGGCTGGGTCGACATTGCGTATGAGTAATGAGTATGACTCAAAGTTCAATGTAAATTACGAACTGAAGTGTGATGGACTACAAACAACTAATTAAATGTACAGTCTAACATCGCTATTAGCGATACTATTTATTTACTAAATAATGAATTGGAAAGATTTGCAGACAAGCATGTGCTCATTTATATTTCATTTGTTTGGCATTCTTTTTTAAAATATTCAAATTCAAAAATGTCATTACTGTTATTGTTTTACTGGCTCATTCTTGGCCTAGAGCTGTTGCCTATGGTCCGAAGTGAGTACCAGAAGAATGCGAATCTGCTTTGCACCCAAATGCTAAACACACATTTGCTCGAGAAGTGCTGCGGGGATTCAAAGCCCAGTAATCTGCTATTCGAAAATAGCAATTGTGAAAAGTTCAAAGACGATCAAGGCGCGGTAATTAGTTTATCCAGCTCTTGCATTCATTAAAATACAATTCACATCATTTGCAGTGTCGTTATGAATGCATCTATAATCACTATCAACTACTGCATTCCAATGGTTCACTCAACATGCCCAATGTTAACGCAATGATCCTTAAACTGTATCCTAGACATCATGGGTATCATAGCTATAGACTTATGCTTCAGGAATCCTACGAACACTGCGAATCCTTGAGTGCTACATACCATGGCCTTGTCCAGATGTATGCCACACTTGCGGATCCAGAGATCAAGTGCAATAAGAATGCTTTGATTTATTCCAAGTGCACCATTGGCAACATCTTTCTCAATTGTCCCATGGAATTCTGGCAGGAAATGATTCCAGAGTGTGCGGACAGCCGTCGGCTACTTGCCCACTGCGTTCGGTTTCTCCATGGCATCGACGATTTGAGCAGTCCTGCCAAAACACGAACAAGCAACGGATCCTCGAGTTACAAGCTGAAGATGCGCGGACTTCGACAACCAACACATTGGTACACGGCCTTCATCAACTGGCTTGTCTTTTAATTGTTTGTCCTTCAATATCACGATTATGTAATGTACTATTGAGATTCCTTAAAGATAGTAAAAAAGACTCTTTTTCTATAAATACTCATCTATCATTTTGTTATTTACAATTAGGTTATGCAGCTAAGATTTTATTTGTATAATACAATAATAAGAATAAAAACTACTCACTAGGAAATTGTTAGCTTAACTCAAACAACTCGACTGCTAAATACCCTTTACCAGCTTACATCCAAAGTTTGCCGTTTCTTTACGTTTCTCAGGTATATATTTCCTTCATAAAAAAATTAAAGATTTCTAACTTAATATTGCATTTTATTAAAAATATTCATAATTTGAGGTAATTGAAGTATTACATTCTGTTTTCTATAGGGTATAAAAAGTTAAAATACAAAATAAGCAAAACAAATGAAATTCTATTAAGCCATTTATTGAGCAATTATATATTTGTATTATTTGGTGCGCTACATTAATTTGCATAATCCCCGATTTGGTATAAAAGGCATCACAGATTTTCGGAAGCATATCAGAATAACCACAATGTTGACCAAGTGCACAGCTCTAACCATTTGGCTATTGGCCAGCTTGGCATCTGTCAACCCAGCGGAAATGGATTGCTCGAAACGTTTGGATTATAATGTAAGTTATGCAAGTCATCGAACAACTCCATTTGCTGACATGCCTCCGATCTGCTACGTAGACCGTGTCAAGCTGCTGTCCGAGACCCAATCTAAATTTTGATGCATTCCGGCCGAGCTGTGGCAAGTTCATGCAAGAAGGCAAGCCCAAGATCTCACCCGTAAGTAAGGAGTATTTGCCAAAATTGGCATCTGTTAATGTACTTAATTATTATTCACAGTGTCTATTTGAGTGCATCTTCAATTCGAACAATGTGTTGGATGGCATGGAACTCAATGTGCCAAATGCACGTAAAGTACTGCAGGATATGTTGGGCGCCAACAAGGACTTTCTGGACATCTATGTGGAATCTATGCGAAACTGCTCTTCGAATACCGAGGCTTTGATGAAGCGGATGAGAAGAAATATGGGGCAAAATAATTGCACTAAAGTCGCGCTTTTTCTAAGTTGGTGCACAGCCGAAAATATATTTGCCCATTGCCCAGCAACCAGTTGGCGATCAAGTCAATCATGTGAGGAAGCACATGACTTTATGGTCAATTGCAAATGTGATGACAATCAAAGTGTATGTATCCAGATGTAAATAAATTATTCATTTAATCCTCAATTTTCAGTTGATATTGAGATACAAATTAAATGAGTTCGCAGCTATTGTAAATGCAGACAATTAATGTGTCAATTTCTCTATAATCTGTAAGTTAAAAATTTCTACTTTTAATCTGAAATAATTCTATTCACATATCCCCGAAAGTATGCAACGAATATTTTTATTTCTCAGATCATTTTTGTGATCTCATTGTTTATTAGCGTTTTATTAGCGATTTTATTTTACTTATAAACTTCTTACTATATTTAGAGTTATTAAGTTATTATAACACAAATAATTTTTAAAAAATTATGAATAATAGCTTTGAATATTGTAAGTTGTGGCAGTGAGCAAACTGCACAAAGTGCGTGCACTTCTTTGTATTCTGTAAAATGTATCAGCTTAAATTTAAATTCATTGAATTGCTTGGCATTATTATTTTATATATTATTATCATATATATCTATAATATATCTATTTGACAAATTACTTCAATCATTTTTATTTTCCATTTTAAATGAATATCCATAACAACCATAATACACATGAAATTAAAATTTATATTTTATCGCTCTAACAGTCAGGTTATTAAATACAACAAAAGTATAAAATATTTTATTAACCAATTACTTTAATATAGTAGTTTATGTGCGGTACATTAATTTACAAACTCCCGACGACTTCGACTTGGTATAAAATAGATTACGAACAAATAATTCGAACAGATCGTCAACAATGTTGGGCAAGTGCACATTTCTGGCCATTTGGCTATTGCTTTGCTGCTTTGTATCGCTCAACTCAGGTCAGATCGATTGTTCCAAGCGATTGGATTACGGTGTAAGTTTCAAAAGCAATAGCTTAATAAATTTAATAAGTAATACCAAAAAATCGATTACTAACTATATTGTAGTCCGTAGCAAAATGTTGTTCGAGACCCAATTTTAAGTTTGATGCGTTTCAAGAAAGTTGCGCCAAGTTCATCCCAAATGGCATACCGAGAATGTCGCCAGTAAGCAAAGTAAAGAAAAGTAAGTTACATGATCTAATCAATATTCTTCATAGTGTACACACGAGTGCATATACAATGCGGCCAAGGTATTAAATGGCACAGAGTTGAATGTGGAAAACACAACCAAGATGCTGAATTCTCTTTTTTCGAACACATCGCAGGATCATATCACTGCCTATGTGCAGTCGATGAAGAATTGTTCGGATAATGCCGAGAGGCTAATGAAGCGAATGAAGAAGAAAGTTTTTGGCCAGGAGAGCTGCTCCATGCTCCCCATATTCATTAACGTTTGCTCTGGCCACAACCTGTTTGCCCATTGCCCTGAAGACAGTTGGCACAGCAGCAAAGTGTGCGAGGAGGGACGCGACTTTATTCTTAATTGCAAATGTGATAAGAACAAGAGTGTGTGTGTCCAGTTTTAAATAAAGAACATTAAATTTGCAAACAATTTTTAATTGAAATGGGACATAGAAATTAAATGAATTGCCCGCAATTCTAATTAACGTTGTAAATGAGCCGTTTTCCGGCTGAAAATGCTCTTAAATAAAGTCTGTTTTGCGCTGTGGAGTCACAGTATAGCTTAAGCATGTTTCGCTGGCTGTTTATATTATTGCTCGGACTGATGAGTGTCCTGGCAGGACCTACTAAAAAGGCTTGCTCAGAGAAGCTCGATATTCCAGTAGGTAGATCGCAACCCTAAAAGTGTGCTTTATTTTATGTGACTGTCTCTTTTTGCAGTCGACGCAAAGCTGCTGCAAGTTGCCCAAGATCGATTTTAAGCCCTATGAGAAGCAATGCGGCGATTTGGGTGTCAATGGCTTGCATGTTTGGCCCGTAAGTAGAGAATGCGCTTAACTCAAACACAAATACGAACTTTTATTATATTCAACGGATAATTGCAGTGCGGCTTTCAATGCATTTACAAGACAGCTGGCGCACTAAATGGCACGACGTTGGTGATGGAAAATGTGGATGCTATGATGGCCACGCTATTAAAGGATGAAGAGAAATTAAAGGAAGCCTTTGCGTTAGGATTCCGTGCGTGCACGTCTAAGGAGCAGGAAATTTTGCAAACTCTGAAGCGACGTCGATTCCCCGGTAATGCCAAGTGTTCGCCCTTGGCCATGCTGTATGGTGTCTGCGCCTACAAATACGTCTTTAACAATTGCCCCACGGAGAATTGGACCAACAGCAGCACTTGCAATCGCATTCTAGCTTGCGAGCGTGCCAAGGACAATATGCAATAACATATAATTTGCATTAATATGAAGTTTATTTGAAAGCAAACTACTTAAGAGTTAACTACATATTTTCGTTTAGTTGAAGAACACATCGTACCAGCTGGGCTCTTGGCCATAGCTGGCAGGTTCAGCTGCACTGCAGCCCATCTCCGAGTCGAAGGGTTCGCCCTCCTGCATTGAGTGCATTTCAGCTGTATGGAAAATAGTAGGTTGATCGATTGATTGTGTGCATTATTAACCTTTGACTTTTGCCTCACCCAATTGCTCCACACTCACTCCCAGTCGTTGGGCATGTTGCATTAGTAGACGAAGCAGCAACTGTGAGTCAGCCACGCCATCGACCAGCATGTCCTCTGAAGCAATTAGTTCGTGTTCCTCGTTATCTGCATCGCATCCAAATGCCAAGTCATTGCTGTGCACAGACTGTGAATAAATCGAGTGAATGACTATTAAGGTTTGGCGAGGTTACACCCATAATTGTATGCACCTCTTTTGAGTCTGATCTCACAACAAAGTCCTCAAAAGCTCCCTCCACAGAGCAGCAAGCTGCCACGCAGCAAATCGAAAGCAAAACTAAATTATTCATTATGAGATCAACTAAACTCTTTGAGTACTAAACCTTGAATGAACCATTGCTCAGTCTGCGCAACACAAAAAAAAAACCATTTGTCACAGTCCATTTGCCAGGGCCATCAATGAGATTGAATCGGTCGGCAATTATAAACAGAGAAAAACACAATCAGCTTTTGTTTTTCAGTTTATTAAATACTCCGAAAAATTTAAAACTAATGCGATCGAACAATAAGATAAGCGTGCTTAGCTCATGGGCAGCGGCACATGAGGCAGCGGATTGCATTGATGAGCGAACTGTTTGGCCACGATGCAAGGTTGATCTGTCTTCCACATCTTCGCAGGGCAGTTGAGAAAGGTTTCGGCATTGACGCAGCTGTAGATCATAGCAGCATAGGGCGAACAGCCTTGGGTCAACACTTTATAACTCTGCTGGTTGGTCAACTTCATGTGGCCATGAACTGAAAGAATTGTCGTTAAAGCAACTCAAATTTAAATATTATGTATACGCACTGTTCTCAGTGCAGGTCTCAAAGGAGCGCACAATGTGTGGCACAATCTCACGATCTCGTCGATGCACATGCTCCTCCAAAAAGGCACGAACCTTGTCCATTTGCAGCTTGCCATTGGCCAGGGCGCCTGTCTCCCGATAAATGCAATCCGGGTAGCACTGCCAAATAGAAAGGAAGTGAAGGAGTCGGAGATATCAACTCCAATTACACGGACTTACCAGATGCGCAAATGCCGGATATTTCTCGTTCGCCGATTTCAATTGATTTACGTGCTTTTGGCACTTTTGTGGCACGTTGCCCAGATTGATTTCCGGCGTGCGGCAACACGAGTTGATGTCCTGCCAAACGATTCATGAAACATGCATTAATTGAAGCTTGCTGCTGCCTCTGCTGCTGCCTTCAATTCAATGTACTCACGAAATTGTTAAAGTTCGGCGGCGATGAGCAGTTGTAGGCGGCGTGGGCGTGATCCATAAACCATGACAACAACAACAACAGCGACAGCGACTGCGACAGCTGCAGCCCAAAAGTAAATCAAATATGAATGCAATACAAAGAGGGAAAACAAGAAAAGCGCTCACCATTAAAAATGCAACACACTGGAAAATCGTTGAATGCATTTTTATCCCAACACACACACTCACACTCACTTTACTTTACGAGTACACGCAATCGAAGCGTGGCAAAAGAATAAAACTTGTGCCACAGCCAGTCGACGCTTTTTATAGCCAACTGTGTGAGTGTGCGGGGCACGTTCTAGGCGTAATGAGCTTGTTATCGCCATCATAATGAAAACAAACTGTGGCATTTTGGTCCAATGCGTCAATTGAAGGTGACACATCCAAGCCATGGTCCCATTGATGATGCTTCTAAACCCATCCATTTGATTTGAAGGGGGAATCGCTTTCACCCATCGACCGTGACATTTTTTTTTGGGGAAATACCAGAAGTTTAATGGATTGTAAATCGCTGACTAAATGGAATTACATTGTTTACTATTAGTTTCGGTGAGTAATAGTAGTTGGGGTCACAATAACAAAACGCTTATGTAACTATTAAATAATAATCATAAATTTATATATTAATATTAGTTATACAAATTATTAAATTGTTCAGTCACTTGGTTCGAATTAAAGTGATCTTAGTTTTTGACTTGTTTTTCATTAATTCATTGTATCTAAAAAAAATATTATGTAATCTTTTATTTTATTTGATAACATCACAATCCTGTCAAAAGTGAAACAAAGTTTAAGCAAATGAGTTTTATTATTCATGTACATATCCAAAGCTATGCCATAATTAGTTTTGCCTACAATTAATATAAGTTTAATTTAATAATATGTTTTTTTTTATTATATTACACGTCACTGCTTCGAGCTAAAACTTGACTTGTTTTTTATTAACTCACTATAATTAAAATTGTATATAATCTATTAACATACATATATATTTTTTATCTACAATAATCCTGTTAAAAGAGAAGCTTAACTTTATACATTGTAGTCTAAGTCAACATTATTTTATTTATAATTTATCTTGCATTTTTATTAATTCACTACATTTAATATAATATAATCTAATTAATTATTATTAATTATTTAAAATTTTTTTAGTCATGTATTGAATTATCATTAGTTGAATTTAAGATAATATTATATATTAAATGTTGGTCCTGTCAAAAGCGAAGCTTAACTTTTCACTTAGTTGAAGTCAACTTTTATTGTATTTATCATTTATCCAAAGTCGGCAACTAATTAGTAGTGCATTTAATTAATATTTGTTGAATTTATGAGAGCAACATGTTACAGTGGCAGCCAGCAGTTGTTGCCAAGGCTCAAAGGCTTCAAGGCAGGAGTTTGTTCGTGCATGCATGAATAATGCGCTTATGTTATGATTCTTGTTGTTGTTGCTGCCCTTGGTCTCTCAACACATTGTTGGTTGGCAGCTTATGTCAGCCCATTGTTGAGCTTAATCATCCCCAACTTCCTCGTCCTCGTCCTTGTCGCCATCGCCATCGCAGTCGCTGTTGCTGTTGCTGTCGGTGTCGTTGTCGGCGTCTTCATCTTCAGCTGGCTGAGATTGCTGTCTCATCTGCTCCGCGGTTGTCTGAAGCTTTTAACCACTAAGATGAGCGTTGAAGATGCTGTTTAACCGTATACTGGAATCTGCAGCTCGACATTAAAGTGCACTTGATGAAATTGAACTTAAGAAAGTCTTGTGCTGTGTATGTAATTTATTGCACGAAAAATTTTCAAAAGCAATAACGAGTTAAGTATACGACAAGTGGTACAACAACAACTTACCACTGAAGCTAGACAATCCCAAGTGCAACAATAGTCAATTGATGTCCTTTCGTTTGGCTACAAATCGCAATCATTTCTTTAGAACAATGCGAAAACTATTAACTGTGTTAGTTCACTCTGAGTTGGTTGTTTGGGGGTGAAATTGAAAAAGTTTTATGCTGTTTGTCTTTGCCATCGATCAGAAATTGAATTCAATGGAGGCGGTCCTCACAAAGCACTCACTTTTATAGGTTACTTAAACTCATAATGCCGCACGTAAAATTCAATCGGAATGTCAGGACGTGCGCTTTAATGTCAGGACGTTGGGCTGGCTGGATGAACGGACAACCGAACATTGGGACATCAACATGTCTTTGCTTTTGGCACTGAATTTTTAAAATGAAATTTAAATGCTCTCGAGTGGCAGTTGACATTAGAATTTACTTGCAGCGTGTGAGGGCAAGAGAGTGTGGGGTTCGTTTTTTTTTGTCAGGAATGTTAAGGACTCTCTTCGAATGTGTCAGACGCATTTTTAGCCCTCGACTGTGGGGGCTTAATGTATTGTCATTGTGTTATTATCAGCAGATTCGCTTGCTTTTTATAAAAAGAATCCAAGTGTGTGTGCGTGTGTGTATTTGTGTGTGTACGGGGCGTGTCAGAGTTTTTTTTTGCTGGTATTTTCTTTTTGTCTTTTCAATTTGCTGTGCGCTCTCGGGGCAATTCGAGGGCGAGCACCTGGCGCATATTGCCATTTTAATAAATGTCGACACGAGCCACACTCGAGTTTAATTTGATTAGCCCGAAAAAAGCAGGAAGAAGAGACAACTGTCTAACTGTGGCAAAGGCAACGGCAAGGGCACACTTCAAAGCGACATCGTTATGATATGCTTGCTGCCTGCTGCCTGCATACTTTGGCGACCAGAGAGAAGCGCGCCTAAGCAAACACATGCTCATGCTCATGCTATGTGAAAAAGGGCAACAAAATGCTAGACATCAACAAATATTTACATAAATCAAATGAGCGGATTAGGGCCCGCTTAACCGGCTGTCATAGGTATATAAGTGAAAGGACATACAGCAACAAAAAAAAAGAATTGCATTTCCTAGAAAATGTTTCGGAAAATCCACAACACACACACCTGTTGGACGGCAGCCAACGCAACGCAGCGAGGATGAGGAAAAGAACGAGACCAGAGCGTCAACAAAACCAAATGTGGAACGTAGCTTTTGTTGAGCTTTTCTGTTGTGGAACGTAAATGTTTCGCGCCATTTTGCCGAAGCCCAAAAGTGGTAAGAACTTCCTTCGTCGGCTGCTTTTGTTAAGATGCTCCACAAACGTTTCAGTTATCAGCGGCAAGTCAGCGAGTGCGGTTCGAGCAGCGGTCAGACGGTTAGAAGTTCGAAAAGTGAATCTTCAGTGAATTGAAACTAATCCGAGTCAACCGAATAGTTCAATCAACCAAATCAAACACCAAACGTATCGAAATCGAATTTGTGTGAAATCAAAGGGCGAGTGTGTTTGAGTGTTTGTGAGTGGCAAATATTTAATAATAATGCCGCAGAACGTGCTCAAAATGCATATTATTTTTAATAAATATTAATGCGAGGCGTTGGCCGTGTAATGATTGCAAATAATAAATGTAATGCCATGGCAAATAATCCAGCATTAAAGTGCGTACATCAAAACAACAACAACAACTAGTGAGTGTGAGTGTGTGTGCGTGTGCGTGTGTGTGCGAGTGTGTGGTTGTGTCAATAGCCAAGACAACGAATGTAGAGGAATACACAGAGCGAGAGAGAGAGAGAGAGAACAACGAAAGCGCTTAAACATAATCATTTTGCAGCTTAGAAGGCGTTAAACACATTTAAGCCCTGGCAAATAAGTGGCAAGGACAAAGGATACCAAGAGCATTTGCTAAGCTGCGGTCAAATGAAAAATCCACGTTAGCTTAGCGACAACAACAACGAGAACAACGAGAACTACAATTACAACTACAACTAAGTAACTAACTGAGACTGCAGCTATTCAGTTCAGTTCAGCACTCCCCATAGAGTAGAGGTAAGCTTGTGTGTGTGCGTGTGTAAAGTAAAAATCATCTACTGCTAGTGGGCTTAATTAAAAAGCCAGGCAAAAGGCAACACACACACTCTCACACAGTGGGCAACTTGCACAACAAAGGCGGACGATACAATGCGCTATGAAATCAAAGGGATGGAGAAGAATAGAAGGATTGGCAATTGGCCACATTGTTGTATAAATCTGTTTGTGTGTGTTTATGTGTGTGGGTGTGTGACCACTCGGTGCAATATCGATTGCCAAAAACTCCATTAGACATCCTCAGCGTCCGACATTGATAGCTAAAAATATGGCTATAGTTACAGCTTGTTATTGTTGTCATCGAACAATGGCAGGCAATTGAGATAAAAAAAATACAGAAAAATAAAAAGAAAAACTTGTTGCCTACTTTTAGGCTTCACGTTTAACGTATTTCTAAGCGAACTTGTTGCCTTGACATGGAGTTGTGTTGCCTTTCTTCTCTTTTAATGTATTTCCAATTTGGATTTGATTTCATTTTATGAACTTCCGTTTGCTGCCTACTGCCACTTGAGTTATACCCCCAGCATAACATAATTCGCTGCCTGTCGTAAATCTGCTTGGCAAATCTCTGTCATATTTGGCAAACTTGCATTGCATTAAGCCAAATTTTTATTGAGCCAATAAATAACAGATTTCGCACATACTAACATACACACAGGTCTCTCTCGTTCCCTTTGCTTTTGTTTGTTTGCCCTCGCTTTTGTTGTTCGAATTTTTATGGATTTATGCGAACAGAGGGGCTAAAACCAAATCCTCGGCTTGTTAGCAGCAGCAGCAGCATCAGAGAAAGCCACATTGACTCACCGCACCGCATCCCCTCGGAGCACTCACGTAGCTGCAGCGCGTGCCGAGCTGCACGTGCCACCGCACTCAAGTGGAACGGGAAACCGTTAATGGCGAGACAATAAAACGCAACACTTGTTGGCAATGGCTCTGCTGATCCTGCTTCAAATGGCCGGCCATCAAGACGGGATAAAAGCCGAAAAAAATCTGACCCCAGCAAGAAGCCAGGTGCGGGAAGTTACAATTTCATTCTCCTATTCCATTCGCCTCCCTACATATATCCGTGGCAACAATGTAGACGGAAGTGTCTGCAAATTATGATGTTTTCGTCTAGACGTAGAAAACGTTTCCAAAATGTAGCTAAAATATGTTGGCCCGTCTTCACTTACGTTAAACCCTTGACTGACCTTTGAGCGGTTGGATGTGGAATACTAGCGTTTTTCACGCCATCCGCCATCAAATTTGATTGCCGCCAGCGGATGCATAAAAGCCCAAACACTTGCCCCAAAACAGTTAGAGACCCTCCCGGACCGATCTAGTATGTACAACCTACACACATCGGTATATGTTGCCTGGGGGAGTCGTAGGCGAGCGTTCATATATTTTGCATCATTCGGTTTCAGAGAGAAATCCAAAGAGGAGAAAGGCGGCGCACAAATAGAGATTTCGTATTGCGAAACGCAGACGGATTGATGACCAGTTTTACTGAAGCTAATAAATTACGTATACGCAATCAGAATGCATTAAAAATGCCTTTGCAAGTAATTCAAGCTCAGCATCTCAGACGGAATTTAATCAAAGCGGCATATGCTGTGCGTTATGCGCTGGGCTTACGCTGCGTATGCGTTACATTTTTACTCATGAATTTTTCAATGCGTCGCACGACCTCATTGTCAAAGCCCGTGCGCAACGCAGTGCCTTGTGCTCTGTTTATGCATATAAAATTTAATGAGCTACAATAATGAGAGCGGAGCATGGAGCGCGGAGTAGAGCGCAGCGCAGCTAAAAATAGCAATCAAGTTGTGTTGGCCTTTTGTTTGTGTCCTGACCATGTGGCTTTATATATTGTCTTTAACGTTCGCTTCATAATGAAAACGTCTTCAATGCACAATGCGCAAATTGTCCACGCATGTCACGGCCAATTGGCTGAGTTGGCAGCGGCCATTAAGTCTTTAACTGAGAGAGAACAATGCAGCATTGTGGTGATGTTGATTATTATATTTTCAATTCTACATTGGAATTCCCGGCAATTACAAGACGCAGCAACAGCAACAGCAACAGCAGCAGCAGCAGCAGCTGGCAAGGAACGTAAACACTTAGAAGCATTAGGAGCAGCAGCCGGAAATTGCAGACACTCTGGCACACATGAAGGAGGCGGGGTAGAAAGCAGTCTAAGCTTAAAGTATGAGTTTGTCGCATACTCTTACGATATTCAGTCAGCCGCAGGAATTCGATTCCAAGTCTTTATACATGTGTGTGTGTGTGTGGAGGAGTATGTGTGTGTGTGGTGCCAGCGCCTTGGGCAAATCCATTGTGTGCAATCGCACGAGATTAGATACAATCTTCTATAATAGCATGTACGATAGCGTTGTGAAATGGGAACTTGGGGTAAAGCGGGAACACCACGATGAGGGGGAGACTTGTAAGGAAAAACAGCAACAAATAAGCAAAACGTTATAGTACATTATCCCCACCACGAACATATACCACATATCCACATTCGCTCTGCTGCTGCTGTTCTGCTATTTGTGTGTGCATTTTATTTGTCCATCTACAGCTGTCCTTTTATACCCTATGCTCACAAAAATGCCTGGCTGGGTATGCTGATTTAAGAGATACGTTGTAGAGTATCTCTACAGTCAACCTGTTTGCTAAATAAAACTCGCTTCCGTCTGTCCATCAATTCCATTTCTGCCACCTTTTCTGTTGCCCCACTTAGACGTCTGTCAGTCAAGCATTCTCCGATTGACAGCTGCGAAAGGGTTAAAAAAAGCGTAACTCACTCAACACTCATTTCAAACTGTCCTAAATCAGGGTATCTGTTAGTCGCATCAGGTAGTTGTAGTTAAATTCTACTTGGGTTTTTATTTGCTGCTGTGCTGGCCGCCAGAGGCATTTGTCGTAATGTCCTTTTTATTTTTGCGTTGATTTGGCCAAGCTGAAAATATTTTATGATGCGAGCCTGGACATTCATCAAGTTGTGAATGCCATAAATGAGATTGTCAGATGAACACATTCCAACTGCCTCTTTATGTTATGTGTTGTGATGTGTGTGTATTTCCTAGTTTTGTCTTTTTTGCCAGAGCTGTCAAAATACATTTGCATTTTTGTGCCCAATGAATTGTGTAGAACATTTCTGCTGCTGGCCCTCTCGCCACAGCGTTTGCGGCTAATTGAAATCAAATATGCAATTAGCAATCATATTTTCCTTTTCATTTAAATTTTTCGGTTTTTCAACTCTCCTTTATTTTGGTTGGTTGTCAGTTTGACATTATTTATGAGGCAATTAGATGCTCGGCTATTTCAATTTCTATTCTTAATTTTTCTCTTCGCTGCCTTTGCGGCGAAAGCAATTTGCGAAATTGAGGCTTGAAATTGAAATGTAACGCTGTTCGCCCTTTTTTTTGTTGGGTTGTTTGTTTGCTTTAAGCCGCAATTGCAGTTGTGAACTGGGCTAATGGGGACCTCGAGCGACTTGGGCTAACCGCAATGAGTAAATGAGCTCGAGGCATGTGCAGGAATAATCTTGTCGGCGACTGGCTTTATGTTGCGCTAATTTACGAGCTAGGCGGCATAAACAACCAGAGTTACAGCAACCAGCAACCAGCAACAACAACTCGGGTTACACCAAAAAGGCGTACAACAATAGCCACAAAAAAAAAGAAAATATGAGGCGTTGCATACAGTGAGACATAAAAATAGCGCAACCCCAGAGAACTGTGGCAAATGTGAGTCGAGTGTCAACGAATGTGGATAAAAACGGCTTTAAAAATGATAACTGCAAACATCAAAAAAAATTGTTATTGCTGCTAAATATTTAATTAAATCGGCAAATATGCAAGCTAAATAGTTTTATTATCCCCCTGATAAGTCAATCTCAAAGGCTGGCAATTAATTATTTACGAGCTTAGTTTAGGCAATAAAACCACTTACAATTTTTTCCGTGCGCTTTATGCATAAATAAATACAAACTATTTAGCAGAAACTATGTTTATTTATTCCGTCCGATGCATAATTTAATACTCGCTATTAAACCTTTTTTTTGGGAAAAACTTTTACACAGTTCGGAGAAAAAAACATAACCACTTCCGCTTGGCCGCTTACTTCTCTCGCACACTGTCAGCACGCTTCGCTTGCCACAACATCTACATATTTATTATCTGTTTACATGTGTGTGTGGGTAAGTGTATGGGTGTGCTTGCGTGTGTGTTTTTATGCCATGCATTAATGTAACGATGCATCATTTATGCCATTTATTATCAGCACATAAATGCAAGATTTGGGTCCTGCTGACTCCAAAGGTTTTGCTCTCGTTCCCCTTTCCCCTTTACGTGTCTGTACCACGCCCTAATTTCTGTGATGGGCTGCGGTCCGCTACTACCTTTTGTCTTAGCCCAACACGTACACAAATTGGCCCAAGAGAACACATATAGACATTTCGCTCTTGGCCAACCCGAAACTGTCAGTCAGTCAGTTCGTCAGTCACTCATTCTCTTCTTGCTGGGCTATTTTGTTGGCAAACTTTTTTGCAAGCTAATGAATTTTTATAGCTCTGTGGGCCATGCCACATTAATATGTCAGAGTCAAAATGGGTCTCGGGCCCCTGGAGCAACAGTGTTGAAGCCTATGGCGCCTTGGCATTGGCATTGGAAAATGCAATTTTCCTGCCTAGCGTAGGCTTTATGGTGCTTTAAACTGTTGCCTGTGGCAATAGCAATTCAGACTAAATCGTTGTGGCCCAATGCAGTTAACACACACATACTTATAAACTGACTTTGTTGTCTGTGCTAAATTGTATTGCTTCCTTTTGTGATATTGATAAACTTTTACTTGCAGGCAACATGCAGGAACAGCAAAAAACAGCAGCAGCAACCACAGCAGCAATGAGCAACCACAACGTGCCACACGACAGCAGCAACAGCATCATTGACCATGACAACGACGGCGGCGTCGCCGGCGATACCTTGGGCAGCAGCTTGAACGACACGGTTTGGTCCCAGAATCATTTGGATGAGATCAATCAAAGCGTCGAGCTGCATTGCCTGGTGCAACAGCACGTTGAGGCAACGACCTTTGGCAATGCCACCGACCACTGCAACACACAATTCGATTCGATACTCTGCTGGCCGCGCACCGCACGCGGCACTTTGGCCGTGCTCCAGTGCATGGATGAATTGCAGGGCATTCATTACGATAGCAGCAGTGAGTAGACGTTGCATTAACCTTTGACCTTCTCAAGCGGGTGCTCTGCTTTCAGAAAATGCCACACGCTTCTGCCACTACAATGGTAGCTGGGCGCAGTACACCAACTACGATGCCTGCGCCCATTTGCCAGCGCCGGAGACGGTGCCGGAGTTTGAGACCATCGTCGAGTTGCCGACCATTATCTATTACATTGGCTATGCTTTAAGTCTTGTCTCGCTAACACTGGCGCTGATTGTTTTTGCCTACTACAAGTAAGTATCTGCTTTGTTATTCCACTAACCACCCAATTGCATCCCCTACTCCCTTACTCAATTGACCCCTAGAGAGCTGCGTTGCCTGCGCAACACCATCCATGCCAATTTGTTCTTCACGTACATCATGTCGGCTTTGTTCTGGATACTGCTGCTGTCTGTGCAGGTGAGACGTGCTCACTTTATGCTTTATCCATATACCTCCTAACTACACTCCACTCCCCTCCTCAGATCTCCATTCGCAGCGGACTGAGCAGCTGCATTGCTCTGGTCACGCTCTTTCACTTCTTCACGCTGACCAATTTCTTTTGGATGCTGGTCGAGGGTCTCTATCTGTATATGCTGGTGGTCAAGACCTTCTCCGGTGATAACATACGCTTCAACATATACGCCTCAATTGGCTGGGGTAAGTTTTGATGTATGCTCCGTCTGCACTTTGCGTATCTAATTAACTTGCCTTCCTACAACCTCCTATGACAGGCGGCCCAGCTTTGTTTGTGGTCACGTGGGCGGTGGCAAAGGCTCTCACGGTCAGCTACAACACGGATAAGGTAAGAGTTTCTCTTTTTTGTTTGGGTATTCGCCTCATTAAAGTTGAATTCGCGCACAGTATGACATCAACTGCCCCTGGATGGAGGAGACGAATGTTGACTGGATATTTCAGGGTCCTGTTTGCGCGGTGCTCATTATCAATCTGACTTTTCTGCTGCGCATCATGTGGGTGAGTATGAGTAGAAATTTAACCCAGCTGCAAGCCCACATAAGCTCCAACGCTGACTCCATCAACGTCATCTTTTGTTGGCCAGGTGCTCATAACAAAGCTACGCTCGGCAAATACCGTGGAGACTCGTCAATATCGCAAAGCGGCGAAGGCTCTGCTCGTGCTTATTCCGCTCTTTGGCATCACCTACCTGGTTGTGCTGGCAGGACCCTCCGAATCGGGACTAATGGGTCACATGTTTGCCGTTCTTCGTGCCGTTCTGCTCAGCACACAGGCAAGTTTTTCATTGCCATTTGTTTTCTTTTCTGTTCCTCCTTTAAACCCGATGCCTGGTTCTCATTTTTTGTTTTTTTTTGTGCGTCACTTTCTATAAATATTTGCTCTCCTGTTGCTTGACAGGGCTTTTGGGTGTCGTTGTTCTACTGCTTTCTCAACTCGGAGGTGCGAAATGCGCTGCGACATCATGTATCCACCTGGCGCGATACACGCAACATTCAACGCAACCAGAATCGACGGTGGGTCACAATTCTCAGTTCAAAGTAGTTAGTACTTCCTATCAACAATCACACTTGTTCACCTGTATAGCACACACAATACTCTCTCACACACACTTTCTTTATTTAAGTGCACGAGGCAACAAACACTTTAAAACTCTTTCCCAACTTGTGCAGCTATACAACAAAAAGTTTCTCCAAGGGAGGCGGCTCCCCGCGCGCTGAGAGCATGCGGTAAGTGAAACTTGGCTAACGACATTTTTAGTATTAATTACACACACCTGTGTCCATGCAGTTAGTTACGAGTACTCCGAAAAGTTTTCACAGGCGCCGGAGACAAGCGCATGTCATTTACACCTTTTTTGCATATTTCGTATAAAGTTCTTTCTGTCGCGTGTTTGGCAAAAACTACTCACTGTCAATTTTAGCTGCTTTTTACGACAATCTCTCTCGCTGCGAGTCATGATAAACCGTCTTTTCACATATGTAATATTTTTTCCTGCCATCCAGTGTTGCCAATTTGGCTATTCTGCGTCAAAACTCGCTTTTTTTCAAAGATACTTTTGCTTTTTCTACTTTTTTTTTCAATATTGTACAAATTTATTGAAACAAATAGAGAAAGAAGGCATTTTTAACATTAATTTCGAGGGATGCATACTAGTATTTGATCTTTCAGAGATAAGTTAGTTTAATTTTAAAATTTAATTACTAAATTCCACCATTACATTAATTTTGTATTTGAAAATTTGTTTGTTTCTTTACATGCTTCTATTTTATAGTTTCTTTTTCTCTTTTACTTTTCAAAATAAAGTATATAAATTAAGTTTTTTATTTTGCGTAACAAAATTGCATCTGAATCCTGCAGAAATTTGTTCACTTTACTTTGTGAATATTCTATTTAAAGTTACTTTTTAATAGTCAGTTCATATTCATTTCATGTTGCAATTATCTTTTCTTATTTTTATAACTTTTATTTATATAGATTTTTCCCACTCTAAAATAGCTTTTTGCCCCTAGACAAGTTGGCAACACTGCTTCACTTAACACATTGCATATTATAATATATCTTGCGTGCAGCTGCTTTTCTAGTTGCCCCTAAAAGTAGACTAGATATATTTTTCATGCATGCTGAGCACCTTAAAGCCGTGTCGACATCAGTGTTGATTTTGCGGATATTTTCTATATGCAGCCCTCTAACCTCGTACTATGGACGTGGAAAACGCGAGTCCTGCGTTTCATCGGCTACCACGACAACGCTGGTGGGGCAACATGCGCCTCTGTCGCTGCACCGAGGCTCCAACAATGCGTTGCACATGCTGCCCACAAACAGCAATCTAACGGGCACCGGCAGCACGCTCAGCGTCATGCCGCGGGCAATAAGTCCTTTAATGAAGGTAACACCCATTGTCCACACACAGCTAATTGCAAATGCAACCAGAACTAAGAACAACTTTGAACTTTTCTATTTGCAGCAGGGACTCGAGGAGAACTCTGTCTAATTCGAGACAGTTGCGAGACTCATCCACACATACACACACGTATATATACACACTCCCACACACTCACGCACACAATCAAGCAGACAGTCATGGAGTGTAGCTTAGATTTAGTCTCCTAGGCATTTGATGGAAACTGTAAATTGTACAACTAGTCAAGATTTTAGCAAGAGCAACAAGCATCTTAAGAGACTGAACTGAAACTTTTAATTTAATTGATTTGCCTCCCTATCCCTCCTTCTCCCTCTTAGCATTATCCTCATTGTAGCTCTAACAAATAATTGTAGTCTTAATTAATTATTGTACATGAGTGTTGTTTTAACTGTTGAATGTTACTAAATGTACCACCAATCGCAAGGGAAAAAATCTACCTAAACTTTAATGTGTACATACATAAAATAGATAAGCTAAACAAAATGTTACTACTGCAACAGAAAAAAAACTACAACAACAAGAAGAAGAACAAACAACCCACAAAGAACACTTGAAAATACTAATAAATGGTCTATTTACTTGAGTGTATGCAAATTTTGACGTTTATTCATCGCTCTTTCTCTCATCTGCTACCGAGTTTTATTATCAATTTATTTTACAGCGTTTTGTTGAACTTTTTCATTGAAATTTTAATTTCTTTGTATTCATAAATTTGCAGCACACAAAAAAAGAGATGGCGAAGAGAAAATGAATAAAAATTGTGTTAACATCAAAGTCGCTTTTGGTTGCGCAGAGCAACAACAACGAAGTGCCAACGACAAAATAATGATAAAAATTATTTACATACCCTGTAACCCCGATATGTAAGGTATAATCAGTTGCACCTGTGGTAGGAAAGACAAACTTTGCTTTTGAGGAGTTTATTATAATTTAAAACATTTTAAGCATGTACTCAAATTGCCAAAATTCGATAGCAAACTTTACAAGGTATCTCATGTGCCCACATTCTTGTCTCGCCCCATTTTTACTTATTTTAATTGCATTCTTTGTGGCTCAGACAACCAACAAAATGAATACCTATTTTTCATATGCCACAAACAAGTTTCAAGTGCAACTCAAAGCAAAAGCTGAAGATGCTTTCGAGGAAAAGTTCAAGATGAAGATTCTTCGTGCAGCTTGTTGGCAGATGACTTCATTCGCCAGCTAATTAAGAATATTATTAATTTAAAGTGCGATAATCCGAGCTAAGTAACCGTATAATTTGCCAATCAAAAACGAGGGTCAGTAGAAGTGTTTTCTATCTATGCTGGATTGGTTTACTTAACGACTTAACGGCCAGAGTTCATGTTCCGACTTGTGTCGAGACGGACTCTGACGGAGATGAATAAAGCATTGCATAAAGTCAGGCGCCATAAAAATGCATTGCACTTGGCACAATAAAATTCCAGTGCCTATAAATATTGCATGAGCCGCACACAACACAACACAACACAGCGCAAAGCAAGTCAAATATGCTTCAGGCGGGAGTGAACGACTCAAAGATATGCTCGAAAGTGAGAGAGAGAGAGAGTGAGAGTTACTTTTTGGAATAAGTAATAGTGAAATATAAGTGGAAATATATGCAAAGGTTTCTTGGCTCCTTTGACAAATTTATGTCATGTTTTTTACATCATTCAATGGGCATAGGGTATGCTTGTAATGAAATCGAAATGGATGAGTGGGGCTGACTTTCGTTGTGGCTGGGCAAAGTGGAGAGAATATGAATGCAAAACACGAGATTGCCACTAGCATCAGCCGCATGAAGTGCATAAATGTTTAATGTATTTGTGTAAAATATGCACAGAATGGTTTTGTTGGCCAGTTTAGAGTTTTCCTTTTTTTAACCCAGCAGCAGCAGCAGCACAAGCGGAAACTAACCGACAACGTGGCGTATGAGCGATATATGAACACTGTGTGCGCACTTAACTAACTTGTCGGCGCTGTAGCTGTATGTGTGAGGGTGTGTATGTGTATGTGCGTGTACTTACCCTAATGGGAATTTTTGGGGCATAGCAACAAACAGCGAGTCAAAGTTCAAAGTACTTAAATGCCACAAAAACTACGCCAAAAAACAGCCGCAACAACACCAGCAACACAACCCACAACAACATCGGCAGAAGCAGCAGCAACAGCAACTACAACAACAGCAACAACAATTATCATAAAAGTAAAATGGGGAAAGAGCATAAACATTTATTGTGCGGCCAAGTGGTTTTGCATTCAAATGTGCTTCAGCATTTGCGAAAGTTTTTCTTTTATGCAAATTAGTTGCAATAAATAAAGATTTTGTAGACTGTGCCACAAATTGCAAATTGAGTCATATGTAGCCACGCCTCCAAAAGGGCGTCGCCAGCTTGATGAAGTGCACAAGTTTTTGGCACAGCTCAAGCGCGTCAACTG
This sequence comes from Drosophila sulfurigaster albostrigata, assembly GCF_023558435.1. Classification (NCBI taxonomy): domain Eukaryota; kingdom Metazoa; phylum Arthropoda; class Insecta; order Diptera; family Drosophilidae; genus Drosophila; species Drosophila sulfurigaster. The sequence goes on from NC_084883.1 coordinate 32,489,224, forward strand.
CAGCATCCTTGAGTTAGAAAGCGAAGGACCGCTTGTCACCTGACTGTTGCCAAACCACACGACCCAATGACGCGTGTGTGTAAGTGTGTGCGTGAGTGTGGCAAGCCAAGCACAAAGATAACCACGGGCAACAGGCAAAAGTGGCAGCAACAGCAGCAGCAACAACTCACACAATGCGTTGGGCCACAAAAATGCCAACGCAATTGTAACATTTTAATTAACCAAATTGTGCGCCTAAAAGTTGGCTAACACCGCCAGTATGAAATGAAACTCAATTAAAAGTCGCTTAGACCCACAATTTGCTGCATGGTGTTTACTTCCTGCCCCACTGCCCCACTGCGCCGCATGCCCCGCGCCGCGTGCCGCCAGCTACTTGCTTCCAAAATTTTTAACCGCTTTAATTAAGTGAAGCCCCCGGAGGAGAGCATAATTTAAGTTGCGGCATAATCAAAAGTGAAATTACCCCGAAGGTCAACCAAGCGGCAAGCAACACAAGTTGTTTATGCCCGCCAACAGCAAACAACAATAATAACACTGTCGAAACTCGGTTCCAGGAAATCGTTTCGATTACGACCACATTTAAAACAAATTACACGCATTTAAAGCTCATATTTCTATCGCGCTCTTTAAAGCGAATTTCAAACAATATTTTTGTTATACCCGCTACCCATAGTATATAAGGGTATTATGACATTCTGACCGCTAAAATACATATATTCTTGATCAGCGTCAACAGCTTAGTCTGTCCGTCCGTATGAACACCTAAATCTCAGAGACTGTAAAAGATAGAGCTATAATTTTTTTGGCAGACTTCTTATATACATATATATATATACTTTATATATTTTAAACCAAATATAGCCTTTAACAAATTTTGAGTATTTTATGGAATATTAATTTGGTATATTTTAATGCATTATTTTGCATTTATTCATAGTGGGTAGTGGGTATATTACAGTGCAGCACACTCGAATGTAGCTGCCTTAGTTGCTTTGTTTGTAGTTTGCAAGAAAAAAAAACTTACATTTAATTTTATCTAATTTGGCATGTAATTAGACTGTACGGAATAATAACATTCTAGTAATTACGCTATCGACATATTAAATATCAAAAGACTTCAAACTAATATTGAATCTAAGAGAAGCTGCTTTAATTAATGGGAAAACACCTTGAAACTGTTTTGCTGCTGTCGAATTTTATTAATAGATTGCAAATTTATTGGAATGGGCGAGAGTAGTACCTTTCCCCATAGTGTGCAGTGATTTATGGCATGTCCAACGAAGGAAAATCCATTTTAATTATGCTTGAATTCGCATATTTACGAGTTTCGATTAAAGTCTCTCACAGAGAGTTGTCAACTCATTTGGGGAATTCACTTTAATCTCGAGCCACAAAATGAATTTCATCTGACGTGGAGCTCACGCTTCACTGGCTGCGAAAATGTGCCTTGGCCGCCAGAACAGGATGTGGCTGTCGCCCGTCGGCTGGGCGACTCTCTGAATGGCCGACTGGCTGACTGGCTGACTGGTTGGTTGTTCAGGGCAGACAGACGTTCCCCGAGGCGCAGCTCGTGTTATAGCTAATTAAATATTTGCTCTCTGGCCAAAATGCTTGTCACAGCTGTCCAGAGATTTGTGGAGAAAGTTTCCCGTTGTGCTGCAGTCAGTCCATCGTGATGTTGCTCTTGGCTTGGTTGCTGACAAGTTGAAGCATTGCCCCGTTAACGTTTAAAAAACAATTTCCGTTGGACAGGCCGCTGTTCCCTTCGCTACTTCGCCATCAGCTGCTCAGACTGCTTTTCTATATAAATGCAAATGTGCAAGACGCAACAGCAGCAACTGAAGCAGACGCGCGCGTGTCGCAAGTTGCCCTGTTGCAATATCGCATAGCCAATGTGATGCCCTCCAAGGTGGACTTCCTATTTAATTGAGAGCTCTTGACCCAGATAATGGACTATGGATTAACCTCATCGTCGTCATCGTCGTTCTTTTTTATTGCACTCTGCTTTGCTATTCCAATTGCGATTTACTGCCTGTCATGCATACTAATTACTATGATAGCATTTGCATTTAATACATCGCCATTAGCGTCATCGCTGTCTCTCGGCTCATTGCTAAGGCCAGAGCGATTGCCGTTCATCTCGAGTATTCGGCAACATTTTATTACTTAAGCAGCAGCAACAGCAACATCGACAGCAGCAGCAGAAAAATCAATCAAAATAGAGTAGCAAGGCATTTGACAACACATCAATCGCTCATTTAATTGATTGCCTGCAGCAGTATCAACAACAGCAGCAACAGCATCGGTAACTAGAGAAAAGGCAGTCGCAACAACAATATTCACAATATCAGAAGTAACAACTGAAGCAGCAACTACAGCAACAGCTACAATCATGGTGGCAACAAATTTTGCGATAGCAACAGCAGTAGCAACAGCAATATGAACCTCAGCAGCAACAGCACTAACATTATCAGCAGCAATTTTGACAGCAGCAGCAACATTGTGCAGGCAAAGCAACAGCAATTGAGTAAAATTATTGCAGAAAAAGAAAATTGTAACAGCAATAAAACGAATGAAAGCTACAACATTAAAAGAGCAGACGCAACAACTTGTAACTGCAACAAAAAGTACAACAAATGACGCCAACTATCAGCAGCAATAATTTGATACCTTTGCACTGAAAGAAACGGTCTGAGGAATGAATAGTAATGAAATACTAAAAGAAAAATCTAAAAAAAAGGGATCTAATTACTTCTATGTGTTGTTAAGGTTAATTTCTGCTGCACAGATTAATTTATAAACTCGATAAAAAAAATAAAAATATACTTTCATAAAAAATAGGTCTTGTAAATGAAAAGTGAGATTTAATTTCATTAATTCCCAAATTTAATATTTAAATTTAAATTATTTCAATTTTTGCATCAATTAATTATTTAAGCATTATTTTTGTTACTTAAGAAACATAAACAATATAATATAATAAGTGCATATTTGTTTCATTTTAAATACGATTTTTGGTCTTAAAAATCAAAAATTGTTTCCTCGTATTATTTATAACTCTGTCTTACATTAAAATTTCCGTGTTCTCGACGCAATTTTTATATTAAAATTCACAGTACTAAGAGAAAAATTAATTAATTTTACAACTTTTTTCGGTGTAGAAGTATCAGCATCACTGCAACAGTGCAAATTACAGCTACAATAACTACTGCAACTGCGGCAGCAACTGAGCTTAAGCTGATTTCAAACGTAATTAACGTAAGCTTAAACAAAAGTTGGATGGACGTGTTAATCAGCTCATAAATGCGCCATAATGAAGTAAAATAAAAAAATAGATTAATTCAATTTGTGTAGTTGCTTCAGCAGCAGGCGCTGCCGCATAAGTGAAGTAGTTTGCAAGTCTTCACGCAAGTCAAAAATTCAATAAGTTGGCGAAAGTTTTGTGCGGCAACTGAAGTGCTTGCCGCGGTGCGCGGTGAGTGGCGCACCAAAAGACAACAGAAATTGACAGCATAATGCAACTGGGTGCAAGTTTTCAGTGCGGCACTCGCGGCACTTGCAATTTATTCATATTTCGCAGCAGCTGCTGCTGCGACAGCTGCCACAGAGCACCATGTAGACGGGGATGGAAGGGATATAAATAGGAATAGGAAGAGTTATGTATTGAAGGTATGTAATAAAAGGTAGCACTGGGGAAATGGCTGCGAGCAAAATGTGTAGCATACTTTGCTGCGCGGCGAGTTGTTAAAGTTATTCAGCGGAAAAATGTAGCACGCAACAAAGTGCTGAACTCGCAGGTTCGCAGTGTGGCAGACTGGCTCACTGGCTGACTGGCTGCATGCCCCACTAATTGGGCCATTAATAATGCGGCTTGTTTTTGATTTTTCATTTTGGGGCAACAAGTCACAACGTGTAGTATCTTCCTACAAAAGTTTTACGACTAAAATATTATTTTAGGTCTGCTGTGCGAGTCTGCTGCCAGTTAGCAGTTCAATGCGTTGAGGCGTCAACCCAAACAGAGCCAGAGCCATGGAGGAGATAGAGGAAAAAGGTAGAAAGAGCTTGTGGGGGCGAAATTCGAACTTTTGCTATAGTAGCTTGGCCAACGCAATTCGAGGGTTGACTGTGCAAACCATTTTGCGGCTGGATATGTTTTTGCGCTGCCACACAAAAGGATAAACTTTAAAAAGCATAGAAAGCGAATGGATAAGAGAAAAGCGAGAGGGAAACGGAAGTGATTGAGAGATGAAGAGAGTGGATAAAATTCTTTTGATAAAGTTTGTATTATGTTTTGCTGGTCATTTAATTGGTTTTGGGTCTCGAACTCTTAAAGCTTTGACGCAATCGTTGGTCACAAAACTGAGAACTCAAATGCGACGCACTTTGTTGCAAGTTTTTGTGCAGCCGAACTTCAATGCTTTGCAGCAAAGAAATGCCACAAAAGTGTATGACTTGCCCCTAAGGTCAATATTGTGACCAGAAAAGAAAGAGAAAACTAAGTACTTTTAGACTGGCCAGCAGCTGCTGTTAGTCTTAAAGTTGCAGGCACTGTTTGTGCCACATTAGCAACGCCATTTGCACAAAGTACGAGGCAAAACGTAAGAAAAACTTTATGCAAAAGTTAATTTATAAGCATCAAAAGATACAAAATGCTGTGCGCAATTTCCGGTTTCCCCAAAAAACGTTTATTTTACCTTTTTTGCATGCCCAAGCATCAAGCAACAAGTGTTGACACATACAGAAATGAAGGTGAGAGAGAGAGAGAGAGAGAAGTTTAGCAACGCTTCGGTTTGAGTTTGACATTCGTTGAAAACTTTTGGTCTAACCTGAACTGACAACTCGTGCTTCTGCTTCTGCTTCAGTTGTTGTTTCTTGCTTTGCTCCCTCTTCCCTCCTTCCACTCATGCTTTGCTTGACAACCTTCTGCCATTACTGGACAAACTTTGTGATGTTGTTGTCTCTTGGCTTAATTCAATGAGAACTGCTTAACGTTCAGCGTTCAACAACGCTCAACGCTGTTGCCAGCTGCTAATGGCGGTAATGCAATTTCAATTTCTCCTTAATATTATTAACGCCATCTTTCGGGCGTCAATTAATACCTGGCTGAGTGTCTGACTGGCTTCTGTGCAGCGGCACATCAAAGCACCAGAGCCAGAGCCAAAGCTATGGCCAGGCCAAAGCAAACAGCGGATGGCTAATGTCAACAGCAACTGGAACCGGGGAATATAGCTTTAATTGTGTCTACTCAAATATTGGCAAGTCCTCAGCCATGCTGCAAAGACAATGCGCCATTAGCATTGTGGCATCAGACTGATAGCAGGTGGCAGGTGGCAGGTGCCAGTTGAAACTTGGCAGCTTTCAGGTGCGGTAAGTGACCAATGCGTTGCTGCCATTGACACACAAAAACACACAGCAGGAGACGGTGTCAAAAGCAAAGCAGAACCTTTCGCTTTTTGGGGTTCATTCGACTGCTGCTTTTGTCGCATTAGCTGAGCTGTCATTTTAATTGCAGCACATTTGTCAGCGTGTGCTACAGGGCGTATGCGTGATTTACAGCCAAGAAGCTCTCGCCTTGATTGGCATTTCGCTTTGTGGCTAATGGCCCAAAAGTGTCGCTGTTGCCTCACACAGCCATTTATTTAAAGCTAATGGCTGAAATTCGCCGAAAATCAAGTTACGACTTCACTCCACTCCACTTCACTTGATTTCACTTCATTTCGCTTCACTTTTGCCGTCTCATCTGTCAAATTTGTTGTTGGTCTGCCACAAGAAAGTCTGATGTCGGATGTGTGTGCTCTTTAATCGTTGCATGTAACTGTCTGAACTCTTGACTCTGTATTGATATTTGGCCTTTAATTGCTATGCAGGGATAACGGGGCGTATGCGTAACAAGCAGAAATCATTCGGTTTGATTGATTATGACTAGATCACGACTCGATAGTCACCTTCTATATTGTTGTTACTGTTGCTGTAATGGAGCTGAGCAGCCTTCGAAACGGCTGTCAAGGCAACGCCTTCTTCTTCTTTGGATGCTCTGCTATTGTTAGAAATTCAGATGTGAAATCGTTTTCGCTTTCGCATTTTGCTTTTGCCGCTTGCCGTGCGACACTTGAAGTGCGAAACTGAATTTAATTTGTGCCACTCGCATTTCCAATTACATTTTCAAGTGAATACCGTGTGTTGTTGTTTCTCTGTATTATGCATGGAAATTCGAGACGCTGGAATTTATTGAGCAAAACTTTGTAGTCAAGCATATCAACTTCAGAATGAATCAGATTATGCTGCCGCTGCTGCCAGCTCAACAAACAATATAGTAACTATAATAAGGATGAAATTGTTGCTCTTCATATTGTTGCTTTCCATGGCAGCAACGGGTCACTCCATGCAGCTGTATCGCGTGCCCTTGCGTCGCTTTCCCTCGGTGCGTCATCGCTTCCAGCAGTTTGGCATACGCATGGATCGATTGCGTCTCAAGTACAGTTCGAAGAGCGATTCGAGTGCGGTTAGGAATGTGGCGTTGAGCAACTATCTGGATGCACAATACTTTGGACCGATTAGCATTGGCACGCCACCGCAAACCTTTAATGTTATCTTCGACACGGGCTCAGCGAATCTGTGGGTGCCCTCGGAGAGCTGTTACCACAAGTTGGCCTGCCAGATACACAGTCGCTACAATGCCAAGCGTTCGCACACATATCAGGCGAACAACAAACGCTTTGATATTCAATACGGTTCTGGAAGTCTGGCGGGTTTCCTGTCACAGGACACGTTACGAGTCGCCGGACTGGATGTGCGCAATCAAACCTTTGCCGAGGCCACCGACATGCCGGGTCCCATCTTTCTGGCGGCCAAATTTGATGGCATCTTTGGCCTGGCGTATCGCGGCATCTCCATACAGAACATCAAGCCGCCTTTCTATGCCATCATGGAACAGCAGCTGCTCACACTTCCCATCTTCTCGGTCTATCTCAATCGCCATGCCAGCAGTCGCCAAGGTGGGTTTCTCTTCTTTGGAGGCTCCAATCCACGCTACTATCGTGGCAACTTCACTTATGTGCCCGTTACGCATCGTGCCTACTGGCAGGTGAGGCTAGAGAAGGCGAGGATTGGCCAGCTGCAGCTATGCCAGAATGGCTGCCAGGTGATCATCGATACGGGCACCTCGTTTCTGGCCGTGCCCTACGACCAGGCCATACTCATTAACGAGTCCATTGGCGGCATTCCCGCTGCCTACGGTCAGTATACAGTGCCCTGCGATCAGGTGGCTCACTTGCCGCCGTTGAGCTTTGCCTTGGGTGGTCGTCGCTTTCAGCTGAGGGGCGAGGATTATGTGTTCCACGACATCTTCGCTGACCGAACCATTTGTGCGTCGGCATTCATTGCCGTCGATTTGCCCTCGCCGACAGGACCACTGTGGATACTGGGCGATGTGTTTCTGGGCAAATATTACACCGAGTTTGACATGGGCAATCATCGCATTGGTTTCGCTGATGCCAAGGATTGATAACGTCGTCGAACGCTTTGCTCATTAAATGGCTGTCATGACAGTAAACATCAGGAATTCCTGTGGCTGTGTGGCTGTCAAAAATCAAAAACAGTATTTTATTATTTTATTACCTGCGCCTCAGCATCAACCTCAGCAAACAAGTAACAAGTATACGCAGTGGAGCACAGTGTACAGAGGCTGACGTCAATGTCCGTTAAATTGCGTGGGCGGAAGCTAATCAAAATTCGCTTGCAGGCACCAAAAACTGAAGAAGCCTGCGAAAAAAGAGAGCGAAACATTTCAAAGTGGGTAGCTCTGTAGAGTTGGAGCTGTAATTGATTCGCTGGCAAAATAAAAGAGCAGCCGCAAAACAAAAACAAAAAATGAAACAAGAAACAAGAAACCAAAAAGAATACACAATGTCCTTAGCCGCATGTTGAAATCCAGTAAGCACTTTGTGAGCGCTTCAGCATGAAATAAATAGCTTTAAGTTTACGACTGACGCGTTGCGTTTGCATTTGAATTTAAATTTGTATCGCTTCAAGTTTCCGCTTCATCTTCATCTCGCTCTCTTGTGGCTACAATTTTTAGGGTTCGGCGAGTTTTTGCGGTTTTTACGAGCATGCACAGCAAATTTTTAGCTATATATGCGCAATATACGCTCCATTCGTCTATTCTCGCAGATTGCCAAATAAACAGGGTTGCTGCGTCCAACCTGTGGTATACTTCATATTCTGTTTAGGGTAGCTGACAGTCTATGCGCAGTGTTTATTTCTCTTGCGTTTTTTTGCACGCTTTTTTTGCCACTGACCTTTCGCCTTCGTTTGCTTTCTTGCGGCTTACAAGACCCTTTATTGATACTCGACTCGGCAAACTTCTTTTTGGGCCTTTTTATAGCCCACATCCAACCCCCAACTTCTCTTCGGTTTGTGGCTTTAAAAATTGTTAACTTTGATTGCTGTTTGCTTAACCTTTTTATTTTCTATCCTTTTGGCTTTTCATAATTTTTGCACACACACTCGCACACGCAACAAAGGGCGGCAAATGGCAGGCTGCATTAGTTAGGCCATAATGAGTGGCTAAAACGGAAAGCCTAAAGCTCAACGATGACTTTCACTTGGTATGCAAAAGTAATCTGGCTGTCAATTTCTCATTTGCCTGGGAAGTCCCTTAGTCCTCAAAAGCTACCTAACATAAAATCCATTTGGCAAAATGCTACTACTTCTACATCGTAGTACTTGTGGCCGGGCTTAAGCAAAGGCGCGTCGTTTTTTGCCAGTTAACTGCTAAGCCTTTATGCAGGACACACCCCGACAGCAATAGCAACAACAACAGCTACAGTAGCAACAACATTAAGCTGCCTTTTTCAAAGTGCAAGGCAACAACAAAATGCGAGGGGAGTGACTGATGAATTTGCTGTGTTTTGTATGCCAGTTGCAGCATTGCGTAAAAGTGTCGCCTGGCAATCAACAACTACAAACGAAGGCAGTAAAAGGGGAAGAGAGAGAGAGAGCGTGAGAGAGAGGACATCAATAAAACAGCTTGTGGCAGTTGTCAAAGTGCTTTATCGCTTCAATATCCGTTCACGATAAAAAGGGTTCACTTTGTCGACAGAAACAGAAAGTATTGCCTACTTTTGGGCGCTCGATGAAATCACTCGCAATAATTGTTAATAAAAGGCACACACGCGCGTCTTTTGCTTGTGTCTCCTTAAAGCACCTCTTGACAAATAATTCAAGCGCCAAATCGAATCACATGCAAAACAGTAAGCGTCACACATCAGCGGAAGTGAACTTCGAGTGCGCACCCTCTCAAAATTGCCATGGCATTGCCATTGGGTAGGCGATGAAAGTAATTGGGCTGCCAGCCCACTGCCTACTCTGTGTATTTGCTAGACAATAGCGGTCTAAGGCATAAGATAAACGCGATAAGTATCACAAAAGCCAAATGGCAGAGCGAAAGCCTGTGTGTTTTTGCTACAGCCGCTGGCACTGAGTCTGACAGGAGGAGTCAGGGCTGTGGAATTAAATCATTCGATAAGATTATGCATACATTGTCAGTGCCAGCAGCATTGTCCTGTCCTGTCCTGTCTTGTCCTGCGCTGTGCTGTTTCTATGCCTCCGCCCTGTCGCCACATTCCTATGTAAATTTATTTGCTTGCCGTTTTTATTAAAAAAATTTTCGTTGTCGGTTTGCCCAAAATCCTTGCTAATGACACTCAAAACTGGGCTAATGAGTCAATAAGGCAATTTGCCAGTAAACCAGCAAAAAATGAGGGATGCCAACGCACAGAGACTCAGAGAGATGGAGAGAGAGAGAGAGCTGGTCAAATTATTATGCCACTTAATTACTTTAATATGGCATTTATGGTGAATGCTTTTGGTAGTAGTATTCGGTTATCAGGCTGACAAAACTGCTCGAACCGCAGGCACTTTCATTTCGGTCAGTCGCCCCTTTGCTACCCGTTGCCTGCTTTGCTGGACCCAACATATTTTGACAGGCCCCAACAGGGCCAAGCTCATACACACATGACATGGATACGGCAGTGGCATAACCTTGCCTGTTTGTTTTGTCCCTGGTCTGGGGAGCAATGGACACCTGTCTGCGTTGCAAATGTCAATTAGTTTTGAGACAATACCAATTAAATTTGTGTGCACACTTACTGCACACACACACACAAACACACTCAGGTACCCACACACACATGCATAGCGAGTGCAATTGAACTTTTGAAGCCTGCTGGCAATTACTTTAAGTGCATACGCTTTAAAGGACATCAACTTGAGCGGATTGCTTTACGAAAAATGTACTTAGAACTCGAATGACGTAGCATCATTTATCAAAAATCCTTTTGTCTGTGCCAGCATAAACATTAATCTAAGCGCCGTATAAGTGTCCCGCCACCGAGGGCAACTCCAACTGTTGCCGCTGCAGCAAATTGCCAACTCCCGCCAAGCGTTGTGACAACCCGCTGAGCCACGGACGAAATAGCTCACAACATGTTTTTTGTCCTAGGTAAGATTGTGTATTCTCTGCCTTTTGCAACATTTTCTTGAACATGTGTTTGTTATACATTCCTCTTTTTGTGTTTGCTGATGCTGGTATCAAGGACATGCCTCATGTTGCGAGTCGATTGCCAATCATCGTTGTAACAACTTTAACTGGCAGTGTGGCTCATTTTTTAAGCAGCAAACGTGACAATAACAGAGCCCAATTAAGTGCCAGCCAGTCAGGCAGCTATAGTAAAGTGAAATTACGCATACGCCCCATGACACAAGCTCTTTTACTATTAGCAGGTTAATTATTTGCCGCAATTGGTGCACCCAAAATTCAGTTTGCACTGTGTTGACAGCAGTCTGTATCTGTGTGTGTGTCAGAGTTTATCTGTGTGTGTGTGTCTGTATTTTAACATTGGCACTGAGCCTTTGTCAGCTGTCGTAGCAGCAGCTGGCGCGACTCGCGTGGCGCACGTCTGTGATATGCATACTAATTAAGCAGTTTCCCCTTGGCTTTAAAACTTCCAAAAATGAATTTTAACTCTCGCACACGCAGTTTCGACTAACTGGCACAGCTTAAAAATGGCTTTCCGAAAAACGCTGCATAATGAAGCTAATCAGGCGCGAAGCTTAGTGCCCAGTAAAAAAGTGTTGAATTTGGAATTTAATTGCGACTCCGAATACGAGTACGTCGCAATTTCCAGTTAATGAGCAGCTTGGCAATTGGCAGTCAGCTCGCTGCTTTGCATATTCAATCGTCAGACTGAATTTAAACCTGCAATAATAACTGGCAGCAACTTGAGCTCCCTTAAATTGCAACCCTTTAAATGGCGGTCCACAAAAATCTGACACAAAATAAAGCAAATTAGAGGGCAGCAAGCTTGTAACTTGATTTTTGGCAAACGCCACGGAAACTTGCCCAACAAAAAACATATTTAACACCTTGACAGCTTGGATATTCGAGCTTGCGTGTGTGTGCGTGTGTGTGTGTTGTTATTGGTATTGGTGTGTTTGTGCAGCTGACAGCCAGGAAAACTTTTTTGGCGCCCCGTTGTCAAAAGCGTAGAGTCATTTTTAGTTGTTTACAACGCCCCAACTGCCAACTGGGATTCATGTCAAATGGCTAAAATTGGCACTGTCCATAAAAAATATTAGTGAAACGCAGTTATTCAATCTCCACTTTTAGCACAGGCTTAGTTAGAGCTTCGAGCTTAATTGTTGCCCAGCTGTTGTTAAACAATAATTGGAGCGCAACAAACAGTTGCCCCTAAAACCAGTTTTGTCAATTTGCTGCAAATACCAATTATTAGTGAGTATTAAAAATTCAATGACTAAGCTATATTCATAAAATTGTTTCAGTAAAATAATCTGTTACACATTTAGTAAATATATTTCTTAAATTGTACAAATATAGTAACATAGTTGAGTTAATATAATGAACAACAAATGTTAAAATGTATTGTAGCAAATTACTAGTATTATGTCTTTAATATTATATGTAATTTAATATAATTTAATTTGTTGCAAATGCTGTTGGCGGGTTTTTAGTTGCTTTTGTTGACCATTGGGTATTTGTTGTATTGTATGGTATATTTTAAATATAATACCATATTGATATACCAAATGTAACCCTCGGTATTTTATATTACACTGTTATGCTTTTATTGAAATGTTGAGCACCCTCGATTGTAACCTTTTTACTCTTATCGTTAAATTTATCTGTTCAAGATGCAAATATCAAATTTGCCTTTGCTTCTTTTATTTTTTTTTTAAATAAGCACACTTGTAAATATTTCTCCACATATTCTAAGTTAAAAAATAACTAAATTTATAAACATAATTTCATTGCCAGTTTGGACAAAAATATATAAGTGACTCTGCTAGCAATCAAACAAATTCTAATATCGATACGTTTATGTATAAACCTTTTTTTTAGCTTAAATGAAAATTAAAATACAACTACTATTTAATTAATTTGTTTCAATTTAGAATTTAGCAACACATTTCACTGCAGAGTTGAACTAAAATGATGAAGTGACTCTACTGGCAATTAAACAAGTTTGTAATGTTTAAATGTACTAAGATACTAAAGTTTTACTTGAAACAAACTTATGCAATTGTCAAGTGTCCTTAAATACAATTCATAATTTCCCTCGCCTCCCTCTCGATCTTTCGTCTTTCGCTTGCCCCTGGCAGTCTAACAATCAATCGCCCAACCGAGCGTATTGGTTAGGTTAACCACATTGTACATTGATTGCATTTTTGGGTAAAGTGTCAGTTGCGAGTGCGAGTGCGGGTGCAACTGCCGAGCGCAGACACATAGTATAACATATGGGTTCGCAGTTTGATTTATGCGTTCTGCACTTTTGATAAAGTGTTTGGCATTCGACGTGAACGTTGCCTTGCATGTTGTGTGCCAGCAGCAGAATCTGTTGATTTTGCAGTCAGTCTGTGGAGGAGTCAGTCATTGGATATGGCCAAGAGCAGCAGCAGCAGAAGCTTCTTTCACATTGTGGCATTGCCATTGTCATTGCTTATTGGCTATTGTTGGAGTACTCTAACCGAACCAAGTGCCAACCGAACCACAACTCGCATGCTGTCCCGGCTTTGACTATGCTTCTGAGTCTGACTCTGGCAGCTCATAAAAGTTGCTCGTGCATAGATGTGGATAGCATGTCTCTTGTGGATTTCCTTTTTCCTCTCTCTCAGTTCTTTATTTTTTTGTACTCTACTTGTATTCCTTTTCCGCTTTTTATTTTTGTATTTTTTAGCTTGGCTGCTTACATAGAATTATGTTGTGTACACAAACATGAAGTTTGCTCTTTTCATCCTGTGTGCTCTGCGCTGTTGCTCTTGTTGTGTTGTGCTGCTACTGCCACCTGGCCTCAAGTGTGCTTCAGTGATTCAGCCGCTTCCCTCCCCTTCCATTCAGCTCTTCTCATATCTCTTCTGTTCTGCCGTGAGGCTTTTGAAGTTTACCACGGAAATACAGTGTAACTTTATCAGCATAAAGAAGCAACCAGGAATTTTTCAGCTTAACCTCTCTCTTTCTCTCTTCGCTATTGTATGCTGAGCAACAAAAGACCAATTGATAACAACGAACAACATAATTAGCTTGTTGATTTATTTGAATTTAAGAAATTGCCTTATCTACTGTGTGAATTACGTTTAAAATTTGTCACTTTAATCGTTTTCAATTTAAAATGGTTATACAATTTGCATTGTTCACGCTTAATTCACTCTCAACCTTTTTGATTGCGTGATGTCCACGCGATTTTTGCACGTTACCGCACAGTGAGCTCATTAAAGACGCATTATGCGAGCAATTCAATGGATTGAAATTGCAAATTTTCTGTTAAATATATTTAATGTAAACATGACCCTTTGCCCTCATGCAATATGCAAAAGCGATTATTAAATTTTCCAATAATTTACGACTGAGTTGCAAGAGTTACACAAACATTGTGCAACAAGCAATTAAACTCATCAATTGCCACAGTTGCAAATCCACAAAGTTGCAACTTGCGATGAGCATAAAATAAATAAAGCTATAAAAATATATGTATTGCATATGTGTTGCTGCTAAAGCAGGTTACGAGTAAGTGAGGTGCCCAGGCATAAATCCTGGCTGCAGCAGACTTCGGTGCCAATTTGATGGAACGCGGCGCCAGTTCCAACGCCATCGCCAACGCCAAACAAAGCGTCACCCAACGCCCACCAGAGAATTTGTTGACTTAACTGCATGACTGGGTCGCATTGGGTTTGGGTTTGCGTTTGGATGGTTTGGGTTTCGGGGTCGGATGCGAGTGAGGGCTTAAATTCCGGTCCTCGGGCTCTGCGACTGCTTCGCTTGTGCAATTCCCATGCCGACTGCTGCCCGGAACACCCTGCAACTTTTAATTTGTAAAATTTGTAACGAAACTTTCTCTGCTAGCATGCCCTGTAATCGAAGCAGTTTGTAGGGTATGCACAGCTAAGGAAAAGTAATTCGACTGCAATTAAAATCGTTGTCAATAGAATAATTATACATCATAAGTTATTTAAAAAACAAAGTTCAAGAAGCAAAACTTTAAACAGTATCTTAATAGTCAATCATTTACAACTGAAGCACATAAATCATTTGCCTTTGTTTTCCTTTTGTCTTGCAGTATTTACTTCATTGTTGTTTCGTCCGTTCTCAATTTGTTCGTTTCCCTTCCGCTTCGCCTTCCACTTCCCCTCTTCGATATGCAGTGCGAAATGTTAAACAATTTGTGCTGCATTTTCAGTGTTAAATATGCGCAGCTATTTAGCATGTTTGTCTCATTTGCATTGTGTTTTACAGGGTAGACAACAAGGACAACTTTTGGGCAAAATAAATTTGATTGTGCTTTAAACTTTTGACAAAAACATAATCTCAACTCATGCATTTAGAAATTCTCTCGTCTTCTTTGGGTTGTCGACTAGGCAATCAAATGTAAATCCCAGCTGAATCAGCCCGCATGTTATTAACTTGTCTCAGTCACAGCAAACCGTTTGTAGCTTGACCAACAGTCAATAATAAATGATACAAATGGAGCAGCACGAGTCATGTGAATGCCCTTATGCTCAGAGCATCCCAATGTGGGAGTCAACTTCAAAGGGCAAAGGCAACAAAAGTGTATTCGCACAAATTTCAATGTGCTGAAAATGTATTTGATGCATAAATCCATTGAGATTGCTGTCGCTGTGGCTTTAAATAAAATGTCGAGCCTACCTCTGGTAGGCAGAGAGAGAGAGAGACGATGCAACTTTTCATGTAAATTATATGCGGAATTTCGAGCAATTGATATTTTTTATATGACTTCTTTCAGCTTTCCGCTTTCTGCTTTCAGCATGCGGCATTCGGCGTTCAACGTTCGGCTTTCAAGCACGCGCCTTTCTAACGAGACGCATTTAGTATCGTGTCAGCGACAGCTGAGAGTCCTCAATTCCCCCAAGGCACGCAACTGCGCTCCCCTCTTGCCTCCACCCATTTGCTTTAGGCAGCTGTAAAATATTTGCGGCCATCAGCAAAGCGGTTGCCAGACAAGTAAATGTGCTGCGAGTGACTCACAATTTCCGTTTCTTTCATATTAAAAATGTGGCAAACAATTGCGGAGCCACTGTGAAATTGAAATGTTTGCCAGCTGGCTAAAAACAGAAGCTTACCTAGGCTCACATGGCGTATGCTTTATTTATGTTTAAGCCATTCTAAATAAGCACAAGTCGGCTGTGGACATAAATCTCTCTTTCTCTGCCCTAAGCTTCACCAGACACAAAAATAGCACTCGCATCCTCGTCCTGGGGCCATCCAAAGTACAAGGTATCCTTGTATTCGTTTAATGGCCATAACAAATTTATTTCAAATTATGGCCAAAAAAAAACAGAAGAGCCGAAAAAGAGCTGCGTCTCATGAATTTCTTTTGCGTGCAAACAGAACACAGCAAAAATAGAATGTAAACACTTGAAATTGAATTTTAATAACAAGCAAAACAAATCAAATGAAATATTTAATGAGACATTAAGTCATTTCTAATTAGTGTTCTTGTGGCAAGCAACAATTTTTGCCGCACGCATCTTCAGAATTCCCCCTCGATGCTATCGAGCAGACGGTTTAGATTTGAATACATATTAAATTTTTGCGTTCCGCCCTTCATTTTAAATGCAAATCAGTTAAAACACAAACGCAGATGCCAATGGCTGGCGGGTAATCAATACGCACAGGTTTTGGTTGGGCTAAACTTCAATGTTGCCACGTCTGTGGCAGCTTCTTGACTTCAAGGTTGTGTTCGGCACCTTGGGGCGGACGTTGCCCGCTGAGCCATAAACATATGCCACAGGTTTCTGTTGCAAAAACAAAAGCAAAGGTAAAATCAACTCAATTTGAATATTTAATCCCCAACTGTGGCACAACTATAAATTAGTTATGAATATAGTCTTTATATTGGGTCCAAAATATCAATTACTTAGATCTGCAAAATCAACATACATACTATGTATGTTCGTGCGCTATGGGGCGTATGCGCAATATTGAACATACATATGGCTGCTGCATATTTTCTAATAAAATGCAAAATGCTTCGAAGTGTATGCAAGGATATTGTAAATTTGTCAACAATCATAAACCAAGTTGAACGATTGAACAAAGTTGATTAACAGCAATTGAGAGAGAGAGAGAGCGGGGAAAACTTTGAGTTTTTGTTTATCTAATTGCAGTTGGGAAAGAGTATCTAATATTCAATTGCCAAAGGGAGAGCAGCAGTGCTTCTGTTTTTTTTTTCTCTTCTTTTCATAAACATAATTTGCTATGTACAATGCAGCTGCATACACAATGGACTGCAGACTGCAAATTGACTTTATGCTGGAACAGAGAACAGCAGGAAAGGAGGCAGGCAGCAGGCAACAGCAGGAACTGCCAACAGGAGTTGGCAGGATAAGGAAAGTTTCATGTGCAGCTTATTACATTGTTGTAGTTAGTATAGGACTTCTTTAAGAATTGCAGTTTATGTGTGTGTGCGTTTTGTGAGCGAATGAAGACAAGCTACATTAATTAACTGCAGAGGCAGCAGAAACAATAGAAACAAATTGCTAAGCATTGCAACACGGAGG
This sequence comes from Drosophila sulfurigaster albostrigata, assembly GCF_023558435.1. Lineage (NCBI taxonomy): Eukaryota > Metazoa > Arthropoda > Insecta > Diptera > Drosophilidae > Drosophila > Drosophila sulfurigaster. The sequence goes on from NC_084883.1 coordinate 32,506,315, forward strand.
GAGTGCTGAGCGCTGAGTTCTGAGCTTTGAGGTATGCAGCAGCTGTGCCACATAAAGTGCAAAACGATGTTGCCACTGCCACAGCTGCAGCTGCAGCAGTTGGTTGACAAGCAAGGACGTGCCAAAGGACGAATTCAACATATTTCATAAGACATGTGCGTTGTGCACAACTTCCAAGATTGTTTGTTAACAATTTTTGCATTTATATATCTCTGTGCATCTTTATTGCAGCTGCACTTAGCCAGATGCCAAGATGCTTGCAACTTTAATACAATATGCATGCAAAGAAAAGAGCAGCAGCAGCTAAAGTGGCCCAAAGGGTCAAAAGAACAACGGACAAATTTGTGCTTTCCTGCTTTGTCCTGCGAGGGACATTTTACGAATAGCACTCAGTTTATTTCTGCCAATTTGAAAATCTAATCAAATGTCGTTTACTTGTTTTGCTGCTGCTGCACTGACCCAAAGCATGTCAGTGCTTTAATGCGCTGCCTGGAAAGTGGAAATGCATTTAATAAGTTCACCCTGCTGAGGGTGCTGCAACCAAACAATCAAACAACCAACCATCCAACTAGCTGGCCAGCACACACCCAATAATTTATGCATGTCTGACATTCTGCGCATTACTCGGCATCCTGACCAAGGACCTCCAACTGGGTGTGTACTCGTGTAAACTTGCATTCGACCAGCAGCTATAGCAATAGCTATAGCTATAGCGATTGCTGTGCCAGCAGATTGGACAGTTTGATTTGCATTTGCATTTGGTATTTTGTCCAACAGCTTGACGAATTAAGGGCGACCAACTTAAAGCTCTGACAGTCACGTTAACAACAACAACAACAACAACAGCTAAGCTGAGCTCCTCAATCAGTGTTTGTGTCTGTGCTTGTGCATTTTAGGCGCTTCGGCATTTCCATTAGTTATCCAAGCATAAGTTGTGGCCATTGTGTGAATCGTCGTCGCATGCAAACATTTATCTTCATTTGCTCACAGCACAAGAACAAAAGGCCGCAAAGTTAGTCAGAGGCAAAACACAAACTGAAACTGAAACTGAAGCTGAAACTGAGATTGTGCAGGGGAATGGGAATGGAACTGATTATCCCTTAGTAACATATGGTTGCATAATATCCTTGAATCCTTAACAGAACTATTCTTTACCTTTTAAGCCAAAGAGCTCTCTGCGCTATTGTCGATGTTTAATAGTTATTCGCTCTGGTTGTATCCTCTTAAAAGTTAACTAAACCTACCCATAACAATAACAATAGTGTCAAGTTGATTACCTTTCATGTTGCATGGCTCTCTCAATGCGTGTGTGTATGTGTGTGTGTGTTTAAACAAGCAAACACTTAACAACTCAGCTGCCATATGACGCTGCTTATATCGTTGACACTCATCTGGGATACAGAGAGACAAAGAGGGAAAACTGTCAGCTCATGTTAAGCCAAGAACAACAACAAATGTCTCTGACTGCCTTTGGGCCCATTTTCGAAATTAACCTGACTCGCTGCTGTTTGGTTAGCTCGTCTAGAAGGCGACGCGACGCAACGCGGCGTTAGTTTAAGCGACTTGCGTGTTTAATAGCCATCTGCATATGCTCAACTCCACTCCAGTCCACTCCAACTCCCACAACGCCCTTTCTAGTGTGCGTGTGTGTGTTCTTGGGCTTGGGGTAGGCCTTCATAGCTATTTCGGGGGAGCTGCCGCACGGCTGTGTCACGTTCAGAGACACAACATCCGCTGTGACTGGCATGCCAAAAATACAAAACAAAGCCAGAGATAGAAATGTTTATATGCCAACATGGCAATGACTTCATTTGGCTTATATGGCAGACAAATACGGATATACACAAACACATCCATGGAACATAGAAATGTGACTAAATGCGACTAAAATCTGTTTATTTATTTACTCTCGCTCTCATTCCCTTTCACTGCCTGCAGTTTCGACAATCGTATGCAAATGATATAATATTTACATTTGATTACACTGTTGGCTTTTATTTGCTGTCGCTGCGTTTGACATTGTCGTCCCCTCGCTTTGCCATAAACCATAAAATTCAATTGCATTACAGTTGTTTTTATACGTGTTTGTTTAACGTTGACACTCGTTCTACGCTGCGTATGTGTAATTATTATTTATTAAATTCGCCTGCGGATGCCAGTTTGACATTCGCTCCGATTGTGCTACCTTATAAAAGCTACCTCGCACTACGGCCGTAGATTTTTCCCATTGGTTAACCCATTGAGCAACGTAAAACTCAATTACGTTACGGCTAAGCCAATTTGCCGTTGCACTGATGGCAAATTAAAGTGCAACCACAGTTGTAACTGCAGCTGTAACGGCAACTGCATTTGACCCTAGCAAATGTACACTCGACATGTGAATGGCTTTTCCTGATGCTGAAGCTGCTCACATGCTGCAGATGCTGCTGTTGCTGGTGCCGCTGTCATTGGCAGCCACTAGGTGGCCATAATGTGCGACCACTAACACCAAAACGATGACAGCAGCAACGACAGCTGCTCCTGCTTCTTCTATATCTCTAGTTTCTACTGCTCCACTGCCATTGCTGCCTCGCTTCTTTGTTGCGTGGCGTGTCCCCTGCGGTGGTGTTGCGTGCTCACACTTTGTGGTTCTACTTTACAAAATGACATTGCCACTTTTCCAGCTAGCTGATAATGATGATGACAGAACATTTGCCAAATCAATTTAGGCTGGGTGCGCGCGTGAGCGAGAACTTTTCCACAGAATGTCAATCGTGGAAATGAAATGGGATTTCAAACTGGGAATTAAACAGGAAATAGCATATCGATACCACGACGTACACAGCAGGCGAACAGCATTAAATGCAGCCAGTTTTCCACTGTAGCTAAAGTCAGAGACACACACAAGAAAAAATAAATAAAAATTCATTGCAATTGCCAGACTGTCTGCGTAAGAATATACCCTTTTAGCTTAACAGCTGCAATGGCTTAAAGCTTCGTATTCTTTTCTCTTATGCCAAATGGGGGAAATATGCAAAACGGGGAATAGAATATAATTTGCACTTGGCAAATGCAAATATTTTCGTTCGTAATGACTGCTGAAGAACTTATTGTATCGTAAACTGAGAGCACTTTATTAATAAATCCCTCAAGCTAAACCTTGTGCTTAATCACAGGGTGTAAAAAAGGTGTTGCATACTTTTGGACGCTGCGGTTATAAAATTGGATGCCGCCATTTTGTTTGCGCTGGGCGTGCAGTGTTAATTAAGAGCAGCGCATGCAAAAAGGGAAAGAAAGAGAGAAGAGAGAACGCATTATCCGTGACGTCAGTCAACTGTGTGTTGCGCTGCTCTAAATATTTGTGCATTTCATTTTGATTACGAGTTGGCCCCACTCCCCCTCTTTACTACCATTCTTTTTGCTAGGCACTGCGTTGTTATTGCCACACAATCTCGCTGTGCAAATATTTGTATTGTAAAAGAAAAAACATACGCACACAAAAAGCTCCATCAACCAAACTCTGCTGTTGACTGAAAGTCATAACTGGGTGCTACTCCTATTGATTTCAGCCGGATTTAAAACACAAAAGCTGCAGTTATTTACGCTTCACTTACGAGATTTTTGCTCTCGACTAAAACTGAAATTGAAACTGACACTAGAGGCAAGACTAAAGCTGAGTGTGAGATGGTGGCTGTTAGACGCGTCGTTGGACCAAACTGACCAGAGCCATTTTCATAATAAATTTATAACGAATGTCACGGCCTGTTATAATTAATGTTCTCCATTTGTCTAGCCGGACATTAAGGCGGCTATTTAAGCAAGTGAATGCCAATTGAACGCACACACGAAGCGTAGGCGACAAACAAAAACGAAGGCGACTACGACTACGACGACGACGGCGAGGACGAAGTGAAATATGTATTATGCCACCGAAGGAGCAGCAGTGTCACCGCTTCTTCCATGCTGAGCAAATAGTTTGATTTACTGGCTGCCAAGCGCAGCAAAAAACAAACTTGCGAGAAAATCGCACAGGAGCCGCGCTCAGTCGGTTTCCCACTGACAAGCATGAGTAATAAAGATTGCATCTTGATAAATTATTATACCCGCTACCCATAGGGTAGAAGGGTATTATAACTTTGTGCCGGCAGGAAATGTATGTAACAGGCAGAAGGAGGCATCTCCGACCCTATAAAGTATATATATTCTTGATCAGCGTCAACAGCCGAGACGATCTAGCCATGTCCGTCTGTCCGTCTGTGTGTCTGTCCGTCTGTGTGTCCGTCCGTCTGTCCGTATGAACACCTAGATCTCAGAGACTATAAGAGATAGAGCTATAATTTTTTTTCGACAGTATTTGTTATGTTTGCACGCAGATCAAGTTTGTTTCAAATTTTTGCCACGCCCACTTCCGCCCCCGCAAACCAAAAAAATCGAAAAACAAGCATAAATTTAAAGCTAGAGCTGTGAATTTTGGTATATAGTATAATTACTATAGTAGTTATGATTCCTGAAAATTTGGTTGCGATCAGATAAAAATTGTGGAAGTTATTAAAGAAATACTTTTGTATGGGCAAAAACGCCCACTTACTAGGGCTCTTAGTTGCTTTGGCCGACAATCTGGTACATTGTGCCGTCTATGGTATATTTTGAATGGTGTGCTGTATCGGTATACCAAACATACCATTTGGTATATTTTTAGTATTTTTTAGTATTTTCGGTATATTTTGAAAATAATACCACAATATTTTGCCCTTATTAAAAATGGGTAGCGGGTATCTCACAGTCGAGCACACTCGACTGTAACTTTCTTACTTGTTTTTATGTTATTCCTATTCCAAAAGCAATTTGAGAACCTGCTGTTAATTAACTTTCAGAGCGAAATACTTATGTATGTACCTTGAGAGCAGCTGTTTTCCCTTTTTAAATCACTCGAACTGAGTTAAAAGTATAAAACGATTTGTTGAATGATTTGTTATCGCTTAGTCAATCCAATGAAATGTCATAGTTAAGGTAAACAGGGGACCTCCTGACGTCCTGAGGATTTATGCAGCATTCAACGATTTTACAGCTTGAAGGAAATGCCCATTAAATGGACAATTTGCACGCCCGAGTCTTAAAACTTGCGCACGAACAACTTTGCAATTTGGCATTTATGACGTGCGAAAATCATATAGCCATAAAATGACATAATAAATGAGTAGTTAAATTCCCAAATCTTCACAGGCAATAAATTCTAACACATGGTCATGCATGACAAAAAAGTTTCGATTCGTTTTCGTTTCTCTTTTACTGCTTACAATGCAATTGTGCATTGCAAAATTCGCTTATATTACACAATTAGCAACTTTGTTGATACAGCTTCCCGTAAATGTGTTACAAGCGCTTTTAATGTGTTGCATTTATTTATAGTATATAGAAGAAGAAATATGTAGTTGCTGCATATTGCACGACGTATGTATGTAGCTCAAGGACTTGTACATCAACAAGTTTATGCAGATGCAGCAGCGTTCATAAATGATTACTCTCGATTGGAGTGGATGTAAATTTTAGTATGTGATCGTGGGCGTATGTATTTATGGATGTGTTGGGTGGCTCTAATGTGTAGTCTCAATAATTATCTCGTGCGTATCCAGATCAGGCACCGAAAACTTCATGGGCAAGTAATCGTCCGTATGCATATGCGGTATTTGATTAGCCTCTATCTGGGCCCGTTCATGGTCTTCATGGCATTTGGCTTCATGCTTCTCATAGTCGCCAAACGTTTCGAAAATGGCACGACAGACCATGCACTCAAAGAAACTTCTGCAATAAATAGGATGATATTAACATTGTAACCAAGCGACGTTAGGTTCTCGTTAACATACGGTTTCTGCTCTGCCTCTAGACGCTCCCTCGCCATGGCCGTAGCTGCTTGTATTGCACCGGGTACATCCACGTCGACGCCTTCCTTGATATGCGACTGCAGATGCCGTTTGAAGTTGGAGAGCTGAGTGAAACCCTTCTCACAGTAGTTGCATTGATAAGGCTTGGCATTTAGATGCCCCAACTTGTGCTTCTTCAGGTTGACCAACTGTGAGAAGTAGCGGCCACATCTCTGGCATCGGAACGGTTTTTCGCCGGTGTGTGTCATTTTGTGGCGCTTCATGTTGCTCTGCTGCGTGAAGGATTTGTTGCAAAAGTTGCATTGATATGGACGCTCGCCACTGTGCACGGCATAGTGTCGCTGCAGATTAACCGCCTGCGCAAAGGCCTTGGAGCATAAGTTACAAACAAATGGTCGCACATCGTTGTGCACCTTCATGTGGCGATCCAGGTTGCCGCTGTTGCAGAAACTCTTGGAGCACAACTTGCACTCATAGGTAGTTTTGTTGTGGTTGTGCACCTCCTGACGGTGCAGCGTTTGGTCGCGTTTACTTTTGAACGTCTGTGGGTTACAAATAAACACATGTGAGTACGGCCATACCAATATTGAATTCAATTTGGTGAGTGAAACTTACGCGGTCGCAACGCTTGCAGCTAAACTGATTGACCACCGTCTCATCGAATTCACCCGGGATGCCCGCCATTTTGGGCGCTGCTACAACATCGATACGAAGCGATTATGTACACTGAAGTATTGTAAATATAATTAACACCTTTACAAGTCGTGTAAATGGTAAAAACTTACATTGAATTGCCTAATTCTCTATGTAATTTTCGCGTCTCTTGGAAAAGTCATATGGTACTAGTAATCAGTGTAACCACATTTGGATTTTAAAATATACCATATTACAAGTATTCGAAATATACCACTTCCGCAATAAGAAGTTTGGTTACACTACTTTTGGTGATGGGACCTTTAACAACATTAGCATTTCTAAAATAATTGGTTTATATTATTGATTGATAATATTAATGACATAAACCATTTAAATAATGTAACTAATGTTTTACTTCCAATAAACCGTTTTGGGGATTTAAAAATATACCACATGATTTCGCAACATTATAAAAGGTCACACTGCACACAAATTGACACAAATGAAAAAATAATCGAATGTTCTTCGCGAATTTGTTGTTTGTAATACATCGGATTGTGAATTTGCTTGTAAAATATCAGAAATTTGTAAATTTCTGTATGAAAAAGCTATTGTTCTTAGCTTCAGCATATAGAATTATCTATATTGACTTATAAATTATATCAATATAATTTAAAAATATTTGTAAACATTAACAATACTTTGATTTAAAAAAGAACAACAAACTCCTATCAGCTAAACAACATTCATATATTATCAACAAATCTTGACAAAACGTTTAAATACCGTGTTAAAATATCATAATAATACTAGTTTATTGTATCTTTTCTTATTTTGCAAACTATATTCAAGAATTCGTAGACAATTTATGGTGGCATTTCGAATTGTACCGCGCCTTGGGAATGTATCGATAAATATTTGCAGACAACAAGAGAGAAATTGTTGCGGAAATGGTATTGTTTGGTATATATTTCGATGTAATAAGTCGTTATGAAAAATATAACTTGCGGTCACACTGTAGCTACAGCTCCTTGCACACAAATGCGGAGATAACTAAGAATTTTATTTGTTTTGTGAGTTAGAGACGTACCAAGTGCAATGGCTACCTATTCCAACCAGCACTGGCTGCTCTCGCACATACGCAACTCGTTCATATCCACGGATGATACGGGCATCTGCGAGACGGTAATGCTGAGTGACGATATGCCGAAGCATTACCTGAGGAGATTTCAAACTGCCACAACTACTATGGATGCACACAGACGCAGCGGTCACCGTCCACCCCAGGCGACACAGCAGCAACGCAACTCGGTGCCCAAAACCCCAGACACTGCCACACAATCCTCGCAACGCTCCGCGCCTCTCCAACATATGGTCCCGCCTAGGATTGCGGATCCGCCATTGCAAGAAGTGGACTTCTATTGCTATCCAGGCCTGGATCTAAGCGATGATGAGGACTTGGATATGTCGACGCATTCGTTCGATATACAAATGTACCCCGAGGTAGGCGCTCATCGATTTCGTTCAAATACGGCGCAGAAACTGGAAAAACTGGACATTGCAAAGCGTAAGGCGGCTCGCATCAAAAGTGTAAACTACAACGAGGAAGTGTTACCTCCTGATCGCCAGGATTTCTTTGTGAGAAAGCCAGTTAACGGACGTCCTGCGGAGAAACCTTCAACATCCACAGCAACTGCAACAGTGACGAAAGCAGAGAAAACCAGCGAGGATGATCTTTCCGATGAGGGGGTAAAGAGCAAGTTGAGCGAGCAGCTTGCCAAGAGTCCCAAGCAAACACAAAATCGATTCATTCAATATGCGCGCTTTGACGGCACCGCCCAGGTAGGCATGCCCACAAAGCGCATCAATGTATATGTCAATATGCTGCCCGAGCCGGAACGCAATTATCCGCTCAAAATATGTGTGCTTTCCACGGCCAAGATCATCGAGGTGATCGGCCTCGTTTGCTACAAAACTACCCTACAGTATCCAGATGCAGTGCAGCTCAAGTCTGTGCAGCACTACGCATTATATATGACGGAAGACAACGATGACATGGATGATTTTCCGCCCCTAGACAATCGTGAGCCCTGCTCCAAATTCGGTTTCTCACATCTGACGCTGGCTGAGCGTCGTCCACTGGCGCCCGTTACCCGCATCGATTACCAGCAAGGCACTAAATCCATCACATCCATGGACGACAAGGCGGCTGTCGCGGCAGCGCGTGCTCTGGAGAACATCAATCTCAATGGCGATGTGACTGATGGTGCTGCTGGAACAGGTGATGGCGGAGACAGTCCCCAGGATCATGTCAAAGAGTATGAGAAGCGTCTGTTGAACCACAATGATATGCTGGAGGCGCCCATGCATCGCACTTATCGTCTAAGCATCATTGACAAGCGTTTCTTCAAATGCGACGTAACGCTCAGCGTGTCCGGAGAACGCATCGAGATTGATCAGCATAAAAACGCTAAGTTCTGGGCACAAAGGAAGCCCGTCTCGACACCCATCGATTTGGTGGCGCATTGCGAGATTGTGGAGCAACGACAATTGAAAGCACTGCTGCGCATTTGGTTGAAATCGAACTCTTCGAGCGGCATGTCTTCCAGCTGCACGTCGGCACCGATCAGCGCCAGCATTACATCGCTCAATGCGGGCAACAACACCACGGGCATTGCCCATTCGCCCGGTAGTCCCGGCCACTATCCGTCGCACAGCTCGCACTCGCCCTTTGGACAGGTTAGCAGCATGTCGAACATACGGTTCAAGCACTATGACTTCGATACGGATGTGCATACGGCGGAGCAGATACGCAACAAACTCAACTGCATCCTTGAGATGCGCTCCAGCGACATACGACGCGAGTTCCTGCACCAGCGTGTGCGCAAACAGGAGAAACAGCAGGCAAAGCGGCAGCTGAAATTGTAGTATTTTGTTCCTATGGCTGGCCAGGCTGCGCCTCGCGCTGCCTCCTTGCTTCTCCAATGCTGGCCACACACACAGTTGAAGTTGTATTTTAGCTTGCTAACCTAAAGAAGCGTGTGTTACACATGTTTTTGCTAGCCCATAAGTATTTATTGAAACACTTAAGTAACTAAAACCAATCCGAAGTGCAAAAATAAATAGCATCAAAGTTCACAATTATGTTAAAAGACAAGCGGCTCGCTATCAGCAACTATTTAATACTTTATTACTAGAAATTGTGTAATGACAGCAACAAATAATCGTCATCGTGACACTGAATCTGGCGCCTTCGCTCGCCGGGTTCACTTCACTACCCAGTCGAACATGCACAGCATGACCGAGGCATGCAAAGAGAAGTGATCATTTCACACATCACCAATACGTTTACATGTAGAAGGTCGCTCTCACTCTCTTCGTGACTAAAAGTTCTGCTGAGTATCGCGAGCGCACTCGTGTCACGCTGTCTATCTCTCTTTCGCTCGCATACGCTTGCGTAGTAGTGATCATTTGTTGAGCTACTTCCGCATTAGCAGCTTCAATCGGGGGCGGCTGACTCGCGACTTTGAAGCGGTTTGCAGGCGTTTTGCGAGCGATTAGCGTTTTGTAAGTATTTCCGTTTTGTGCGGCTCGTTGACATTGCAATTGTCTGTAATCATTGTGCAATTAATCTAACAGACCCCCAGACGGGGTCGGGCCTAACGTGCTGCTAACGGCTATTTTGTTATTGTTATTGTTTATTGCTAGCTTGTATACTTATAAGTTTGTTTTGTATTTTATTTATAGTTTTGCAATGTCAGCAAGCAGAGCTGGCGAATGGGGCGTACCTATGGGGCGGCTGCTTAAACGCCTTTAAACAGCTGTTTAACCAAGTGCCGTTAGAAGTATGACAGATCTATGTGAATAGAGCAATAAGATATAAATTATACATTTCGTGAAACGATTGTTTTCGTCGATTTGCTGTTGTTCTAAGGCCAAGGTCGTCAGCGAAACGAAAAAAAAACAATTGCAAATTCACTAACAACAATTGACATTTGAGGTCAGCAGTGCTAATGATGGTGTTCATGATGATGACGACGATGGCGATGATGATGATCATGAACATGTGGATGATGCTGTTGTCTGGCGTGACTATATAAAGTCAAAACTAAACAAATCCAAAATGAATCACAATGATCAATATCGAATGAAATTGGTTTGTTTTTGTTTTTGCCTTTTTTCTATATACATATTTTCACAAATTCATGGCCATATTTTATAGCGTGCTCTATTAGACTCTAGAAGGCTTCCCTTAAGCTTAATATGCGACTCATTTGTTGTATTGGGCTCGAAGAACGTAATGAACATCGTAAAGTCCATTTCGGGCAGAAAAGCAGGTAAATTATCCAATGCGTAGACATTGTGGAAATAAAGCGGACCCTGTAAAACAATCATAAGCAATTGATAGAAATCATTTTCGATGTTTAACTACAAATACCTCATGGAAAGGACACTCCTTTGGCATATTACTGTCTCTAGCCATGTTTTGAAAAACACTTTGAGCCAATTTATTCGACATTCGTCGATCCCGTAGATATTGACAAACATCGAAAGATCCTTCGAATAACACCATTTCAGTTTTTTTGCGTGGGACGTTGCACGAGAAGTTTGTACTTGCACCACATCACGTTAATGGGTTCGATAAACTCCATATCCGAAGATATTCTTTCCATATCTTCAGGGCCAATACGGCAGCTCAAGTTCTTATAAACTGGCCATTGGATATCACAGTCAAAGCTGTGCCACTGAATCTTGTAGCGGCTTCGCTAAAGTTTGATACAAACTATTAGATAATCTATCCAAAGGGTAAGGCAGTCGCAATAATAATATAATATAATAATATACTGTATATGTATATACGCTATATATCAAATATTTAGATCATATTCTTATTAGGAGTGATATACTAATATGGAGACGTTTTCCATAAATTAGATAATACTTAAGTAATAATCATTATTTTTTGAGCAAATTAATAAAATCTTACAATTTTTATTTTGGATTTGTTTTTTATGAAAGTTATAGGGATTACAGTCCCTTATTATTACAAAACTTACACGAGCAGCATTTAATAAGGTCCAGGAAGCAAGCAGCAATAAGCCAAAAAAATATAATATGACAGGTTTTGGTCATAGCTAAAAGCGCACTAAAACAATTAGCTATATATACAGATAAAATTCCATTAACTATTTTCCACATAATTATGATTATGGTAATTATAATCAGTTCCAGTTAAATAGGTGTACAAATGGCAAATAGATATTCGCACATTCAAGCACAATAAGCTTACTCCATTTGTCGTATTTTTAAACAATTTCTGTACATGATAAATGGGAACTTTATATGGCATATTTATGGCTGGCCCAATCTCATGATATATGCGTATCACACATAGCCTTGACGGCTTGCAACTCCACCTCCAAGAGCTTGTGTAAATACTCAACTTTAAAATACCGTTTGATCTTTATGCTGTTTAACTGTAAGGTGTCAAATGAATATACCCGTTATCAGTGTTATCTACAGGGTACAAAACCCCAATTTGAATATCGCATGCAATTTGTCAAATTGTGTTGCAAGCTCAATGATATTTGTTGTCTCTCTTTTTTTTTTTTTGTTGGTTTCTTTCGCATTTTCTTGATCTCTGCATTTGCTCATTGCGAATTGAATTTATTATCGGCAAGTGCAATGCGAACGCCGACAAATTGCCTTCAATATTGTGTGTGTGCATTGCTTATATTGTATTTTTATTTGTTTGCTGTTAATGAACTAAATTTGTGTTCGCTTTAGTAGAACATTTAGAATTTCACTTGGGCGAGCGACTTGTAAGTAAGCACAGCTACTATCAGCTCATTTGCTAAAGAGCTAAGAGCATATGTATATGTGTATATGTATATATAAATACATATGTATACGTTTGGCATAATTAGTTTGTGTAGGCTACAAGGATGTGAGTTGCTAGTTGCAGTTGCAGCAGACGAAACATTGTCGCATAAAGCTAATTGAAAGTCAATAAATGCTATATAAATTAATTAAAAATACACACAAATGGCAACCTTGACATTGAAAATGAATGACAGACAATAACAACAACAGCTACTAAAACTACAGCAACAACAACAGCTATGAAAAGTTCACGTATGAAAGTTGCTTACGTTTTGGGATGCGGGCTTGTTCGAGGAGTGGGGGGCAGCGAGAGAATCGACGACAAACTTGGCACGCATTGTGAGCGGATTTTCACTGCAGCGGCAGCAGCAGCAGCAACTACAACAACAACCAGAATAGCAGCAGCACGAAGCACAAGCTGCAACAACAGTGTTGCGCATTGTAAAAAGTGAGCGGCCCGTTGTCAATTGATCAATTGCATAAAATAATAGGCCTAGGCGCATAATTTAATGTCGCGATTTTTGAAGGCCGCTCAGAGTTCTACTATATTGCACATATGCAGATTAATCACGATGCCAGCAGCAAACTAGACACCAGTTGCATGTGTCATGCAACCGGACAATAGAAATCTGATCCGATGTGAATAGATGCAACTATTCAAAGTGGCCAAAAATAAAAAGAACTCTGAGAACTTAACAATTCTTTAAGTTTGGCTAGAAAACTTTTTAACTTAATTATTGCATTTTTGCTTGCACTCTGTCAAACATTTCCAGTAATTTCATTCTCGCGTGCAACTGGAATTTTAATCGCTTAATTGCAACGTTCAACAAGCTGCATAAACAATTGTTTAATGAGAATAGAGTTATTTAAAAGTATAATTAAATTACTCTTTTAATAAAAACAATTAAATGGGGTTTTTAACAGTAGTTTATGCTAATTTTCAAACAGCATGCAACAATTATACAATAATCAATTTAATTTAATTGCACGGTTACGAAGCAAATTATAAGCTTAACCGAAAAAAAACATGTTGATCAGATAAATTGTCATAAAATCTTTGCAAATGGGCAGCACTTAAGACGCGTGTGCTTTAGACTAATGGGCAGCACTGGTTGACATGTTCCGTTTGCTTGGCTTTGGCTGTTACGCAATTTGGTAACACTTTTATTTAAAGGCGCACGAACAGCCGAAAGTGGCTGAAATGTGCTTTACATTATTGCCATGTCTTTCATTATGGCCATAACATTTTGCACATACCAAGACCAACCCACACACAGAGACCCGGACTTGGCACTGTCAGTGCGTTTGCATTAATTTTGGCTCAGCACGCACCAAACACCAAAGTGTGGCCAGTCCCAGTGGAAGTCGAAGTCGAAGTCACAGACGAAGTCGAAGTCTCACTCGGAGTCAGTCAGTCTCTGTGTAAGCCATTCACAAAACGTTTGCGGGCCCAAAATGTGATTTTAATTGCACAACAATTTTTTGTGTTCTTTTTTTTTTTTGCTGTTGGCCGGGCCCAGTTCTACATAGGCCTAAAGCGTGTTTTATGGGCTGTTCTCTGTACTGTACTGCCGCCTGACATTTACGTATGAGTTGTAACCCAATTCTGTCGCTGTCGAAAGGCAGCAGCAGCCAACAGAGAGGAGAAAGAGCAGCTCGCATTGCAGGCGTTGCACTTGCAATTTTTCAACATAATTGAACGGCGAATTTTTAATTAAAAGCATGCGTTCAAAAATAAATAAAATATGAACACAAAACCACAAAATATGTAACGCCAATTGTGGAGGTCAACTGGAGTCAGCCAACCCAAAAAAAGAAAGAGATAGAGCGAGAGCAAGAGAGACGCAGACAACCTGTTCCATACGCTCAGATCAATCGCTAGTCGACATCGACATTGCCAGTGCCAGAGGCAGCGGCTTCCTGTCCAGACCGCGCTTTCTGATTACAATACAATAAATTGTGCTGCTCTCTGGGTCTGTCAAGGTTGCAACGAGGCGACGCCAACGTTGTCTGAGCTTCATTAATGAAGTGCCGAAACTTGGGCTCGTTTGTCGCTGCATCCATCCACCATCAAGAGGCACTTGCAACTTGCCAACTTGCCAACTGAATACTGAATACTGAAAACTGCAACGAAAATGAAAATGAAAACGACAACGAAAACGAAAACCGGCAACCGGTTCAAGTGGATGCCACCAGCAGCTTAGTCGGAGCTTAATGCAGGTGGTGATTGCAACTTGTGGCCCCAGACAAAAGGCGTTCACATCCAAGGTTGCAACGCCCTTGGCTGCTTAGCCGAGCCGGCAATCTCAACCTGTTTGCCACTTCGCAGCCAGGTAAAAGGTTCTGGATGATGCAACATTCACTCTCTTCACCCGCCGTTCTCATGACCTAGTTTCTCGGTTCGATCTACTTGCAACACGCAACTCGGAAACGAAGAACGTGGAACGCCTGTCGATTTAATCAGCATAAATCAGCGTAAGCCTAAAGAGCTGCTTAATGCTTGATTAAGCATGGCTTTAAATCAAAAGCGTTGCCAATTGCAAAGTGAAAACCGTTTAAGCCATTGCCAATTATTGGCTAGAATCGCTATAAACGGCAACTGTTGCCAGTTGCCACAAGCATAATAACTGTGCTTCCATGTTTCCAGGCTTTTAACATTGAACTTGAGGTGAACAGCGTCATTTTTTCCTCTGTTGTATTTATTTTATTTGCGTTTCTTGTTGTTTTGTTTTTGGGTGCTGTCGTGATTGCATTAGCCAGTTTTATATTGTTGTTATTGGGCCTAAGCATTGCCTCATGTCGTTTACTGTCATGCAATCTAATGAGCCGCGTCTGATTCATGCGACGTTTTGAATAACACAGGTAGAGACGAGCAAAGGCGTAGTGATATGATATAATATAATATATTATGTGACGATTCCGTCTACTTTATAAATTATATTTAAAACTGTTTGTTTTCAATGCGGATTAGGCTTAAAGAGTTTTTAGTTAAATGACAAATACAAATACCTAAGAAATGGGTTTTTTTCTATGGGAACTTCGAAGTTCTTCGAAAAGTGTTATACAAATTGAACAAGTTATTTTGACAAATTTGTTTGTTTTTTGAAGAAACCCAAAAATGTGTTGCACTTAAAAACTTGTTTGCTGCTGTGTCAGCTGCACAATAAACCGATCCCAAAAAAAAACAAAAACTGAGGCGCCTCGTTTAGGGTTCGATGTCCTCTGCATTACATTGCATTTCTGTGTTTGCCTTTCGAAAAATGTACAAAAATTCGTTAGAGTTCTCGTCATCATTATTATGATGATATCAATTTTGTTGGAAATTCCCCAACGTCAACAATTGATGTTAATTTATTTATTATATTTGTATTTATATTTATTTTATTTATATACGAAAAACTGCTTAACTGGCAGTTACCTCAACTCGATTGATTTCATATGATTTCCATTCGATTCGCTTCGATTTGATTTGCATCACTTGTTTTGCGTAGGCTCAAGTGATTGATTCCCAAGCGAAACATTTTGGAGCACAACGCGTGCAAAATGTCAACAGAAGGACAAACTACAAACAACAAACAACAAATTAGAGTGTAAAGCAGTAACAGCAACAACAACAACAAATACTACACATACAAGTAATAATAATTATAATGCTCAGGCACTGATCATAAGCAGATCGACATCGCCTAAATGACCCTGGGCGCATTCAGCTCCAGCTGCAAAGAGTGTAGGCACAAAGCAACAACAACAACAACAACAGCGACAAAAAACATTTTGCAAATGTGTGTGCAAAAAGTAAATAAACGTTAAATAAAAGCAAATAAGTGCGTGAACAACACACACAACATGAACAACAATGCAGCAAACCACATGTACTTAAAGCCAAAGTGGCTTTTAGACCCAATTGAAATTTTGCGTCCATAGACTAGGCCAGAAATATGGCTTAAAGTAGCTGTGACCTACCCAAAAACAACGAAATATAATTTGCCAACTTCCTAGTCAAAATTGGAGATTAATCTATTTGAGTACAATTTGATTGACACGCCCTTTTTTTTGTATAATATTTTTTTTTTGGAGGCTGCCTCAACGACAAGCAAAAACAAATTACAAAAATCATAATTTATATTTCTTTCAAGTTTTCTTCTCAAGTTTTTGTATTTATTAAATAAATCATTTGTTTTGTTTTCAAGCAACACAAAAAATACTTGAATTGCTTTTTGTTTTGCGGTTTCTTATTATCATTATTGGTATTGTGTGTTAGTGTGTCTTTTACTACAAGGTTAGTTTTTGGCCATTGTGGTTGCTGTTGCTGGTTGCTGGTTGCTGTTTGCTGTTGGTTATTTCCACTGTTTTGGCAAAAAATCATAATTTACTTGTTGGCAAATCAAATTGTGTGCGACTACTCGAAATCAAATGGCCCGCAAATGGCTGTCGTCAATTGCCAATTAATGGCCAGTTGACCTTATCGCACAGCAGCCGAAATGACATCAAGTATACGCCCCGTTTCGTCGAGCACTTGAGCTACAGGTTCTGTCATCTGTCTACTGTCTGCACTGCCATCTAATTGGATTGCAAATGTTTGTTACACATTTCGCTGATTGTATAAAATTATCAGTTGCAGTTGCCCGAAAGATGCATGGCAACTGATGCAACGCAGCGACAGCGTTTCATAAATGCCACTAAAGGGATTAAAATGCAATTGTTATTGCATATTGCATGCATTGCTTGCAACATGACATAATAACGAGGCGCCCCACTTGAGCTTGAGCTTGAACTTGACACTTGCCAATGCAAATGCAAATTGCATGCAGCGCAACAAAAGACGAGTCAACGTTGCAGCTTATTGGCGTAATGCAACTATGGATTCGCTTTGCTCTACTGACGTTCGACGTGCCTCGCCATAACTAGCTGACATCGTAAAAGTGATTTAACTGCCGACTAGTTTGAGCAACAAAAGAAGCTAGAACTAGCTAAATATGTGCTACAATCTACATAGGTAAACCTCAAGAGTATTAAGTTTGTCTTCTCTTTTTAAGTCTTATCTATTTTGAGTATTATTTTAAATTATAGAACACTTCCTATTTCGATAAATACAATATTGCATTTTTATTTTCTTTTTAAGCCTTATCCATTTTCCAATTTATAGATAACTTCCTCGTTAGATAAACATATTAACTATACTCTAAAATTCATTATTCAATTATTTATTATTACATTAAAATGTGTGAATATTTCCAGCATTTTCTTTGCATTTAAAACCTTATCTATTTTTAGCACACTTTAACTATAGAAAGCTTCCTCTCCAGTTCCTAAACGGAACTGCCGACGACAGACAACACGTAGTTACTCCATTAGTGCGTTTACTCATTGTCTTAACCCTCAACGAATTGTCATTTGTTTTGCTGCCTGCCTGCTGACTGCTGACTGTTGCTTCCTGCTTCCCCATAGATAAATTTTAGCATGCTGGACTGCAATTTGTTTGACGGCAAATTGCTTGCAACAAGGTCACCAGCAAACGTTGCAATTGCAATTGCAACAGCAACAAATATATGTACATAACATACATATATTGTAAGGGGCTAAAAGCACTTTCCAAATTTTCACACACACTCAAAAACGCGAGACGCTGAGACAGCGAGACGGCAAGGCATACATTGCGTATGAGCAATGCGAGCAATTTGCGATCGTTTGCTGCTTGCTCAATGCAAACGAGCTGCAACAGCAACAGCAACAGCAGCGGCTGCGGCAGCAGCATAAAGAAAGAAACAAAAATCAAATGAAATAAACAGAAAATAAATTTTGCAAATAAATAAATCGGAAGCACCTCGCGGTGTGCGTATCTGTATCTGTATCTGTAGTTGTAGTTGTATCTGTATCTTGCCAGAACAATTTATAAGATATAAAATTCAAAAGCAAGAGCAACAACAACAACTACAACAACAAGCAGGCAAATGCATTGAGCGAATGTTGCTCTTGTAATTGTTGTTGTTGTTGTTGCCAACGCAACAAGTTTCGTGTGCTGCTGTTGCCAATAAGTTGTCGCCGTTGGCGTCGCCGTCACAGTCGCAGTCGACGCAGCTGTCTCTCAGTGTGGTTGCTTTTGTTGTTATCGGCTGTTTCGTGCGTACTTGGACCGCTCAATAACGCTGAACGCTGTTTGCTGCTGTCGCTGCTGCTGCTGCTGCTGTCGACGTCGCTGCCGCCGGCAGTCGCTGTAAAAACGAAACAAAAATAAAAAGAAAAAAATAAAAATTAAACGAAAGCAGAGGGTATTTAACCGACCTCAAATCAATTTGCAATTTCAGTCTATCTCCGCGTTGCAGCGTTGCATGAACTCGCGAACAAAACGGACAAACAAAAGTGGCAATAACTAAAGCAACAACAACAACAACAACCACAACAACTAGAGCAACAACAACATAAGAGCCGAAACAACTAACTAACTGCTCCAAAAGACAACGGAAATAATTAGGAAACTTGCACGGGCAACAACTGAACAAACGGAATAACAATAACAACAAAACACTTAAGCAACGTAAAAACATCGAAATTGAAATTGAAAACAGAAAGAAGTCAACCAAAAACAAAAAAAAAAAAAAAAATACCCAAATGCAAACGCAGTCGAAATTGTAAATTTAAAATTTGTGTATTTATCAACAACAATTGTTGCGGTGCCGTTTTTACGACTATCAAATGGTGTCGGTGTCAAGCGCGGCCTAGAAAACAAGCAAATAAAATAAATAAAAACACAGCAGCAACAACAGAAACCGATATCGAAACGGATCCCACTCCCCCATTCCCCTAAAGTACATACTATATATACTATATATATATATTCCGACAGAATTCCGAGCACGTTCAACGCAGGCTGCAGAATTACGCAAAAACAAACTCAAGAGTCAACGAGCAGCGAACAACAACAACAACACAGCAACAACAACAGCAAACAGCTGACGTTCAATGAACGCCCAAAGCCGAGAGCCGTAAGTGCAGACAGTGAGTGCCAAATGTAAGTGCACAGACAGCAGCTGTAGCTGAACTTGAAAGTGAAAGTGAAATTCGCCAGACGCATTCGAAAAAAAGCAGCAAATCATCACGACACAGCGCCAAACGGATTAAGATACACGACTACAAACAAACACACAGATACAGATACAAATACATTTGCTGCAGATACAAAGATACAGTTACAGATACAACTTCACCGATACTCGACTGCTACATTTGAGCTACAGTTGTGAAGTTAAGCTTTTGCTGGAGTGCCAAGCGTGAAAAGTGCTCAGAGCATCAGCCCAAGAAAAAAGTTTGAAAAATGTGCGATCAGGATAAAAGCGATTGCGACTCCTACGAGGTGAAGGCGCCTCAGGGTCACACCTTTGTGGTCAGTCCCGTCTCAGCGACTCCCATACTCACCGCTGTGCCCGTAATGAAGCCAGCCTCGCCCACGCTGACGCAGCTGGTGGAACAGCCAGCGTCCCAGCTGGAGGAGGAGCAGGAGCAACCATGCTGCAGCTCACAGGCTGTGGTGCCATTGTCCTCGTCACTGCCCTCGAAGTTGCTGCGTTTGCATGCCAAACGTTCAGCTCAGGCTCTGCTCCATCAAATGGAATCGCTGGACTCGCAGTTCGGTTCGGGATCTGAGGATGCGCCCTCGAGTCCCAGTGCACCGCCTCTATCGCCGCCACCAGTGTCCACGACCAGCGACGACAAGCTCATGGATGTGGGCATGGGTTCGTCCATCGGCGACTCTGAGGAATCCGAGGAGGATGACGAACTCAAGCCGCTAGCCGTCGACAATCACATCATGCACGAGCCGGAGCAAAGCGAGCGTCAGGTGTCGCCGCCAGCTGTGCCGCTGAGCGAGGCAAATTTAGAGAAGTTCCGCAAGCATCAGATGGATAACATCTATCTGCATCCCAACTTTAGTCTGGATGCCTCGCCGCCACCAGCTGTGGCGCCAGCCAATTCGCCAGTGCTGGAAACTCGTCGGCCGCATCGCTCGTTCCTTAGCCTAAAGAAACCCGCCGAGGAGGAGTCCAAAGTGGAGCCGGCAGCAGCAACGCCCGACCAGTCACCACAGCCAGAGTTGCCCAACGAGATTGATACGCTGGATCCAGCGTTGGTCCCGAGTGAGGAGCTAGCTGCCGAGATCACCGATGCTGTCGAGTTTTACTTCTCCAATGAAAGCATACTCAAGGATGCCTTCCTGCTGAAGCATGTGCGACGCAATAAGGAAGGGTACGTCAGTCTCAAGCTCGTGTCCAGCTTCAAGCGTGTTCGTCAACTGACACGTGAATGGAAGGTGGTGGGAGATGCAGTGCGTCGTAAGTCCCACAAGATCGAGCTGAATGAGCAGGGCACCAAGGTGCGACGCCTCGAACCGTTGCCCAGTTTCGATGAGACGATGCCATCGCGCACGATTGTCGCTTGCGATCTGCCACTGGACAAACTGAGCATTGAGAAGGTCTCGGATCTGTTCTCCAAGTGTGGCGAGATTGCCCTGATACGCATCCTCAAGCCTGGTATGGCCATACCCGTGGATGTGCGTCAGTTCATGAACAAGTACCCGGAGTTGCAGCAGAAGGAATGCGCGCTTGTTGAGTACCTGGAATCATCCTCGGCCCGCGATGCTCGCCATCTGGCGGGACCTTTCCAGGTCTATGAGATGGTGGCGCCCAAGAAGAAGACGGGCAAGAAGGCGGCAGTGATTCAGGTGGCTGCACCCGTTGCTCGCATGGTTGAGAACTATCGCTACTACAACGAGGCCAACTGCGAGCGCACGCGTGGCGGCAGCTTCTCTGGCTTGCCCAGCCACGAGCCGATGCACGATCTGCGTTTCAAGCTGAAGCGCAACAACTCGGACTTCCAGCCGAGCTACTATCAACAGCAGCAACACTTGCAGCAGCAGCAGCCACATCATCATCAGCTGCCCAACTATCATAGCCATGGACATGGTGGCTATCAGCACTATCAGCCACGTGGCAGTATTGGCCTGGAGCAGCAGCAGCAGCCGCCATCGCCAGGTTTTTTCGGCTATGCGCCGCGACGTTACAGCAATACGTCCACAATCTCGGCCAGCACGGCTGCTGCCTTGGGCGAGCCTTTAGCCTCGCCCTCGGCTTTCGTCGCTCCCACAAACAACAACAACAGCAGCAGCAACGGCAACAACAACAACAGCAATCCAATTAATCCGGTCAGCAGCTTGCAGCGTCGTCTGTCCAACTGCTCCGAGCAGAACTTTGCGCCCGAGTCGATGTCACGTCGTGCCAGCAACTGCTCCGAGACAGGAGCTCCACAGCGTCGCGACTCAAACTGCTCCGAGAGCTGTCCTTGCTCTAGACGCGTCTCGGACTTTGGCCAGTCGGAGGCATACCGCAAGACTTCGGTGTGCTCCAATGGCAGCTGTCCGGGTCAGGGCGAGCGACGTTACTCCAATGGCTCGATGCAGTTCGAGCGCAGCTTCTCCAATGCCAGCGATGGCAATGGCTTCTATCGTCGTCCCTCAAATGACTTCAATGTGGTCGAGCGTGAACGTGAGCCAGATCAGCTGGTGGGTGGAGGCGGCGGTGGCTATCAGGTGTGGCCCAGACGCTACTCGAACAACTTCCAGCAGCAGATGAGCAGCAAGCTGGCTGCCTACGATAATGCTCAGTACATTGGCGGACGTCGCATCTCCACAGATTCGGGCTACGATCGTCGCTACTCCTTTGGCTCCGAGTTCGAGGGATCGCCACGCTCCCGCACCGGCAGCTTCCTTAGCAGCTATAAGCATGGCGGTGGTCCGGGAAGCGACTTCGATGGACAACCTCGCTCGCGTACTGGCAGCTTCCTCGACGGTTCGCCACGCTCCCGTTCCGGCTCATTTGCTCAGCGTGCTGCCGAGAGTTTGGTGCGCACTCCGATGGGTCCGGATGGCAGCAAGGGATTCGGCCAAAGAGCTAGGAAGTTTGGTCAGGCTGTGTCGCCGGTCAACTAGGGGAAGAGAATTGTTAACTAATTTTAGTGGGTAACTTTGTTTTTCTTTTGTGAAATTATTCAATGGCTGTACACTGTGATGCTGTCCACCTGTCCAAGTACCACGAACCAGAACCATGCCCACGCCCCCTTATAGGTATAAGAACACTAATGAAAAGTAACGAATTTTTAATTAGACTCTACGTTGAACTAAATGAATTGGCAGAAGAGAATGTGGCATTTCTAGCTGGAAGTTGAGTTAACCAACAACACTGCCACTAAATAGCTTAAGTCAACAGTTAATCCGACTCCAAATTATTGAAATCTCAGAGAAGTTTGAAGAGAGATTTCAAATCAGGCAGCGAAAAAGAAGTTACTTAGTTAGGATTCCTTTAATTGTTATATTCTTTATAATAACTTTAGTTTTAAGCCATAAGAAACGCGTCACAATCGATGACAGCTTTGTTGAGAGAAGTTTAAGAACATTTTTTAATATTATGCCATACACTAAAGTGGCCATAATGAAGCGTAATTAAATGCATAATTATTGCGAAAATCAAAATAACTTAATTAGACACTCAGGTTTTTAGATTAACGAGTTACATTTCATCTTTTGAAAACAGTAGTAGAAATGCCACATTCTCTTCCACAATCGATCTAAGTTTTTTATTATTTTATTTTTTCGTTTTCGTTTTTATTTTCTGTTTTATTTTTGATGCAATTTTTCGTAGTAAGTAAGTAAAGTTTTATATAATGAATGAAGAAACTTGGTTGTCCTTTTGAGGAAACAGCAAACGGTTTATTACAGGAGAGAATAAAAATATTTTTCATTTTTAGCTTTTAATTTTTTTCGTTCTTTTGTGCGCAGCATAAATTATATTTTATGTGTTATGAGTAACAATCAAATTATATAAAATATATATACTTAATAGCTAACTGTAAAAACATATTATTGTATAACTTTTGAAAATTGTATGTGTATATTATTAAACAATTTATTTTTTCGCAAAAAAAAAAAACACAACAACAAAAAGATGCTGAACTTGAAAAAAGAGGCAACCACAAGGCTGTCCCTAAGTTGAATTTCAGATTTGTCAAATTACGCCAACTCATGGTCCATGTGAAAGATTGCGCAATATCTTTTTGTATCCCTCTCTCGCTCTTGCTCTCTCGCCCTCTTCATCCCAGCATCGAATTGAAAGCAAAATTCACAGCTCAAGTCGCGGCACTCGAGAACCGTTTGAGGCGAAGGTAACTAGGCCAACATAAAAAATACGAAAATACGAAAGATACAGTTCGAGTTGCTGAGATATAGCTAGCTTATAGAGGAGATACATGGACAGACAATCGACAGACACCCCCATGTGAAAGCAAAAATTTGAAGTTTGATTATCGATATTCGCAAATGCGCATTTGTGAGCTTACGAGTAATAATAATTTGTGAAGTGACACACGATCAATGCAAAATGTTGACGCGTGACGCATGCGAAGCCAACTTCCAGTCCAAGTCCCAATCGGAAGATGGCGATGGAGACGGGGGAGAGACGAAGTTTCAGACTCTCTCGTAATTGTTCATAAAGCGGCCGTTAGCATTGTTGGTATTTACTTGCGGCTGTTGCTGTTGCTGTGTGTGTTTTTAAAGCTACAGCTGAAGTACTTATACTGCGGTACTCGTATCTTAATCGTTGCCCATGCGTGTGCGATTTTTTTGCGGTTCCAAGGTATTCGCGTGTTTCCATGCCTCGCGCTTTATTAAAATATTTCAATATACTTTTTTTGTGTGTTTTTTTGTTGCTTCGTGCACGCATTGCGCCGCCCACTCCAATAAAGCCACAAAGAGTTGGACCCCCAGCAGCAACAATAAAAGCAAAAATTAATAAAAAACTAAAAACCCGTTTTCTGGCCGAACTAATTGTCGCACATTTCTCAGCGCGTGGGCAAAGGAGCTGTGTGCTCTCAACTCAACTCTCGACCGCCTCCAAAGGCGACTCCTATCTCCTCAGTTACAGCATTAGCTTTTGGGTAATTTACTACGAATGTATCTATAAGCTTAACGGGAAGCCTAAGCTGAAGCTGATGCTGTGCGTGCTGCTTGCATAACTATAATATGGCTTAATATCCAGACCACATGCAATTTGAAGGAGCTTGACGTGGTCGTGCTTTGGCTTGCAGCAGGCACGAGTGCAAGCATCGATTTATGCGCTAATTGATGATCTGCGATATCCATATAACTTCCGGCTAAAGTGCTGCGTACTGCACATGCACATTTTGAGTATAGACACTAAAATTAGCCAGCTTAATGAATGCTAATTACGCGGAGGAACCCACAACATGCAGTCCAATAAAATGGAAAGCAAGCACACACAAAAGCTGAATGAGCAACCGGTTCACGTGCTGCTCAGAACAACATCAGATCAGAGATCAAACAAGATGAGCTTTTTTGTGTTTTTGGACGGTTCGCGAGTTCATGCCCAAATATATTAAGCCTGGGCATTTCAGGCCTTATTTATAAACATTGTAAATTATTCGAGATTGCAGCGGGTGGACGGGGGAGCTAACACATAAATTTCAGTTGATAACTCTCGCTGCTCTTCTCATCTGTCGATGACATAACCCGATCTGATCCGATGCGATCCGTGACTCGGACTGTGCATTGAACTGTGCGAGTCAACACCAAATTGAGCTGTTCAGCAGCAGCAGTAGCTCCACTCAGCTGGCTACGCAAGCCACTTGTGGCGAATCTTGGCGTTGACCTTGACATGTGAAGCGCTTTTGGCACACTGCGTTATCCTTGGGCGAGCTAAAAATGTCTCAAAGTGGCGACGCGACGATCGACGAGCGAATCTCGCGATTCGTACACAGATTCAATAAAACTCGTCGTTGCGTTGCGTAGAACGTGCCGTGTGGCAAGTGTTGCAAGTGCTACCTTGACCGTCATTCAACAAGTCTATGCTAAAAGGCCTTTTGGCGAAATCACAGCCATACACACACAGACTGACAGGCAATGAGAAATTTGTCTGCGTCCACATGGCGTATGCGTTATATTCACTTCCGGCACTTCAGCAAAAAGGTTGCGCCTTTTGTTGTGGCTTGTCATTTGCGCGAGGGCTTTGTTTTCATTGATCTTCAAGTACAATATAGTTAAGAACAATCTAAATAAACAATATGCAATATTAATACATTGTACAACTTGTACACAACTAAAGTGCGTAAGAAATTTCCGCTACAACATCATTAACATGCACATTATGTCGGTTTTATTTAATCAAAATGCTCAATTCGGAGGCTAAACTACACACATTTAATACGTAGTATATTTTCGTGTGTTTTGCAGCAGCAATACGTACATACGTATACGATACTACGTATATATTTCAATCTCAATTGCATAAACAATTTTAGTCAGTCTGACCTCAGCACGTTCTTTTGTTGCCAACAAAAATAAATCATGAATAATAGTACTTACATTTGTTAAATCAATCAACATTTTTGTCACTCAACTAACAAAACCAACTTATTTCACAAGTTGTTAAACTTCAAGCAGCATAATGATGAGCACACATTTACTTAAAATGTTTAAGTAAATACTTTATTTTTATTATAATTTTAGACTATATTATTTTAAAATATAAATTAAATAAACTTCCTAACTTATTTTATTATAATATCACATTTTTACAAATGGTCAAATAATTTTGCTTTGAACTCCAAAGCACAAAACTATTTCAAATTTCAGCCCGAAAGTATGCTATTAGTTTTACCTGCTACAAAACACACAATATTATACCATATTTACTAGTCGGCCTAAAAGTATGCTACTGTGTTTGTGTAGAAACATTTTTCGTAAGTATACTTTTGAATTCTAAAATAGAAAATACCAAAGATTGCCAAATATGATGTCGAACCTTACAATAATTTTCATTTGTTTAAAAATGTTTTAGTTTCGAGTACTTTTGCTTGTTTTTGAAGACCTCTTATTTATGTGTAAGCATATCAAATCAAATTTCCTTGCACAGATGCTCTGAATTACAGTAAAGGTAGAGACTGCAAGACATACACAAAATAAGTAATTGTATTTTTTAAGTAGTTATTTCCCGAAACTCGAACTAGGGAACAAACTCACAAAACCATGTAAAGTCGCTGACGAAGCTTAAGTTAGGCTTATTTGCATAGCACAATCAATTATCTTCATATCAATGAAAAATGAAATACAATTTTCCCCAGAGAGCAGTTCAATTTGGATGATATTAACCCACAATCAAATAATTTATAGAAAATTGACAACAACCTTCTGCGTATGAAGCATCGAAATTGATAGTTCTTTATATCATTTTCAAACTATCGTACTACATTTGCATTGTCCTTTCTAAATTGTTTTCAATTACAACAAGAAAAATCTATATTTCTCCAATCTTACGTCTACCCTAATATTAATTTATAATCTGACTACACACAATAAATGATCCTAGCTAGCAATGCTAGAATCCCCAAAAATTCCTTGGCTAGCAGGATGTGACTGGCGCGACACTCTGACGACAATTTGGTATGCAATTGCCTCGCTCTTGCCACAACTCCTGGCCCCAATCCCCAGACGCATTCGCAGTCACCTACACATGCCACACTAGACATTTTTATATGCTAGCTGGCGCCTAAAGGCGTTCACTAATTGCGCCTAAACGGCGACAATGGGCGGCAACAACAACAAACATAAGCAATAATAAAACAGGAAATTGCTTCATGGGAATGAGGAAATATCTTTTTTGGATTAGAACGAAAGGCAACAGTTTGCTTTGTAGTTGATGCTACATGCAGTTAGTTGCCACATCGTTGCTAATAATAAAAGCTAATTAAGCGTTACACTGACAACACCTGTAAGTTATCTATGTATAGCAAGAAGACAACATGCCTCCTAAATACAACACTTTCAACAATAAATTGCCACTAAATGTCACTAATAAGTGTCTCTTCCAAGTGACTTGTTGCCTGTGCAAGAGAATGACGGAGCTAACAAGTGAGTGAGATAGACTGAGATTTTCCAGGCAGTTCTAATTAATTTATGATTTTCCTCACCGCATTAATCTCACTCAAATGCTGGCGGCATCACTCGAGGAGCAAGCAGCATGTGGGGCGCCTAAGCAGCGCACGCTCCCAAATGAGTTGTTCTTCTTGTTTGCCTAAAAAATGTCATGCAGATGTGGCAAGGGGCACAAAGATGTTGCTGTTGCTCTTGTTGTTGCTGTTGCGGTCTTAGGGCAGCTCATGTTTACTAAGACATTTATCATAATTTCTAAGGCGACATCAAATGATGTCTCTGCTAGCTTACACTAAGCTACATGGATTTGGTATTTGATTTGGAGCAAGCGTATGGCGTCTACATAATGTGCTGCGTGCAACAAGTGCAACGCGAACAACAGTCGACAGGCTGCTGTCTGGTTAAGTGGCATTTGCCAAAACACTTTCTTGGAAATTAATTAAAACATATGCTCATCACTTGAAGCCATAAATCAGACCTCGGCGACAATTATCAGTTTCAATTTGTGCGTAAAACTGTTTGATATCACACAAAAACCAACAGCAGTGGCAACATCCCAGCCCAATTAGCAGCGGGCAACACTAGATGTGTCCCAGACAGCAGCAGGAAAAGTAGCAACAGCAACAGCGACGGCAGCAACATCGTTTGGGGATTGCCTTAACCCTTGGTTAGCGGGCAATTTGCCGCCACTTGAGAGGAATGGTGAATGGAAATGGGGTGGCATTGGTTGCAGCTCATTAAAATGCCGCCGCAATTGTAGCAAAAGTCAAAGAAATTAAGCAAAATGCTGCTCAATGTTTAAATCTTCATCGATGCGTTGAGGTGGCAACACAACCAAGCAACAAGCAACAGAAAAACAACTCAACTGAAATCGACTCGTGTCGTGTCTGCCAGGCTTTTCCAACAAGGGGCGTGCAGACATTTTTCCCTGCCAGCTACCTCACTCCCAACCGCCCTCCCTCTCTCCCACTGGCCTACGCTCCAGTTTGTGAGTTGTCAACTGTCGTCCACTGAGTAATTACACTAAATTAATTGCCCTGGCGCTGTCACTTGTGCATTGTCTGCTAATTTTTTCCAATTGCGCTGCATGCTGCGACTACTTGCAACACACTTTAATTGCCGCCATCAGCACGTGATTACCCAAATTGATTGTATTGCTGCCCCAGCTTGTGGTGGGATTTGATTGAGTTTTTTTTTTGCTTGCTATAAAAATAAAACCACAAGAACACACTTGGTAATCGGACGCTGTTTCCTGAGTTCCTTTTTCTCCAGTTGGCCATAAAAAACGTTGATTTAAAGTGCATGTTTTGTAAATATCTAATTTGATAATTGGTTGTAATTTATGAGTTTTGTTCTCATGTACAAACCACACATAAATGACGCCTTTTACGCGTTTCTCAGAACTCTCCCCAAATGCGTGCACATTAACTCAATACTCATACTCATCAGCAGCTCTCTCTCTTTCTTTTTTTTTTAATTATTATTTATATCTGTCATCTTATAAGGCGTGCAGATATACTCGAGTATAAAAAATATGAAACATCCCACGTCTTGAGGGAGTTTTCATGAATGAAATTAAATGCAGACGCTGTTTCTAAATGAGGAAACAGCTCGACCAAAATGAGGTAAGTTTTGTTGACGCATAGCGGCAAAGAAGATGTCATCTGAGATGGATGAAAAGTTGTTAAAAAGTAAGTACATTTATGTAAGTTTTTTCATTTTAACATGAAGACTACGGATAGTGATGAGGATAATATTTTTATTAAAACCAAAGCGAAAAAAGTTTTTAAATATGAGCGATGAAATAAATTCTCTTGAAGAAATATATTGTCAAGAAAATGAAAATTTTTTGTCGACACAATTTTAGTTTTGATTGCCTCGAAATAATTATTTCTAATTATTTCAACATGATTTTGAGGGCATAGCGACATATCTCCGCGCGACATATCTCCGCTCGGTACAATTTTCGAGCGGAATTATGTCGTTTTTTTTTGGCGGAGCTATGTCGTTTTCAAAACGTCATATCTCCGCGCGGAGTTATGTCGCTTTTAAAACGACATATCTCCGCTGAACAAAAAGCGACATATCTCCGTGCTGCGATATGACTCTTCAAGGCGACATATCTCCGCGCGGAGTTATGTCGCTATGAAAAGTTACATCTCCGCCGATTTATTAGCAACTCATCTTCCAATAGAATAAATTTAATGTTTTTTTTTAAATTAATTTCATACAGAAAGTTGAATAGAAAATCTTAATAATTTAACGATAATATCAATCCCTTAAAAAACGCAGTTTCTCACAAGTCTTTATTAAGTATATGTATTATTTTTATTAATTTTACATAAAACAGTTCAACTTATATATTATACATATGAACAATTCTCTGACCGAATTTGTGCGACCGTCATTACAGTGAAAAAAACATAAACTATACACATTTTAAAAATAAGGAAAGGTTATTCTCATAGCTCTAGATTAGTAAGAATAACTTTCACTTATTTTCAAATTGGTTTAGTTTATGTTTTTTTCACTGTAAAGACGGTCGCACAAATTCTGTTAGAGAATTGCCCATATTACATACATTTATTTAATGTGCATGAAACTTAGTTTATTATTTTAATTTTTTAATTATATATATAAACATTACAGATAGCTTCTTTGACAACTTGTTGACACGTTGGACATTTTGGTTCACCACTGTCAGGATCGTTAGGATCATCGTTCTGTTCTTGATTATGAGCCAGAATTTGATCCCAACATGCTGCACAAATATTCACATGATTACATGGGCGCAATAAAACCGATTTTGGTTCGATGAGAAATACATTGCAGGGATTCATTTGAAATATAGATTAATCGGATATTTGACTGGATTTTGAGTATATATGCATGTATATGTACGTACATATATATTATATATTATACATAATACATTATTCATTCAAGTGTAAGATGAGTCTCTAATAAATCGGCGAAGAAATGTCGTTTTCAAAACGTCATATCTCCGCGCGGAGTTATGTCGCTTTTAAAACGACATATCTCCGCTGAACAAAAAACGACATATCTCCGCGCGGAGATATGACGTTTCAAGGCGACATATCTCCGCGCGGAGTTAAGTCGCGTTAAAACGTCATATCTCCGCGCGGAGATATGTCGTTTTTTGTTCAGCGGAGATATGTCGCGCGGAGATATGTCGTTACCCCGATTTTGAGATATTAATAAAATGTGAAATTTCAACATTTTAGAATAATTAATGTCCAATTTTCTGAAATTAAGTTTATATAATTTTCCGATCTCAGCATATCTAAAAAAAATTACCGAAGAGCACAGTCGCTCCTATCTTATCGAAAATAATATGTCTCTTTGGCGTCCACACACCCATATCAAACATTCTTAGAACTCTATTAAAAGCACTTACGGAATGTCTTAGTTTCAGTTGTCATTCAAGCGGAGATTGAGCGGAATTTCCCTTGGCCTGGTTATCTCATGTTGCAGCCCTATTAGTTGTTTAACACAAATTAGCGTCAACGACAAACAAACAGCCCAAGAAATTAATCATGCTAAAATTTCCGAAAAGAGTTCAATGCACGCCCAGGCAACAAGCGACGGGCAGAGAGAGAGAGAGGGATCTGCTTCACCTTTGACGTAATCGGAAACCCAAATATCACGAGCAATGGCGTGGGAGTGTCTACGCCTGTGAATGTATCTGAGAGTGCGCCTGAATGTAGCTGGGACAGATGTTTGGGAACGCTGCGGTTCCAACTAGACACCGACACCCGCTAACTTGAATGCATCATTAGTCGACATACAAAAAAAAGGGACAAAAAAACCCAGAAAAAAAACTGCGAGTGATACACGCGACTCCGGACTCTGCGAGTCAGAGCTGAAGACGAAGTCGGGACTGTGATTTATGTTGCGTGCGCCTGACAAACACTTGAGAAGTGATGATTTATAATGAAGATGCATGCATTCGTATTAATTAAATTCTGACACGGTTGCGCTCCATTTAACGTTAAATGGCACTGGAGGAGGACGACCGCAAACTCCATGTCCCAACTAATAATGTGGGTATCAAGTTGCTCCAGCTAAGCTCAAGCTTCGCTTCAAGTCCGATTCCTACGCAGCTGAGCTGAGTTTCTGTGTCTTTTTTAGCCAAATTGGTAATTTGATTTGGAATGCCAGTGCCAAGTTATCATGCCGTGCTCTGGCAGCGGAATTTAAAATATGGCAAGCAATAGTCGAATATTCATTAAGCGCAATTATGAAAATTAAGTTGTCATTTTGATTTGAATGTCGCGGCATGCGGCATGTGGCATGCGGCTCATAAGCATACGCGTATACTCATTAAATTAAATCAAACTGACAGCATCGCCTGGCTAAATAGATGGGCTTGCCCCTGTCCCTCTGCCCTAATCCCTTCCCATCACGCAGCCTGCTCCCCCTTTCCACCCTCCCATCAGCCGCTCGATTCCATAGTTGAAGAGCAGCGCCGACGACTAATTAACGTGCTTTCACATATTTTGCTCAAATTGTGCATAAATAATGAAGACATTATTGCTGCCTGCAAACAGCACCCTGTATGGGTTGTGGAGTTGGCCAACCGCCAATTGAAAACTATCCTCGGTAAAGACAATTTCCCTTCTCTCTCACTCTATTTCTTTCGAGAAGTCCCATCCTCTCTCTCATTCGTTTTATTGCCATCCCTCTCAACTGAATTATGTGTTAATAATTTGGAATTAATGAACGTTTTACATGTTCTACGAAGTCTGCGAATTCAACCAAACCAAAAAGTCTCTGAGTTTTCATTACACGAAAAGTGTGGCTGCCAAATGGCAGGTAATAAAATCGGACATTATGATATATACTATACACGAATGCTATAAAACTACATAAGAAATTTGAAATATAATTACAATGAATTCGTATAATTTCAGAAAATGAATAAACTTTTTTATAAAAAACTAAAACTTTATATTAATAATTTATAAATTAAAATGTAATTGAAAAATTATTATACTCACGGGATAGGTATTTACAAAAATCATAAAATAATGTATAAAAATGTTGAATTAAAAAAAATATATTATACATTTAAGAAATGTGTTATTATATTACAATAAATAATTCTTTTCCTTATATTAATAAAGGTTTTAATAGAGTTTTATATAAACTTTTTTCTTTTGTACATACATATTTACTATATATATTTCTATAAAGTATTTTAATTTTTATTTTGAAATAAGTATTGACTTTAATAATTCCACAAATATTCTAATAAAGGAATAAATTCCTAGACTTTTACCAATTATATCGAGTCATCTTCAATCAGCAATATGTATCAGTATTTCATCTATATTAAACGAAAAATTTTCAACCCAATCCTCATTAGCATAAGTACATTCATCTTTTAAATAAATGTTCATGTGGATCACAACCCCAATACGCCCCCAGATGATAAATCGCCAATTATATGTACGGAAATTCGGATGAAATATGTTGGCCAACATATTATTAAATATATTTAGCAAAAGCCATTGAAATATTAAATAGCGCTACTTGTAAACAATTAGCAAAAAATTATGACTTTTAATCACACCGATCATACAAAAAACAACAACAACATATACCACAACACATCCGTAGTCCCGCCCATCCTATAGAGCAGAGGCTGCGACAATTTCACACATGTTTTAAAAATAAACACATGTCTGATATTCGGAAAGACGGAACGTCTTTGGGCAATGCAGCCATTTCTTTCCAATGCACGATCAGAGTTCTTAGCGATGGAAAGAGTCCGCTATATGCCCAGGCCACGCCCACACACAAGATCTGAGATCTTCTTCAATACGCAGGATCTTCTGTCGCGTATTCCAATTCAAATTAGTTTTTCGAAAACAGCCGTCGCAGATTGTTGTGTTTTTTTGGGTTCCGGCTCTGATCCAATACGACAAATCTTTTCGATTCGAAGCGAGTGAAAATGAATACTCAATCTGTGGTGCGTCGTCATCCGCATAGTTTCTCAATCGAACAAATTCTGGCCAAACCTGAGACACATGCTCCCAGTAATTATGTTGATCCGACTGCCAGTTTCCAAGTGATCAATGATAATCAAACGCAGTTAATTCAAAATGAAAGTGTGCGTGAAAGTTGTGATGATTCGCGTGTGTCCAGTCCTGCAACATCGAGTTGCCTTGAGGATGGCCTGGAGGATGGCAAAAGTGATATAGAACTCGCGTCGGATGATGGAAGTGGTATGTATTAAACGCAGACTTTATAACGCTCTATATTTTGGGAAAATATATTTAGCAAAAAATGAATGTAACCTTTTAATAAAGAGAAATATTTGTGAAAAATAAATCTTATTAAAAGATAGATAGAGACTTAGATACTGAAGAACTTCTTCTGTTCATATTATTATTACAAGCCCTCACAGGAGCTTTCCGTATAACTACTATATTTCAATTCTGAAACATGTCATTTAATAATCCTTCAAGACTGAGCTTATTTCGTTAGTTAAAACCGTCAATAATCTTAGAATATCCATTTAACCGCAAATTATTTGATTTATTACAAATAAATAGTTAATAGCTGATCTATTACTTAAGAAGAATTAACATTGAAACCCGTCGGCCAATCTGAATATTTTTTGCAAATGACAATTCCCACAAACAGCTTTCATTTGAGGGCCATTAAAAAGTTAAAAAGCAGATCAATTTTTAAACATTCATAATGAGATGTTGTTAGAGAATATTTATCAAAATATTTGTAGCGTGTACTCGTAGATAATAAAAAACAAAGAACATTCACTAATATGCAATGGATGAGTGATCTCGTCTGTCATTTGCACCGATCCACAAAACAAATAATCAGAAATTAGCCCGAGAGGCGTCACAAAATGCGCTGCTTGCTAATGATGCAAACGTCAAAAAGTAGAAAAAGAGAGAAAGCCAAAGCAAAGGCAAGAATGAATAGGCGACAGGGATTGGGCATGGGATGGTCGAGCTGCTAATCTTGTATTTTGGGGGAAAATTTATATGACAATTTGTTTTCGGTCAGCAAGGGAAATGTGGTGCAAAATGGCCAATTAGATGCATTGACCACATCACGCTGAAACAATGCCAATTAAAATCGAGCGTATAAAATGCAAATGCGTTCGACGTGGGCCAAAAACTACTTGATACAGGGTGTCACGCTAGTAGCGACCTTTTGCCAATTAGATCGGAAATTGGCAAATTCGAATTAGTTGAAAAATGTTTGGCATCGACGGCGACAATGGCTGCAGTCGGTACCAATTGATGTCTAAATTTGATTCACATACCACATCGCATGCCTTTCCTTTCCTCTCTGCCATTGCAGCGAACGACGATCGCAAGAAGCGACCTCGCACCGCCTTCTCGGCTGCCCAGATCAAGGCGCTGGAAACGGAATTCGAACGGGGCAAATATCTATCGGTGGCCAAGCGAACGGCGCTGGCCAAGCAGCTCCAACTCACCGAGACACAGGTAAGATAGAGAGTTCGCTTCCAAGCTAAAATCATTTTCAATAACATTGCTCTTTTAGATAAAGATCTGGTTCCAGAATCGCCGCACCAAGTGGAAACGCAAATACACCTCGGATGTGGAGACACTTGCCTCGCACTATTATTCCCAGCTGGGCATGGGAGGACTAGCGCGTCCCATGGTTGTTGGCGATCGTTTGTGGCTGTTTAGTCAAACTCCAGCTGGACCCACGCCCATACAGTCCATCATGCTGAACGGCAGTGGAGCTGCGCCGCCTATGCGACCTTATGGACCGCCGCCAAGTGGTGCGCCAATGCCACCGCTGCACGGTGCCAGCGTAATTGAGAGTGCCAGAAATGCCATATTGGCACGTGGACAGCCACTCAACTTTGCGCTGCCCTTTGGACTACCCAAGCCAGTGACCACAACGCCACCTAGCACAGCCGCAGTCGCATCGCCAACTGGCTATGTGCCACGCTGTAAACCCTACGCTGGCAACTTTGTGGACTATGCACCGCCGCATCCGGCCAGCGAGGCATATCTGCAGCTAAAGTATGCCACGATGCCGCCGGAAACGGAAGTGGCCACCAGCAATGGTCTGGCCGAGCTTGAGCGTGTCTTTGGCGATGCAAATGCGAACTTTCTGCTACAAAAGGGCACGCCAGTTGCCAACAGCAACACATCCTGTGGCTATGGACACGAAGGATTGCAGCAAGCGCAACGCAGTCGACGTGCCACACAATCGGAGTCCGAATGCAGCGACATTGATTGCGAGCAGCTCGACGAGGATGAGGATGCTGTGGAGTAATCATTAAACAGTAATTAGATACACCGTAGTTAAAGATATCTTTAAAGTTTATGTTTATAATGCACACACAAAAAATATGCTCATATAAATAAATGGTCATACAGGAGAAATGTGTATGTTGTCCATAGGTTGTTAATAGCTATCACTAAATGACAGTGGCACACTTTTTTGGATTGCATATATGGAGTGGGAGCCACTGAGTCTGGATCAGGATGGGGATCAGGTTGTGGTCGTTGTCTGAGTGGTCAAGTGTTGTCTGTCCTCCAAATTGCTTAAAAGTTAACTATTGCTATATACTATTATTATATGTTATGTTATATGTTACATATTGTGGGTCGGTTATTGGCTCTCTCTCTCTCTTACTTCTCTCCTCCTATCGTTTCAAATTACAATTAGATAAATAAAAATCACAAAGACTTATTATAACTTCGAGCTCGATCTGGAGTAAACTTAAATGCTAAATGCCAACAACTAATTGTCCCTTTGTACAGTAAAGTAAATTAACGAGAATCAGAAGTATTTTAACAAAAACGAACGTTTGCAACAAAGCCAGCAACAACTGTGCCTATTTACACACATTCTCTAATACTCTTCAACTTGTCTCTAGATTCATACTATTGCTTGTTATTCGTGGGAAGGAGGGATGACTATAAGGTAGCAATTGAAGCTGTCCCGTTGCACAGTTATAATATACAAACTAAACAGCTATAGTCTCTTTCGTTATATGTTTCTTACAATAGCTCAAACACTGGATGCAGAAACGGAAATAGATAGTTACGGAGTTATTTTACAATTAATTGTAGGCTACGGAATAAACAAATAATGTTCTATGCCTATTTTTTGGTATTGCAAACAGTTTAAAACTAATTGTTTTGATTAGTTTCATAGTGCATTGAGCTGAGCTTAATTTCTAAACGAACGCAACGCGAGATTAGTGCTGTTAGCTCCATGATAGGTCGTAGCCCTTCCAGTTGGCATTCGGTGCCAAATGCACGCGACGTTTGTTATAATAAAATGAGACAATGCCATGGTATGCGGTGCGTGGCACGCCACTCTGTAAAATAGATAAGAGCAGAACAGAACGTCAGAACCTAGTGTTGTGTTGACAATAATATCTTTGTGATACGCACCTTAAAGTCATCCATGAGACCAAGCATTCTAGTTATTCGCTTGTACTGATCACGATTGTTGTACTGTATGCGCACTGGTCCCTCCAGGGCAATGAGATTCCGACGCAGCTCATCAAAGGTCACAAGCGGAAGCACGTAAACCTGCTTTAAAAACGCTTTATCGTAATTGTCCTAAATGCAACGTAGATAAGGTAAATTGAACATTAGTACACATAATAATGCGGGACACGCGAGCACTTTGTACCTTTAGTAAATAACTCATATTGATTTTGCTGAACTGCACAAAGTCTTCGCTGAGTTTAATGTGTTTCAGATACTTATCGAAAAATAATCCACTGTAAATCACAAAAACGGAAAATTATATTAAAGCATAGTTCCCGATAATTGTTATTTCATTTAAACACTTACTTGGACACGCCAATTTTACCAAAGGTTCGAGTACGTGAGATTTCAGGTCGAATGCACACGCGATCCTTGCGCTGTTCCGGATGTCTTATCCAATCATCCCAGAACCTGATAAGGTTATAAATATTAAAAGAACTCTTGATTGCATTTAAATACACTTACGATTTTGGCCACTTCACAGACAGCTCCTGCCATAGCTCTTTAGTTAGCATCCAGCCCAGGCCAGGGAAGAAATCGGTGCGATATAGAAGATCTGGTCTAGTCGTATCCACCACATTCGCCTTGCCATTGTCATTCCAAGCGGAAACACACCACAGACTTGGATCCTGCTTGAGCAGTTTATGTGTTGCCAGGAAGTACTCAAAGAAATCGGGTGCCACATTCAAATCATCCTCAACGATGACCACAAAATCGAAGCCAATCTGAAACGTGGTGTTTAACGCCCAGCCATAGTGTCGCGATATCTTGTAGTAACCCTTGAACTTCTTTTCCTTGGGCAGCACAACAATATCACTCAAATCGGGTTGCTCAATGAGTGTAAGCTGTTTTCCAAACGTTTGGATAGCCTCCTTGGTTAGCATGTCTCCGCAATCCTGCAAACAATAAAAGGATTAATTGGAAGCTGTAGATGGTATAGTATTGACCATTCTCACCTGGGACACTATGATAGGAAACTGTTCGACGCTGGGTCGATACTGTACCAGATTGTCCAGACATTTGACCACCGAGACACGATTGCAGGCAAACACCAGAATTGGAATAACAGGCTCACCATTCGCCAGATGCGTTTGTGTTGGTATCTGAGATGGAGTTGATTTCGATTCAGCAGTTGCTTTGACAGCTGACTCCGGTGCTGGTATCTCATTAGATATCTCAGCTGCCACGATGCTTATTCTGGGCGTTGTTGTTGTTGTTCCCTGCTGCTCGTTGCTCGAGTATTTGTATTTCAAGAACTCTATCAAATTGCGTGTCAGTTGCAAGCCTTTGGATTGCTCTGCCAACGCTTCCGGCACTAAGCGCTTCAACTGCTGCTGCTGTTTCCTGCTCAGCTGAGCGTTGCTGGTTCGCAGTAACACATAATAGGTGATAAACGTCCACATGATGAAGAAGCCTATCACCATCACCTGCACCTTACGTGAACGCATCTTGACTATTTTCCTGGCTGTGGCTGTGTCTATAGCTGAATTTGTGGGCGGTGGGTCGTCGTATTAGCGAGGAAAGGGGGGCGTACTTTTCTCTGCACTCTGCTTCAATGTGACATCTGCTTGACGTGGCCGCTGCGTCGTTTGAGTGTGAATGTTAATTTGTGGAATTTGTTGACGCGCCTGGTGCGCTCATTTAATGCAAGCTGTTTCAATCGGTGGGTATGGAAGCTTTGTTTTGTTTGTTTATCTATCAGTTTACGATTTCGTTGTTGTTGTTTATATTGTTGTTGTGGACACCACCAGCAGCCCTTGCAGCGGCTCACTTTTGCACACTTAATATTGCTGTCGCACCACATTAGCATCGGCTCCAAACGTAGCGAAAAGGGAGAGCGCTAGTGTTGCTGCTGCTGGTGCTGCTTCTGCTGCTGATGGTTGGCTGCTACATCTATCAATGGACTGCGCGTTACGCACCAGCGCTTGATATAACTTCCTATTTGCGTTGATGTGGAAAACGGTGCGTCAGCTTGGCAACAAATAACTTTAAAACGCGTTATTCCAACCGAAAACGCACACGTTGCTCTTTCTTGCTATTTGTATCACCGTGTTTGTTTGTGTGAACTGTATATGGTATTTTACAATAGTTTGATGACTGGTCTCACAGTAGTAGTAGTCAGCTGATCCATATGTTGAGCTTTACAACACTGAAACTATTGATGCTGCGCAAAATGACAGCCAGTGGTGTTTTCTGCAATCCGGCAAACTGGTCACATTTTACATTGTGTAGCACTGACTCTGCGCGCTAAATTTAAATTGCAGTGCGCAGTAGACATGTTGAATACTTTAACTCAAAATAAATACACGGTACTTGGATTGTTTAATTTTATTAATTCATTTAGTTTTAGTCATTAATTAAATTAAGCTTAACAGTTAAACTTAGAAGACTAGTAGGTGCTTACGTGTTAGACAAATTTATCAAGTTATCGAAAAGGTTTTTTAAGAATCACTGTTTGTTGTTGCTGTTTGCTTTTGATGTTGTTGTGGTTTTATTGCTTGGCTGGCATTTCTCGGAAGCTATAGCGGAGAACCACTCTCATTAAAATTAAATGTAATTACGTTTTATAAATGGCAGTTACATAAGTATATATTAGTAGTAGGTAGTAAATATATTGTTTTTCGTTTCTCTCGGTTTTGTTTTTTATTATTGCCATACACACTGCACACACGCAACGCCAACCTGATTAACATCCTGCCAGCCGTCTGCCGCCATTCGTTTTTTGAGATTTACAATCGCCATTCCTCCGACTATTTTACATAAGACGCCAACACAGCGCACAGATCAACGCCCAGAGGCCACAGATGACTGAGCTGCCTGCACCCGAGCTAAGCTGTCCCAGCTCTCGCTCATCCACAACAAAAGCCGGCACGGCACTGCTGGCTGGCAACTGTTCCATGCTGCGGCTCAGCTCCGCAAAGCTGCCGCGACTATTACGAGCCAAACGCTGATTGGCCAGCTTCAGTTCGCGCAGTTTCTCCTCCAGCTGCAGCACCTCATCTGGCAAAGGAATAGCAACAATTAATTAGCTAGAGCGTAGAAATGATTAGTTATGCTTGGCAACTCACTCTTGTTGACGCCCTCGATGTCGTCGACTTGCAGGAACATGGCCAGCGATATTTCATAGACTTTATTTGCCGAGCTGATCTCGCGCTTGCGTCTGCCAAAGCCCACCTGGTTGTTGGAGCACTGTGTGCCAAGGCATTTGTCCAGGCAAACGTTTACCGTGGCGCGGAACTGCACATACGAGGAGTCGGGGAACTTGAAGGCCTTGAACTTGGCGCTCAGTATGTCGCCATCGACGGTGTTAAAGTTCTCAAAGAGATACGGATCCACAGTGCAGCTGATGGAAGAAAATTAAAAGGAAATGACAAGAGATTAGCACTGGGGCAGGCTTGACTAATGACCATGACTAACGTACCCCTTGAAGATGAGCGTCTCGGAGGAGGTGTGTGTGTCGGTAACGTCCAAATAATTGACGCCCAGACCATAAACTGGCGCCGAGTCTTCATCCAAGTTGATCTCCATGGTCAGCGGAGTGCCCTGGGAAAAGGGAAAGATCACATTGGAACAACGATTAAATCTATATATGGCTAAGGAATGTTAAGTCTTGTCACCCACCGACTTGACGGTTAAATCTCTGGTGAACTTCTGGTTGTCCTGGCTAACACCAATCGAGAGACGTGGCTCCGGCGCTCGTTTTGTCAATGATGTGGTAATCTCAAGATCGCTGCAGGGCGTAGATTGACAGTTTGATAGATACATGAGGAGAGGGAGAGAGAGAGAGAGATACAAATGTCGTAATGAGTAAACGACCATTAAACGCTGAACCGGAGGTCTACAAGGTAATTGAAGGACTTGGCGGCCCGTAAATCAACAAGCGCACTCAAAAACAAACATTGTCTGCTACTCTGCATATATCATTAAGTCCATCTGTCCAACTGGTTGCACTGTGTGGCGACGTCACGCCCAGCAATTAAATTGACCGTGGGGCATCGATTTGACGGCTAATTACCGACTCGTAATGGCAGCCATAGCCCGAGTGAACAGCGAGGCTCTTTTGATTTATGACCACATAGGGCTATGGCTGCAGTTGGTTGGCTTGGCTCTGGCTAAGCATTAAATATGCCATAAAGTTTGCATAGATTGCGCATAAAAATATGCATAGATGCAATTTGAGGACGTTGCATTTTGATGGGCAATTAAAAGCTATGCCACAGTGCTGGCCAAAAACTTACTCTGGCTCCTGGAAGCCCGCTGGCAGCACATCGCGTCTGACCACACCATGATGTTGTTGCTGCTGTTGTGGTTGTTGCTGCTGCTGCAACTGCTGCTGCTCCTGTGCCAAGTTGGTGCCATTCATCATGACATTATAAACCGGACCGCTTGTGGTAATGCATTTGACGCTAACAATCTCCTTGCTGCTGGCCGATTCAATGATGATTTTATGGTAATACACCTTTTTTCCCTGCGGTGAGAGAAAGAGAGAGAACAGCATGCACCGGCCCAGAAACAATCGATTATTACAAGCCAACATATTACAACTACTATTGCAGCAAATCGGGGAGGTCACCTACCGTTAGCTGGTTGACCATGCGCGTCACGCCGCACTCGTAAAAGTCGCTGAGCGATAGACGAAAAACGGCGAGGGCGCCATTGATTTCGGGCTGACAGCGCACATCCGGATAGCCCTTGAGACCCTCCAAGTAGATCTGTGGACGCTCGGCATCGCTGCTATTCGAAGTGGAACTCACGTCGCCATCCGATGGCAGTCCAATTTCCACGCGCATCTGATCCTCCGAGCAGTGGACCTTGTGTGTGCCTGCAAAATAGAAATTGCAAAATGGAAATTAAGTAAATGGAAATTGCTGCCGTTCAATGTTTTTTTTTTTTTTA
Organism: Drosophila sulfurigaster albostrigata; assembly: GCF_023558435.1. Classification (NCBI taxonomy): domain Eukaryota; kingdom Metazoa; phylum Arthropoda; class Insecta; order Diptera; family Drosophilidae; genus Drosophila; species Drosophila sulfurigaster. The sequence goes on from NC_084883.1 coordinate 32,548,116, forward strand.
TGCTTGCCACTGAAAGTGGGCTACCATGTCGTCGCCATGGTGTAAACTGGCCAAACTCAACTAAATGTGCAGCCAGCAACGCCTTCAATGTGTCCAACGTGGACGTGGACATTGACGAGCACAACATAGCCCCAGTCTCAGACTCAGTCTCCGTCTTAGAGTCGCGTTCTCAGTCTCAGACACAGACTGAGACGCGAAGGCTGGCTGCAACGAGCGAGAGCTAAACAATTGCCGCATAATTACTATGGAAGTGGAACGCGTTCGTTGCCTAAGTCTTTTGATTTTATTGCCCCGGCTTAATAAAGCTGCAGGGCTGCTTTTAATACCCTATAAAAAACACAGCGCTGCTGGCTGCACTCTCACACGCTATTCGCAACGATGCACTCGATGCTCAAGTGCATTCCTTAGTTTTAATCAGATTTGCAGGACATCCCATAGTCGTGGCATCTTAACTAATATAATCTTGCCCCGCCGGTCTGGTTAGCCACGGGCATGGAATAAAAGCAAAAACCTGGCATTAGCCCAGAGTCAGACTCAGTTAAGAATCCATCTCATAGCCGGTCGGTCAGCACGTCCGTCTGTCTGTCTAGCTGTCCACCAGTCCAGCTGTCCATCAGTCCGTCAGACCGCGAGACACACTCACACAGTGCTTTGGTTTAGTTTGGCCAAGTGCCTTGGCATTCGCTTTGGCATAATTCCAAAGCCAAAGTTGTGGCTGCCTCTGCCGGTGGATGGAGGAGATGGATGCATCACATCTTTGCTGGACTCGCCAGAGTGGCAATCAAAATCTTATTATGCCCGAACATGTGTAGGCCGCTGTTGCTGCTGCTGCTGCTGCTTGTGAGAGAGTGTGCAAAATGATCGGCTTAAATGTTTTTGGGGTGGCCATTAGCCAGCGTCCAGGGCAAACGACGATATCGTGGATATTGTGGCTAGATCACCGCATTTCAGACTGATCAGCATCGCATTGCAAGGTAATTTAAATAATTTACTCTAAGTACTTAATCTCGTTCTAATGGCCGCAACACAGAACACACATTTACACAAAACTTTTCAGCAGAAATGCCGCCAATTAAATGTACAATGTACAACAAAAAAAGGCAAACCTAACACAAAAGCAAACGGCAAACACAACAGCAAAAAAAAAAGAAAAAACCATAAAACAATATAAAAGACAACAAAAGAAAACAACAAAAATAAGCCGAAAAGGTAACCACAAAATTCTACGTAATTCAACAAAAGACAGCATAGTTTGAATTCGACATGCAGACAATGCGGCACAACAGCGAGAGTAGGGAGTGAGAAATGTAGAGAAAGAGAGAGAGAGAGAGAGAGTTGCCTTGGAGCACTACTTGAAATAATTACTCTTTTAATTATTATTTTAATGTAATACTTAAAGCAGTGTAACATACTATTCAGGCTGGTGTACTAGTTCCACAAGTACATTCATTTTCTGCCATATTAGTTGAAAATATGTAATTAAAGAAGATTAAGAAGAGCATACTCTATGATTTACAATGGTTGGAAAACAAGAGAAGAAGCTTCGGATAATTCTCTACTTATTGGAAATAGTTATTCTATTCCAATTCCTATTTGGGACAAACTTCGTATAAGGTAGATATTTATTCTTTTTTGTAAAAGGCATTTATCATTATGAGTAATTAGTGGATAAGCAAATATTTTAAATCTTTAAAAACTGTAAACTTATTATTGATGACTTAGAGTATTGATTACCTAACATGTTTACATCCTGCTTGGATTATATGTGGATAAACAAGAGCAACTACAATGCATTTCTCGACTTTAAGTGGGAAGTATAGTATATCTCCCATATTAGTTAAACATTTTCCCAAATAATTACCTTAAAGCACAGTTTTCCAATGAAATTATTGACAAGCTTCAGCACTGTATCTCGAAACTATCAAAATGACGAGGTATAAGTCAGAAAATGGCTTTGTAAAAAAGCTAAAAAGCTCTTTAAATATCTTAACTTATTTCAAATTATTATATTGTTATAAAAGGCAAGGCCTCTGACTCTATGGAAAACATACAGCTATTCATTTAAGAGACTTGATATATATAATCATAAAGTTGTAAACTAATTATCACTTGTTTGTTAGATGTACTGCAACGCATTCATAACTTCTAGCGTTGATTACAATCACTGTATCATATCTTAATTAAGTACTAATTGAAGAGTACAATGTTCAAAAGAACATTTCCACATTAATTCGTTATAGCCATAAAAAGCAACCCAAAACATTTCTATGCTTTGATCTTCGCCGTCACAAACTCTTGAAATAACCCACGAGATGCGCTGCTAAGCTCGATAATCAAAAAGAAAGAAGCGCTTAAATTTGGTTTTAATTAGCTGGCGAGAGAGTGAAACGCGCTGCGCCAAGAGGCGAAATACACAATGAGAACGACAACAAACAATAAAACGAGGAAATAGAAATTGCAAGACAATTAAAAAGCCAACAGCTGCAGTAGCTGCGATTGCTGTTGCATATCTCTAGTCGAACAACTGCGCTGATGGCACTTGTAATTCAAGAGGAGCAGCCAAGGTGGGTGCAAGGTGATGCAAGCGGCGCCAATAACACTTAAGGGGCGTGGCGTAGCTCTCAACTAAGTACTTCCGCCACGGCGCAGCTAAACAAATAAAAGCATCACAGATACGGAACACTCGTAAGTGGCCGATGACGTTCCAAATTACGGGCAGACACGAACTTGTGGAAAAGTGGAAAATGGAACTGCGGCTGCTCTGCTCTGCTCTGCTTAGTTCGGTGCTGTTCTGTTCTGTTCTGTTCGGTTGAAGCGTCGTCACGCCCACGTGCAGCCAAGTGCTGACCAGTTAATTGAGCCATGGCTCCAAAGACATTGGCTGCAGTTGTTGCAGGAAATGTTCTCGGTTCCATCTCCCTCTACCTCTCCCCGCTCTTGTGACAATAATTGAATCTTAAGCATTCGCTTGGCCCTTGCAGCGTTCGCATTGTCAATGTCTGCTAGCCACGCAAGTTTGTCGCCTCAGTCTTTTGATTTCAGACTCTAAAACAGACACTCGACATCGACGCCAACGTTGTGGCAATTGCAGTGCGCAACTTTAATTGCGATCGAAGCATTTTTATTGAATTTTTACAACTTGAGTGGAGTGGAGAGAGTCGAAGAATCGCATTATAGACAGACTATATCAATGCCGCTGATTACAATTTATTTGACACAATTTTTATGGCTTGGCTTCGACGTCGATGTCGACGTCGACTTCGACTTCAGCCATCGACTTGTCTTGGGCTCGTGGCTCGTGGGAATCGCTTGAATGGCAAAGGGAGAGAGATAGAGAGAGAGGTGGGAGCAAATGGTGGCGAACCTAAAAACATATCGGCGTCTGTCTATCGGGAAAATACTTAACCCACATCTCGTGTGCTCGTACTAGCACATGACTCTAGCATAAAAGGTTTTTATTTTGGCGCTTGTTAAATGTATGTGCAACAACGGGCAATTTGTGGCAGCCACAAAACGGGCTCACAGATCATCAAATGCTGCTTGACTGGGCTTGGACTTGGACTCGAAGTTGGACTTCTTGGAATCGAAATCAGAAAAGGTGCCATTAGCATTTAACCTGCAACATGACAAATCAAGAAAACGTGCAGCATGCATGAACATGCTCAGCTGTAAGTACAACACACACACACACAAACACACACACACGCTCACACACATTTGCTTGCAACTGCTGCAAAGCATAAATTTCCATTAACAATAAATTTAAAAGAAATTACATTAAAATGAAAATGACCCGGAGCGAAATTCTCAAGAAAAGCACAAACAGAGAGCCAAGCCAAAGTCAAAGCCAAGTCAGCAGCAGCAGCAGCAGTGGAAAGTGGAGTCAGCTACAGCTGCCGCTGGATGGGGGAGGAAAAGGGGGGAATAGATGCTGCTGAAACAGCATCATCATCAGCACCATCATCAGTCCAGGCGAGGCCCAGCGATTCACTCACTGACGCTGCATGTGCCGCTGTCTCTGTCGCCGACTATGTCACTGTTGCATGCCTCATGCTTCATGCCGCATGCCGCATACCTCTCCTTGCCAGCTGCCCTCTCTACCTGTTGCCCCAAGGTCCACCGGCTGCAACTGCAACTCTGTCTCCTGACTTCCTATCAACATCAACAGCCACGACATTTGGCGCTGAACATTTTCCAACAATTTGGCAACAAATGCGCGCACACAATCAAATGAATGCACAAATCAATAAGACCACAACTATAACAACAGCAGCAACAACTGAGAGTGTGCTCGACTAGCAGTTACTATAGAAATTTGCCTCTGGTTGCTGTGAGTTTCAATGAGTTGAAGCTGATTGCAGGCATTAAATTGTGTTAGAAATTGAATGAATTTATAGTTAACATACAATTAAGAAGCTATCTTATTTTTATTATGCTGTACAATTAATCAAAGAAAGAAAGAAAGTTTATTATGCTTGAAGCTAATAAGAATCATGAAAAGTTATTATAGACTAGGAAAAGGAATGATTATTTCATTTTTAACTGCTTAAGCAATAAAGTAAAATATAAAATAAGCATTTAATTAACAATAAGTACTTATTGGAATATTCTTAATTAAACAATCCAAAATACCATTTCATATATCAATAAGTTTAATATAAATTCTATACAAATGAACATGTCCTTTTTAAATTGATCTCTAATGTGAATTTTATGCACTGTTGCGACTGAAAAATAATTAAATATTGAAAACAATTAAATATTAAAATAGAAATATTCAAAGTTTCTTATTTGGGAATACGAAATTCAACAAAACTTATGTCTCAACAAAAGCTATTGAAGTAGAAATCTTAGTAAGCTCTCTTGTTTTAATAGACTTCTTTTTGACTATTCTAGAGGCATTAATTATAGCATTCAATAACTGCATATATCTCTTTATTAGAAACACCCACTGTCATATGCCCAATTATTACTGAGTATCGAGTAACAGCAAAGTGCCAAATGCCTTCGAAAGCCAACAAATTCAAATCATTGCCATGCAAATGGCAACGTTTTGCAGTCATCGCCAGCTAAGAAGGCAGTCGTGAAAGGTGGCAAGACATCATCCACCATCTCTCAGCACCTTTTGCCTGTTGCCCCGCCCCAACTATCACCAAGCAGCAACTGCAGCAGCAAAAGCAACAGCAATGGCAACAGCAACACAAGCACTGTCACCGGCACCGACACAGTCGCCACCACCGCACCACACACCGCACAGTGTACCGCACACAATACCACATCTTGTTGTCAGCCAATTTTCTAAGCAATTGTTTCATGGCCAAACCCCCAACGCGTTGTGTGGCGACGTTCTAGACATGGTTGCAGTCGAAGTTGTTGCTGTTGCTGTTGCTCTTTCGACTGTGTGTGTGTGTGTGCATTGCAAGTGCAATTGCAATTGGCAATCGGCAATTGGCAAATGCTGGCAAAGATTATGCAATTGTCTGACTCAGCGTCCCCAGTCCAACTGAAGTCACGTTTGCATTTTGGTGGCTGCCAAAGGAGCTGCAGGTCTTGCCAAGTATCTTTTTTTTTTGTTTTTGGCCAAAGTGTTATGCCTGGCGGGCAAAAGCAAGGAGAGTAGAAAAACCGAAAAAATTAAATTGAATGCGCAACGGAACGGTAAACATGTATGAAAGCAAACTTTACTCCCCGCCGCCCGCCACCCGCAACTACAATATATTTATATGTAGTGGAAGACACACAGTCAAAAGTTGGAGCAGTCACAGCGATTTGTTCAGAATGCATTAACATTAACCCATGAGTGACTCTCACAGTTATGACATGGATGTGGTTAGCAGTTGCAATTGCAGTCGGGAGAGTCGCAGCTGTTTGTTGATAGCGTTTTGTTATCGCATTTTGCAACAAATTGCTGGCAACAAAAGCAACAATCTTGACACACACGACGCACGATTATCATCAATCTTGGCCAGGCACAGGAAATACTGGTAATTTACTCGCCCCATCCTCCATCCTCCAGTCTCTAGTCTCTAGTCTCTAGTCTTCAGTCCATTTGCAGTCACATCAGCTGCAAGCTCCAATCTGACTGCTGCCAACTGTCTCGCTGTCTGCTTGTTGACTGGTTAGCGGAGTCGCCAACGTTGATGGTCTCGAGTTTGGCTCTAGGTCTGGGCCTCCGTCTCATTGACGCACAAATGACCAATTACACTTAACGGCCATGCATAAAAAATAAATTAGAAAACGTCGCTTTCGGCAGGAGGTCAGCGCCAGCGCCCCCAGTCACCAAAGTCTTTCTTCCTCTTCTATATAGCATCTTCCATTTGGCTGTCAAGTGGGTGTTGTCCACACACTCGCTGGGCGGCACATTATTGCCTTTCTATGCTTTTTGTTTTTGCACATTTTGCATATGCTAAGCAGTGTCAATGTGTCAATGTTGCCGCGTAAATTCATCAAAGTGGGCGAGTCAATAAAGAAACTTGTTTAGCTGCCGTTGTTGCCACAGCAATTGCAACTGAGAGACGACTGCAAAAAAAATGATGGGAAGAGCGGCTGATGGGGAAGATCGACGGACGACAGAGTTGAGCCTCAAATTGCAGACGTCAGGCAGCGTCGTTTTATGGCCCCTGCGCCGGGCTTGCAATGTGGTCACAAATGTGATAATTGTTAAGTGCTTAGTTGGCCAGCAGTTGTTGTTGGCCTCGCCGCTTTGACTTGCCTCCTTTGGAGACGCTTTGGGGGCCAAGTCCAACTGCAAACAGCAAAACCTGACTGCCTTCTGACTGTCATTGTCATTGCAGTGAAAGCAGCAACAGCAGCTGAGCAACATCAACAGCATTAACACTCATAAATAACCGCAACAGTAACAATAAAAGATTCACGCAACAGTTACAGTCGCATAGTAAAAGAATTAGACACAGTATTGGGAACAACTTAAGCCAGAGTTTCATTTTAGTTGCAGTAAACAACAACTATTACCGGCATATAAAACTCAACTCTGAAAACATACTTTTTGTAGCTAGAAAGAGACATGGCTATAAATTATTAAAATCAGTTAAATAGTCTTCACTTTAAATATCTTGTTGTAAATGTTGCCATATTAACATGGGTTAAAATTAGCATAACAATGCGAACTTATTCTGAAAAAAATATTCTAACATGTCGTATTGTCACACTTTTAATCTGACTTCTGTGCATGCTATAACCTCTAGGCATAGAGTAGAAGCGTATTATACATTTGTGCCTGCAAGCTCCAGGAAATATAAGTAACATGCCAAAAAAAGGAATCCCCAATCACATATATCATAAACATATATTCTTATATATTAGTGGATATCTCACAGTCGGACACATTCGTCGGAAGCTTTCTTGCTTTTAATGGATCTGTGGATTGATGCACAGCATAAAGCATAAAATAAATATTCAACAGACATTATATATTAACAACAGTTTAAATAACATACTTGTTGTGCTGTCATAAATAAACCTCTCATTAAAAATCTTAACAGTGACTTTAACTTGTTGACTTGAAGTCACAGTTCAACCTATAGTTGTCGTTACATTAGCATTAGATTTGACTGCAAATTGATATTAAAAGTCATTAGAATTTATTAGCGTTTAAAATATATAATAACATAGATTACAACAACATTATGTTTAACTACTAATTGAAAAATTGTTCAATACAATAAAAATGGCTTTTATAGCAGAACCTTTCATTTTTGGAAAAAGAAAAATCAAGTGAAGCGTTTAAAATAGCAATTAAAGACAATAAAATGTTGATTGTTATTAACAGTTACTATAACAGACCACACAAGAGTTAGAATTACATTCTGTTAACAGACGTTGTAATTTCATTTTCTAATAAACAGACCTGCAATTACTAACAATATTAATTGCAGCTGCAAATATTAACTATCCACAAGCATAATTGATATACAAATTTAATGAATTTCCTCCCAATGTGTAATTTTTGGGCAGCAATGTTTTGATTGGAGTTGTGATTAGAAATGATAAAGCGCCTACGGAGAAGAGTTGCTCTTACCAGTTAGTCAAGATCTGCAGTTGAACTTGTACATCAACTAGCGTACACACGCACAGTACAGTGAGCGCCAGCTGTATGCGTATCTCTCACACTTCATCTGTGCCTTCCACTCTCAGCTTTATCTCGGTCTCAGTCTCTGTTTAAGTTTCTGTTTCTGTCTCTGGTCCGTTTGCTTGTTCTCATCATCAACAACAACATCTGGTTTTTTGTTTGCTAATTGTTTCAAATGACGCAATTGCGAACGGCCATTTATAGATTGAGCTAACTGATTGCAGCAGCAGAAGCAGCAGCAGAGACTGTAAAAAGAGATTTAGCTGTGGCCAATGGCGAGTTCAGCCAGTTCAGATGGGGTTTGATCATCGCAAGCCGGAAACTGTGCTACGCCTGACGCGCACAATCAATGAGCGCGCATTAAGGCCAAATTGAATAACAGTTGCTACAAATAACCAAAAACGCTCAACGCAGAGTCGAAGTCGAAGTCAAAGTCCTGGCAAATGCCGACACGGCCGCTTAAATTAGACGCATGATTAATTGCCAAAGACGATGAGAACGCAGTTAGCCTGATCGTGGTCATCGTCGTGGTCTTGCACTTGGACATGGGCTGGAACATGAGATGCAAAAGATGCTGTTCATCTGCTGATGGGGGAAACGGTAAATCGGTAAATGTGTGCGCCAACTTCCAGCTTCGGCTTCCAACTTGGCGTGAACATTATGCGCAGCTGGCTAATTAAATTACACAACAGTTTAGACATGAGCGCACAACAAAAACAAAAAAAAGACGCCAAAAACGCTAAGCCAACAGAACTGTAAACCGGACAGAGCAACAACAACAACAACAACGAGTCTTGCTTGCTCTTGGACTTCAACTTGGCCACAAAAGCGAACATAATGCTCAAGCGGCAGCATCAACAGCTGTAAAATGTTGTTGCATGCCAGCGCAAATGTAGCATGATGACTTGTCTACTATACTCGTACATAGCTTGCCAACTGGTCGGCACTCACTCTGCTGTGTATTCATATTCATCTTGTACTCACACACTCAAACAGTGTTTGAGCTGCCAACGAAAAGCAAAAGCAAAAGCAACAAACATTCAGTCGACATTCGTTTTGCAATCCACCCACCCACAGAAGAACGTATCATTTGGCCACTTATTCACTCCTATCATTCACTCTCTCAGGCAATCACACACACTCACTCATTCATTCACATTCACGTTGATTCATTCAGGCTGTCAAACATTCTTTTCGCTTGGCGCTACGCGGTGGCATTTTGCTAAATTGTCAGTTTCCGCTGCAGCGAGACGAAATTGCTGAGGGAACACAGAGCTATGTACGTGAGGAGTGCCCCGCCTCCTTTGCCCGCCTCCCTTTATCACTCACTAAGCGTGGGGGCCTCCAGACGTAGCCCAGGCCAGAATTTACCGCTAAAAGCCCCCGAACGAAAGCGAGTTGCTAGGCAGCTGTTGCATTGTTATTTTTACTGCTGCTGCTGCTTCTGATGTTCTGATGTTTGCTTATAGAGTAATTTGTGAAAAATGCGTTTACAGTTTTGGGTGGCTATTAGCAACTGGCTGCTAACTGTAACTGGCCTATGAGCCACATGCACAAAGGCCGACAGATGAGCTCACGTAATGACTAAATACCTTGTGCATAATCATAAAAATTAATTCAATTTGCTACTCGCAACTAAATGCTGCAAGCAGTTAACAGAACTTATTAACCACGACAACGTCTTTCTCAACTGCCAATTCTAATTAGCAATCAGCAGACATCTAATACCCTACCATTCAGATTGAGCATTGCAGTTAAAACATTCATTACAGTCAATCAATAGTTCAATAGTGATGATATGAAATTAAGAATAATAAATGTTTTATTGCATCTCAGTATCATTAGCTAATTGCTGCGATGAGATAATGTCTTATGGATTTCACTTTTATTTCAGAAATCTGAATCTGAATCTGAATTTTAATGAATGCTGAAGAGTTATGTTACGCTTCGTAGGTTGCTGAAATTTTTTGTTGAAATTATGCAAATGCTGAACGAATATTTCGTTAGCATTTTCGACAAGTTTCAAGCGAAAGCAGAATGCGGAACACTTTGCAATCACTTTACATATTTGCTTAGTTATTAACATAAATACATTTTTTATTTTTCTTTCTTGTTGTCAAATTGACAACTTTCTTAGAATTTATTACTCACTTTGAGTGTGTTAAAAATGGAATTTATTCGCAAAATTTTTATTATAATTATGTTATTTTTTATTATTGCTAACTTTACTTTTCTATTAAATGTATATTACTAATTGTATGCATTTAAAATAATAAAATTATTATTTATTACCAGCAGAGTTATTATAATACGAATATGCATTAAGAACATAACATTTTACTTATTTTAGTGTTTTCCGTATTATCATATTTATTACTTTTTTTTTATTGAGTTTATTTTACCGTTTTTATGAGTTTTCAAAATTTAATTTATTGTATCTTTAATTGCATTCTTTTGTAGAGTATTTCATTAGTTTGTCTAGCTTAAAAATTCCACTTTGTTAGGTAAATATATCAAGTTTTCCAGGAGCTAAAACTTTTCTGCTGCTTAAAGTGCTTTGCTGAAAGCCTTCTTGAGTGCTTATTATTGGCTATTATTGTTGGCAGTTGGCCTGGTCGTGGCATTACCATTTTGGTGTGAAAGTGTTGTCTGCTGTGCCTTGCTTTTACCATATTTGCAATTAAATACATCAACCAGTTGCTGCTGCTGTTGCAAGTGGCAACAATCACTGTTGTTGTTATTGTTGTTGCTGCCGTTTAGAAGTCTCGACTTGCAATTTAAACGCGGCGTATAATTGCTTTTCTCTTAATGCTAGTGCTGCCTTTTTACGCTTAATTGGCAATAAAGTTGTAGCCTGTGGTTAATGTGGTCTCTGGTTGAGAACTTCAAAAAGAGAATGAGAGAAAAAGAGAGAAAGAAAAAAGAGAGAGAAATCTAAGAGCTGACATTGGCAGCTTCAATGCGTTTTTCGTAACTTGTCGCTAATCATTTATCAAAAGATCGACAACAACAATTTCTAAGCTGACACATTTTCACTGCGGAACAGACGACGGAGGCGGGGCAATGATGACACACAAAATACCAATACTTTGGGGCTTGTCCATGGGCCATGTAATGCGATATGACCAAGACGCAGTTTTGGCCATTAATCAAACGCCGTTTTGAGCGTGTCCAAATGTGATGGAGGTCGCTCTTCCTTTCCCTCTCTTTCTTCCTCTCTTTTACTGCTTGGGTTTGGGCAGCCAACCTTTGATCTGTGACCCAATTGCTAATTACGAGTACGCAAGGGGGTGACGCAGAGGGGAATCTGGCAAACTCTCACAGCGTGGGCCAAATCAAGGGAAAGCCAAAGGAGGCGTCTCTGCGGTTTTTTTCTCTCCAATAAACTGAAGCGCCGTTGCCACAGCCAAAGAGCATGCCACAATGGTGTCTAAACACTTGCGGCTCGAAGTGCGAGTGCATCATGTGTGTGTGTGTGTGTGTGGAAGAGATGCGAGTGTGTGGAGAGTGTGTTATAATATGGGACAGGAAATCCACAGAAAGCCACTGACCAAGTGACCGGCCGGTCGAACAGCAAAATTTATTGCATACGTGTAAGCCATCGTCTTTTGTTGCTGCTGTTGTTGCTGTTGTGGTTGTTGTGGCAAGAGGCAGCTATATTTTATTTTGGTCATTTGCGATTTGCGTTGAATTAGCGACCGCAGCGCCAAATGCCAAAAATGGTCTGTGGGCGTTTTTCTATACTTTTTTGTTGTATGTAGTTTGTCTGGGGACGCATCGCAGCGACTCAGCTGCAGCTGCAACAAATGCCCAAATGTGGTCACAGTCTGTGCCCCAAAGGCAGCCAGGTTGCTGGCGAGTCTGACTCCTCTCTCAGCCTCAGCCTGGCCCCACACCTGCAATTGACATTATTATTTGGCCGTTGTACCTTGCGTGAGTCTTAGTCTGAGGCAGTGGCTGAGGCAGAGGCTGAGGCTGAGTGCTGAGTGCTGAGTGCGACAAGAGCATCATGATTTATAATTGTTCAACTGGGTCTCTGGGTAGACATTCCATTCCACGCATCTTGATAGTGCGTAGTTTATGGCCCGGGTCAGGCGGATGGCCATCGCTTGTACAACAAAGTTGTTGAAACAGCATTTGTCTCGCGTTTGTTTTCAGTTCTCAGTTCTCCCTCTCTCCCATTTCTTCCCTGTGCTGCCGCATGCAACATATTGCTATATACACCATGCCACTTGACTGTAGCTTATCTGTTTTTTTTTTTTTGCGGCTGCAACGCTGCATTAACCATCTGCTGGCCACGTTAATAACCGTTTTGGACATGCCAAGCGGCATTGTTAACAGCATTTCTTTTGGTGCGCTGCGCTTTTAATTGTCGACTGGGCGACATTTTAATTGAAATTCTACAGAAAATTGCATTTCGAGCTAATCACACTCGGCAACAAGAGATGAGAAGCGGTATTCAACTACAATATGGGTAATAAAAGGAGTGATCTGGGAATGCTATTAGAGTTCTATTGATGATGAAGCATTTGCAATTATTAGAATTGAATCTAAAAACAGACTTTTAATACAGAAATTCTGCTGTTGAAGAATAGTAATTTATTAACAGTCCATCTAGTATTGCTTTTATTGAATAGTATAAACAATATGTCTCTTAATAGTATATTATCCTCAAAGCTAAATTAGTATTATCTCATACTTTCGATTGACAATTTAAAATTTGTTCATTGCTGTCGCTGAAGAATATTAAATATTTGAAACTATATTACTTCTACTCATCTCATCTGCCAATTTAATTGAATTTCCTTGTAGCATAGTGTAAATGCTCGTCTATTAAAAAAGAAGCACAACCACAGAATGCATACGCGCCATTCCCACCCAGCAGACAACAAACAGACAGCGCACAAACTCAATTTCAGCTCAATTCTATCCCAATGCAGATCAAACGCAAGCAAACTAATTCCATTCCATCCTCCATCCTATCCGATTGCAGCCCACTTCATGGCATTCTGCTGGAGCAAACCCATCCCAACTCATACAATTCAGTGCAGTTGCCGCCCGTCCCCTTCTCTCCTCTCTCTGCCGCTCTTTAGTTGCCCTTGCCAGCAAAGAAAAGCGAAACCATTTGGACTGTATAAAAATTATTTGCTTCCTGGATCTCAGAAGATCTGGAAACTGAAATCGGTTGGGCAAAAGCAAATTGCAGTTCGCTTGATTTGACCGCCGGCCATGTGGTGGCGTTCCGCTGTGGCGGTGGTGTTGGTGGTGCAAGTGGTTCGGGTGGTTCGGGTGGTGGCCACCTTTGTTGTTATTTGCCTGTGTGTGCAGTTGCTTGTTTAATTTGGCCTGGCATTCCGTTTGGATATGCATCTTGGGCATTTCTTTTCAATTATCGGCGGGAGCTACTCTTTTTTTTTTTGAGTTTCTGTTGCTTTGCGGTTTCGAGTGCATTGGCCATGTAATTTGGCCATCAAACGCATGCATGTCTGATAAGCAGCCGACGGCAGAAGCGGCAGCGTCGTCAGCGGGGCGCATTTTGCACAGTTACTCAAGTTCTACTTAGCGATGGACGCGTGTCGTGTCACGACCGAATCAAAAGACTCAGGACACAAACTTGCGCATTTCATTGCACTGCTCCAAATGCGATGCACAGTTGCGCCATAAAGTATGCGCACACCGTCGTTCAATAAATTAATTAAAACGCATTTTTGTCACTGATTTTATCGCCTTCATTAACTGCCAGCGAGACTAACTAACTGGAGCGATAAGATACACACACATACAAGTATGTATGAATGTGTGTATGAATTCGCCGTGTAATTATAGCCTCAATTATGTGCTGATGTGCTGAATAGAAAATGCTGCCACTGTTTGGCTTTAATTAAAGAGGCCACAGGCCGACAAACGAAATGAAGAACAGCATATGACATTAAGTGTTTATGTGTTTGTGTTTGCTTTGTATTATAGTCGTCACTCCTTCACCTCCCTTTCCTCCAACACATTTTGCCTGTTATTATTGTCATTAAATGTGCTTACAACAATAATGAGCACATTTTTACACTCGCATCCGCAGGGCCGTTGAAAATAGAATAGTTTTATGTGTCTGAATTCTAGCTGGACTTGTGGAGTAGGAATTGAAGTTGCTTCGACATTTGCACCACCTTTTAGTTTGAGTATGAGTCGCCACTCGAGTCACGTTGTTCAGCTTTCTTTTTTTATTGTGTTTTTATGTTTGCTATCATGATGATCATTCAGTCGGATTCACAATCCACATCCACTTCATGTCCATGCACTTGTCTCTAGTGCTATCGATTCACAGTTGACTGCGCCGGCTGCCAACTGCCGACTGCTGCGGCTACAGGGTATAACGCAGTCGCGTTGCCAAGTCACTTTTTAATTTCGCTGTCTTTTCCTTTTTTGCAGTGTCATTGACTTTGAATGCTGACGCCGACATCGTCAAAGCAGACGATGGCAATGTGCGTGTGTAAATTGCGCCGCTGCTGATGACGACAGCCAACAGCAACAGCAAAAGCAACAGCAACAGCAACTCAGACGTGGCATAGTCACTTATTCGCATTTGTGTTTTGGGCGTTTGTTAATTGTAAATAAACTTCTGGGCTTCGTTGCGCCGACTGCTCTGCATATCAAAGGCAAACAACTTGCCACACGGTCACTGACACATGCCCACAACAACAACAACATGGGAAACGATTGAAGAGCCAATGCGAAATTAATTCTAATGAATTCTCAATATTTTTCGCTCACTTGGTCTGCTTTGCTTTGTGTTTTGATTCACAAGTTCGTTGCCTAAGTCTTTTTGATTCACAAGTTCGTTGCCTAAGTCTTTTGTTTGCACAGCCAGATTCCTTTTAGTTGATATGCTGTAATGGTTGAGGGGGATCTAATACAGAGTAGAGACACAAAGAAGCCGCGCATTGTGTATTGTGTTGAATGGCTGGCAATCAATGCAACACACACATACACACTCACACAAGCACACACATAAGTAACCTTAAGAGCCTCTCAGCGCGATGCCATCATCAATCTCCAAACTGAATTTGGCATGCGCTCCATCAATGCCCACACGGCTGTTGACTCCACCACCACCATCAGCAGCAGCAACAACAAAACAACAACAATCGAAAACAAGACCAGAACAAGACCAACAACAACATAAAGAGATCGAGTGAGGCAGCCGACAAGAAAGTAGACAACAAATAAATATGATTAATTTGCCACATGCAGTTAGACGTGCAATTTATCATGCAGACGGCAAATGCAAAAAACTTCCATCTCACTCTCGTCTCTGTCTCCGTCTCTGTCTCTGTCTATGCAGCTGTGTTTATTCTCGAGTTCGGTATCTTCATCTCCCGTTGCGGGTCAGTGCGTCTAATAGATTAAATAAATTTCGCATAAATTATGCAATTGTGGCGAGCAATATTTTAGCCAAGCTGCCGCTGCGGGCGCCCAGCTCAAGGCATACGCACTGGCTTGCCCCTTCACATCTCTTCTCCCCCCTACTGTATGCTCATCACGTTCTTTATTTCTGCCTTATTAATTTCCATGGTGCGCTGATCCTGTTCTGGCACCGCTGCGCCGTTATTTGCCTGCCTGCTTGCCTGCCTGGCGTCGGCTGCGTTTCAATCACTTCTACGCACTGTTTGGTAATTAAAAAACCCAACGAGCCACTTGGCCGCTTGACCACTTCAACACTCCAACTCCAACTCCAACTTCGATGCACTCCTGAGCGACTTCTTTTTTTATACTTTATTTTGCCTAACGGTAAGCGGCAGCTTTGCTCTGTTCAGCTTGGCAGCTTTCCAGTGCGCGTAGGTTGCACTTACACACAGGATTAGCTTCAGGTTCTATTTCTCTCCTCTCCTCTTCACTTCTTTTTTTTTTTTTGACTTACTGTGCATAAAATTTACATAATATTTGCTCCAGATTCCACACTCACTCATACAGTTGCAGCACCTGTCGCCTCGCATTGCTTTCACACGCAAAAACTAAAACTCGGCAAGTTTATGGCCATCGTCAGCGCTTATCGAACTGAGAGGCTCATAAATATTCTCACAGTGCCCTTGGGCTGAAGTCTGTTGACAATTTGTACGCCAATTGCCAAGCCATGAAATGAGACAGTTCTCGGTTAGAATACAAACACTGCTGCAAATGGTGCGATTGTTGCAAATTTAGACCAATAAATTCCATCATTTCATTAGAAACGCTTCGGAATTTGAAGTAGTCTAGTGGGATTAATTCAATCGATAGTTGAGCTGTGGGAAGAACTCGGCTTGATGGGGAAAGTGCTCTAAAGAAGATATACTTTGCTAAGCTTTTCTTAGAACAGGCAGCAATAAAGTCTTGTTACTATAAATACCGTGTAAGTATTGATAAAGCGATAGTCACTAAAATTCTTGTAAAGACATCACATATGTTAAAAATCTAAACAAAATACTGAACAAAGAACTTCATTCCAAAGTCTTAAGAAAACTAATTTAATATGGCTTCAACTTCCTCTAACGGAAGAGCACATAAACATAAGGAACAGGGAACACAAATAAACTATTAGTTTATAGATACAATTCCGATAAAAGAAATTAAGAGCATAATTAAAAAAGAAATAATAAAGAAACGAATGAACTGAAATATAGGACAACGACCGCTAACTATAAAAGTTAAAACCTATTTAAAGTTCTTTAAAATAATGATAAAATTGCCAATGAATTCTAACATCAATTATTAAAATTTCAAATAATAAACACATGATTATATAATATATAACGCAGTATGCATTAAGTGTTGGAAATTGCATTGCAAATACCATAGAAATTGTATTCAATATATTACTAACAATTATTGATATAATATATTGGAGCTGATATTAACTTTAAAGTTAAGAGAGTCGGCTCGACGAACATTCCTCTGAGTATAGTTAGTTTTGTGATCTGATAGATAAATTACCAAAGTGTTTAATTATTTATTTAGCTTGTCTGCTATAATACATAAATGTATTATAACTATCTGTTACAATACAGCTTATAGAAAAGGGATTGTAACTTGTTTGCTAACATAAAATTTAGCAAACTATATTCGAATTAAATGGATTTAGAATTCCTTTAAAAAAAAAAAGTGACAATTGGTAAATGTAGGCAAGCAATAATTGATCAAATTTAAAATAATATTCATATGAAAAAATCTAATATAATAAACAAATTAAAAATGCTAAATTTTCAAATTCAGCTAAATGTTTTTCCTTGAATTTTCCTTAAATACAATTTAGCTGAAATTTGTTGAATATAGTAAACCAAAACGTAGCTTACATAAGATCTACGTTGAAAGGCAAATGCGTAGCTGAAATTCACGCTTTTGTGCTACTCTTTATTCCCAAGAATGTTGGCAGATTCCCAGACAGGTCTAAAGTTGCAAACGTGGCTGGGCTTTACGACCTACGAGTATGATAAATCGCCATGGCAAATTTGAATGCTGTTATATCATTTTGAATTGCTTGTTGAGTTGGGGTTTGTGGGATGTTGCAATGGATTTAATAGCTTGTAGCACAACTAAACCACTTTGCTGTTATATATACATATATCGTATAAGTATTTCCACAGTTGTGGTTGTTGTTGTGGCTTCAGCCTAATACAATTAGTCTTGTGTAATACGCATGGCTTTTGGTTTTTTTTGCTGCTGGCTACCGCTGCTCTAGAGGAGTGCCAAACCCGTTAAGCGTGCAACTGCGACTACAGTTAGGAGCTGTTGGTTAGTTGGTCTCTTGGCCAGCTCTCGAATGTTTGCTGCTACGCAATTCGCGACACACTCGCAACACGTCCCGCAATCGAAATGCCTTGGGAGCGCGAATTGATTGTGCAGCTAACCAACGTGCAACGCGCAACGTGCAACGTGCAACAAGCAAAGTTTAAAGCCTTTTAGGCTTTTCATTTTGGCCGGCTTCACATCGCAACGCAACGCTCCGACTGCCAGAGGCAGTGTGTCAGATTTTGTGTGTTGCCAAAATGGTCAGCAGCATAACGGTAAAATAGCAGTCCAAAATGCAACATTTTATTTTTATGTTATATTCGTTGTCGTTGTTGTTGTAGTTGTTGTTGTGGCTGGCTAATTAAAGGCAACGCGTGAGTGAGTTGTCGCTGTCGAAGAACAGACACAAGTTGCCTCCAAGTTGCCTTCTGCTGATCCCATGATATACATCCAATCGGATTGTAATTCAATAAAATGCCGGCACACAGATCCACGCTGCACTCGCTGACAAATGTGCGGGGCGGTGCGGTGCAATTGGGCAGGCAATGCTCAGACAGACAGCCAGAGAGACTGGGAGAGAGACCCTTAAAGCGAGCCGACGCCTTTCGATTTGCTCGTTTTCTTATCGCTGCCTTTTAATCTGCGCAATGCCGCGCAGCAAGTTCAGTTCAGTTCAGTTCAGTTCAGGAGTCTGCCCAGTTTTTCCAGCTAACTCGCACAGCGGGCACTTAAATCAGCTTCGTGGGGGGAAAGAAGAGAGGGAAGAGTCGAACACTGCTTTTCTACAACGCATTGTTGTGTTAAACCCACGGGCGGCTTTAACCCCACATGACAAGCTTTTGATTGACAGCGAAAATTCCATTGGTGAAATGTTTAAATGTTAATGCGACACTTTTACTGTTAACATAACAGCGGTCGTTAACAGCGCAACTTAACATAATGTTGTACTACTTTCAGTGCTGTTATCTGCATTTTTGTGTCACTAAATCAGCATATTTTAAATGATTATCTAGCCGAGAGCATAAATTTGGCGAAAAAAAACTCACTGAGCTATGTCAGCGCTGTGGGTCAAAAGTAGTTTATGGCAATGGCAACAATGGGTTAAGAGTTCAGAGGGGAGACAGACTAAGAATGGACAACACAGCGACGAGAACACAGAACACAGAACAGCAGAGCAGAGCAGACACGAGTCGAGTGGAGTTCGATTTTATTAGCTTAGCAAAAGGCTTTGATTGTTGTTGTTGTTGTTGTTGTTGATGTTCCGGCTGCTGCGCTTGTCTAGACGGGCAATTTTTCACACACACTGCCGCACACACACACACTGGCACACACATGAGCTGGACTTGCTCTAAAATTGGCATTTTTCACACACATAAGGCAAAAATGTAAAGCGTAGTTGCTTTGGCCCGCGAGGAGAGACCGAGTTGCTGCCACAGAGCACTGAGCACAGAGCACAGAGTCAAGCGGTTTATTTGCCTTGTGTGGCATCAGCTTCATCATCATCCTGCGCGTTCGCCTGTCTGTGGCTTTCGGCCACAAACTGGCCTCAGAGACTCTCCGACTTGGTCTGCAGTTGCAGTTGCAAGTTGCTGCAGTTGCCAGTTGAGCTGACCAGCCAGCCCGTTGGCATAATGTGGACGAGAGCGGACAACGTTTGGCGCGCAATTTCTTTATTATTACGAGCATTTCGATTCGTTGTCCTTTTAGGCATTTGCCTTGCCTTGCCTTTGCGTTGCGTTGCCAACTGTCGCTTGTCAAAGAGCACAGATCATTATTGTTTTTGTTGTTGTTGTAGTTGTTGCTCTTTGTAGTTAGTTTATGTTGTGCCTGCTCCCCAATGCGATTGTCAATGTTTTGTCTTAATGCGACTGCTGCGCGAGCCACACAGCCGCATAATGCTCGCTCTTGTCGTCGTCGTCGTCGTCATCATCATCATCATCATTGCTGTTGTTGTTGGTGTGTCTGTTGTTGCATGTTATTTAAATGGACGCTGTTTGGCTGGAAGATTTACAACTGAGCCGCACATCGATATATTATGCCATGGCAAGTTCGTTGTCTAAGTCATTCGTTTGTTGTTGATTCGTTCTGGCCATAAATTAAACGGATACATGCACAGACACATAAACACTCACAGGGCTTAGCACACAAGGTCGTCATCGCGTGTGCTGCTCAGCCAACAATTAAACGAGTTAATCACAGTTCGATGATTTGTCAGTTTCCTTTCGAGAAGGAGAAGGTTGCCAAGACGCTGTTCGGCTGTTCGGCTGCTCGCTGAGCTGTGAAGTTCATAAGCCAACAGCAGCAGCAGCTGCAACTCAATGAGATCATCAAGCCAAGAAAGAAATCGCTAGGCGAAAAAGTTCTCAGCTTAAAACAATGCTTGCGAAGAGATTTGGCTACGTTTTCGAGTAACTTTTACTTTTCTCTATGCCTCTAACTCTGCCTAATGCAGACACAAAAGGTTTCGCTTTGCATTTTTCAGACACGCCCCACGCTGTGGCAGCCCCGTAATTTAGCTTTCAGCTTTGGCTGCCGCTCATGCTGTTGCTGTTGCTGTTGCTTTCGGTTTGCGCCGCCAGCAAATGAAGTTGCTCTTGAGACTGTCGCTCAGTTCTCTCTCTTTCCTTCTCGCTTCTCATTCTGCTAAATTATTGCCGTCTGCAAAAAAAAAACTTTAAACACGTCAGGCATATCCAGGTATATATATATATAAAAAATATATATAGATCTGTCTGTATCTGTTTCTGTTGCTGCTGCATTTTGTTTTAGCCAACTCAATTGGGACCTGTTCGCCTACACGTCGAGTGTCGCCAGCGTTTTTATCGCTTCATTTTTGCGCAATTTTGCACTTGAGTATCGCGCGTTTCGTTTATAAATAAAGCTGCTTGGCTTTTGGTAGCTTTTCTCATATATGGTCAGGCAGCAGGTACTGACACCATCACCAACAACAACAACTACAACAACAACTACAACTACAACAACAACTACAAAGGCCAATGTCATGCGCTTATTGGCCGCGTGCTCTTCTGTGGCTCCTTTGTAGTTGTTATTCTTGTTGCTGTTCTTTTTGTTTATGTTTTTCTTTCTCTTTTTGTTACAACAGCAACAATAACTAAAGCAAGTAAGCAAACTCTTGTCTGCGCTGAGCGCATGATTGCCTTTTAATAAGCACCACAGCACAAGAACAGCTCAACAACTTATGATGTATCGCATCATATGTGGGCATAAATTTCCCATTTTTAGTTTTTTATGCCGCGATATTATCTTGTGCCATGGCCAACGTTCTCTTTATTATGCCCTACACTTGGCTCTGCCTGCTGAAACTTTAACAAAAAAAAAGGAAACAAAATAAAGCATCCTCTCTTCATTAATACAATTGGCATAAATAAATGTTTAGAATTATATTTACTTTGCTTTATTGGTTGTTTTTTGCTGTACTTTGGGCATCAGCATTAAATTTAATATTTACGGCACTTTTGCATGCATCATAAATAATAAAAGAATAATAACACTAACAACTTCAAAAAAAAAACTCTTTTTTTTGGCATTTCTAACACTATTGTTAGACATGTTTTTCTAATTTTTTTTTTAAGTTTATTCTTTACAGTTTCATTATTCGTTCTAAGCAGTAATTTGTTTGATTATTTTCTTAATTTAATATACACCAGCATTAAATTTAATATTTACGTCACTCCTGCATGCGTCATAGTAATAAAAACAAAAAGAAACGAGTAGCTTTTAAACCTTGAAAAATGACTAATAAAAATCTTTTCTTTTTTTTTGCAATTTCAAGACATGTTTTCCTTTCTTTAATGCTCAGAATAATATTTACTCGCTTTGCTTGATCTTTCGAGTACTATGTGCTTGTCTATTTTCCTATTTATTTTAATATATCAACATTAAATTTAATATTTACAACACTTTTGCTTGAGTCATGAATATTAATATTATAATAGCATTCATTAACATCTTTAAAAAAAAAAATGAGTAGATGTTCAAGGGTTTAAACGTTAGAAAAAAATTTAAAAAAAAAAACAACTTTTTTTCTTTTCTTTACTATAAGTATTTTTTTAATGGTTGATGTATTATGCATAAATAAGATTAAATATATTAAATTACTTTATTAATGTGCAAAATTTAAGCTGCCTATCTAATGAGTAATGTAAACAACTTTTTTTTCAATTTATAGAAATATGGCTAGACATGTTTTTCTCCTCTTTTCTTCGACTATTTTTATAGTTTTTCAATTCATAAATAACATGGAAGATATAAAGTTACTTTTATACAAAGTATGCTAGTTTTAACATGCCTATATATAGTTATATTTATAAACCAATATGTAAGCTTCAAGCTGCCTATGGCTATATTTGTATTCAAATATTAATCAATTTGTTTAAAACACTTGCAGCTGTGCAATGTTCCATCGTACTTGACGCACACATATTAATTCTATTTTTAGCATATCGCTTAATACATCATTAAGGGTATTCCGGCGCCGCAGCTAACCTCGCTTAGTATATTTAGTTTTTGTATCTGCTTCGTTTTCAGCGTGTCATGTTGCCCTTCCTGTGTTGTTTTGTGTCTTGTGTAGGTGTTGTTTTTTTTGTTTGTTGTTGTTGTTGTTGTTGTTAGTATCTTTTGCTCTTTTGTTTTTGCCGCGTTTGTTAGTTGTTGTGTCTTTTCTGTGTATGGCAACTTGCAGCGAGCGGTCTCAACTTAATGACTAATGTGTAAGGTAAGGCTTTGTTTTCTGAATATGCATGAGTTTATGAGATCTGTTGTTACTGTTGTTGTTGTAGCTGTTGATGGTGGGTGGCTTGGTCTGTTGTGGTGTAATGTGTCGTCTTATATGGCAGCGAGAGTTGGACAGACAGTGAGTGAATCATGGCCTACACACTCTTGACGGACCAGGCAACTTTATTAGCCAAGTTCGTTGTCAGAGTCATTTGTTTCGCTTTGCAAAAAAGTCGCCCTGCCGAACCGTTAAATATTCTCACTCACACACACAGCAAAATGAGAAGACGGAGAGGGGGGAAGGGTAAAAGGGGGCACGCCCCCGCGCATATCGACAATCGTTAGCCGAGCGCACTTCAAGCGAAAACGAGGTCAGTTTAGCGGCGAAAAAAGCCATTTTCGTATTTCATTGCCCACAAAAATGACATCATGAGAGCGACGCAGCTTATCTGTCTCTCTGTGTGTGTGTGTGTGTGTGTGTGAGTGGAAGCTTAATTGCAGCTGTGTGTGAAAGAGCTTTTTTTGCATTATGCCCATAAAATGAAATACTCGTTACAATTCACTGCGAATGATCAATTCACCGCTAACGAATTTGTAATTTTGTATGTGCACAAATATTTAGCAAATTTATTATCAATTATTTTACACTTACCTTTCGCATGCGCGAATCCACAAAATACGATTATTGCCAGCGATGCGGCATGCCACATTTGTTGCGATCCAAGCATTTTCGCCGACACTAGAAATTTGTTGTTTCTAATTAGTCGAAACGGAAAGACAAACGGCATTATTAATATATATCTACGATATGTATATGAGATTGCACAGTAAACAGAAACAGAAACAACGGCACATGCTACCCGATGGGAATATACACATATGGATGTATTTCGTATATTTCATTTGTATTCTTTTCAGTTTCACGCATACTCATAACTCATGCACACACACTCACACATACACACACATATGCAGACACCGAAATTTATTATGAAACAAAGCCCGAGTGCTGCTAAAGAGAATGCCAGTCCAAGTCACTGAGGCTGGTGGCGGCCAACGGTCGAAAACTCAACTCAAATCAACGGCAAATAAAAACAAAACACACACATGCACACACTGGCAACACACTGCCAAACCAGACGTTGTTTTTCTTTAATTTTTTGTTTGTCTTCTTTTCAGTTTTTTATCGTTTTTTGTTGTTTTTTGCGGCTTACTTTAACGCTCTGAACACGACGAAAAACACGTCAAAGCAGCGCGCTGGTCGCAAGGTAACTGAATACTTACTCACCGCAAGCCGAGCATCGAGCTGAGCCAACGCCAACGTCAGCGCCAGCTCGTGACGTCTACAGGTTTTTAAGCGCTACGCAGAGCTGCGATGACCACTGTACTTGGCGGTCTCAAGTTTCTGAGACACTGCGCGGGGCGCTTGAAACTTTTAGCAAGGCGAAAACAATCCAATCAAATGAATATATTTACTCTCTTTAATAACTGTTTATTCCATTTAAGTGTAGCTATTTAGAATTATAAATTAAACACTAAGTATATTTTATAATATTACATTTCAATAACACAAATTTTTTCACTTTTAAGTAACATTAAATGAAACTCTTATTACTTATTAAAAGGCGCTTACAATGTCTTTCACTCTCTTAAAGCTTTTCAGCTGCCAACTACTTAAGAGCGCCAAATCTTTGGCTGAAGGATCGTTCTCACACTCTCTTCAATCGTAAGAGATTAAAATCAGCCGGTTGCCAATGACTGAAATTGTGGGAGCGCAAAGTTTGTACAATTTCATAATCTTGCTGTTGTGATTGTTGTTGTTGTCGTCGGTGTTGTTGTTGTTGTTGTTGCAGCTGCTTACATTGTTGTCGCTGTCATTGTCATTGCCAAGGCAAACATTTAATTATTGTCGCCTATCAACGGCGGCGTGTTAAAGTTCTCAGCCACAGCGCCGAAGCTAATCTAACAATGCATCAAATGATTTCAAATTGTGCCTGACTAAGGGAGTTCACTGTACGAGGCAACTTCCGCTTTGAAGCAGCCAGAACCGTTCATTCGTTCGTTCCTTAGTTTGTGCTTCTTCTTGTGGTCAAAAGGCAGCCATAGCCAATATTCTGTGTGGTGGTGCTTCGACCGGGCCCACAATCATTATGCCATGTTATGTGCACTCAATTTCACACTTGTTGGCTGCGCGTGCTCCTCTTCTTCTTCTTAATCTTCTTCTTGCCCAAATGCACTTTTCGCTGTTGTTCTCATTAATTTATTGTATGCTATTTTTTTATTGCTGGGTCTCTGCCCAAACCACCCGGGCAGTTGGCTTCATGTTGTTAGTTTTCCAAGCCAGTGGCCAATAAAACTGCCGAATCCGCCTGCGCCAAAAGCTTGTGCTGACCAAAGTAGAGACCGCTTCAATGGGGGGCCGGGGTGATAATAAGAACGGTAAATGACGTGCAAACAATTGCAACCAACGAAGCGCGCTAATTAAATTTGCCTTTTTAATTTAAACGAACACTAACCAAGTTATAAACTATGTTTGCGAAATCGTAAGACATTCAACAATAATGCGGCGCATAACACTAAATTTACATTTTAAAGTAAATACTCTTCGACATTTATTAAATTTTAATTATGTTGATTCTATATGGTATAGTTCTATAATTACGCCAATCTATTAAGTTTTTCTTTTGCCGATTCCTTAGAAAACAAATCCATTCCTTGTCAATGTTTTTTTTTCTGTTCTTAGTTAAAAGATTAATATTATTTATTTAATAATAAATTGTAAACTATGAGTTAAGGTTGCCACGTGATGATTTAAATATCAGTGAGCAAAATATTGTGGAGTGGTCGATCACAAAATTTTTAAAATTTGAATGCAGCGGAAATATACCAAAAACGCAACTAGACATTTGGGTACATTTCATTTGGTATATTTCCCAAACGCAGAAATGGAAGATAAATTCCTTAATTCAAATGGTTGCGATCTCCGCTAATCAAATTGAGCCTGTTGCGCATTACCTCAATGTACAGTAGGTGGCGCCAGCACGAACAGCCGTTGTTACTTGAAATTTATACCAACTAAATTTTTATGAATAAAATTAACGCCAATAACAAATAATTTAAGCATTAGTTGTGCAGCAACCTATGTTGGACTAAATACCCATATACTTTGAAGCGCTTCTTGAAATTCGCCAATGCGCTCATTTAGTAATAATATAAACAAACCCATGATGCGCATTTTAATTGAGCTAATTCTACACTCACTTTCGCAAAATAAAAAAAAGCGCTTAAACTGACCAGATATGTTTAATTATTTATTATGTTTGTTTATTATTGATACAAAAAAAATGCATGTTTTTCAACCGGCTATGCTAAAGCTTCTATTTTCATTTGGAATTGTATTTTCCTATATTCTATATCTATTTCTTGTATGTACACTCGTGTTTGCAAAATAATATTGTTGTTGTCTGCGCATCTGGCTGCATACGCATACATGCACAATTTATTTATTATACACACAAAAACACTGCTAACGAAAATGAACTTAAAGCAAAACTAGAAAAGTTCGACGGCACAAAATTAAACTTCGATTCGCAGATTTCTAAGAGACAATATGTTTGTCTCGCTTTCTCTCTCTCGTTCGACGCAGGCGCCTGGTTGTCGTCCTAACGGAACTTTAGCTTTTCTAGCGAATTATACATACACAAAAAGCATTTGTAATTTGTAGCAATAGTTGTTGAATTATGCATAGACAATTATAGGCCGGGACATGTGCAATATGTTGTAAATAAACATTTTGTCACAAGTCACAGCCTAAAAATGTTTACATACATTTATTTTTATTAAGCACAAAAACTTCAAACTTCGAGGAGGTTGCAAAATCATTTTCAGGCCGGGAGGTGTGCAATATGAGCAATTAAATTACATATGAATAATTTAATAAATCGCATATTGTCACAAGTACCGTCCTCAAAATGGCAGTGCTGATTATTCAAGTACATTTCTCACAATTTCTTTTAGCTGAAAATCTGTTTGAATTTCTAGGCCGGGAGAAGTGCAATATGAATTCTAAGAAAACATCACATATATTGACACTTAGCTCGGCCTGCAAATTAAAAAGCCTTTTAGTTCTCGGATAAAGCACTGGATAGATGTGTACTCAATTTATCCGGCCGTGAAAAGTGCAATTCTGCAATATATAAATGGAATTTACGCTTTGCGCAGCCGAAAAACTAGAGCTTGAAAAAAAAAATGTATTTCATCACAATTTAAGAAAAACAAAAAAAAAATATTTGATGAACACTTTTCAAAACAATCCGAACCCTTCAAGAATTTGTTAATGACTGATCGGGAGGATGTAGAATATGGTCTAAGATTAACCGAGTCCGGCGAATAACGGAAATGCTACACATTCTGTTAACCCACTGTTATGAAAATCAAAGACTGTAATGTTAATCAGTAATTGACAAATATTTTTATTCAAATTTTGTATGTACACACTTATTTAATATTTTGATTTAACAACTGTTTACTTCAATTCTTCTTCTTCCTTTTCTATCAGTTTTTTGTGCAGGTCAAATAGTTTGGGTTTAATCTCCTTATAAGAACTCGACTGTTGTTGCATCAACGCATAAAGCTTGACCCGATCGTTCTGAATATTCTGTATACGCTCACGATTCGCTTTACTCTTCGCCATGGCCACCTGCAGTAAAAAAAGCAATAAAATTAGATTGTAATCTAAACTATATTTAGTGAGCTTACCTCTATCTTCTTCTCCTGCGACTTTAATTGCTGTTCAATGAAGCGTATGCTGGAATCCATGAGACGCATGCGTACCGGGCGAGTGCGTTCTTCTGGAGTCAATTTGTAAACATTCCTGCAATGATGAATTGCTTATTAATTAATGTTATGTAATTGCAAGACTGAAAACTAACCAGCTGGTCCCTTTGTAAGGCTCAAACTTTTCTTTCAGCACCTCCAATGTTATTAGTTTTTTACCCACATCGTTGGCAGCAAAGAAACTCTCGTTTATCTGAGGCAACAGTTGACCCATTTTTGAGCTGATACGTTCGATTAAAGTCTCCTTGTTCATTACAGTGTTCTCATGTTCCAACAGTATCGCCGCAAATGGCTCCAAGCATTCAGGACTGAAAAAACCAACACGATTTCGATATGCTTCTGAGAATTAAATGTAAACAAACTTACCTCATATCTGCAAATATTTCTTTTAGTGCTTTATCGAAATCTGCTTGTACTTTTGCTGCTATTGGCATGTGCCGATTGTAGGACTCCTCAATTGATTCTGTTGCAGATTTCTTAACTGGCTGCGACATTGTTGTAAATTGTGCAATTTAAGAAATTGTAAACAAATTTGACGCGGCTTCAGCTTGGGTAACAAATGTGACCATAATCTACCAGCTCGTTTTACGGCTGCAATCGTTGTCTGTCGACCGACCGCCACATTCACAATTAATCGATTTGTATTTCTTATCGTCGGCCTATTTATTTGTTTATTATTTACAACTTACAAATTGAAATTAAAAAGCCGCTAAAATGGGTAAACGACAGCATCAAAAGGATAAAATGTAAGTTAAATAGCTGTAGTATGTGCACCCTTCTTAAATATATTCGGTTTTCATCTTCAGGTACTTAACGTACACAGAATGGAGCGAGTTCTATGGCGGCAAAAAAGTTGAATCCTTGGAAAATGAGCACATTAAGTTTAAACGTTTGCCATTTGGCAATTGCTGCATAACAATGGCTCCATTCGAGATGCCCTACAGCGATCTCAATGGCAATGTGTTCGAGTATGAGGCCATATTGAAGTTTCTGAAAAAGTTCAAAGTGAATCCCATTACTGGTCAGAAGATGGACTCCAAATCGTTGATTAAACTGCACTTCCACAAGAATGCCAACGACGAGTATCATTGCCCAGCTCTGTTCAAGCCATTCAGCAAGAACTCTCATATTGTGGCCGTGGGCACCACGGGCAACGTTTACTGCTGGGAGGCTATCGAGCAGTTGAACATCAAGACCAAGAATTGGAAGGATTTGATTGACGACACACCATTCCTGCGCAAGGACATTATTACCATACAAGATCCACAACATTTGGAAAAGTATGATATATCCAAGTTCTATTATATACGCAAGAACCTGCGCATTCTAACTGAGGAAGAAGAACTGGAACGCAAAGATCCCTCGGGCCGCATCAAGACCATGAATCTGGAGACGAAGGAGACGTTGGCACAGCTGCAGAAAGACTATCAACCCGCCGAGGAAGCACCATCCAGTTCAAGGCAAACAGCTGACAAGTTCAACGCTGCACATTACTCAACTGGCGCAGTTGCTGCCAGCTTTACCTCCACTGCTATGGTGCCTGTTTCTCAGAGTGAGGCTGCCATCATAGACGATGATTTAGTCAAATATGAACGGGTGAATAAAAAGGGCTATGTGCGCTTGAACACCAACTTTGGTCCGTTGAACCTTGAGCTCTACTGCGAGCAAGCGCCGCGTGCCTGCGATAATTTCATCAAACATTGCGCTGACGGTTATTATAATAACGTTTTATTTCACCGCTCCATAAGAAACTTTATTGTAAGTAGCTGTACTATTTGTTGATTGAACAAAGTTATTTTAAATACTTTTTCTTTAGATACAAGGCGGGGATCCTACAGGTACGGGATCCGGCGGAAAATCCATTTGGGGCAAGCCATTTGAGGATGAATTCAAACCAAATTTGTCACACACTGGACGTGGAGTGCTCTCCATGGCCAACGCCGGACCGGCTACCAATGGGTCCCAATTGTAAGTAATAAACTTTCGCTGAAGATCGACTAATATCACTCTTAATTTCTTCGCATAGTTTTATTACGTATCGCTCGTGCAAGCAACTCGATGGCAAGCACACAATCTTTGGCAAATTGGTGGGAGGCCTTGAAACGCTGCAGAAGATGGAAAATATTGAAGTGGACAATAAGGACCGACCCATTGAAGACATCATTATAGAGAACACTCAGGTGTACGTCAATCCGTTCGAAGAGGCCGCAGAGCAATTGGCCACCGAGCGTGCCAACGAAGCCATCAGCAAAGAAGTAGCTGCCAAAAAGCTGGAACAACATAAACGCTTAAACGAGCCGCTCAAAGTGTATCGTGAAGGCGTCGGCAAGTACCTGAAACCAAGTGCTCCTAAAAGACCTGACGCACAATCTTTAACGGCAGTAATACCCGCAAAAAAGAAGAAAAACGCAAGCGGCTTTGGCGACTTCTCCAGTTGGTGAAGTTGTTTCTTAATAATAAAATGTTTTCTTACTATGCTAACATCGTTAATCAGTTCTTAGTTGTGCCGTCTTCATCTTCGGTTCTTTCCCGACTTTGCCAGTTCTTTTTCATCTCCTGCAGTTTGCCTTGTCGCCGCTTACGTTCTGTGGACTTTTTCTGATCAAGTTGCTTCATCTGTGCTGCAATTGAATGATCTCCGTTGAGGTGAACATCCAGCTTGTCGAGCAGTATTTTGCGAGCCTCAATTCGATTCTTTGACGCCAGTCGATGCAGATGACACTTGACCGTTATTCCCGTTGGCAGATGTCGCAGAAATACACAATTGTTGGTCTTATTTACGGCTTGACCACCTGGTCCACTACCGCGCATTAGATTTTCCTCGATGTCTGACTCTTGCAACGTGGGATAACGCGAGTAGTCCAAGTGAGCGGTGGACGCCAGCCGGCAAAGATTGCTGGAGAGCGGGCGAGCCAAGGATCGTAGCATAAGCATAACTTAGAGTATACGTCCCTTCTTGAGCAACGTCTCGCCGCGCTGTTAAAAGTAAAAGATTGATGATTCGGACCTTACAGTATGATATAATACCAAGTTAATATACCTTGAAATTAAACTCAATCTGTAGGGGATTTGTCAGCTCACGATTCTCACGAAACTCGTGTCGTACCCGACCAAGGAAGTAGTTCTTGTCCGTTAGAGTTAAATGATTGCCGTATTTTATGAGATGTTTGTAAAGGCGCAGAACCTGTTGGCGAGACGGTGGCAACATCTTAAGAAGTCAACAATAAAATGTTGTTGTCAAAGCATATGGGTGTTGAAGGGTTGCCGGACAATGCAAAGAGCGTTGCCCATATGAACTAGAACAGCTGTTTACGAAACCACCACTGGGAAATGCTGCTGCTTATCAGCTGATGAAATGTGCGCCAATAATTGCAATCAGCTGATCACAAAACTAAACAAATGACCTCGACAACGTATTGTTAAGAACTTTGAAGTGCGTAAATTTTCTTTATTCCAAATTTTTAATACCCACCAAATTCACATAATTTAATATTGAAACTATTAAATCCCTTTATAAGTATGTATATACAAATGTACATAGATATGCGTATTTTATTGCCATTTCACCGTGATATTTAAAAAGCAGCGTCATTGTGATAGGAATGTTTATTCAAAAATCGCTTCATCAGCCCAATCTGCGCTATCAATATCTTCATCGATTTCAACATTGTGCAAACGACTTAGATCAAACAATTCCTTCATTTGGTGGGCAATTTCGCGATCAACTATTTCGCCACCCTGCTGCATGGTTCTCTGTATGGTTTCCTCCTGGGTTATAACGGCATTGAACATTTCCTCTACAGTAAAATCTGGGGGCTCGACCAGCAACATCAAGAACGTTGCTGAAATGTTTAGCGAATAGGGTAAGAATCGAATATACTCCTTCAGCAAATTCTCCCGGCTATAACAAAGAAACAAAGATTAGTTTAATGTTCCATCATTGGCTATGCCCGAAAGTACCTTAAGTAATCTGGTAATGGTTGCTCTGAATGATCCGTAAAGCTCTGGATGACCGCATTGCTGTAGTCGTCAAAAAGACTATCGAAATGCTTGTGACGTACATCTGCCAGAACAGAAACAGCCAGAAATACGCTAAGGTCGATCATAGGCGAAGAGAGTCGCAATGTCTGGTAATCAAACATCATGGTTTCCAAGGGGGTTCCACTGCTGTCTGTGTCATACTTAAAGGCCACATTATTCCTCAGGAAATCACCATGACAGAAAGTAGCCAACGGTTCTCTGGGTGCCACACGTTGACGACCATAGCCAATGTAGCTGTTGGTAAGCTTCTGCAACTTTCTGATGAAATCGTTATCAACCTCTGGGTAATATTTGTTAGTCGCAAGCGCAAGACGCTTAAGAGCAACTTTTCCGGACAAAGCCCAATCTGGATTTATGGTATCGTTGGCATAGCGGGATTCCCTAAACTGTTTCGTTAGCTCCTCAAAGCGTTCCTTCTGATCATGTTTCATGGCATAGCCAAAGCCATGGAATCTGCCCAAATATTTTACTATAAACAAGAATAATGTTTACAAACGATATTGCTGTTAAATAAATTATATTTTCACCTGCAACCTGAGCATGCTCCAAACTTAGAGCATATCTAGCCTTAGCTACACTCCAGCCATCTGCCCCAAAGTCTCCCAGAATTACAGTGGCAGACGTGGGATTATTTTCGCTATAGTAGTATCTGGGTGCAGCAAATTTCCCTTTACTCAGTTTTTGGATCATTGGTAGAATTTCGGTGTAGAAAGTAATTTCATTGTGAAACAAATCTTCAAACTGGGCTTCAACGTAAGCTTCTGGCGGTATTTGTGGTGTTTTCTATAAATAAATATATTTAATGTATAAATTTAATGTAAATTATCAGTTACCGCATTTCGACGAGAGTATTAATGATCGTGCTTTGCACACAAATTATAGTAAATAACATATATTTATAACATACAGATACATTGATACACATACATAGTATAAATAGATAGATACATTTTGCGTTTACAAACCTTAACGACGAATTTTCTAATCTGCTGCTCACCAGCGTATTCAAAATGAACTGTAGCTCGGTAGCATTGCGTCAACATGAACGCCTCCTCAATGCCGATTACTTTAATCGTAATGTCCCCCACACTGAATGTGTTTAGCTTCGATTCCTCATAGTTATCCACGAGGCGACCATTTTTTAGAATCTCTGGCAGAATTGTTTTGCTCAGCCACTGAATTTCATCATCAACAGTCAGCGACATTTTCGTATCGTAAACGACGAGTTTGTGTTCGGAGGAATGCTTTGTAGCAACTATTCAGAATCGCGAATAGAACTAAACTGGTCGGCTCTCAGCTGTGCGCTCTTCTTTATAAACGGAAACATACGATTATACTATATGTACAATATACTGATTGTTTGAATTCGAGAGCGTAAATGTTTAATCGTTGTTGGAACATATGATTTGGTTCTGTAGTAGTTCTGGTGCATGGATTGTTAATCAAATATTATTTCTGCTCTCTTTATTGAACACTGTGCGCTTCGGAACACGTTTGCGGTTTTGTTGATAAGATATCGCTTGATCTAATAGTATACAAGTAAACACAGCGGGTCGAAAAATTAGAAACTGAACCGAAATATGGTCTTTCTAATTTTACTTAAACAAAATTACGAAATATTTATATGCAATATTTGTAGTTGGTTTGTTTGTATTAAAAAACTCTTTTTTAAATGGTTAAGTTTTTTTTAATTATGAGGCAATTACTCTACTGAAACATACAAAAGATTTGGCATTCCTAATCTGATATAAAATATGAAAAAGTAGATTTTATTTATTTTTATTAAAAAAGCCTTTTTAAAATGAATACACCCAAAGACTTTGTCTTTGAAATCTGATATAATCAGAAAAATGTTAAAAAAAATCTTTTACGACATTCACATATTTAGATATAAATTATTTGACATTTTTAATCCATTGTGACATGTCGATACCTTCATCTATTTGGACATTGTGTAAACGACTGAGTTCAGACAACTCCATTAATTGATGTGCAAGTTCACGATTAACTATTTCTCCCCCTCGGTTTTCGGCATTCTCAATGATCTCCTTTTCAGTTTTCTCGATATTAAAGTTTTCCGGAGTAGTAGATGGTGCAACCAAGTCCATAAGAAAGTAGCAAGCAGTAAATACAGCATACGGTAAGAATCTAATATATTCCTTGAGCAGATTCTTTCGACTGAAAGAAAAAACAATTAATAAAGTCATAGAAATATGATGCCAATAATGTTATCAATACTTGAGATAGTCGGGAAGTGGGTGACTAGAATATTTCTTGTAGCTGTTGAAGAGCGCATTGCAGTAATCATCAAAAAGACTATCGAAATTCTTGTAACGCACATCTGCAAAGAGCGAAAGGGCCAAAAACAAGGCGAGATCGATCATGGGTGAACATAAACGCATTGTCTGATAGTCAAACATCATAATTTCCAAGGGTTTTCCACTGCTATCCGTATCGTATTTGTAAGCCACATTATTCCGCAGAAAATCGCCATGGCAGAGGATGGCAAGAGGCTCTCGAGGTGCCACAAGTTGACGTCCATAGCCAATATAGCTGTAGGTCAGTTGTTGAAATTTTTTAATAAACTCCTTGTCAACTTGTGGATGATAAATTTTGATAGCCTTGGCGGCTCGCTTGACTGTGATTCTCTGCTTCATTTCCCACTCCGCATTCACAGATGAGTTGGAAAAGCGTGCCTCTCTCAATTTGCTGGTTACGCTGTCAAAGAGCTCCTTTTGGTTGTGCTTCATGGCATAGCCAAAGCCATGAAACTTGCCCAGATATTTGACTTAAAGATAGAATTATGTTTAATTGAATTCTTATAGTATATTAAATGGAATCGACTGTTTACCTGCAATCTGTGCGTGCTCTAAGGTCAATCCAACTCTATCCTTGGTTATGCTCCAGCCATCGGCAGCAAAGTCACCCAGAATCAGCACTGCGGAATTTGGATGGATTTCGCTGTAGTAATACTTCGCTGCAGCGAATTTGCCATTGCTTAGCTTTTGGAGTATTGGCAAGATTTCAGTGTAGAAACTAACTTCATTATTGAAGAGATCGTCGAATTGTAGGGATGCATAAAGATCTTCACTTATAGAAGGCGTTTTCTGTGGGATGGATGCAATGACATTATCTATGTGTCTTGTCATATATTACTTTTAATTGTCATGATTAAAACACTGTCTAGCTTATCATTATCTCAACTACACGTCAGACTCCACGCATTATTTTGATGTAATTGCATTTTCTTTTTCATTGTGAAATAACCGAAAAGTATAAACATCCATAGCATTTACATTCCATACCTTAACAATCACTTTCCTTTGGAACTCTTCACCATTGTAATCAAAGTTAATGGTTGCTCGATAACAGATGGTCAACATGTAAGCCTCTTCGTGTCCGATTATATTGATCTCTATGCTCCTCACATTGAATGTATTCGCCAGCGCATCATCATAGTTATCCAGGAGTCGGCCACTTTTAAGGATACTTGGCAGGATAACTGTGGTTAGCCATTGTACTTCTTTCTTAAAAATTAGAGACATTTTTAAATTGCGAACTGAATCGCGACGATGTCTACTGATAACTAAAACTTATCTCAAAAGATTGTTCTTTTATATCATTGCTGAAGATTTATGACACATCTTAACCCATTGGTGACTTTCTTTTTGAAAAAAGTCGTCACTTTTAATAACATTAACTAGAGAATGAATATATAAGTAACTATACCATATTATACAAGAAGAGAGCAAAGATACATGAAAGGGGTTCCAAATGTGGAACCATCTTCTTAATTATTCTTCTACCGAGGCCACATAAAAGAATATTGACAACAAATTCGATGATTGTTACGATTCTGCTGATCTGAAAATCATCCCCAACAAGTTTAGTTAGTGCTGAGCTATCAGTTCAGTAGCAAACTAAATTATTAGTTGTTCGTTTCTGTTTCGACATCCTTTACTCTAAATTCTCCTAGTACTCCCATCAGCGCAGCCGTAAGATGTATTCTGAACCCCAACAAGGTACACAGAGCACTCAAACCGTGCCTCAACCAGCTCCTCCAGCACAATGTGTGCCCCTGACAATGGTTGATGAGGATGGGAAGGTGCGATATTGTTATCACGGCGGCAAGTGCCGATGCGAGAATTGTCGGATTTTCCGTCAGAATCAGCAAGATGAATTGGATAGGAATCTGGACGCATTCATTCCACACAGCCGTCTCAAGCTGGAGCCGGCAATTCGCCAGGTGAAGCACAAACAATATCGATTGGAGGCGACTCGAACATCTCCCCAAATGGCTAAGATGCTGTTGGACGATCATATGCGTTTGATTGAAGAATATCCCACCTATTACCTGCCCGATAAGTATTATGTGAAGGATGCTTGGAGAATTCCTGGTCCACAGGAAGTGGGAACGCAAACGGAGATACTCATTGGCAACTATGGCATCGATGGCTGTCCGTGTGCCGATAAGACCGTTTGCTGGGATATATAAAATAGTATGGTATAAATAAGCAAAAAAAAAATTAATATCAATAGCTGGGGGAATAAAGAGTAAAGATGATAAACAAAGGAACATTTCAAGTTTCATTTCGTTTGTATGTCAGAAATAAATTGACAGTCAGAGAATCGTGTAATTTCCGAGTAGTATAGTTTGTTAACAAAATTTTCGAATTTCCCGGTAATGAAAACAATGTTGAGATGGCTGAGACAATCGCGCAAGCTGTACAACATTTGCCTCTTGGAATCCCGGCGAGCGATGAACAGTAGTAACAGCAATGTCACCGGCATCAATGCGTTCGTTGAGAAGGGAGATCTGCGCACTGGATCCGTGAATGTTTTGCCCCGTTCCAAGTACGGTGGCATAACCCATGCCACACTCTTGACCGGTGACACGATCATTGGTCAAATGGGCGCAAAATATGTGGAGTCACTGCTGAGCAGCGCTCGAGTGCCAGTCGCTGTGCAAAAGATCAGTGTGGACATGGGTGAGGAATACTTCAATTCCGTGCTACGCAATCGAGCTGCTGTCCATGTGGATATTGTGCACGATGCGGAGCATAAGAAGAAATCCCTCAAGATTTGCAATGATCTCGATTTGCATGTGTTTATCACGAACGTGCGCAGCTTTCCGGGCTTCAAATGCCTCTTTCCCGATGTCAACATACTGTTGATAGCCCAAAACAATATGGGCAACTATGCTGAGTTGGAGTACTCGCCAGTCAAGGGTGTCGTCGAGGGACTGCACGTCGTCACCCGTGAGAATATCGAGCGTTTTCTGCGCTACGCCTTCAAGGTGGTCATGTCGAGGAAACGCAAAAAGGTCACTCTGGTCCACAAGTCCCAGGAGTATCCAAAGACCGAAGGTGTGCTGCTTGATTGTGCCTATAAGCTGCAGCAAGAGGAATATCACGATATCGAACTGCAGCCAATGGAGATGGGTAAATGCGTCAGCCGTTTGATCTTGGACCCCAAACAATTCGATGTGATCGTCACCAGTGATCTCTATGGCACATTTATGGCCACCATTTGTAGTTCGATTTGTGGCGGTGCCAATCTCTTTTCGGCCATTGAGATCGGTGACAACCATGCGGTATTCAAGCCGCTGCAAACCAAATTATCGCTGACCAACTACAAGGTGCTCAGTCCTTATGGCATTGTGGCCACCTGTGTGGATCTCATGTACTATCTGGGGCATGGAGTGTGCGCCAGAGCGCTGTGGAATGAGATGTTGCGCACGATGCGGGAGGGCGTTAAAACGGGCGACTTTGAGGGTTCGGATCGTGGCGAGTATATCATATGCAACATTATGAATAAGTTGCGTTGCAACATGTTTGGAGTTCCCGATAATCCAGAGGATTAAGAACGTGGAAACAACATGCTATTGAAATTTAATTTGATTTTTTTTAATTTGGATACATACAAATTAACAAAAAATTCGTTTACAGTTCGTCTGTTCAATGAATTCAACTCTTAAGGCTAAAAATTGCGTCTCAAGTTCGAGCTCTTGCGCTTAAGTGAAATAAAAAAGAATTTAATTTAATTTACTAGTTTTACTAGATGGTTACTTAGAGATCACACCTGCTCCTCCTCAGTGCGCAGATTGCTCTCGCTTGTGAGCATTTTCCAGTCATCGGTGAACGTCACCTGCTCGACGATACGCTTGAAGGAGACTCGTTTCGTATTCTTTAGCATCGATGCCGCCTTGCTTTTCTTCTTGTTGTTATATTTCATGTAGTCATAGATCGGTTCATTCATATCGATCTCTGATGGTGGCGGTGTCAGAGCTTTTTTCAATTTCTTTGCACCATTTAGTTCCGAAATAATTGGCTTCTCAACGATATCCATTTTGCCGCAAATTTAGGAAAAATTTGAATAGAAGAATCAAGTTTTAGCAAGATATTTAAAGAGTGTGTGTAGATTTTATTCAATTTTTGACATCAAAGAAAAGGCTGAAAATACCTGAAATAATCAATTTCTTTACCTAACAATTCGATTGGGTTCGATTGTCAGATACCGTGTAGAATATAGAAATATGATAAGTGTACTATAATAATAATCAAACTTTTTATTTTACGTTGAAGTATAAATATGATAATATCATTTACCATCTATAATATCTTTTTATAATATATAAGCTGCTTTGACTATGACCTGTAAGTAGCTTAGCAATTGCTGCTTATCATATCTGCTCGAGCTTTATAATAATAACAATAATAGGCAATTATGTGTTTTGGCAGTGCAATAAACTTTTCTTTAATTTGCACGTACAATTTGAATAAATTTATGCGATGCCACTGCCGCAGGCAAGGAGCAACAGCAATGGTTGTAAACAACTACATAAATATGCGAAAAACCAGAAACAAAGGCTGGCAAAGGCTGCTGCTGATGGCAAATGGGAAAAGTGGAAAGCGGCAAGTGGGAAATGGCAATCGGGACTGAGGCTGAGTCTATGCTCTAGAGCTGAGCATTCAAGTACTTCAGCATGGGCAGCAATAAAATGTTTACCAGAAGTGTGGCATATTTGCAGGCGCCAAAACAAAGATAGAGAACAGAGAGATAAATTGAGGGGGAGAGGAAGGGGAAAAAATAAATAAATTGTTACATGTGTAAGCCCCAGTCGATACTTTATCATCATGCAAATGGCTCTGCTGGCGGGCAATGTTAATAAGTACAATAAACGGCTAAGCAAACAGCAGCAGCAACAATAACAGCAACAGCAACAACAACCACAATAGCAACAACTTTGTAAACAAGTAAAGCTTCGCCGTGGGGCATGCTAAATTATGGCTCCATTGGTTAAAAAGCAATGCTTCTCCAGTCCTGATGCTGTTGACCACATAATCCCATTGCAGAGAGCATCCTCACACACACACACAAAGAGTGAGAGCTATGTGTATACATTCAGTAATTTATTAATACTATGACAATCGAAAACATAGACACACAATTACATATACATACATACATACAAGTGTATTCCACATATATAACACATATATTATTTCGTAGAAAAGTCTCTTAAATTAAAATGTCACACATTGCAGACCCCCTTCTCCCTTGTCTCCTGTCACAGCATCAGACTGATGCTTGCCTCAAGTGCTGTAGCCGCCGCCACTGAAGACATCCAAATTTTCACCAGCTTCATTCCTGTCACTTGCTCTGATGGGTCATTGCTCGGCCAGTGTTAGCTCATTGTTTCTGTTATTGCTGCTGGCAAAGGTGAGTTGCACATTGGCCAACTTGGCTTTGGCGGTGCTGCACATCATCATAAAGGTGACCAGCGACAGCTCCAGCACGCGGCACACACAATAGGCGACCACATCCACCAAATGCTCCACGACACCCAAATACAGACACATTTGATTTGCACTTTGATTATCGCACAACTCTTTTCTCTGTTGCGTTTTCTTGTGACTTCTATGCTCCACCTATAATACTTTTCACTTTGATCAAAAATCTAGACTGCACTTTATGTTGCGTTCGTAATATTTGTTGTTTGTATCGCTCGAACTGTTTCGCAGGCAATGTTTATGTTCTGACGCTTTGGAAATGACAACACTTCAGTTTGTTGGCCATGTTTGCAGTCCTGTTGCTGCCCGAAGTCTCAATCGTTTCGCATTTCTCTACAAAAACATTGCCGAGCGGCCACAGGATAACCGGGGTCCTCCCACAGCATCCCACCGACGGGGCATGCGCATTTGCAAATCGCCTCTCACTTCGAGTGGCAACTTCGTCCTGCTCCTCTCATTACTGAGAAAGCACCTTGCGAAGGTAAGTGCTCGTTGTGATAAGGATTCTAATGACTGCACCCCATATTACGTTATCAAAAGCTATTAATAAATCAGATTATCCCCTAAATTTACTTGGAATAACAGATTTATTGACCTGGGGGACAATATTTATAATTGGGGTTTATTCTTTTTGCTTTAAAGTATTTTAATTTGATAAAAATTGGTTGAAATTCTCAAATATAATTAAATTGTTTTAGTTATTTTATGCTACAGGCTGTACATTTTTAATAAGAATTCAAAAAATCTTAAATTAAGTTTAATAAAATTGTATTTGAGGCAGTTAAAATAATATTATTATAATATTGTCAATATTTTCATTTGAATTATATATATTTTATAGATTAAGATTAGTTTTATTTAAGTTATCTCTAAAAATTATGATTTTATATTTTCAGCATTGCCTTTTATCAATCATTCCTAATTGTTGATTATATGTAAGTAATTATAAAAATAATAATTCTAATAACATTTTAAAGCAATTGTTCAGACTAATTAATGAATAAGAGCTAACACTAAACAATACTTAAAATATCAAACTTATTCTAGTAAATTATGTACTTATGTATATTCAACAAATTATTATGTACCTAGAGTTGATTCAGTTTTGATGTAGAATTAATCGCAGTCATTAAGTGCGAGTATTTGATGCCAGTTTTGAGAAACCCCCGAATTGAAGCACAGCATGATTGTGCTACCCCAACAACTGTCGCGTGCTGAACAACCAAAAAGTACCTTCGGCTGGTCGGAGAGGAGCAACAGAAGGTACTACAAAGGACATTTAATGTCAGTGGCATTCACTCAACACTTGATAGAGTCCCAAGTTCCATTCTAAGCCACAGTCAGAGACGAGAGTCAGAGCTGAGTGTTGCCTGGCCATATGGTGTCGGTTGCTGCGGCATATGGTCACTAGACTGGAGTTAATTGATGCGCCAGTCAGTAGCCAGTAGCTCATCCTCGTTCTCTTTCTTCCTATCCCTTCGCTCTCTTTCTCTTTTCTCACTGTGCGCAGCCATCTCGCTTGTACGCGTTTCGTGTGCTGTTGAGCGTGAAAGTCACAAATTATAGAAAAAGAGATCACATGCCATGATAGCGGCAATTTGGCAAGCTATGACGCGTGCCGTGGCCAAGGCGAGAGCGGGGCAGCATGAACAGAAAGGTCAAAGTAGTAGGCGTGAGCAAACGAGTAAGAGAGAGAGAGAGCAAGAAAAGTAGAGGAAGAGAGCTAGCGAACGCATCTAACCCCTAACAGACAACATAGCGAGCGAGAGAGGGAGAGCCCCTGTCGACGATCCTTGATATGGTAATGACGAAG
The DNA here is from genome assembly GCF_023558435.1 of Drosophila sulfurigaster albostrigata. Lineage (NCBI taxonomy): Eukaryota > Metazoa > Arthropoda > Insecta > Diptera > Drosophilidae > Drosophila > Drosophila sulfurigaster. The sequence goes on from NC_084883.1 coordinate 32,589,178, forward strand.
ATCCATGAGCCAGAGAGAAGAGCAGGGGCAAAGGGTCATTTGCGGGCCACTTATACAAACTTGGTCAGCACTGGCACTGAAAATATTTGTTAAGCTAGCCCAAAAGACAATTGAAGGGTGGCTTTGTGGCCGAACAAACAGTGTTTGGCTCGTGCCACTCGCTCGTCTGTCTGTTGCAGTTGCATTGCAACTTTCGAGTCGAGCAGAACTATCACCATGAGCCACTACTACTCATCGGAGGAGGACAACAGCTCGCAGTACTTGGGCAGTCCCAACTACAATCTAACGCTGATGTCAACGCAAACACAACAGCCGGAGCAGCAGTACAATAATGTGGCATACTTATCGCCCGACTGGCAATTTCTAGATGCCACAACCGGTTGCAATTTGGAGCTGCCCACGGCGAGCTATGAAGAACAGCTCACGCAACCCGAACAACAGCAACAGCAACCGAAGAAACGCAAGATCACCACACGCAATCTGAGTGAGAGCAGCAGCAACCATGTGACACTTAGCCCAACAGTGCAGAAGAAGCGACGACAGGCGGCGAATGCCAGGGAAAGGAAGCGTATGAATGGCCTGAACGAGGCTTTCGATCGGTTGCGAGAAGTGGTTCCAGCCCCATCTATAGATCAGAAGTTATCAAAGTTCGAGACACTGCAAATGGCTCAATCATACATCCTAGCACTGTGCGATCTGTTGGGCAACAATGGAGACGATGTCGATGCCGCAGCCTATACGATCTTTGGTGGCAGTGAGAGCAGCTTTGAACTGAGACAGTGAGGATCAAGACTATAGTATTACCAGAAAGAGAAGAGAGAATAGAATCTAAGCGTTGTTTGATATCCATTGAATCTAAGATTTAAGGTTTGTGATTTGCAACTTATAATTAAAACTAATAAATAAAACTGCATCCAGAACTGATCCCCTCTTAAAATAATCGATGGCTAATCAAATTTGTGTTGACGAGACATTCAAAACAATTAGATATCGGTGGTCACGATTCATTGGAGCTGAAGTAGCTCATAAATTAATTTCGTAAAAGTTCATTGATAGTTTTGGTAACCAAGGAATAAACTTGGACCTCATATCGCACTGAAGCGTAACGCCCTCGCCAAAGAAAATGCAGCTGACTCTTCAGTTAGTTAGTGTCATTTTATGCAGTTATGGGGTTGGTGTGAAAGGCGTCTATAGCTATGGTATGAGGTCTGGTTGGCTTTGGAAGTTTAGCAAAATAATTCTATACATCGGTTACTTTGGTGGCATCATGTTCGTGTGTTTCAGAAGAGACAACTTCATCCTGGTCAAAGGAGTTTTTAGAGGGACGAAAGTCTTTTGCCGGTGGATGCAAAATAATTATGTTCCTCTTCGAAACATTAAAATTTATATTACGAAATGGATTACTGGGCGCCATCACTGGACCTTTCATTTCACGGCTCGGTGCAGAGTTTGTGAACCCAACAGGAATTTTATTGGTACTCGCCATAGTTCTTGGCAGCGCTTCTTCTAACACGGATCTGGTGCAATTCTGATACGAGTTGCTCATCATCAACTTGGTTGTCCCTTGCTGGACAAGCATCGGACTCAATTTAGTAATGTGTTTCTTGACTATGTTGATGGTCTTCTCGGCCAGCACGGGTGGCACCTGAAAGGTTCCCAGCACGGACATGCCACGAAGTTTGTTATGCGCAATAGGTGATCGGGACTCATAACCCGATGGCTGTCGATTGACACACTTTTCACGCAGTCCTGGCTCTTCTGACGTTTGGGGGGATTTTCGTGGCTTTTTGCCGACCTCGCTCTGTAATTCTGAGTAATTTCATCAATCAGTTTTGATATATACAATCATTAATTAACTTACCGTCTTCTATGTCCTCAGACTTTGATAAACGCTTCACACTACAAGTGCACTTGCCTCCTGTTGGTGACGAAGATCGCAGTTTACCTTTGGGCTTTGGCTGTTTATCGGGCACACACTTGCAGAGCAAGTTTTTTTTCTTTGCTACTTTTAAAGCTTTAGACTGGGGCTGATTGGCATTTGTTGTGTCATTTTCATTTTCAACAGCACTTTCCGAAACTTTAGACTGCTCCCGACTTCTTGCAGTTGCATCTTCGGCATTATCTCGTTTATTGAAGTTCATGTCATATTCTGTTTCAACAGCAACATCACGATTAGAGCGGGATCTCCTTTTAGGTGAACTGGTAATTTCATCATCATATCTTGAATTTCTCTCATCAGGCAGTCTTTTGTAGCTATCACCTGATTGTCTGGGAGACTTTTCTTTGGACACATCGGTTAAACGGCCTTCATCTTGCTTTGATCGGAATTGCCTGTACTCTTGTTCGTATACATAATTTGGACACAGCTCATCGCATGACTGGGGACAATCATTTAAACAGCCTTCGATTATGTCCTTTCGCCCCTTGCTATTATCTTTAGAACGTCGCTTGGGAGACTCTGGAGCTTCACAAATATTATCGTTGTACTCCTGTCTATAACATTCGCGCACTTCTTGGAAGTTTTCGCAAGGACAATCAACTCTTCGATATTCATGCATTTGATTCTCGTTTCCTTGAGGATACTGATCTGCAGTTGGAACCACACTTCTGTTGTCATCGTCATATTCTTCATCCGTCGAGCACGTACAATCGTCATCCTTTAAGTATTCTTCTAGTATTGGTTGCCTTGGTTCATAGTTTATCGGGCTTCCATCTCTTGGGCTTTCTCCATCCTCATCGTCAATTATATCCTCTTCAGATAAATACTTTCGTTGGTTTGACATTGTGCTAGTTCTCGCAGTATATTTCGAAAAGCTATTGCCGTCTGAATCTTGACTGGACCTTATTTGCGCATGTGGAGAATCGTCATATCGTGAATTTTCTGAAAACTTCTCATCATTCTGATCATTTTTTTGACGACCCCTTGAAATCGGAGACTCATATCCGTCGCGTTCACTCCTATTTCGAGAAGATCGATTTGATCTATAATCGATCCGTCTCTCAACGTATTCGCTTTGATAGGTATTTCCAGTTCCTCTTCGCGGACTCATCTGTCCGCGACCATTAGGATTTTGAATTATATAAGGACATTCTACGTACATTTTGCCATGTTGCATTTGCTTTTTATTTGCTGTACAATAAACCTTCGTCCCATGCGTTGCTTTCTGTCCTGATCTGCTACCATATCCCGTTCTATTCGTATTTACAGATGCTTGTCTAGAAGATTGTTTATATTCACGTCTACTCGACTCTTTTGGTTCCTCTCTCTCTATATATTCTTCTTCTGTTGGTTCTGAATTGAATCTGTTCTTTTGTTCACTTTGCCTTGACGGCGAAGGCTGCTCATCGACTATGCCATCGATGTCATCTCTGTATTTATCTTGTCGATGTGAATAGGCTTGCTTAGTTGCACTAATATATACAGGGCAGTTATCGGGACGACAACATTGTGGACGATTATCTTCTGACGTGGGCTCTGGAGATTGGAACTTATCATAATTTTCTTGTTGCATTGCATCACGATCTGGATCCCTATATTCCGTTGGATCTTCATTCTCATTTCTATTCTGATAGCTCATTTCATTTTGATTATCTGGATTGGTGTTTCTTTGCTGATAGCTCGCTTGATCATTATCTCGATTGTCATTTTCATTCAGTCCGTCCTCTTCAATATACTCGTCTTTTGGAATTGGCTTTGCTTTTTGTTTTTTGTAATTTGGGCAACAGATACAATGCGGTCGGCACTCCTCATCTAATTCGGCACCACCATCGTCATCATTTCCCGATTTCCTGCGGTATAGACCATTCACAAATATCGGATTTAAGATATGTAAATGACTGTTCTGCCGATCATCATTCAATTTGCATGCATACACATATTCTACAAGTCTCTGCCGTGAGTTTGGCTTAGCATATCTTCTAGTAAGAACCTTTCCCTTTGGTGTTCGATTACTTGGTATGCTTTTACAACTATCATTTGCAATACTGCGGCTGGCCGTGCTATAGTTGCTACTCCGTCTTTGCATCTTGAAAGCTCTATTGCGATGTCTTCGGTATCCATCATATTCTTCAACGTCTCTATAATGCGGACGATCATTGCCGGAAACAGCACGGATTTCTAGTTTCTTTTCTTGAAATTCGGTAGGAGGAATCGGCAATTCAATGGGATTATTATTTTCTGGAATTCCCAGTGATGCCATTCTTGTGTAATCTTCATCCAATGAATAGTGCAATCCTAGATCAACCTGTTCGCTGTGAATACTCTTCTGACTGTTGCTCAGCAGAAATGTGTCCTCAACGCTGCAGTTGATTTGGCTATTGCAGTGTATTGGTTGATTCTGATATATGTAGATAATGATTATAGGATTCTTTGAGGTATGCAGTCAACTTACTTTGAAATTCTCCATCTCGCTGGTATTCAAAAATTGCAGTTTCTCATAGAATCTCTCCTGCGGCAATATATGTTTCCGTTGTCTGTTCCTTGCTTCCATCAGACGCTTTCTTTGGTAAAACTGCCGTAAAGAGATGATCATAGATTTCAATTCGCCAATATTAAATTCGTTATTGAAAAGAACTGAAATGCGATGCCAGGCCTGGGTCTTCAATGCCAAATTACGATATCCAGGAGACTTGGGATTCCATAGGCATTCGTTGGCACGATAAAGCCTTATAAGCTTGTCTAAGAAATACGCATTGGATAAACAATTTGGTAAAAGCGAATCAATCATATTGGACGCCACCATTTTTATCCCGGATTAGAACTTTAATGGGCTAAATCAACCTAAGCCACCACTCTACCACAGCATAGTTCTTTCTTAGGCTATGATCATCGGTCTATTACGTATTGTACACTTTCCAATTTAACTTGTGTGCAAAATGTAAAATGTATAACAATTGAAACACGTTTTCTAATAATTTTAAAAACAAATTTGGCAGTGTCAAATTGACACTTAATGCAACGGTTCGTGTTGAATAAGTTTCTTAGTTCGATATCTAAACTTAACGAAACTTAACGAATCAAATTATTTCAATAGATAGAATTTAGTCTTTTGCAATGAAAGAAAATTTATATTAAACACGCACTTTTACAATGTTAAAATAAACTATATTGTTTTGGAAAAGATATTAATGAATTTTAAATTCTGAATGTCTAAATACTGTTCTCATACTGTTTCGCAATAAAGTTATCGAATGTACTTCGGTGTGTTGCTAAAAACAATACATTATATTAAATAATTTTAGCTTTAAATTCAATGAACTGAAATTTTACTCGTCATCTGCATTATTGTTTAATAGACTTATATGTTTTATTTTGTATTTATTTTCAAGAAAAACTTAAAAATAAAATGCTATTCAAAAACTGCGCGTTTTTTTCATGTGTTTTTGCAAAATGCATCTTACATTGTAAAGTGTGACCAGCTCGCAAGAGATAATGTGGTGTATTTGGTATATTTTTGTTTTAAATAGCATATTTTTTGATATACCAGTTGCGGTCTCCTTGAACGTGATACTGACTGAGTTAAAAAAAAATAAAACTAAAAAATAAAACTTAAGTGGAGCGAATTAAAAGCCACAACGCATGAGAGTGCATTTAACGGGCTGCAAATCATTCCGGGCCAATAAACAACCGAGCTTATTAGAATACGGGCCAAAATACAACATTCGCAGCCAATAGTTTTGTAATTTGCTGACTAGAGAGTCGTCGTCGTCGTCTGGTATAACCACAAAAAAATTTTCTCTGCATTTCGAGCCCCAATTTTGTGCGACAACGAGAACTTACATACTTCGAGTAATCGGAGAGCGGTGCTAACTTACGGTACATCGGAGTGGCAAAAACAGTGAACAGTGTTTCGGTGGCATCGTCATCAGTGCTTTATTTGCTTTTTTCTGTATGGTTCAGTTTTAATTGCATTACATTTTGAACACTGAGTAACAAAATTATAAATACATTAGCATTAATATTGCTGATTAAGCAGTTGACATAATATTGTGTTGTGGAGTGTAGTAGTGATTGGAAAGAAGAAGCAGCAGAAAAATTACTTCATTTGCAGAAAATGTCGGCGGAACGCGAAATACCCGCTGAGGACAGCATCAAAGTCGTTTGTCGTTTTCGGCCGCTGAATGACAGCGAGGAAAGGGCCGGCTCAAAGTTTGTTGTCAAATTTCCAAACAATGTGGAGGAGAATTGCATATCCATAGCGGTAATTAAATCATAATCTTTTAACTAACTATACTTACATATGTATATACACATATTTATATACATATGTGCGTGCCGTTGCGGTGCTTTGGCGGTGACGTCATGCCTAACATTGTCTAACATTTTAGCGTAGTACATTAGCCTTTCCTTACCGCCACAATTGAAACACTCACACACATCAATTCACTCACACCCATACACAATCATATACAAAAAAATTATTCATGTAGTTAAAGCGAGTGAGTGAAAGAGAGCAGGCAATTACACACACACACTGTTGCAGTGGTGTATGCATGTATTATAACTAATTATCGCTCGAATTGTGCGCGTGTCTTGTGCAATTTTTTTTATTCATTTCTATTGCCAAATAAACTTCAAAATGGTTTCAATTGCTGCACCTTGAGAAACAGCAACGGTGAATTGATTTTCCACGCATCGCTCTCAGTCGTGGAGACGGGGAAACCTGGTCTATCGATGTAACTGTGTGCGTGTGTGTGAAGGTTCGTGGCTGTGTTGGATTGTGTTTGTATGTGTCAGCAAAGCCACCCACCCACCACGTATAACGATTGCCGGGCAACTTTAGTATGTTTTCATTTGCATAGTCATGGGCAACCTTCTTGTTTCTCGATTCTTGATATAGAAATATGCACATTCTACTTGTCCGCCCAACTTCTTAGATATATTCACATTTACCATAGTAAAACTAGGTAGGTATTTTCTTTGTGTGTGTTGTGAGTTTGCAGTCATCAGCTTTTGGCCCCAAAACAAAATATCGCCCTCAAAATGTTGCTTGCCACCAGCTGCTGCCACTCTATTGAATGAGTGAGTCATGCACGCAAACTCGCAAAAACTGTAAATAGTGTCGACAGCAATATACAACATACAACATACAATAATATGAACGTCTATTTGCTAGAGGAATTTCGATTTGACTGAATATGTATTATTATTATTGTAATTCATAATACCCCACAAGTCGAGCTGTCTGAAATTGTGGCCGCCATGATAAAGTTAGTTGTACAATAAAAGTGTTGGTGTGCCTTTGCAAGTGTATGCGTATGTTTGTGTGTGTGTGAAAATACTCTTGAACTAAAAAAGCTTAATCAGCTTTGTCAACAAGAACGCCGGAAAATTCATTTATTATTGTTCATTTCTATTTGTGTTCCTCAAATATTCAAGTGCTTAGTTCCTCTTCTTAAGTGATCAACTGAAGATTTGCGTAATTTCCTGGAAAATGTTTGTTAGAACACGGCTTAAACACCAAATAGGGGAAAATAGCAGGTAAAAGGAGTTAACAGCTCATGAAATGCTCTGTCGAAAAATATTCTGAATCAGAAACAAGTTTACTAATTTTAATAGATTCTTTTATTAAAATTTTATGTTTTATTATAATAAATTTTCTAAACTAAATTCCAGCTTGTAGAAATTTAAGAAGAAATTTAAGATATTATTTGATATCTAAATATAACTTCACTTTCAATATATAAAGGATTAAGTTTTTGTTAGACAAAACCATCACATTACTTTTGGTTAGGGTATTAAACGTCTCGACGCGCAGTAAATAAAATAATTTATTATTTCTTTTCTTTTTCATATCTTGTACTTGTACTGCTTTGCTCTGCTCTCTTTGGCTCTTTCTTTTACTACACGTTATTCATTAGTTTCAAGTTCCACTCATTTCTGGTGCGACTGACTCTTGATGCCTCTTTGCTTCTTTGCTCATCATAATTACGATCCATTTGGCGGCCATGCGTTAAAAACTATTTGAAAGCACATCGAAAGAAGGGGAGAGAAAGGGGCGGGCAAGACAAATGTTATGTGGCTGACGAACGGGAAGACACAAATTTCACTTAGCTCATCCACAAACAAGCTAACTTTTGTGTATCTATTGTATTTTAGGGCAAGGTCTATCTGTTCGACAAAGTCTTCAAGCCGAATGCGTCTCAGGAAAAGGTGTACAATGAGGCAGCCAAGTCCATTGTCACGGATGTCCTGGCCGGCTACAATGGAACGATATTCGCCTATGGTCAGACATCCTCCGGCAAGACGCACACAATGGAGGGCGTCATTGGCGATTCGGTGAAGCAGGGCATAATTCCTCGTATTGTGAATGACATTTTCAATCACATTTATGCGATGGAAGAGAATCTAGAGTTTCACATTAAGGTTTCGTACTATGAAATCTATATGGATAAGATCAGAGATTTACTGGATGTGTCCAAAGTGAATCTGAGCGTGCATGAAGATAAGAATCGAGTGCCCTATGTCAAGGGTGCCACAGAACGCTTCGTCTCCTCGCCCGAGGATGTCTTTGAAGTGATCGAGGAGGGAAAATCCAATCGTCACATTGCGGTGACAAGTAAGTTACGATTCTTTTATTAATTGTTTGATCATTTGTAACATGTTTCCTTTCTTTTAGACATGAACGAGCACTCGTCACGTTCGCATTCGGTGTTCCTCATCAATGTGAAGCAGGAGAATCTGGAGAATCAAAAGAAGCTGTCCGGTAAACTGTATTTGGTGGATTTGGCCGGTTCCGAGAAAGTATCCAAAACAGGTGCAGAGGGCACGGTGCTCGATGAAGCGAAGAACATTAACAAGTCGCTGTCTGCGCTGGGTAATGTCATCTCGGCCTTGGCTGATGGCAACAAAACGCACATACCCTATCGTGACTCGAAACTGACGCGTATCCTGCAGGAATCGCTTGGTGGTAATGCACGCACAACGATTGTCATCTGCTGTTCTCCGGCCAGTTTCAATGAGTCGGAGACAAAGTCTACGCTTGACTTTGGTCGACGCGCCAAGACAGTGAAGAACGTTGTCTGCGTCAACGAAGAGCTCACTGCTGAGGAGTGGAAGCGTCGCTACGAAAAGGAGAAGGAGAAGAACGCTCGACTTAAGGGTAAGGTGGAGAAGCTGGAACTGGAACTGGCACGTTGGCGTGCAGGCGAAACAGTCAAGGCTGAGGAGCAAATCAACATGGAGGATCTCATGGAGGCCAGCACGCCTAATCTCGAAGTGGAGGCAGCCGCCCAGGCTGCTGGTGCCGCACAAGCGGCGGCAGCTCAGCGCACGGCCATTGCCAATATGTCCGCTTCGGTGGCTGCTGACGAACGTGCTCGTCTGGCCACAGAATGCGAACGTCTGTATCAGCAACTGGACGATAAGGATGAGGAGATCAACCAGCAGAGCCAATATGCTGAGCAATTGAAGGAACAGGTCATGGAGCAGGAGGAGTTGATTGCAAATGCACGACGTGAGTACGAAGCACTGCAATCCGAAATGGCGCGCATTCAACAGGAGAACGAGTCGGCCAAGGAGGAGGTCAAGGAAGTGCTGCAGGCACTCGAGGAGTTGGCTGTCAACTATGATCAAAAGTCACAGGAGATTGACAACAAGAATAAGGACATCGATGCCCTTAACGAAGAGCTGCAGCAGAACAAAACGCAGTTCAATTCCACGTCGACGGAGCTGCAACAGCTAAAGGATATGTCGACGCATCAGAAGAAGCGAATCACCGAAATGCTAACCAATTTGCTGCGCGATCTGGGTGAAGTTGGCCAGGCCATAGCGCCCGGCGATTCCGCAATCGATCTCAAGATGAGTGCCTTGGCTGGCACCGATGCCGCCAAAGTGGAGGAGGACTTCACCATGGCTCGTCTGTACATCAGCAAGATGAAAACGGAGGCGAAGAACATTGCACAGCGCTGTGCCAATATGGAGACACAGCAAGTGGACTCGAACAAAAAGATCTCCGAGTATGAGAAGGATCTGGGCGAGTATCGTCTACTCATTTCGCAGCACGAGGCACGCATGAAGTCGCTGCAGGAGTCGATGCGCGAGGCTGAGAACAAGAAACGCAATCTGGAGGAACAGATCGATTCGCTGCGCGAGGAATGTGCTAAGCTTAAGGCTGCCGAGCATGTGTCTGCCGTCAATGCCGAGGAGAAGCAACGCGCCGAAGAATTGCGTTCCATGTTCGACTCGCAAATGGATGAGCTGCGCGAGGCGCACACTAAGCAGGTGTCGGAGCTGCGCGACGAGATCGTGGCCAAGCAGCATGAGATGAATGAGATGAAGGATGTGCACCAGAAGCTGTTGCTGGCGCATCAGCAGATGACGGTCGACTACGATAAGCTGAAGCAAGAGGAGGCTGAAAAATCGAACAAACTGCAGGACATCATTCTAACCAACGAGAGACGCGAACAGGCACGCAAGGACCTCAAGGGTCTCGAGGATACTGTCGCCAAGGAACTGCAAACGCTGCACAATCTGCGCAAACTCTTTGTACAGGATCTGCAGGTAAGAATTAATTATATCCAATTCTCTGAATGATTGTGTGTATTAATAAATGTTCGTTTTTCGCAGCAACGCATTCGCAAGAATGTGGTGAACGAGGAGAGCGAGGAGGATGGCGGTTCTCTGGCGCAAAAGCAAAAGATTTCCTTCCTGGAGAACAATCTCGATCAGTTAACCAAGGTGCACAAGCAGCTGGTGCGTGACAACGCAGATCTGCGCTGTGAGCTGCCCAAGCTCGAGAAGCGATTGCGCACAACAATGGAGCGTGTTAAGGCGCTGGAGACGGCGCTGAAGGAGGCAAAGGAAGGCGCGATGCGGGATCGCAAGCGCTACCAGTACGAGGTGGATCGCATTAAGGAGGCGGTGCGACAGAAGCATCTGGGCCGACGAGGACCCCAGGCACAAATCGCTAAGCCCATCAGGGCTGGCCAGGGCGCTATTTCAATTCGCGGTGGTGGCGGTGCCGCCGGTGGTGCTACAATGGCTCAGGTTGGCGCTGTTAACTCCTAAATCGCCGCCCAGTTTCAGTACAGTACAGTTTCAGTTCAGCTCCGCTTTAACCTACTTAACCTAAAATAAAAATGCCTTCGCTTAAAGAATGTCGTTTTGCGATCATGTGCAGCGCTTTAAATATACATACTTATATATATAAATATAAATAATTAAATAAATGAGAGGAAAAAAGGAAATTATTAACTAAATTTTACAACAACAACAAAACACCCACAGATATTTAAGGACACATAACTACGTTTAAGCATATTTATAAACTTTTCAAATATAAACTTAAATAAAAGTCGCAGACAATTTACTTGTAGTGTTTCTTCTTTTTATGATTTATTTATTATTTGAACTATCAATTGTGTAATAAAGATGTTGTACCCCCGATATAAAGACCCTTGTTGTAGTATATACTATTGCAGATAATCGTATTCATATTCATAAACGCATGTTGTAACCCGTGCCATCCACATTGTGACGCTCGCTCTCGACGGGAGCACTTAGTTGCCATTCGTACCAGACCTTGCCAGGGTCAACGCAACGCCAGAACTTGATTGAAATTGTATCGCCCTGTTTGACGGTTCGAGGTTGCTGCAAATAGAGGATTCATGTTGAGATAGAATTGAACTTAGTTGAATAATGTTGCTTACCGTAGGGAAGAACATGGGAAACCATGAAAACATGCCGGGCGTATGCGTCAGAGGATTGATGCTTAAGCTAATCTGCTTGTAAAGCATTGTGTCAAAGTAGCCGCCAATGCCATGGAGTACGCAATCCTTTTCGACAGTAAATGAGAGCTCCTTGAACCGTGTATTGTCCACAACCTTGTCGCGATTGGGATGCTTGAACTCGAACAATGCTTTCGGCTCGTCAATGTGGTAAATGTTCTTGAGTAACGTCACATAGCCGCAGTTAAAGGCACATACGCTTGACGTCTGCAAAACATTATTGTGCAGTACAGCGGACATTAACGGATTTATGTAAGATGTGGATTTGCAGGGAATGCTGATGCCATCCTCTTTCAGCAGTTTAAGAGCTCCATCCAGGCACTCGGGCGACAACTCGTTGTCGCCAAAGGAGCCCAGCAATTCAGAGACGAGAATATCCGCAAGTTCAGGTGGCGCAAAATCACGCATATCCTTTGAGAATATGTGGACGTCTGCAAAGCAATATTTGTTAGTCACAAAATTTTTAATTTGGAATAGTATTATGTACCCTTTTTAGACCACAGCGTCTTGACCATGTTAGTAAGGGTGCGAATGGCGCTGGGATTCTTCTCGATGATATAGACGCGAACTTTTCGTTTGGCTTTCTCCGCTGCATTAAATGCAGCACGCGCCAAGGGTCCACGTCCTCCACCCAGCACCATAATCACAGTCTGGAAAGGTAAAATTGTTTTTAGAAAATTAATGGGTCTACTTAAATGAGTAATTAAATTACCAGCTTGCGCTTGGCTTCCTCGTCGCTGACACGATCAAGAAGCGCCTGCTCTATGGCATCTTGATATAGTTTATATTTAACAGGATCTATTTCAAAGATCTCATAAGTATAGCTATCCAGATTATCGAAGAGCGGCTGTAGTGGAATCTCCAGCATATTCTCATAGCTAAAAGCAGTAAATTTATTTACACTGGCTGCAAAATTCGTGGTTGATTTACTTACCTATTTAATGAGTGCGTGTCGCAGTTATCGTTGATCAGTTTTCTCATGTAATCCGCATATTGGGAAATACCGTGGTCATTGGCAGTAGCGGAGATTATAATGTTAGCACGCACATTGATGAAATGGCCGATTATTGCCTGCCATTCCTTGTTGAGCACATAGTAATTGGAACGGTTCAGAATGAATAAGCTAGATGGAATTATTACGGCCTCGATGGGCTCACCGAGCCAACGACGCACAGTCTCCCGACTGGGCCGATCTGAATCATTCAACTCCAGCACAACTTTGACTTTGGCATTGTGGTTGACGGCAAAACGTAAATCATTCCACCAGCTCCATGGATCCACTTCTTGGGCCTCTTCAATTTCCTTGTCGGTTGCATCTTTACGATGTTCAAAGGTTGCAATCTCAGGATTCGTAATAGGCACTTGAATAAACCAGGAACCTGCAAATATTCTATTTAGCTAATGAGCTCCTTCTTTATTCTCAATAAGTACGAACCTTTGTTTCTTGCTTCTATAATCTTGGCAAGATTCTCGTTTTTGGGTCCTCGTAGACGAATCATAACACTACCATTGTTTTGCAGATGCTCAGCCCATGTGATGTCGCGTATCAGCATCGCTTTGGAATATTCTCTTAGCTTGACATTTGGCGAATCCACATCAACATCTGATAAACAAAATATTACTTTAGAATTCCATTCATCGGCCTTAAGTAATGTGGCCGGATATGTGGGATCTGTTTCGAATGGCTCCATTGGCAGTATATTAGCATTGATTGCTGTAGCGACGACATTGTAGTTATTTGCTTGCGCCTTATTGATAAATTTGGCAATATCATTAATGCCTTCCTGCTGCAGGCAAACGTAGTAATTCATTTTAGTTATCAATTACAAAATATGCGTGTGCCGGCTAAAGTGAGTGCACATCGAATGAGAGAGAAAAATAAATGTGCTATCGTTGCTATCGATGACTATCGATTGCTTGAATTGCTGTCCAATGTGTACACATCATATGTAAATATCATAATAATAAAACGACTGCACTTGGCTTTGCGGCAATTATTTATTTATTATCAAATAGTATGTAATTTTGTGTTGTACATGGCTAATCGCGATGTATTTTCTAAAATCTTGCCAAACGTCAAGTTGGCAACACGCCTCGACGCGGATGGGCGTGAAATACAGGTAGGTCTTTTCGTGCTATGGAAAATACAAATGCTGGATGTAAACAAAGTTTTTCGCTTGTTTTTGTTGCAGGTGGAACGACGTGAGGACACAGATGCGGCTGCCAAGGAGCTGGACACATTTGATATGCTCGTCGCTGCCGGCTATTACCGAGCACGTATCAAGGGTTTATCCGCCTTTGACAAGGTTGTGGGCGGCATGACTTGGTGCATTGAGTGCTGTGATTACGACGTCGATGTGGATTTGCTCTTCCATGAGAACTTGACAATAGGACAGAAGATGTAAGATATGGCTTAAGCATTGCTGTTTTCAGATAATTAATTGATCACATTAAAGTGCGCTGGTGGAGAAAATTGTCGCTGTTCTGATTGACATGAAATGCCCGCATGATCTGGAGCCACATCAGGTGCAAGGTCTAGAGTTTCTTGCCATACATCCAGTAATCCAATGGCTTGTGAAAACATCTGTAAGTTCTCAGAGCTGCATATGTTTCTTCAATAGACAGTTTTATACGTGTTTTAGGTAGCTAATCGCGAGGAACGCGGACAGCGTTTAAAGAGATTTGCCATTGGACAGTTTCACAATGATTATCAGTACAAAAGTGACAAGGATAATCTGACAAAGATCCGTTTAGCCGCTGTCAACATAAAGGCCATTCAGGTTAGCCACTTAAAACATCAGAAATAAACAAGAATAACTGTTTCTAAATATAATTAAAGGAACTTTACAGCCCCAAAAGGCTCTATGAACGGAAGGAAGCCACCAGCGAGGATGACGCATTGAGGGTACGTCTGACCTTAATGGAATACGGCGATCTTGGTTTAGTGGCTAAGCCAAGCGACGATGCAAAGCAAACAGCTAACTTAGATCCTATGGAGCTTAAGCTTGAGCAACAATTACGACAATTGTCTGTCGCAAACGGATCAGTTTCAGTTGCCCAAAAGCGAATCGATCTCGATCCCAATGCCAGGAGTGCGTTGCAACAGCACTATGCGGAATTCAAGTTGGAAATGGAGACAGATGCACAAGAGCTCAAATCACAGAATCAGCAAAAACGCTTGGAGGCTGCCAAAATCGCTTTGGAGCATAAGATTAAACGCTACAATAAGGAAAATGAGCAATTGGAATCAACGGTTGAAACACAGAAGCAGGAAACAGCTCAGGAAGTTGAAAAACTGGAAAAACTGAAAGCTGAACTTGAAGCATATAAGCAAACCGAAGCGAATGCAGATTCTGCGTGAGTAGTAACCAAATCTTTAATAAATTATTGTCTTAATTATGATTTTGCTTTGCAGTTTGTTGGACAAGGTGCGTGGATTATTGCAGCAGCATGATGAGCTGAAGAAGAGTGAAGCAGAGTTTAAGGAAAGTTGCCGCACAGATTTAGCCAATCTACAGCAGCAAATAGAGTAAGTTTATAGAACATCTTGCTAAACAATTGCTAAACTAAGACAACATTTATTATTAAAGCGAATTGGAATCGTTCAATGCACAAGATGTTGAGGCACAAGCAGCTGCTATAGCCAAGGAGCAGCAGCGACTGCAGGAACTGCGTTTGCATTTGGCCAAGCGTAATCGAGGAATCGTGGCCATTGAGCGTAAGCTGGATGCCATTCCCGACCGAACCGAGTTGGCGCAGTATCAGCGACGCTTCCACGAACTGCACAACGAGATGAGTGCCAAGCATCTCGAAACTAAGCAATATTATACACTGTACAACACACTCAACGACAAGAAGCGCTATCTGGAGAAAGAGCTGTCGCTGCTCAACTCCATTTGCGAGGCATACAACGAGGGCATGCTCAGTCCACATGGCCGTGAGGATTTCATACGTCAGTTTGAAACAATTGTCGATGGCGTCAAGAGTGCTCAGGACAAGGTGCGACACAAATACAACGAGGAGCGCATGCGACGTGATGAACTCAACGAGGAATTACTCGGTTTGCTCGAATTACAGCGGCAATATGCGGCGGCCATTAAGCAACTCACTCGGGAGTGCCAACGTTGCGAGCAGCTGCAGCAGCATCTCAAGTCAATTCAAAAGCAAACACAATAAAACAATCCATAGCTGTAGTGTTGATTCATATTATTAAATCTATTAATTATGCTTAAACGAATTATGAGCATTGCTCGTTGACTTCCAGCAATCATGTATATCTATATTACAATTATTTATATTTAATATATTTACTGCCATTATCTGATTGGCACTACAAATACGAGTATATCACAGGCATAGCTCAATTAAATCTGAAATATTGCCCTTATTATAATAAAGCAAGCCAATAAACAGGTTACAGAAGCAATATAGTTTATTGGGAAGTATTTTATTGAGTAGTTTAGACGGCGTGAGGAAGTAATTTACTATATTGAAATATTTAAAGTTTAATCTATATAAAAAGCAGTAACAGATATTGAAATTCAGAGTCTTGATATAATAAACTCGCACTTTCACGAACGATTAGTTTGTTGAGTTATTGATAAACATAAATTATGTTTTCCATAGACAATTTCTGTTCTTCTAGAGTAACAATTTCCAATGAAAACATTTTTAAATATTTATGAATTTAATTTATATTTTTTTAATTGTCAAATTTCCATATAATTAGAAACCGCATTATGATTGCTTTCATGTGAATCTGACTGAAAATTTTGGGATTAATTAAATGGCCATAATTGGTGGCAAATGTGGCTGCAGCTGATTGGATGGCAAAAGCAGCAATTACGACTCTGTGAATCTGTTGTTAGCTGAGCCATGACAAATGTACTGCCAAGGATGTGCGAGTATAATGCTGTCAATATCAAGTATTCGCCCCATTGCCGCCCATTTGTCAAGCTTAACTTTAACCTTTCGTCAGCGCGCTAAAAGCAGGAACAGAAAAATACAGAGAGACACAGGAATATGGGAGAGAGAGAGAGTATGAGAGTGGGAGCTCACACACATCCAGCATAATATTTCACACAGTGAGTCCTTTATGTGTGTATTTATGGAATAACTGTCGTGGGTTTGTGTTGCACCAAAGTGCCGTATATATTCATACAGAACGAAGATAAAGCATCTCCCTGCCATACGCCAAAAATTTGCATATTCGCAATGGGGCAATGGCGCAATTGCATTTACTGCGAGAACATTCTGCATTCTGTGTTTTGTGTTGTTCCACGGTTGCTGCGTTCTAATTAATATGCAGGCCATTTGGTCTCCGTTGAAGTACGACTTCTGTGGCAATCGCAATCAGAGCCACTTCAGTGGAGCATCAGCTGCTCGATTCGCTGGCTGACTGTCTGTATAACGTAGGAGCCTGCAGCCAGTTGTTAATTAATGTCCTTGCAGCTTAACATTCCAACTGAGAGCGCAGTGAAATTGCAATTAAATTTCAATGTGGCAATCAATTCAATTCAACAAGTTTCTCCCTGACTTGGCCGGACAACTGAACAACTGGACAGCTGGTCAGGTGGATAGCTTCACATTGACATTGAGACCTTGCCACAAGTGCGAGTCCAAGTCTGAGTGGTTTATTGTGGCCAGCAGCCATCAGCCATCAGCTGAACCTTAACCCAGTTTGTTGGCATTTATTTATTCTGTGCTGTTTTTTTTTTTTAGCATATGACAAATATTTAACCTTGGGGAGTGCCTTAAAGCACACACAATGTGTAAGGATGTGTCGATGTGTGGGTGTGTTAGAGTGTGATAATGAGCTTTTCAATGAGCAAAAGGTTTCGTTCTGCGTTATCACACACACATGCACACACATAAGCACATCACATGCAGACACAGTGAGGCATACGCTCATAAAGCCAGTCAGGCATTACATTCGCACTTAGGCCGAGGCAGGAAGGGAGATGCAGAAGTGAAAGGGCAGACGGCAGACGGCAGTCACAGTCATGGAGGGCACTGTGAAGCCCGCGCTTCCTCATTTATATTTGCTTTGGCATTTTACCCATGCGTACACGCACACACAGGCAAATTTGCCTTTTAACACGGTACAGCACAAAAGCTTATACTCACACACGCACACACTCACACACACACACACACACAAAGGCATAAGCCTTGACAAAAGTCAATCAACATATTTGCTCGATTGGAGGGAGCATGCCAAGCGTATAATCGATTCGAAATGTGTTTGAATAACAAATTACTGAAATTGTGAATGCGAAAGCCATTGTATCTTATACACACTCATACACATACACATTCATCACACATCATACACACACACATTGTCAAGCACTCGCTTTCGCGAACTTCTCATTCATATTGCATGCTTTTAGGCGCGCCATAGAAATTAAATTTATGCACAGCTTGCAGCTGCCGCTACAGATTTCGTTGGCACGTACGTTTTGGAAACAAGAAGCAGCCTGTCTCTCCCTCTCCATCCCTCTCTCTCTCTCTCTCTGTCTTGCCCGATCTCTGTGTTTCTCTGTCTGAATGTCAGGCTGTGCGTCTGTCCGTGACTGGCAGAGTGTAACTAACCACTTGTTGGCATTGGCTTCTGGGTTGGTTACTGAACTTGACGTGAACTATTGAACTCTCTGGGACAATGAACATACTATATGAACGAACGTTGGCTTATCGTTCTGTCTTTGTGATGATGCCAAAAAGCAATAATCGCCACACACACACACACACACTCCAAGCATAAATATAATCACACACGTAGCACATATACCAATTGAGGACCATAACCACAAAACGACATCACTAAATGTAATGCTTGAGGAACACAACTTACTAGACTTGAACTCAACGACACTGATAGTAATCGTTGTGTTATATTTACTCGGAGGTGTGATTGTTAATGGAGCCATTGCTTGAAACACTGCATTTGGAGACTCGTGTGTGTTGGCAGTCAGACAGTTTTAAATCAAACTAGTTCATGAGCATCGGCTGGCTTGGACAGGACGTAGACTGTCGCCTCTGGAATGACATTAATCAATTTCAGGCTTGCTGTTCTATCTGTATTGTAGTATGTAGTGCGTATGTAGAGAGTTCTTTTGTGTGTGCTTTCATTGCATTGATTTGAGTAATTTGTCAATGTGTCACATGCGAGAAGACGCACGCCAAATCGTTTTGTCGCTTTGAAGGCGGGTTAATAAACCAGCGACAGCCTCCGGCTCGGGTCTTAAGCGAAACAAACATTTAAACATCAATTTAATTAATTTATGTTGTCATTTGACGACAACGAATTCCCAACGCGTATTCCCCAAATCGCAATAGCATGGCAACAACAGTGACGCGATGTGGCAACGCTGGCAAGCACGAACAACAACAACGACAGCAGCAGCAGCAGCATCCCAAATAAAGGCAAAGGAAAGCAACAGGTTATGTGGCGGCATTTGCGTGCAAAAACGAGAAGCTTTCGCATAAAAAGCTTCACGCTCAAGCCATGAATGAAAAGCACACACAACGCAACAACAAAGCAACTGCTCTCGAAGCGTCTGACTGTTATCGGCTCTGCTCGGCTGCTGCTTCAGCTGCTGCTGGCGTAGACGTTGCTGCTGCTGTTGCTGCTGCTGCTGCTGCTGTTTGGCATTTGCATTTGGCGTTGGTTCTGTGTGTGCTCCCACAGGCGCTCATTGCGCCGTTAGCCAGGCATGCGAACGTACACGGCGCGCGTAAAATAGTAAGAAAAGCTGAAGCTGTCTGCACTCGTGTTTTCATCTGTTATCCTTCAGCTCGTCGTGTGTCCTGTGTGTCGATTTCACGCGCGATTTTGTTTCGCATCAAGCATCTAGCATCCGCCAGCATCACAACATTTGAATTTTTCTACAATAAAAGTGCAAAAATCAACAGCAACTGTTAATGGTCGCCATTTATAATCAGCATTAATGCGAGTGTTAGTGTATTCGTGTTTAGGTCTTTTTCTCTTTCGCGTTGTGTGCGTGTGTATGAGAGTGTGTGCGTGTGTGTGTGTGTAGAAATATGCGCGGCATACAGTTAAATATTCAAATTTCATTTGAAATTACTGCACGCATTTAAATAATTGTGCGATGCCAGCACAAGTGTAAAAACGTGAAAAATACTGAGAAGCAGAAATAACAACAGCAAACCATAAAGAATAATACAACAAGCAGAAGCAGCAATAGCAACAACAACAAAGAATTAAAAGAAATTAAAAGAAAAAGAAAAATAAAGAACAGGCGTTACACCCACAACGCAGCTGGCAACGGAGCCACATCTAATAGGATTACGCGTCGCCTGACAGTTGCCGGATTAATACAACAACTCAAATAGGAAACAGCAAAGGTAAATCTTCCGTTTCCTCTCGTCGCTGTTCCTGCAGCTATTATACCAAGTGGCAAGTGGCAAGAGGCAAGTGGCAAGTGGCAAGTAGGCTGCAACAGGCACTGTCAACGCAGCTCAAAGCATTCAAGAGTGTGTCCTTAGAGTCGTCCATTCAGTGAGGCGTTAACCGCGTGATTTGAATGCCATCTCTGTTGTCGCCTTCGTCGTCGTCGTCGGTGTCGCCATCGCCATCGCCTCAGTGCCATAAGCAGTGTGGACAGTGGACGTAATTGTTAACTATAAGCAGCGGACGATGCGACGATACGAGTATTAATATCTAACTTGGTACCATATTAATTGGCATCCGCTATCTGTTGATGTTGCAGGTGCTGGACGGGGGAGTGCGTGGGGGGAGAGATGGGGGCAGTAAACTCCATAAATATCGCATTTTATTAAAGCAAAACCCCGAATCCATTTGCGTTATTGCGTTTACGTGCACGAATGTTAATTGAAGCCAGTTCACCTTTTCGCCCTGAAACCGAAGTGGGGATTAGGGGTCGAATCCAGCGAAGGGATGGTCGAAAATGTTGCAGGAAAATACAGAATGTCTATAAATACAGATTAGATAAGTCGTTTGTCGAGTGGTTTCCATGTCGATTCGAACAGCTCATGAAATTATTAGCGCATTTCCAACAGCACAGAAAAAAACAAAACAAATAAAAACAAAATAAAAAAAAGAAATGAATATTCATATTCATATTCATATTCATGATGATGGTCGAAATATGGTAGGGAAGCTTAAGAGAGGAATGGGAATGGGGTGCTCTGAAGGTATTGTAACGCGCATAAGTACACGCATTTTGATGTGTGCTCGAGAGCATGAAAGCAAATTACGCACAAAATAATTGACATTAGCATATTTTGTGCTTCAGTCCGCTCCCCGCCCCTCTGCTGCAGGGGTCCTTCTTTTCCAGTGCTCCTGCTAAAAGCTATTGGCAGCGTCAGGCGTTTTGTTTTGATTGAGAATTTCATGCGCCACACACATGGCGTATACGTGATGCGCGTTCTTCGTTGCGCGTCAGCAACTGCCTTTTAAGCGGCCCCCGCCATCTACGGCCGAGAGAATAATAAAAATAAGTATGTAATACATAATACGATCATCATAATACTTAATAATTCTGCGAATGAATCAATTGAGTTGTGTCCAGCTGAGCTGAAATCTATTTACTTTTCATGCATGTGTTTATTTACTTAAGCTGCAATTGAAAACAGGCAAGTGAATGGGCACAAAAGGCGAAAAGAAAAGAAATGAAATGAATGATGGAATCAAATGAAAGAAATGCGAATGGTTTTTGCTTATCTTACAGTTTATCAACAGCTATACAGGACTTTTATTCTGGTCCCTCTCTTGTTCGCTTGTTCGCTTTGTCTCCCCATCATAATCCTGCACAAGTGAAATGTGAAATGTGTGTGTAAACGATTCCTTTGGGCCATAAACACCACAAGCTTGCTCGCAGCGCCACTTAATCATTACAAATGAGCCGCACACATTCACACCCATACTCATATTCACACTCACACTCACACACACATACACACACGCACAACACAGGCTACATTTATAGCTCGTTAGCAATTCCAAGTTGAGTCAAACGATTTGGCCAGAGAACTGAAATGAGAGCAGAACTAAAGCTAATGCCGAGCGTATCCTTAAAACGTTTTTGAAGTCGCCCAACGCCTTTATTCCTTTTTCTCTCTCTTGGTATGTGTATTGGTGTTCGTTTCTATGTGTGTGTGTGCTTGTGTGTGAGAGCTCCTGCTGTCCCAGGCGTTAATTGCTGCGATTTGCTACGATTTTGAGGCCCGGCAGCGTTTTGTGGTCGCTTTGATTGGTGTTATGGGCATAAAGAATAAATATACGAAACTGAAGCGAAGGATGAAGGATGAAGGATAGAAATTTGTTTGTCTAAAACTGTGATATGAGTACTTAATGGCCTCCGGCCACTTGCCCTTAAAAACTTGGTCAAGTGTTGTTGTTGCTTGGTGAAGCTGAAGCCGTAGCTGGAGCTAGAGCTGCGGCTGTTGCAGTGTGGCACATTTTATCAAAGTCAAGTTTGTGCTGTTATCTGCACGAAAATGTTTGCAGCTGAAGTTGATAAATGGATTTACTTTGGTTTTACAGCTAAAAATCGATGTGGCTGCTGTCCTCCATTCGATGCCATTCCATTCCACCTCGCATCATAGTCTTCTGCTCCTCTCTCAATGTATTTGAATGTCAGAGTGCCTTGGGTACGCCTTCCCATCCTACCCCTACACCTACACACACACACAGTCCCCATGGAGCAAATCGTCTCTTCTCTGTTTTTTTACCCCACTTATTTTTTGCACTTTTTTTTCGATTTTGTTGATGCGGTCAAAGACTTTGCCACTGACTCATCAAACTGCACAAATACTAGAGATTCGATTGCTGCGGAGGAGCACTCATTTTTTTTTTATCTGCTACTTTCTGTTTTTCTTTTTGGTAAACCGAAATTGCACTTTAAATTGAATGGTACACTGAAGATGGCGAGCTAAGACAGGCAAGTGGCAAGCAGGCAAGCAGGCAAGGATAATCTATGACATAAAATCACGCGACAGTAAAAATGCCAGACAAAGGCAAAAAGGCACAAAGGATGCTCTGCTCGTAACTGGCTAACTGCAGTCATGTTGAAGCTCCTGCTGATGCTGCTGTTGCTGCTGTTGCTGCTGTTGCTGCTGTTCTCCAATTTCGTTTTCATTTCGATTTTCATTGGGATATGCGATGGGTTGCCATTCCATTCAGCTGCTGTGCTGTGCCATTCCATGTGGAAATTACATAAAGAAAATTTCGCATAGCGCTTAATTTTTTGCGCACATTTTGATTATCTGCAATTCACAATTTGCATTTTTGCCACAATTTGAATTTGTGTGTGCACAATTTTTGCGCTTTTTTGCTCTGACTCACATTTGCAGCTGGACATTTTCGTAGTTTCTTTCCCCCCTCTCTCGCCTCTCTCGTTGTTCGAGTACTGTCTTTAGTATATATATATCTGCTTTCCTTTCTTATAGATAGATATATTTTTTTCTTTTTGCTATGCTGGCAGCTTGTATTTATCATTTGCGCCTCATTAGTTTGTGTCTATGCTGCTCTGGCATATTTAAGGGCATTATTTATACACGGACAGAGCCCTCCAGTGCACAGTTTCTTAGAGGGTCACGAACTCTACTTTGGTTGCTTCATCTCTTTATCCCAACACTCTTTAATTTCACATACGTGAAGAACTTTTGGTTTAATTTCGAATGCATTATTAATCAGTTTGGGGAGCACTTAACTAACAAACAACTAATAGGAAGTGGCAACCAATTGGCAGCTCAACTTTGTTGGGTGTGAATTTTAAAATGGGGCGCAACTATTGCATTACTTAACTTTTTGTATCTTTGTTAATGATTAAAAAGTTTCTTATGGAAGCAATGGCATTGCCTCAAGTACCTAAAAAGAATTTGCAAAAGGAGATACCAAAGAATTTATAGGTTTGTTATTTAACTAGAAATTTATTTATTTAAATTCAATTCGTGAAATACAGCGATAAATAAAACAAACAAATCAAACAATATTAATATATACTCCAAAGAACTTTTTTTGGTTTTGTATTTCTTAAAGCATTGCTTATGTTAAAAGAAGTTGAGAAGTATTTTGAAGAGTATATGCAAAAGAATTTAAAGGTTTATTGCTTAACTGGAAATATATTTACTTAAATTAAATCTATAAGGCTCAGTCGTAATTGAAACTATATTGAAAATTTGATTGCGATCAGATAAAAATTGTGAAACTTTGCTTTGGATGACAATTTGGTATGTTTTAGTATTTTAAGGTATATTTTGAATGAAGTACTTTATCAATATACCAATTATAGACTTTGGTATTTTTGTAGTATTTTGTCTGAATATTAATTCGATATATTTTAAGAAATATATTGCACTGTTTTGGTTTTTTTAAAAACTTAAGAAAAAACAGAAGTTTTTCCGTTATCAATGTCAATAGCAAAATTAGCTGTAAAAGTAATTTGAAGTAGGTACAGAATAATTCATAGGATATATATTTTTATATATTGAATTTTTGAAGTGAAGAAATTGAATCTAAACGGTTAGTTCTCATTGTTGACTAGATAATTAATGGTTCATGCAATAAATTATTGAAAAACGTATTTGTTATATATAATTTAGTTATTCCTTAATAATAAGCTATAAAATGGAATGTTATATTTATAATTTTGTTAAAGAAATTGTTTAGCGAATACATTTTTGATGATGGTGCATTATAAAATATATGAAACAAATATTAAATTACATGCAGCATCGTCTATGGCATGTAAGAAATCTTTTTGTGCAGCAGTTTTATTTATATATATGCTACGCAAAGAAACTATTTTTCATAGATTTTATTACCTTATTACCTTATTATTATTGCTATTTTTTAAAGTTATTTTGATTGTCTTTAAAACACGATTGAAAGGGAAGCCATTTACTGAGGATACAAATAAAAGCAGCAACTAGTAATAACATTAATCCATTTAAGCCAATTGGCATTTTTAGCAATTTAACAACTACCACAGCCAGTAAGCAAATCTCAAGTTCGATTTTACGTTTGGTTTATGGCTAATAAAATGGTAATGCAACAAATCTCAGACTGCAATTTCAATCCCAACCAAAAAATGTGAAGAATAAGAATGAAAGACATAAAAGTACGCTGTCTTCTATGCCGAGTTTATTGAGGTTGCGAGACGAGGCGAGACAAGGCGAGTCGAAGCTATCAAAAGATGTACAAGGACACGCAGCGTTTTGCGCTGTGCAATTTCTGTTGCATACCTTGAGGCGCTCGCTTTGAGCCACCAACTCATGAGTCGGTTTAATTGCTTAATTACGTCTGCAACCACAAGCTGCTGCCGCGTTTGTTGCGTTGCCATGCGTTGCCACGCCCACCCTCAAGTGGGCTATAGCGAACAGTTTTATGGGGAACTAACAACAGGCAGCATGGCAGCGTGGCAGCGCGTTTATGATTGCTCTGCGAAGCCGCAATTGCCCTCAAGTGGCTTGAGGTTTAACTTTAAGTTGAGACATTAATGCGACCCTTTCTGCCATTTTCTTTCTAGTCGACGTTTTCCTCCTGCTTCTGTTTCTCTTTTGGTTTCTGCCTCTGCTTCCGCTCCTGCTTCAGCTTGCGTCATGTGCTTAGCGTAGCAGCTTTGGATGCGCCGCAATGTGGACTTATATGATGGCTGCCGCCCGCGGAGATCGGGTCAACACAATGATGTCCACCAGACGCCGCCCCGAAACCGAATCCCCCAAATACGGATACAAGTGCGTTTTGCCATCGACATCACATTTAATATTCCGCCTGCTCATAAAATTTATGCTCTGCTTTTAGCCTTTCCCGTCCCATGTATCGCACCACACGCTTCGTTGGCCCCGCCTCCTCGGCGCCCGCCCAACTGCCGTTTGGCGGCAGCAGCTCCAGTTCCAGCTGCAACACAGCTACGCATCAGTTGGCCATGCCACACGAGGAGCTGGAGATCAGCGGCGGCCTCTATGCGCCCTTTCAGCCGACGGCGGCGGCCATCGGCAGCGATGGCGTTTGTCTGCCGCGCAAGCATTTAATTGCCAACAAAACGGCACTGCCGTTGCCCTTGGGTCCAGATAGCGTCGACGTTGAGGAGCGTCGCCTGCATTATCCGCGTGGCAGCTGGCAGCGCAGGCATCGCATTGAGCTGGACGATGATGACGACGACGACGACTACGATGTCGATGATGATGAAGAGGACGACGCCAAAGGCAACGGCAACGTTGAGGCGACGACAGCAGCAGCGGCGGCAGCAGCGGCAGCGTCAGCAGCTGATGATGATGCTTTTGCCGATGCTCCGGCGATTGTCGAGCAGAAGCAGTCAACGCAGCCGCGTGCCTCAGATGTTAACTATATGGAGAATGGCAGGAAACTGATACAAGTAAGTGAGATATCGATATATCGATACTATGAGTATTTATCACCCATAAATCACACGGCGTATGCGTAATTTAATATGCCATAGGAATATGTTCGAAGTCGACAGAGATAAATAGCTAGAGATAGAGCGATATGAGAGAACATAAATGCGGATGGACAGACAGGCAGTCAGTCAGCCAGACACTTTGCTTATTTGTTGCATTAATTTCATTCCATTTGGTTTTGGCCTGGCCATAATTCGAGGCCGCCGCAGCTATTCAATTATGTGGGCCGTAATTAAGTAATTGCGCTAATTGATTGACGCCATCGACAACGCAGAGTGACAACAACAATAACAACAATAGCGACAACAATGAAACAATAGCACAATTTATGCTGCGGGCCCATCCATATATAGCACGTTGCGTATACGACGCTTTCGCCACAAGAACATTCCGCAACCACACTTTTGCACTTCTTCGCATTTCCTCAATTCCACGCTGACCCATTCCGTCCGTATGGATGCCATGCAAATGAACTGTGGACCTTCATAAACTTGACCTTGCCGTAAATCGCGTTTTAATTACTTCCTCTATTGTCACGTAGCCGACGCGTCGTCCGACCAACGACTCCATGTGCCGAACCGAGCTCCATGTTCCATGCCAGCTGACTGCCATTTTCGTGCCCGCAGAAATTTTTATTAGCACGTGTCAAATTCCTTCAAAAAAGGAAAGCTGAGGCAAGTTCACAATTAATAGAGTCGAAGTTTTGCTACTCTATCAGAGATAGACGAATATATCTGGCATTTTTATATTTCGGGAAAAGATTATATAAGCAACATTATTAAAGAGAATAATGTATCAATCAAAATATATTTTTCCTTCAATATCTAGTACCTTTATAGCAAGTATAAAAATAGCTCTGCCAGCGCACTTAAAATGAATGAAATGCTATTTTAAAGCAATATACACCTGATATATTGACCACCTTTAAATTAATCAATTCAATAGCATCAATAATAAATTGTTGTGTAAAAGATTGATTCGTTTTGCACCAAAGCCCACGTGTGAGGCTTCATATCTGTTGCAACCTTCTAATAATTATATTATTTCGGGCCTTTTCTTCTTTATGATAATAAAATAAAAAAAAGTACAGATATAAAAGTCTGTTTAGAACTTAATTTGACCCTCGAGCTATAAATAAGAAAGTGGGAGAAGGACACTCGCCTCTTTCCGCTCGCCACTCGCCCCTCGCCACTGGGCACAGGACACTGGGCAGCTGCTTCTTGTCGGTCACGTCAAATGGTGGCGGAGACTTAGAGGAGTGTTGTTGCGGTGACGGTGGCAGAATGCCCGAATGCCCAGTACGAGAATGCGAGTGTATATCTTGGCCGACGACCAATTTGATAGATAAGAGCATTGAGCCAGAGAGTCAGGCCAAAAGTAAAGTGAAAGGAAAAGGAAAAAGCAGCCGCAAAGAAACTGACACTGAGAAACAGAAACAGAAACCGAAACAGCAACAGAAACATTTTCAATGCCATTTCATAAATGGCTAAAGGCAGCAGGCAGGGAGACGAAAACG
This sequence comes from Drosophila sulfurigaster albostrigata, assembly GCF_023558435.1. NCBI lineage: Eukaryota > Metazoa > Arthropoda > Insecta > Diptera > Drosophilidae > Drosophila > Drosophila sulfurigaster. The sequence goes on from NC_084883.1 coordinate 32,616,827, forward strand.
CAATGAAATAAATACAAATGGAAAACGTTCAGTTCCCTGGTTCCCTGTTTCCCCGTTACCCGCCCCACTATCAAGCAGCCACTCAACTTTCCCTCTGCTGTCCCCCTTCGATGGCGCAGTGTCGCCCGCATAACGACGTCCAAATATTGGCTTGGTTGTTGTAATGCTTTTGAGGTGTGTTTGTCTGTTTGGCCATCAACTGCGGCAGAAAACCGCAACAGAGCCAAACCGAAGGCAACAATAGAACATCCCCAAAACCCACACACACACACACATACATACATATTCACTCTCATATATGTAGTATATATAGTAAATATATTGTAGTTTATGTATACATCATCAAGTTTGAGTGCTTCAAAATTTTTGAAGAGTCAGACAAAGTTTGCGTTGGCTTCGATTGGTGTACAGAAAGAGAAAGGGAGAGAGGGAGAGTTGAACAATCGCCAAGTTGGTCAGTGTCAGCGCCTTGGGTCTGTCGGCCATTAAACCGATTAATGAGCCAGCCCTATATTTGCCTGCCATACCTTTTTTTTGCGGGGCAATGATGGGGAGTGAGTTGGAGTACGAGTATTTGTTGCCCGTTTATGGGCAACCGCCGCCTCTTCGATATTGCTATTCTGCGTCTGTTTTGCTTATTGTTTCTGTGCAATTTGAGCTGGCAGCAGGACACTCGAGCAAACAAAACGCAATGTCGCCCTCCCGTATTCCAGGCAACTCTTCGGGTTGTCTTCTTGTTGTGTTTTTGCGCTTAGTCAATTTTCTACAAATTTCACCATCGACAGTTGCGCAAAAAACGCGTTCGCCAACGGCAGCAAAAAAAAAAAATATAGAAAACTCTGAAAAACCGAAAAGAAAACAGCAACAGTGAATTGACTCATTCGAAAGGAGTTTGCAAAATAATCAGTTAGTTATAAAGGACCTCGTTCGTGTTCTACTAAATCAAAATTCGTCCGTTCAAACGCGTGCTGTAAATAATACCAACTAGGCCCAAAGATTAAGCCAACACCAACCAAGAACCAACAAAGGCAAACGCTGGATTTTGCGCTTGATGAGGGTCCAGATTGGACAGTTGCAGTCTCTCAGTTTTTAGTTTGGGTCTGTTGAGTTTTTTGGGTTGCTGGCATTAGACAAGGTATTAATACAGCCAACCCATGGTTGTCCTTTTATTTTTTTTTTTGCAAGAGAAAAGATGGATGGGACGGGAGGTTGTTCCTTGTTGTTGTGGTTGTTACTCAATGTTGTTACCGCTGTCGTCGTCGATAAGCACTGTTGTTTATGGTCATCCAATCTGCGCCACATTTGCATAATTTCCCACGTCGTTCAGTGGAGCAATAAGCCAAACAAAAATCTCAACCACACTCATCACAACAAAACAAAACACAACAACAGACACAACACAAAAAAAAACAACAAAAAAACAAGAAACAAAATAACAAATTGCAGATAAAAATGCTGAGATATCAATAACAAATAAATAACATTTAACTGGGTATTGAGCAAAGTGCAAGTGCCACAAATGCCAAAAGGGCAAAAGGGCTTATCATCCAAACAGCTGCGCGCACTTCTACTATTGTGAATCACAATATCAAAAATGTGGGGTTATTCAGAGTGGTTTTGTCGAGTGCTAATTAGACCACCAAAACCAACGTTATAATGAATGCGGTTTGTAGAGAGTTGGAGGCAAGTGAAACGAAAGTTTGCCAAACAGCATCATTGTTGCGGGGCTTTAAACCAAAGTTGTTTAGCTCGTGGTGTTGTTTCTCATTAAGCCTTCATAATACTGACTGACATCCAGATGGAGCGTGAGAAAGGAGCAGACTGGGAGAGAGCATAGAAACTCGAAATGTAATTGCACAACTTTCGCTTAAAGCTTTAATGTGCTTTCGAAGTCAAAAGTCACATTATCAATAATCAAATTTCTAGTTCAAACTTTAAGCTTTAAAGCCAACTGTGTCGGGAAAGGTATATTAGTTCAAATTATAATGACACAAGTTTCATTTAAAGCTTTAATGTGCTTTCAGAGTCAAAAGTCGCATTTAACTTTGATCGAGCATTTCATGGTATTTAAGCCAACTCTGCTTTAAAAATACTTTGCTTGGAAAGAGAAATTGGAATTTAATTGGACAATTTTTGCTTAAAGCTTTAATGTGTTTTCAGAGTCAAAAGTCACATCAACTTTCCTTTTCACAGTCGTAGCTTTTAAGCCAACTCTATTTGAAAAAGGAAATTGCTTGCCAAAGTACAAGTATCTGATAAGGAATATTATTGAACTCAATTGCCAATGGCAGGGATTTGTACTTCGGTTGGGATCACTTTAACACATTTGCAGCTATAAATAAAATAGTAAATCTTTCCGTTTAGTACTCGGCATTCAATCTCTTGGGTTCGTAGATGTCAAAAACGGAAATAACAGACACACCCACACATACACACACAGACACACTGACTGTCGAGTGGGAACAGTTTCCATTACGAGTACTAAACATTCAGGGCATTTTGGCTCCAAGTCAATTTCCATTCAAAAGTTTAAGATGACCCGCTTCATGTTGCCCGCTCTCTCTCGCATTACCAATCAGTGCCACGTGCCTGGTGTTGCCTCTTTGGCCTTCTCATATAGTATTTGTTGGGACTCACACAGCTTGACGAGCATTTCAATTGCAGACCCATTGGTCATTTCTAAGGCCTAAGGGGCAGCTTAAGAGTCGCTTAAAGTAATTTTATTTGAGCATAAAGCACACGCATGCAATAACCATCAAAAGCGGCGCTTGATTTGCTTAGCATAATGTTAGCCAGCTCCTCCACCCCCTGGCTGGCCACCTGCAGGTTTCCCTCTCAGCTCGCCACCTGTGTCAACACCTAACGGACGCCGGGCAATTATGGAAATTTATTGTGCAGCTCACGCCGCGACGCACTGAATGCCAATCAGGCAGGCGGCGAGTGTCAGTGGTGGACTAGGGGAGCGGGGAGAGGGGGCTAAGACTACGTGGGGCGTTTTCGATTTCAAGTACAAGAGCTACTGCTGCGAGAATCTGAATCAGTTGAGACGTTTTTTATATTTCTATTTTTTTGGTTGCAACCTTGCATGAAGATAATAAACCACTATGCAACTGGCCGATGAGCTCATCAATATCATCATTATCATTTAATCAACATGTTTATGCACCGCGCTGCTGGTTATCCATCAACAACGGCAGCTTTGTAAATCCCCCCAGTATTAACTGGTTGGCTTCCTTGTTGCCAGTACCATGCATTTAATTAATATGCACACACGTTTTTAGTTTTCTTCTTTTGGCATGTGTGTAAACACTGCTCAAAACATATCGTCCAAGCGATTAGTTATCGTTATCGCAGAGTTGTCGGTCGATCGCTGCACAATAGTAGCCGCAACAACAACAACAACAATAGGCGACAAATACAGTGGATCGCAGCTTATTTCGTGCAGCCGCAAACTGAAAGTTTGAACCTTCACTGCTACTAAACCATCAAAGATATTTCAAAAATTTAAATGAAGGTTGGTAAAGCAGAATTTGTAGATTTGAAATTAATAAGAAAAATTTTCTTAATTACAAAAGTAAAACATTGAGATAAAATAAAATTTTTTTTGCGCTTTTTTTATGCCGCAGCTTATTTCGTGCACTTCAAGAATTTTTATTTAAAAATTCGAAAAATTAGCCTAATATTTTGTGTTGCCTCCTCTCTGCTTTAGGACAGCCTTCAGCAGGGTTTTCCATTGAGGTTACCAATTTTTTGGTCGTTTCGACTGGAATTTTTTGCCATTCTTCAAGCAAAGCAGATTTTAAATCGTTTTTAATCGAAATCTGTCATTTCCGAATAGCCAAGTCCAAAATTTGCCATAGATTTTTTATCACATTTAAATCTGGTACTTGTGCTGGTGTTTGCACAAAGTGTGGACAGTTCCAGGCGAGCCAGGTCTTCACAATTCCAGCCTTATGCTTTGGGTCGTTGTCCTGGTAGAACCGAAAACAATCGCGTATGCTCACATTCTCGGCACTTTGGAGAAGGTTTTCCTTTAATATTGAAAGATATTGATTGGTGTCCATTATACTATCAATAAAAACAGGCTACCGACTCCAGAGGCCGACATACAGGCCCAAACCATAACGTGACCCCCGCCATGCTTAGCTGTTGGTTTTAGGTGTTTGGGGTCTAGCTCGGTATTTGGTCTCCGCCAAACATATTGACACCCATCCGAGCCGCATATGTTAGATTTTGATTCCTCTCAAAGATGACGTCTTCCCAAAAGGAAATCGGATGACGGATATGTTCCCGAGCGAGATGTAAGCGGTAGTCCCGATTTTTCTTGTTAATAAAATATTTTTTTCGAACTACTCGACCATTAAAGTTGTGTTCGTGCAGGACCCGGCTCACTGAATCCGGGCTACACTTCTTGCCCATTTCATCCTCTATCTCCACAGCCAATTTTGGAGGCGATAGCTTCAACTTTTCTTACTATGCGATGCTCCTCTTGTTCGCAAAAAATTTTATTTGGTGCATTTTGACCTTTATTTTCCATCCGATTTTCACGAATAAAGCGCTAAATTATATATTGTACAGTGCTAAAGGTTAGTGAAACCTTCTCCGCAATAGAACGCTGGCTGTTCCCATCTTTAAAATATTTGAGAACTAATTCTCGTTGTTTAATAGTTGTTCGAGGTGTCTTGTTTGTAATTCCCCAAAATTTTCGTATTTCAATGTCTCAAATGTCAAAATTCTCATTAAATCTTTTAGTTTAACTACCAAAAATACCAAATCTGGCGTGAAAACCTAATATTCTAGTCAAAAAAGTTAGAATTTCGTCTATATAAAATGTCTGCACGAAATAAGCTGCGGCATAAAAAAAGCGCAAAAAAATTTTTTTTTTATCTCAATGTTTTACTTTTGTAATTAAGAAAATTTTTCTTATTAATTTCAAATCTACAAATTCTGCTTTACCAACCTTCATTTAAATTTTTGAAATATCTTTGATGGTTTAGTAGCAGTGAAGGTTCAAACTTTCAGTTTGCGGCTGCACGAAATAAGCTGCGATCCACTGTAGCTTTCAGCTTAATTGAATGATGGCCGAAAGAACAATTAAAAGAGCGTTTAGAAAACGGCGCACAGTTCTGCTGAAAGTGTCATCAATCTTGTCAAATTGCCATCAATGGCCATAGTAGTCCACTACTTGACAACAACATGCCTATTGTTGTCCTTGCTGTTGTTGTTGTTGCTATTGCTGGCAATGAAGGACTAAAGTCACTTGAGACTTTGCGGGTTAATTAATTAAACGACGACGTCGACGACGACAGTGCCGATGTCGGCACATGCAAATTAAGAAAATTGCAAAATACAAAAGCAGCAACAATCGCAACAACAACAATGCCACTAAAACAACATTTTGAATTGACAACAGCAGCAACATTTAGTTATTGTGTATGCCTGCCGTGGCCAACTTGAACGTTCGTGACGCTCAACGCCAACGTCAACATCGACGTCGCTGCCGCTGCCGCTGTCGACGTCGCTGTTGCCTGCGACACCTTCAATGGCAATTGCAAAGCGCGCAACGCATTTTCAGTGTTAACGGGCAACTCGACGTCGATGCGCATGCGCAGTAGCCAAAAAAAAAGAAACTAACGGTTCGCGTTTAACGGTCATCAACGGCGAACATCATCATTAGCATTGTAACTGCAATTAAAGTGTCAGGCGAAAGCGAAAACGAAAACGAGAGAGGAAGAGGAAGAGAAAAAGGAAGCGAAGAGAACGCAAGCAAGCAACGACGCTTTTTCTTTTTTGCATGCGACATTTCAAAGTCAAAGCCATGGTGCAATCTTTGGATATCGCAGCCATAGCGGGACAACAAAATGAAGCGGTAAAGCACATGAATAAATATTAAATAATGTGACAAATATGTCAGTGCGTGCGTGTGTGCATGCGTGTGTGTGTGACCTTGACAACGGCTGGGCGCAGCAGGAGGCGTTGCACTGCATTATCATTAGCATTGTCCCCAAAGGGCTGCGGTATACTTCAATACATACCAACATACATGCACAAATATGTTATAAGCCAAGTTCATATCACACGCACACAAACACACACAGTGACAGATATACTAACTGCGTAGCTACATATATGGCTTAATGGATTAACCGCTGGCAGCGACTGATACGCGTTTATTAGACTGTCAAGCACACGCCCCTAATCTCAGGATGTGCACAACGAGCTCGCGGCTCAAGCATCACGTGTGTTTGAGTGTATGTGTGTGGCGATTGTGGGCGCCAGTGTTACCCATAAACTTAATACACACACACACTGATGAGTGACTGTTTGTGAGTGTTTTGCGTGTGTGCGTCTGTCAATGTGTGTATCTCTTTTGTGTTGTGCATCGGAACCCCTTGAATAAGTAACCACAGAAACTAACTTGTCTAGAACTAAACGTGCTGCTCTTTAACCCCACAGAGCACAGTGTCAAATTGCGTTTAGAAACTTGAGCTCAAAAGTAACTAATAAATAATGAAAGGTGTTGTGAATGCAGCGGAGCAAAATGCATTTTCCAGGAGTAAGAGTGTGATATAAATCCACGCATTTAATAATAAAATCCTTTAACAAAATTAAATTAAATATTTAATATTTAGAGTGTAAATCAAGATATATTTCAAAGTTCTTTAAGTGTTTAATACTTTAGTCGTAAAGGAGAAAAGTCATTAAAAAGTAACCAGACTTTTAAAGACATTCGTATAACAAATTTAAAGAGCCGGCTCTTTAAGCCCCTAAGCTGAATTTAAACAAGTGATAGGTAGACAAAATTTGCATTTAAACAAAATAAAATAAAATTACTCTACAATGAAATGTACCGGAAATCGGAGAAACTTTCTTATGCTTCCTATTCATAGAGTTCAAATAAGCAGCAGACTATCTGAAACAGATGTTTGAACTGTAGTTCCAATTGCTGCAGATGCTACCATGATTATAAATTTATTAGCAATGCTTTGCTGCAGAACAATACGATTGAAAGCAGTGTGCCGTGAGATTGGCTGCGTCATGTGCACCTATTACAAGAGTTTTCCTCAGCTCTGCGCAGATACACACAACACAACACTACACAAGAGTATAACAAGTTTAAGCGCAGAACTCGCTGAGTCGCCGAATGTTGGTCAAGTTTTAATGCGGTTACCCTCCGAACCAGGGGCCATTAAAACGATTCAATTAGTGCGCGCCGCTTGCGTGGTACATTTCCACATTGATGTTGGCCAAAAAACAACACAAAGAAGAAATAAACTTGATGCTCATTCCCCATGATTTCACGTTGTATTTTTTGCAGGAGCCAAAACAACGTAGCAAACCGTCAGCGTTGAGCAGAACGCTGCAGGCATTGCGGCAACGTCTGACGAAACGGAATCGCGCCAAGCCACCGGACTGGTTCCTCGAGAAGTTCTCGAACACAACGAACACGGACAAGATTGGCAAGACGCCGGGCGGTGCCATGGATGATGCGGCATTATCGAGTGAAATTCGTGGCAGCAGCGCGCTCTGCAATCGCCTCTCCGTCGACCCAACCCTGCAATCCCATTACAGGGTAAGTCTGAGGAGGTATTTTCCCCACAGTTTTGTACACTATCTAATATTTCATGACAGTGGCTCGCTGTGGTTTCGCTGGCGGTGCTCTACAACATCATCTTCGTGGTGGGTCGCTCCGTTTTCTGGGAGATCAACAAGAATGCGCCCGCCGTTTGGTATACGCTGGATTATCTATGCGATTTCATTTATCTGCTGGATACGCTTGTTCACATGCACGAAGGTAAGTGCCAAGTGCTTCGTCAGAGTTATAACTGTACTCTCGGCCAGAAAAGGCCGAAAGCACAAAAGTCGAAAAGAGAAAGAGCGAGACAATTGTTGAGGGAGCAGCCAGCAAGCATGCTGCTTATGCAAATGAGATTCGAGACTTTTGGTCTGACTAAGCTGCCACAGACAATGGCAAAGCTAGTTGCTCCATATAACAAACATATGTGTGTGTTAGTGTGGGTGTGTGTGTGTGTGGGAGTGCCGAGCTTGTGGGTGTGAGCAAGTGTGTGTGTTCCTCAGTTGCCAAATGCAGGGATAAGCCAGCCTTGACATTTCACATAACAGGAATATACGCTTGTTTTCAGAGCATTGCTCTTTTCTTAAGCAAGTGGTGGACAAACAATAACAATAAAATATCTATATATGTATAGGGTATTTGATTTAATATGTCTTGCTAAGGAACTTATGTATATATCATCTCAAATATAGAAGAAGTTCTTTAGTTAAATTAGAAAAGGAAAACAATAAAAAAAATTAAATTCTTTTGAATCGAAATAAAAGATGACAACATATATTTAACACAGGATGACTGCAAATGAAAAATTGATAATTTATGAGAGTAACTTTTATGTGAAACATGATGATATTAAAAAAAAGTGAACTTCAGCTCAAAATCTTTCAGAAATCTTTTAAATCTAATTTATTGCATGTTAGTAATTTTGAAGAAAAACATGACGAAACTAGTAACATTATTTTGTACATCCTAAATGTTTTATTATTTTTTTAAAGGATTTTTATTATATCTTATTTTAAATGCAAAAAACTTTGTATAAACATGCAAAACATAGACTGCATAATAACAGAGCATTTGAGTTAACAAAGTCTGAAGCTATAAAACTGTTTGTTACTTAGCTCAGTCATAATCTCCGCAAATTTCACAGGAAATTCACAAAAAGTCTAAGTTTCAAAAAGTGTTTCAAAGCTGAAACTAAAGTAATTAATACTTCACCCAATAAGGAATGTTACAATGTTGAAGTGGTCAAATAGTTAGTCAGAACTTTGCAGAAAGCAACTTAACAAACTAGTTAAAATAGTGGACACCATAAATAATATTTATTTGTCTATCAAATATGGCTAACATGTTTTGTAAGTAAGCTTTTTTATAGTTAAGCTGCATGCACAGTAAATGTTTCTATTTTACAACAATCGCTTTAGAAGCCAATCGAAGTTGTAAACGGTTTTGTGTTTAGTATGAACAGCAAAAACAATTTGCTACACAAATCCCTATTCGTTGGCTTAGGGATTGGTCTTTGGGGGGTCATGGGGTAGAGAAGAGTATCAAAGTTTTAGTTTTGCATTCTGATTCGGGCTTTATACGCTGAAGGGGCAACAACAAAAGCGCCGCGAACTGTGAAATGTCTCGCTGCATGTGGCATGTACGGGCAGAACAATAACTAAAGGAACAAGGACGCACACACTCCCACACACACACACACACACACACACACACACACACTCAGTTGCACACTCACAAACAACGACATAAACTTTGCCCTCTGGCAAAAGACAGTCAACTAATATAAGTTCCTTCCTCTCCCGCTGACAGGTTTTCTGGACCAGGGTCTTCTTGTGCGCGATGCGTTTCGTTTGAGGCGCCATTACTTCCACACCAAGGGCTGGTATCTGGACGTGCTGTCGATGCTGCCCACGGATCTGGCCTACATCTGGTGGCCACCCGAAACCTGTTCCAGCCTCTACCTTCCCTGTCCGGTGATAGTGCGTCTCAATCGCTTGCTCCGTCTGCCCCGGCTCTGGGAATGGTTTGATCGCACTGAGACGGCGACGGGATATCCGAATGCCTTTCGCATCTGCAAGGTGGTGCTCGCGATTCTGGTGCTGATCCATTGGAATGCCTGCATGTACTTTGCCATCAGCTATGAGATTGGCTTCAGCTCCGATTCGTGGGTCTACAATCTGAATGGAACGCGCAACAATACGCTGCAACGGCAGTACATCTATAGCTTCTATTGGTCCACTTTGACACTGACGACAATTGGCGAGACACCGACGCCCGAGAATGATGTAGAGTATCTGTTTGTGGTGGCTGATTTCCTCGCCGGCGTTCTCATCTTTGCCACCATTGTGGGTGAGTTTCCTCTCCGTTCCTTTTGGGGTCGCGTTGTTGTTTGCTTTTCGGGGCCGCATTGTTTACGCAAATATTTCGTCTGATCGTTTAATTGGTTGCAGAGTGACATCTGTGACATCAATGGGTATTAATTTACAGCCCCACGCACGTCAGGGACAACAACGGACACGTACCGTTCTCCGTCCTCTGTCTACCGAGTCTGGTCCATCCGCATGTACATGTCCTCCATGTCGACCCACATTATTCATTACGTTCTACTTTGTTTTGTTTTGTTATTTCTCTCGTTCTCTCTCTCTGTCTATTGCTTTCCTCTGTGTGTGTGTGTGTGTGGGGTTGATTTGTTGCTGTCGACGCCTTCACATTCGCTTCGCTTTTTGGCAAACGTGCCTTTTTATCATTTTTGTCGTCCTTCTTATCGTTGCCATTACCGGAACGAAGCAGCGGGGGGAGCGGGAAGCAGAGGGGAGTCTGACATCTGGGCAAACAAATTTACTTACCATGATGAATGCAAAGTTCGTCAGGGCGTCGCGTCTGTCGCTCTGTCTCTACAGCACCGGAAGTGCCGCCATTAGTCGCCCTTTGTGCCATGCGTTACGCATACGCCGCATTGGCCCCCGACAATTTACGACTCACGAGTGCCACGGAAATGGCTGTCCGAAATTAAAACGATCCCAAATTCATACCCTTTCCTTTCCTCCTCCACTTCTAGGTAACATCGGCTCGATGATATCGAACATGAATGTGGCCCGCGTCGAATTCCAGAATCGCATGGATGGCGTCAAGCAGTACATGGCCTTCCGACGTGTTGGCCATGAGCTGGAGGCGCGTGTGATACGCTGGTTTGCCTACACCTGGTCGCAGAGCGGCGCCCTCGACGAGGAGCGTGTGCTGGCCGCCTTGCCCGACAAGCTAAAGGCTGAGATTGCCATCCAGGTGCACATGGACACCCTGAAGCAGGTGCGCATCTTTCACGACACCGAACCGGGACTGCTGGAAGCCCTGGTGCTCAAGCTGAAGCTGCAAGTCTTCAGTCCGGGTGATTACATTTGCCGCAAGGGTGACGTCGGCAAGGAGATGTACATTGTGAAGCGTGGCAAGCTGTCGGTGGTGGGCGATGATGGCATCACGGTGTTGGCCACACTCGGTGCTGGCTCCGTCTTTGGGGAGGTGTCGGTGCTGGAGATTGCCGGCAATCGGACGGGCAATCGACGTACAGCGAATGTGCGTTCGCTGGGCTACTCGGATCTCTTTTGTCTGGCCAAACGGGATCTGTGGGAGACGCTCGCGGATTATCCGGAGGCACGCTCCACGCTCACGCAACGCGGCTGTCAGCTGCTGCGAAAAGATGGACTGCTCGATGAGCAGATATTTGCGGGTAATTTAACGACGCCAACTCAATTCAGGCCACTTCCGGCAGGCAGCTAACTAACGCACTTCCGCACTTCTAATTTCTCTTCTTCCATTTCCATTCCTCAGACTCGCAGCGTGTGCATGATAGCATCGAGGGCGGCATCGAGAAACTGGAGCTGTCCGTGGAGAACCTCAATATGCGACTGGCTCGCTTGCTGGCCGAGTACACAGCGAGTCAGGCGAAAATCAAGCAGCGTCTGGCCAAGCTGGAGCTCAAGTGAGTGTTCTAATCGTGTTTGCCACTTTCAACACAGCACTAACAACCGCTTCTTTATCTTCTCAACGCAGTGGCGGTGGCTCTGTAGGCGGTGCGGGGGGCCGAGGTGGAGAGGATGAGCCACAGATGCGTGCACGCAGCGGTCGTCTTTATTCCCTGCAGACCAAACGGCGCCCACGTGCGCGCCTTGAAGCGGCTGCCAAGAGCGGCGACGCGGCCAAACAGAATACGCTCTAAGCGAGGGGACACCTCCAGGAGGCGGGTGAAACCTATGCCACATGGCGGCATTCCAAGTGTCGCGTACTGTCAAACGCTCTGCAAGTTTTTTTTTGCTGCAAAACTAGTGATAAATGCATTCAACTTGAGGGAGTTACGACTATGGAAAATGATGCTGCAGATTAAAAAGTTTCCCCGTTTGAGCGGATGATGTTAGGGTGGGGAATCAACCGGGGAGAGGGGAGCGGGAAGCTACGGCAGCTTGGCTGGGCGCCAGTTAGACGCGCGTGTAAATCAATTTTTAATTTTTACAATTAGTTTAAGGGAACACTGTGGAACAAGAGAGACGGCGAAGGCGAGGGAGGAATGTTTGTCAGCGAGAGTTTTTGGTTCGAACTTTTTATGTTTGTGTTGTTTTTTGTAGCGCAACTTTATAAATTTGTAAAATGATTCAAACTGAATGTGCCTCAAAGTGTGTAAAAGTAGATTAGTTAAGAGCAACAGCAACAAAATTAAATTAGCTCTCTCGTTCGATGAACGGTGAACGAAAGGTAAGCGAGCGATTAGTCTATAGAAAAGGGGAGCGAAGTTTTGGAGGAGTAAAGTGAAACAGACGACGATTTCTTGTATCGTTGTAAATATGTATAAGTCGAGCTGAAACATTGTGAATGCGAAACTCGGCAATAGTCCAATTTTATAAGCTAAAAAAGGCATTTTATTTTTCTAAAAAAAAAACAAGAAAGAAAGCAGTCAAAGTACACAGAAGTAAGGTCCAAATATAAATATTACTTATTGCACCTAGGACAACAAAAACAACTACGACTAAAACAACCACCAAACGACATTTGCTGAAATAGAAGAAGATGGAAAATCAAAACGAAAACTACTAAAATCAAATAATAAAAAAAACGCATTTCCTATTTGTCATACATGAATGCATTCTCTTTGATTTTGTGCTGCGACAGTGCAGCAGGAAATAACAGAAAAGTGCATGGCCACCTTTTCTACCTTAAGTTCTACTTATGTGTAAGGATAAATAGTATAGATATACGTAGATATATTTACAGTGCGAAGAGGAAATAGAGGAGAATAGGGGAGAAGGGGGAGCAACAGTAATGAAAAACCATGTTAACATTTTTTCGAGTCAGCGAATTGTAAGTGTAATTTCAGTGTTAAGAGCAAAACGCTTCCAAAGCCAAATTTGAAGAAACAAATTGTAATTGTAAACCACACAAAAACAACGACACACACACATACACACTTACATCACACACACACACACTTACATCACACACAGACACAGCAACACACATGTTGAAAACTGTATTTTTATATTAGCCTGATAAATGTACGAGAATTGTAAATGTAAGCAGAATCTATTAATAAATTGTGAGAACCTTAAAATGGTAGCTGGTTCTATTTGCATGGCCAGCGCTGTATTATTGTAAACTGATAATGCTGTTTCGCTTGTCGTGCGCCACGGTCTAATGACAACTCGAAGTGTGGCAGACAAAGGGCGGCAATTACGTGAAGTACGTAAAGTAATGCAGACACTTTGCCCTCGACTCGCCTCTCGTGCGCACCACGCTGCGTATGAGTAACGAAGGAATCGTGCCAAAGTCAAAGTGAAAGTGAATGTGAAAGCCACGCAAACCCAAATGCCAACCTCATCCTGTAAATGCAGTAAAAAATCAATTTTGACGAAATGCGACAAGCAAAAAAAGTAGAAAAAACAACGCACACAGGAAAAAGAAATGAAGATGAAGAAATACTCGTATAAAAAGAAAACGCTCTCTCAGCCTTTTCGAGTGGATACGCGTAGTGTTTCCGTTACCAATTCCATGTCCGCCACACCAATACCCGAGAGTCTAGCACCTACACACACACACACACACACACACTCACAGACACAACACACTCTCATCGCGTCTCGTCTTCGAATTGCGGAGGGCTGGCTTTATTTGTTGCCAGGACACGTGAATGGAGCTGCTTGGGGACATGACAGACAATAAAATTTAGACGCTCCCATAGCATTATGAATACACACACACACAAGGACATTTGAGGATACGCATATGAGGATTTCTGCGTGTAAGTCGCCTTTTTAGCATATACAAAAAACATTGACAGGGTGACTTGCATGCCTTCGAATGAATCGTTTCCGCATCCGCATCTGAAAGGAAACATTTTTATAAATCAACAAATTAGAATTAAAATACACGCATGAAATGCGCCTAAAGTCATTGCGTGACTTAAGTACTTTTTACCCAAGCACGCTGATGATTTGTGGATATAGGAAATAGCTGCTAATATATTACCTTTTCCATCTAGATATAATTACAATTTGTTGCTGAATACGAAGCAACAGATTAATTTCAGCTATTGCTGAGCTTCTAACTAGTCAATTTCTCTAGTGTGCTTTTGTATATCTAATCTACATTGTTTTACATATTTACCGGAAAATGTTAAGCTTTAGTCTAACAGTTTGTTTTCAAAATCAATTTATTATTTAAATTAAAGAGTAGTTTCTTTGGTAGAACATATATTATACATATGAATGTACGTTCCTTATAATAATAATATCTGAACTAAGTTTGATAAAAAAATGTTTATATAGAACATTTATTGCCAATGAATATTTATATGTGCATCTAATATTTCATATCTTATCTGAATTAATTACTTCATTTTATTAGTTATTTTTATTATCATTGACTTTATTAAATTATTCCAAATTGTTTAATAATCTGTAAATTCGTCTAAAGACTAGTCAAATAAAACGCTACCCTAGAATGTCGTCGCATTTGATAATGTGAAATTTATCAAAATACTTTCAATTAGTTTTCAATTTAGAATTACTTCTATAACATATAGTTCGCTGAGCATTTGCTGTCTACACATTTTATTATACAAGTAAACAAATTTCTTACTTTCTTTTATACACAAGCAACTGTAATCATACAAATCATTCTTAAATTGTGCGTTTATTTTAAGAAATATTTTATCAGACATTCTAACCAATAATCAATCGCTGACCATGTCCACAAAAGTTGGCGATGTGCAATATCTGCGCTGTCTCAAGTGCCTGAAGACCATCAAATGTTCGCGCTATGACACCGGTTGCTTGGTGCGTCATGTGCAAACACATCATCCAGAGATCATAGAGAATGCCAACGATAAGGTGCAGAATCTGCACAAGCTTGCTGCTGAGCATGGCATCAGCGAGGAGCGTTTGTCGCAGATTAGCAAGATGACGGGCATATCGGAGGCAGAAATGGCAGACGAGGCAGAACGCTGTAGGTATTAAACTTGATAACTTAATAAGCTATTAAGCTAAATTATTTGTTAGATCTGGCCAAGCATAAGCCGCCAAGTGGCAGTCAACCGTCCCAAAAGAGCGGCAGTCAAACATGGCAGGAGCCGAAAATCACCGACTCAAAGGACATCAATAGGCGACAATATTATCGCAGCTCCATTGAGCGTTGGCTGCCCACCGATGGCTGCATCTATTGTCCCAGCTGCGGCTGCAATCGTCGTCCGGTGTTGAGGAGCAGCTCTGAGTTTTATTCGAGCACTGGCTGCCCGGCCTCGTGTGTGGCCAACTGTTGGCCTTTTTGCTTTCTGCCTTGTCTGACCTCGCCGGACAATCGCGAGTATTTGCATTGCTCCAACTGCAATAGCTTTCTGGGCATCTACGATCGCGAGCACAATTGCATTCGTCCCAATCGCGAATTTGTACCGCATTAACTATATTTTTCTCACAGTGAAATCTATTCGAAGAAGTAACATAAGCATATAAATATATTTTAACTGCAAGCTAGCTAAACTTTTCTCAGAGTGCATTGACTTGTATGTATAACATTAAAATTTGTACTACGACCCGTAGAAACTTTTCGCATAAATCTTTGCAAACTTCTTGCAATTGGCACGAAGTTTGCAAAGATTTATGCGAAGATTTGAAATAGAACATATTTTTAACAGTGCATTTCATATGAAGTAGTAACAAGTATTTAGACTGCAACCCGAAAAAAAACTTTAGGCACATACAATAATACCCGGTAAAAGTTATTCAAGAAATATTTTTGAATGACAAAAACTACTGCTGCAATCTGATATATTTTGTACTCTATGATGTCTTTTTAAAGAATATAGATATATGCACTTTGGTATATTTTTGTATTTTCTCGGTATAAAAATTTGGTGTAGTTTTGCTTCTATTAAAATTGGTTAACGGGTATCTTACAGTCGAGGATACTCGACTTTCTTACTTGTTTAAATACAGAATATTTCTCACAGTGCATTCCACTCGAATAAATACCAAGCATAGTATAAATATATTTGAACTGCGACCCGAATAAAGCTTTCACACAAAGCTTAGCCAACTTAACTTTAGCGAAGACAACAACCCTGACTAGCTCTCATTGCTGCTTGGCCGGCACTGTTACCACCACAGTTTGACTCTGTTGTTGTTGTTGCTGCTCCCTCTGCTCACGTTCTCGCTCCCGCTTCTCACGCTGCTCGGCGCGCTGTGCCAACACACGTTCCCTTGACTTTTGCGCACGCACAGCACAATCCTTGGGCTTCGTCTTCAACCGCATGTCATCCACAGCCGCCTGTTTTCGTGCTGACTTCGATAGACAACGTTCATAGCAACCAATGGGCACATAGCGTCCAATGTAGCAGCCACAATGGCCGCAATAGTGATTAATGTCAGCACGTCCTCGCCAGCTTTTGCTGCAATACATCCGAGTATTAGCTGGTCAAGTGCTCAACAAATTGTCACTCATCTTACCACAATTTTGTGAGGCCAAGCAGTCGCTGCAGACAGGTGACCGCCTCCAGTTGGACCACGCTCCACTCGAAGTGTTCGCAGGCCGGACAGTTGACCATAGTAGACTCTGTTTGCAGATAGCCCACCTGCGGCTTGCTGGTGATGCTAATCGCAATCACTTGCGGCTCATCGATGGCCATGTTGTGCACACTCCGCCAGACGACGCGTAACTGAATCCAGCAACGCCCCAGCACGTAAAATATTCCGAGAGTGAGAGCGTGCTACGTTCTCTCTCTCACTCTCTCGATCAATTAAAAACACAAACACACAGTTGGTAGTCATCAGTAGCAGCTCTTTATTGTTTGACACTTTGGTTTGTTTTTGGCAGCTCAATACTCAGAGTTGGGGGCGTCTATAGACACCCAGATACTCGCCACAGGCGCCGCAATGATGACGCTTGGTGCAGCAGCGCAGCCAGTTGCGTTGGATGCGCGTCTTGGCCAGGGTCTTGCAGTAGGGGCAGGTGATCTCACGTGCATTGGGGCCGACTGCAAAGTACAGCGGAGCGGGCGACGTTTCCTCAGCCATGTTGAAGCGTTGTCTGCTGTCGCACGCGTGCGAATTGATACTGACAGCAAGCTCGCGACTGGAGAGCGAGAACGATGCCCGAAATTCAGAAAGAGAGCAGCGTTTGTAGTATAAATATTGTTTATTTTCAGCATGCGAAAAGTATTCAAAAAATGTGACGGAGAACAAGAGAACAACAGAGAGCCGGCGATTGAGAGTTCGGGTCTTCTACTTAATTTTGAGTGGGGCGCGTCGCTTCATGGCGCGTCCAAAGTAGCAGCCGCAGTTGCCGCAGTAATGACTGCGATCCGTTTGCTTGCAGGGCACATAATAGTTGAAGCAGCAACAGCAGCAGAAGGAGCTGAAAAGAAGGATATTAATTAGTGATTATAAAAATGATGGTGATCATTTTAATGACTGCAACTCACACAAAGAGACAGCCAACAATGCGATTGATCTCACTCGCCCACCACTTGAGATCATTTTGCACCACGCTGCGCTCCTTGACGCCGCACGCAGGACACTTCAGCACCACCGACTCACGAGGCAGATTGAGAAAGGTGCCAGCCAGCGGTGTGGCAAAGTTCTCGTAAATGTCGCGCTCCTTTTTCGCCTCCAGCGACGCTTGATGCTGCTGCTGTTGTTGCTCCTCAGTCGTCGTCGTGGTCGTCATCGTTGCTGCTGCGGCCAAACTGAAAGCGAAATGTGGCCAAAGCAATAGAGCAACCTGTTTTGCACACAACAAGAGAGCAAAGTCAAAAGAGAGCGAACGAGCGAATGATTGAGAGAGCGTACAGTCGTGTTGATTTGTAGCGCGTCTTTAATTGAGTTAGATGCGTAATAGAATTAAAAAACAAAAGAATGTCTGGCATTTATAGCACATTAATTGACCTAATCGGACTTGCTCTGGATGCCAACTTTGCCGCCACAACGATTGCAATAGACGCCCTTGGTGGTCCACTCGCGATTGCAGCCGCACCAGGTGCAGATGCAACAGATCCAGAATACGGGAAAGATGCTGGAATAAATGAATAAAGGCAAAGATTATATTGAAAGTCAGCGAACGATATTCCTTAACCCACCAGGAGAGCAAGCTGAGACAGCAGCTGGCATCCTTGCAGCCTGCGGCACGCATCACAGCCGCCTCACTTCTCTCGCGGCACAGCGGACAGAGCAGCTTGTAGGTGGACGGACCCGGCGTATAGTAGCGCAAACGTGGCGGAGACTTGGGAGCCGCCTCCACTTGGGTTAGCAGTGTCACCTTCTCATGGGGCTCATGCTCGTCGATGAAGGGCACAAGTGTGGCATGATGATCCTCAACCACAATATTGGCAATAATATTGCGAGCACGCTCCTCAGCTGTTTGGGCGGGCAGCAGTTTGATCTGCAACGTCTGCGTTTCCATTGTAACTGGCGGGCAGCCAGCAAAACAGGCAGAGTGAACAATGTGTGAGAGAGTTGCGTGAGTTTGCTGAGCGAGAGCGGAGTGCGGCAACAGGGCGTATGTGTATTGTGTGAGCACTCTATGATGTCATCGGGGCATCGAGACTACAGCTGGAGCTGCCCAAGCAGAACCAGAAACAGCACCAGAGCAACAAACAAATTACCTTGTTTTGTTTATTTTTTCAACAAATGTGAAACATTTCAGAACAGCATTGATTTCATAATGGGCCCCAAGCACTTGTGCTGTCAGAAAAGGCTTTTAGTTTGAGGCATTTGCGCTTTATTAATAAACATTTAGATACATTATTTATGTTTGCATTTTGATTAAAGTCGTTTCTTCAGGCGAAGGGGCAAACCGCCATCGGGCATTAGCACAGGAGCTGGATCAAAGCGAAACTCGACTTCCTTGCGAGGCGCTTCAACCACATCGAAGTTGGCCAGTATCTTGGCCACAGCCACCTTGGAGTTGACCTTGCCCATGCGTTGAGCTGGAAGTAAAAAGAATATTTATGTAAGATTATTAGAAGTAGAAGTCTTAGAAATGAAATTTAAATAGAAAATATTTTCGTAACACTGTAATTACAACCAATTCTTGAAAATAATTTCAAATGAAATTAATGTTGGCAACAGCTCAATTACGTCAGCTATTTTTCTCAAATTTAGAAGGAAAATGTATGCATTAAATAAATACATTAAAATACAATTAATTTCATTTTGTGAGATGCTGTAAATAGTTTAAGTTATGCTGCAAGTAATTCGAAATGTTCATAAAAATATTTAAAAATAATATTGCAATAATAAGAAGAAAACGATTGTAGTTTTAAAATACTGCAATTTCCGCAAGTAAAACGAATTATTTCATTATAATATTACTGTGAAAATAAAGAGGCTATCTTTTAAAGGTTTCTCAACACAATTTTAACTGACAACTTCTATGAAATCTTCCAATAAATCACTTCTAATTCAATTGTAGATAACTTAAAATATCGCAACAGCTGTGCGAATTATTCAATATGTTATATGGCAACTAAATTCTATTCTATTCTTACCAATGCAGTGTCGGGGTCCCTCGCCAAATGGCATATAAGCCGACTGATCGTAGTTCATGATGTCGGCATCGAAGCGATGTGGATCATAGTCCATGGGATTGGGGAAGTAGTTGGCATTACGATGAATACCAAGCAGCGAGATGAGGATGGGAGTGCCCTTCTTGATGGTATAATCCCCATCCGGTACTTTGAAATCCTGTGTGCACTCGCGGTTCAGGAAGGGCAATGCAGGATACTTTCTCACAGTTTCTAAGGAGAGGGAGAATATAAGTTAGAAAAGTTATTTGCAGTTTATCCACTAAACTTACCATTAATGCACAGATCCAAGAACTTGAGATCCTGCACTGCCTCGTAGGTGAACTTGTTGCCACGTTTGAGCTGATGACGCTCCATGACCGCATCCAATTCATCGCGAGCCTCCTTCAGCAGCTTCGGGGACATGGACAACTCGTAGAGTGTGAATGCCGCAGTAGCTGCGGTGGTCTCTGAGCCGGCAATGTAAAAGACGAAAGCCTGAGCGGTAAGCTTCTCAATGGACATGGCCTTAAGGTCACTCTGTGCCGTCTCAATGTTCCACACTTCATCATCATCATCGCCAATCTTGCCCGTGTTGCGCAGACGAATAAGCAGCTGCAGCAGATCCCTACGGACAACATTATTCTTCTCGCGGAACTCAATGGTGCGACGCATAATGTCACGCAGCTTGGTCAGCACCTCGTTCTCGAAGCCCAAGCGATTCATGAGCCTGGCCAGTCTGTAGGGGAAAACATAAGCAATAAGCAATAAGCTGCAGAGAATTATGCGTTCTACTTACGGTGGAAAGATAAAGACACACATGTTGTGGATCTTCATTAACACGGAACCATTTTTGAGCAACGTATCGCTACAAGCACGAAATTCATTATTGGGACTGGAGAAGCTATCCACGTCCAGGCCAAAGATAACCGAACCAATGATATCAATGGCATATGTGGTGAGCTTTTCCTTCATTTCGATTTCATCATTGGGCGACCGCTCAATGACACCCAGCAGATGCTGCACCAGTTTCTCGCCCACATCGTCGATGGTATCGAACATGCCCTTGATCTTGCCCGACGAGAACGAAGGCGTCAATTTGCTGCGCAGATTGCGCCATGAAGCTCCTTGCAGATTAAACAAATTGGACGACAGCGGATCGTTTTTCTCATCCACATAGACGCCACGATCGTGGAAGCTACCAAAATCGCTGGTCATCACTTGCCTCGCCAGCTGAGCATCTCGCACCAGCAACGTGGGTTTGTTCATCATATAGATGCCTACGATCTTTGCACTGTGTCGCAGATAGACATCGTACACAGCCAGACCGAAACCTCGCTGACTTTTTACCACCGAATCGAGTACGCCGAAGGGAAACTTGGCCTTTTCCTCGACCACGCCCTCACGTTGCCAGTGTGTATAACGCCTTCGCACGTATTGCACGATCAGCACCAGCAAAATGGTCAAAAATAGAATCCAAAACATTTTGTGAGATTATCAGAACTTGAATTTGTAACGCGAACAGCGTTCAACTTGTTGTGTCTCTTTTGAAATGCATTCGTAAACTGAACAAACAGACGTCTGTCCAGCGGCTTAAATGCTGTAAAAGTCTCGGCGAAGTATCTATTGCGACGCCTTGTCCACTTCATAACCGTTTCAGATAACAACTGCGTTTGACCGACGAACACTCTGTGTGTGTGAAAAACCGGGGTCGGAGAGACCCGATTCGATTTGTTTACTGCTATCAGTAAAAATCGAGCGAGCAATCACCTTTTAAAGCCCAATTACGTCACAACTGTTCGCCACGGTAAACGACAGTGCACGAAATTCATATGTTTACGGCTCTTCAAGTGGATAGCTTTTGCCGGCAGCTGAAAGCTTTTTATTGTACACCCGGTAGTTTCATGACTGCTCGTAAGAGCTTTCATGTGATCTTCAGCTAGGTAAGTTCAAAGTTTCCACACGAAGAAAAAACGTGCTACTATCAAGATTCAAATCTTAAATCAATATTGTATGATGTCAAAATTGAACCAACAAGGTTTTTTCTTTAATAAATATCGAAATTCTACAACAAATCTAGATTGCCCAATCTTGAAATTCAATGAAAATCCTCCAAATTGAATCAAGAAGACAAAATCTTAAATCAAGATCTAAAAATCTTCAATTTAGATTAAGATTTGAAATCTTTTTTTCAATCCAGAATAAAACATTCTTGAATCAAGATTTTAATCTGTTTAATCTGTAATGTTTTTAATCTTAAAATTCAGATTTAGCATTAAAATTGATAATTGTATTAAGATTTTTTCATACATAAAAATCTTATTTCTAGATTGTTCTTTTTAAGATCCAAAAAATATTAAATAAAGATTTGCAATCTTCTTTTCAATCTAGATATTTTTCTCTCTGTATACAAATGCAGCACTGCAATTTAAAAGCTGTAAATTTTTAATAGACCTTAAGTATTTCATGCTATCTTTAAAGTGATTTTGAATGTAGATGCTGCGAAATTGAAAGCATTCGTTTAGTGCTAGAACTAGGGCAAAATCTGATCTTCGTCAAACCTCTGAATTTCATTCTGGACTAATGCAAACATCTTTGACAAATGCTTTCATGTATGGTGAGTGGTAAAGGTATTACTCGTATACTAATGCCCCGTAACTGCTTCTAAATATTAATGATTGATCTGAAAACCGAAAAAATTGATTTTACTTCATTATGCCATTCAGAGAATATTAAAAGTCTTTTCCCTAGACTGTTTAAAGTAATTACAGCGATGGAATATTCGATATTTCATCAAGAAAATAAGTTAGAAATAAGAATTAGAGGAATTTTTAATTTCGCAATTTTTGAACATCAAATTATGATGAAATTGCATTCAGCAAGCATAAGCTTTGACTATATTATCGGACCAAGACTATGTTATCTTAAATCGATTATCAAATTATAGTACTTCTAGCACAAAACAAAAATTGTAAGCAGATGATTTCCTTTTTTTTTGAAAATGTCGTTGCTACATTTTAAAAGCTTTGCATCGAGAGATCACTTTTCGGGTCAGGCAATTAATTACTTTTAACTGAATAAAAAAAATGTTTCATATTGAAATGCTGCGATATGTTTTAAGAGCAGCTCTCGCAAATAGCAAACGAGCTCTCAAACTAATTAAACTGTGCAACGAGTGTTGCACACTGACACAAAGCTTTTCATTCAAATAAGTGATATAAGCGATTTAGTCATCTGTTTGTGTTTTTGTTTTTTATTTAAAGTGTTGTCGCTTAATTATGTTTAAATTTAGAACACTGCGTGTTGACTTGTGGAATTGGAACTAGCTCTGTTCAATGGCCGAACGCTGCCTGCCAAGCTTCTTCTCGTCGAGCGCCTCCTTCTCCACCTTGCGGAATTTCTGCCAACGTCCATTGTCCTCCACCTCCGAGCGCTGCATGCGGAAGAGAGCGCGTTTATACCAGCTCAACGAAATGTGGCGTCCAATGAAGCAGCCGCAGTTGCTGCAATAGTGATTGATGTCGTGTCTTCCCCGCCAGTGAATGGGATTGCTAAAGGGAATGATATTAGACAATTGGCGGGAATAAAATTTGGAATAGTTTAACCCACCAGCAGAGCAGCCAATTTATGGTGCAGGTGATCTTCTGTAGACAAGTGACAGCCTCGAGCTCCACTTTGCTGGTTTGTAGCTGTTGGCAAGCGGGGCAGACAAACTCGAGAGGCAGCGTGGGCAAATGACCCACCTTTGGCACCTCAGAGATGACGCCATCGTAGTCACAGGCGCTGCCGTCCAGGCTCTGAGTGCTGGCCATTTGATGACAACGACAGGCGCAGCGCAACTAAACAAAGAGATGTGCCAAATTCCCAAGTCAAGTATGCGAAACGAGCAGCGAGAGAATGGAGAACGAAGAACGAAGAATGAAGATCGAAGAGAGAGCGAGTGATCAAGAGAGAGGGAGAGAGGATTTCAAATACTTTTGGGGCGTCGATAGATATTTGAGTGCTTATAAAAACGAATTATGAAAACTGGCAACAGCTGCGCATTGCGAATTTATTTATAGCGTCATTTGCGAATCGAATTGCCAAAATAAAGAATTGTGGAACATGGAACTACAAACTACTAGATGGGACGCCAGTGGAAGCCCAGATGTCCGCCACAGCTGCTGCAGAAGATGCGCTTGCTCTTCAGACGGCTCTGCAGACAGGAGTAGACGCAGCTCAGCGCAAAGATGGGGAAGCAGCTGTCCGAAGAGAAGAGAGATTACTGTACTATGGAGTATTAAGTAGTAGATGCTGTTCCACTTACCAGGACAGCACGGACATGAGGCAGGTGAGCTGTCCAAAGACGCCACTCATTTGTACAGTCTCAGTGCTCGCCTGTTGCAGGCACAGTGGACACTTGACCCGATAGCTGCTGGGACCCACGCTGTAGAAGCGCAGCTGCGGCTTCAGTGGCTTCTCTGGCTCCTCGGGCTCAAGCTCGAGCACGGCTGTGGCAGCCGAGCTGTTGTCTAGCTCCACTTCGTTCAACATGTTCGATTGCGACTGAGCAGCGTCAGCGTCAGCCGGCGCAGCATTTGGCAAAACCACTTTCAATAGAGAGCGGGAGAGTGCGACAAAGTGAGCGATCAAGAGAGTGGCAGAGAGAGGGAGACAGAGAGAGAGAGCGAGTGCGCATCTTTAACAAAAATAACAAAACCACAACAAACTTTTTTTTGGCATGCACACGCATCGCAAGGTCAATAGATACTTAAAAAACTAACAGAAACAGAAACAAAAACCAAAAACAAGAAATACAATTAAATATACAGTATACTACTTAAAATAAATCATAAAAAAAAGTGACTGCAAGTGGCTGAATGGCTCATTGACGCTTCCAGGCGCCCAGCAAATAGCCACACTTGCCACAAATGACCTTGCAGTCATCTTTGGAGCGTCGCAGGCAGCAAGGATATATGGGGAGCAGGGCAAAGCAGCTGTAAAGGAAATTCATGTTAGAAAATTGTTGCATAGATAATTTACAACAATGTGTTTACTACTTACCACAGCTGCAGCAGCCGCTCGAGCCGCACGCCTTGTTCGTGCAATCGCTCGTGGCACTCAGGGCAATACATTTGGCGCAGGCAACTGATGTTCGTGGCGGATGGCGGTGGTGGCGAGACCTTCTCGGCCAGCTGACCCGTTGAATTCGATTTCTTGCAGAAATAGTAATCCGTCTCGTTATCCGCATCCCCATATCCGTACGGATAACCGCGATGCAGAGGCAGATTGGCTCCTGTGCGAGCCTGAAGCAGCTCGTCAAGCGCCTGCGCTGATTGCTGCTTGGCCTGGCCAAGGCCAAGGCCACCGTTTAAATTGATCTCCACCAGATCGGAGTGACTGTCATCGCTGTCCGATGATGGCAGCGATGATGGCGGTGGCGGTGGCTGGATGCTGAACCTTAGTTGCCGGCTCATGTTGATCAACTGTGCGTGCTACGGGTTGGGGCAACTCTTTTTCTTATTTAATTTTATTTAGTCTTAATTTAGGTTATTGTACAATTGAAAGCAAAACATTATCCAAATGTTTGTCAAGTGCCTGGCTCACTTTGTGTGTATTTTGAAAACCAGTTGTCGTTAGATTATTTGTTGTTGTATTGTTACTTTTGCGGTCTGTTATCCGTACACATATTTGCTTAACATTGTTTTCATGGCTCCACCGCTGTACAGTCGTTGATCTCAACTCTCCAAACAGCTGTAAAACTATTCACATCACTGCTGTAGGCAACGTCACGTTAACCGTCACTTCACTGTTAGCGCCGCAAGCTGTTCGCTGTTAAACGACACTCCACTGTTAGCGCCGCAAGCTGTTCGCTGTTAAACGCCCACTACCAATGCTGTTAACTCCTCACTGCAAAAGCTGTTAACTCCTCCGTAAGCTCTCATCAATTGCGGCACTAATATAGCTAGACAACTGGACTACTGTTTAAGCAACAATTATCAGCGAGCTTTCAGCGAAGTGTCAGCAGTTAAACCTTATATGCATTGTACAAGTAATTACGTGATAATTATACTCTGCTCGAAATGCATAATAAAGAGTTTGATACATTTTTGCTAATTGCGTATTTTTTGCAGAAAATTTGTATACATACACATTTTTTTGACAAAGATATGTTTCTAATTGTTAACACATGAATATTTTATTAAATATGCTATTCTCAGAAATTCATTATAATACCTGAGCACAAACACAGCAGTTTGGCGATAATCTTTTATTGGTAGGGCTGAACACCGAGGGTAGCGGAAGTGCCGCCAGAGAGGCAGCTGTCACATGTTTGCTTATACTTGTATAAATACGTATCGTATCTATTTGAGTACTACGACAAGCTACTGAAATAGTAGCTTATCATTGTATCTGGTATATTCCAACATGTCTCTCGACGAAACAACTAGACAAACCCTGGCATAGTCATACGATGTGCTCGTAATACAACAAAACAAAAACCAAAAATGATTGGGACTACAATATTACAACAGCTGTATGCATATGATGAAATTACTAGAGCTAAAAACAGAGTCCAACTTTTTCGACCCCCTATTGAATGTAAACAAAGGCGTCTGCATTACAGTCTACGAATTCACAGACGTCATAGGCTGTGAATCATAGCGTAATTTAAGCTAAACTAAACGATCGTTATGTATTCGCTTTATGTGTAGTGCAATATTTGTGACGAACAAACTGTCAGTGGCTAAGCCTCGAATAGCCTACAAATTGAGACAATGTGTTTGCCAGCTAAAGCCCAGGCCATAAACCCGCTGATAAGCTACGAATACGCGCACTCGCTCTCTCTCTCTCTCTCACATTTATAAGCAAGCGAACGAGACAGAACGAAGCAGAGCGTGGTAATAGAGTCGGTCGAGTGGCGAAATTCTCTCCACAGACGTCAGTTAGTCGACAACCATCGAGCGGTGCAGTTGAGTTAAAGCGCAACCGAAGAAAACACAAAAACACACTCGCACACACAGAACAAAATGGATAGCAAGCAGCCTCCACCGTACAACACGATCCAGCAGCCGCAGCCGCAGCCTGGCTACACACCCGCACAGACCTATCAGCCGTATCCCAGTGGACCCACCCAGCCACCACTATATCCACCGATGCCACAGCCACCGCCAGCACAACCGCAACAGACTGTGATCATCCAGACAACAACCACATCCAATCTGACACCAATTGGCAGCGGACCAACGCGCATTCGTTGTCCTTCCTGCCACGCCGATGTGGTGACCACTGTGAAGAGTACGCCATCTGGACGCACGCATTGCTGGGCCCTGATACTTTGTCTGTTTGTGTAAGTATTCAAAGTGGAGTGTAGAGTTTGGCAGGTGAATCACATGAACAACGCAAAAAAGAATACAAAAAAAAAGAATCAGTCTACGCAGTGACAGTTGCTCAAAAAGGAAAAAAGTGCCCAGCTGTACATAACAATCACTTATCGTTAGCACTGTCTACGAATGTGTGTATACACACCTATGATTGTGAGTGTACGTGTGAGAGTAAGCGCAAGTGTTAGTGGAGTAGTGTTATCTCATCGGGCATTCAAGTTAAGCCAGTTTAGGTGCACAACAACTGCGTTTAATTCTCCTGCATTGCCAAAATTCAACGGAATACTATTCGCTTTCTACAATGGAATCGCAAAATTAACATATATTGCCCATAAACATTAATTCTACCCACCGTTAACAAATTTCGCTATCTGTTTTTATATGTATTCCACAGCTGTTGGCCTTGCGTCTGTGTGCCCTACTGCATGGATTCTTGTCAGAATGCCGATCACTCCTGTCCCAACTGCGGTTCTTACATTGGCACCTTTGAGAACTAACCGTGCATATAGTATATATATATATATATATATATATATATTTGTACATTCCATTTTAACCTCTAAATGGAATTCAACCACTGCGATCATTGATTAAGCGCT
The DNA here is from genome assembly GCF_023558435.1 of Drosophila sulfurigaster albostrigata. Lineage (NCBI taxonomy): Eukaryota > Metazoa > Arthropoda > Insecta > Diptera > Drosophilidae > Drosophila > Drosophila sulfurigaster. Next base: position 32,644,403 of record NC_084883.1, read on the forward strand.
CTTAAAACGAAAAACTGTATATATAAAACAATAAATTATTACGTATACGTAAATGCATTTTCATATGGCTACAACTGGTACATTGCACGATAATCGCGCATTATAAGGTTATATGGGGGTTGATTCATATACACAGCCCTTATTTGGCATACGTATTCATAATTCCATTTCAAATTAAACACATGCAATGTATTTGCACTTATAATTACTGTTGGGACTACGTTGTTGACTCAATTCGCAGAGCTCTCTCTATTTTTATCTCTCTAGAGCAAAGATAACATTTTACATTTCATTCTTTACTTTTACACTACCGTACAAGAAATACTTCAACGAACATATAAACAAATTGTTAGTATGGAAAAAATAGTGTTTTTACTACATCAATCTGTAGATTACCTAAAAATGACTTGGCGGCTTTGAACTTCGGTATTTCCTTATGCTTATCAAAAGTGTTCAATTGAAATACAATTGGAATACAATTGAAAAGATTAATATTTACCATCGTCTGTCAAATCGTTGAGCTTCTATTCTTCACTTCTTTAGATTATGAGTGCGCAAAGTTCAGATAAGCACTTGTTCTTGATCGATCTCAGTGCGTACTTTCTTTATATGGACTGATTAGCTTCCTGGTAGTGTGCTTTCCCTACATTTTCCTTGGCTTATCATCGATGTACGAATCAAATGAGTCAGTTTTCTGTCACTGCAAGTGTCGTAAATACCAATATGAGAACAACATTTATTTTTTTATAGACCAATTCAACAAATGACTCATCAGCATTGATAGCCCTTAACCATGTCTATATAAAACACACATAATAAACAAGAGCATCAAGCTAAGTGCAAAAGTCTGCTTGAGTACTTGAAATATGCGCACAGTTTCTATTACTAGATTTAACAATTATGAATCATACGAAAACATTATCTTATTTGTAATACAGATCATAAAGTTATCACAGCATGATGCTATGTTTTCAGACCCCGACAGGAACTCATTCATAAGTTATATCAGGCGAGATTCTGTAGACAAGATAGCCTATATCAAGTGTAATAACAGTAAAGTCATTTTTATACGTGTTTTCATTTGTTGGTTTGATTAACTATCAGTTTTTCTTGAAACTTAAAGCAGTATTTCGAATAAAGTATTTAATTTTATTTCAATTAAAAAACTCTTTTTTAAAGATGAATTTTTCAATATTAAATTATATGTTTATATTTGATGTAATGCGATATTTTATACAGTGGTTCAAAAGCTTTATAATATCGTCCTATACATAGAATATAAAACCATGGAAATCTGTAAAAACTAAATTATTCTTTAGAACAAGAAAGTAAAGAGGGGATTACGTATAGACATTTCTTTATTTTAGTAATTTAGTTCTTACTCATTTGTGCTGATAGTAATATATATAAAGAAAAGAATTTAAAGCTAAAGTAAAGTTTATTTTTATAACTACTGCAACTTAAACAATAATCGATCATAATTGTTCATATACGGGTGATATAAATACACACAAATAAAATATGCATGTGGCTTAAAATTATATTCATATTTTGTTATGTTCGTTATTTATTTATTTACATTGACCGCATTATAATATTATGTGATTACTAATGAATTGTGTACAAGAATTTTTAAGTTGTTTTCAAAAATAAATAAAACTTTCAATAATCTATATAAATTCAAAGTCAACTTTTAATATACCTCAGTAAAATTGATATTTGTGCAAAACTTATTTTTGATGTAACGGTTATTCGAATAACTATATTAATTTTTCGAGTATACACATTTTCTCTCGTATGCTTTGACATGTATTTCTATAATCTACATAAATCTATATAAATTCAAAGTCAACTTTTAAGATATATGGAAACTGTGCAAATATGAGTTAATTCGATAGCTCTCGCTCAATTGGGACTCTAAGAGTTGATTGCTAATAAATGAAGGATAAACACATAAAAAAAGAAGAGGTCGGCAAAGAAACAGAACTCGTGTATTGACTAGTTTTTTTATTTGATTGATTTTGATACTATATCGAAGTGTTGACTGTATTCAGTGTTCAGTATAAAGACAAAAGCGAGCAAAAGCAGACAAAATAGTCGAACGAACAACGATCTCTAAAGAGAACTACAACAACAACAACAACAGCATAACCATGAGCCAAGGATACACACCAACACAAACCTACCAAGCCGGAGCATCCCAATTGCTCATACAGACAACGACAACGACAAATGTGGTGACCGTTGGCAGGGAGTCATGCCGTGTTCAGTGCCCATCTTGTCACGAATATATCCAGACCAAAGTAAAGAGAAAGCCAACAGGACGCACTCATTTCTGGGCGCTGATCCTGTGCCTATTCTTGTAAGTTCAACAAAGTGTTGTAAAGTGAAAAATACAATTGCAAGTGATTCACTCACGAGTGCTTTGCGGATTGCACAGGGCAAAGTGTGAATCACATTCACAGTCATTTGACACAATTTGCGCCTTGCCTCTTTTACCACAAAGAAAAACATTTTCTAATTTGCTTTACTTTTTGTCATCTTTCAACAGCTGCTGGCCTTGTGTGTATGTGCCTTACTGCACGAAATCTTGCCACAGTGCCGAACATTCGTGCCCCAAATGCGGTGCTCACATTGGCCGCTACGAGAAATAAACATTAGCTCAACTTTCTTCGCTAACTATCGTAAATCGTAAATTAATGTTTAACTTAATGACCAAAAAATAATAAACACTCAAACACTCTAAAGATAATAAGTAAATTTTATGACGAATGACAGAAAATTTTACATTTTACACTTATTTACAAGAAATTGTGTTAACTACCACGCTTTGGGTGGCCTAAAGGGGTGATCAAGGGGGTGGTGCCTTTCGCCGTCGGTGATGTTGGCTATTGTCTAGCAGGTTAACGGCCAGCAGGTTGTAGTGTCAATCCAGTCTCTCTTGGTATTTCAAAACGTACCTTTTAACTTCTTCGGTTACACTTGGAATATCAAGGTCCTTGTCGATAGCCTGGTTTCTGACATAAAAAGGTGCTTTCGCTAGTCTTCGTAGAGTAATGCTTTGGAAACGTTGCAGTATTTCAATGTTAGAAGTTGAGACTGTGCCCCAAAGCTGAATCCCGTAGGTCCATATAGGCTTTAGTATCACTTTGTACAGCAGGACTTTGTTTCTAAGGCTCAGTTGGGATCTGTAGCCCAGCAGCCACTTCATTTGACGAAGATTCAGACTCAGCTGTTTTCTTTTGTTTTTGATGTGTTCTGCCCAGGTTAGACTTCTGTCAAGTGTTAGGCCGAGATATTTGACTTTTTTGACTACAGGCAGTGGGGTACTATTCAGTTGGACTTCTGGGCAGCTTTTAGGGCGGGTTGCGAATGTTATATGCGCTGATTTGCAGGTAAGATTTCGACTTAGCTGGCAGACTCTTCGTAGCCGACGTTTTATTCTTAGTTGCTCTGTGATTTCTTCAGAGTGCAGGTGTCTGTCTCCTCTCGGTCTCTGTGGGTGCGCTGAGCTAATGTGATGCGTAGCAGTGCAGAGGTTTGCTGAATGCGTGAATGTTTCCACAGCTTCTTCAATGTCATCATCCGAATTCAGCACAAGATTGGGATTCAGCCTCTCCTCTAGAGGCATTTCTTAGCAGCCTAGTTGTTCGATTTTGTTTCAGTATGGGTACGTTCATTTTTAGTAGTACAGCGCAGTGATCGGATAGTAGGTCTGGATCGTTCTCTATATGTATTAGATTTCTGTTTACCCCGCAAGTCACTGCAAAATCTAGAAGATCAGGTACTTTGTTTGGGTTCGTTGGCCAATAGGTGGGATTTCCAGACGAAGGGGTGTGAGGTGCATTGAATGAATGCAGGATAGAAGTAAATTACCTTTCGGATTACATAGTCTAGATCCTCACCACGTGTGTTTTGCATTAAAATCCCCTTCAATTATGAACCTGTGTCCCATTTGTGTGAAAATTTGGGTAAACATATCTGTCGTTATAACGTTATAACATATATGTTGTGCCTTGGTGGTGTGTAAGCTGCTGACAAGATTTCCAGTTGGAGTGTCGATCGACATCACGGCTGCTGAAACCAATGCTCTAGAATAGGGGCACGCTCTGAGTATTTGATATTAGATTTTATGAGTACTGCTGCACCACCTCTCGCATTGCCACTGGGATGGTTGGCGTGAATTGTGTTATAACCGTTAATTTTAAAATAAGATCTGTCAGTGAAGTGAGTTTCTGAAACTAGTAATACGTCAATGTTGTTTCTTTTAATATATAACACTATAATCTTATTGATAAAAAGCGTTTAGTGATAAGCCACTTACTACAGCGCAATGCAATGAGGTATAATAAACCCTAATAAAAAGGCGTCAAACAATTGGATGTATAACGAAAGACCCCCGGGTTGTAGCAGTGTATCAGTTGGCGTTATCAGTTATGGCCACACCTTGTAAGATAACGCGATACTATATCGAAGTGTTGACTGCATTCAGTGTTCAGTATAAAGACAAGAGCGAGCAAAAGCAGACGAAATAGTCAAACGAACAACGATCTCTAAAGAGAACTACAACAACAACAACAACAGCATAACCATGAACCAAGGATACACACCAGCACAAACCTACCAGCCCGGAGCACCCCAAGTGATCATACAGACAACGACAACGACAAATGTGGTGCCCATTGGCAGTGAGCCATCCCGTGTTCAGTGCCCATCTTGTCACGCGGATATCCTGACTAATGTGAAGAGAACGCCAACAGGACGCACTCATTGCTGGGCACTGATTCTGTGCCTATTCCTGTAAGTTCAACAAAGTGTTGTAAAGTGAAAAATACAATTGCAAGTGATTCACTCACGAGTGCTTTGCGGATTGCACAGGGCAAAGTGTGAATCACATTCACAGTCATTTGACACAATTTGCGCCTTGCCTCTTTTACCACAAAGAAAAACATTTTCTAATTTGCTTTACTTTTTGACATCTTTCAACAGCTGCTGGCCTTGTGTGTGTGTGCCCTACTGCATGGATTCTTGCCAGAATGCCGAACATTCGTGCCCCAATTGCGGTGCTTACATTGGCACCTACGAGAACTAATGTTTATCTCAAACCTCTTCGCTGTCTAACTATAAGTTCAAATCGTAAATTAATGCTTAACTTAACGACCAACTAATAATAAACACTCAAACGATTACAATTTAACCAAAGTTTATTTATTTCTTAGTTTATTTTCTTCTCTGAGAATATTCTTTGAAAATTATGAAACTATTTAAAGAGCGTCTAAATTGTTTAACCAAATCATCTATTAAACCTTATTTCTTACTTAATTAATAAATTCTTGGAAGTGCTATAAAATACGTATGTATATAAAGTACATTCATTTATGAGTATTCTAGTTTCTTCGGAAATAAAAACTTCATTTATAACTTGCTCATTCAACAACATTCAAAGTATAGGTGGTGATGATGAATGTCTTTTAATAAGAATTAGATCGAAAGAATACCATCATTATTAATAAAACAAAACAATTTAATAATCGGCTTGCTCAGCCAATCTTCGCCAGCATTTCATTTTGATACAAAACATTTTTATATTGATGAAGTTGTTTTCAACTGTAAATAGTCTATGCCGAAACACTTATCGCATAGCTATAAATAAAATGTTTGCCACAACATCTGCGCCACAGTTCGACCCATAACAACAATGAAATTGCTACCAATTGCTACCCCTTGAGACATTGATAAGGATAATTATTTAGATTATGTTTGAGTAGTTGAAATAACGTAACTTTTAATAATGCAACAAAACACATAGCTTTGATCTGCTTTAAATATTGATTACGCTTAAAATAAATAATAAATAAACGCACATAAAGGTGCGCAAACATAAGCATAACATTTGTTATTTGTGCTGCGCTTTGATAGTTCAGTCAATAAATGAGTCAATCAGTCAGTCAGAAAAAAATATCTTTATAGTATAACATATATACAATTTCGACAAAAAACGAAACCATTTGCTAGTTCTACCACCCTCATAATCTAATCTTTTAGTGCAGCCCCAATTTCTAAGAAACTGACGATAACAAAAATGAGTTTCTTTCAAAAAACTATATACAAATACTTTCCATAGGGTTACGAGCAATTGACCTTTCAATGGAGCAAATAAAAAATCCCCCACTTCTCGGATGCAACGCACAGCTTATCGACAGCAGGTGTGACAGCTCAACTGATAAGCGATAAGCAATAGATATTCGCTTATTATGATTTCGGGGCGTCGCGTTATCGACGTCCAGTTGTCCCATTGAGCTCAGTAGAACCACAAGCAGTGTGTTGATCGGTTCTCCTCAAACGACTCGCTATCTACCATGGAAAATAGAGACGCACCACCAGGCTACAATGAGCTGTCGTTGCCCAACACTCAAGTAGCTACAGGAGGATTAACCGCACAGTTGACCAGTCAAAAACTGCACTCTCAGGCGTCCAGCGATCAATTGCGTGAGCAAGTGAACAGCCAAATACCTGTTGGACCTGCTCAGGTGAACACCACTTATATACCGGCACAGACCTATCAGCCATTTCCGCAAGGACCGACACAACCGCCACTCTATCCACCATTCACACAGCAGCCAACCACATCCTGTGTGGTCATTCACACAACGACCAAGAATCAAGTCCCCGTTGGCCGGGATCCGACATTTGTGCGTTGTCCCTCGTGTCAAAGCGACGTGGTGACCACAATTCAAACGAAGCCCACGACTCGAACACACGCATTCGCCTTGGGATTGTGCTTCATTGGGTGCGTATCCTAGCCTAACTGGAAACAGCTTTGAGTCAATTTTGTTGGTTGAGTTTCATTGCCAAACAAACGCTATCGAAAAAGTCGTCAATCAATGATAGCGCTTTTGTGTATATGTTTATTCGACAGTGATAACCAATGGTGTTTAAGTTATCAATTCGCCTACTCACTTGCACTTAGCTTATGTTAGCAATGTTCCCAAATAATCTTATCAATTATTCATCTTTCCATACAGTTGCTGGCTGTGCTGTTGTATTCCCTACTGCATGGACTCCTGCAAATCCGCCAATCATTATTGTCCTGTTTGCAACGCATTTGTGGGCAGCCGCAGGGATTAACTATTTATCCCCAATATTTCTTACTCTTAAATTAAAAATAATAATAATATAATAATAATAATGTATAAAACTAATGTTCTGACTTATTTTGCCGCTAATAAACTTATATGTAATAGAAATTGAAAAACCTCGACGTTGAAGACTGTTCGAACAAAAAGTGAAGCATACTTTTAGGAACAGCAAAAATTTAATTTGTATGTGATAAAATATCAAAAATAATAATAATAATGCTCAAATCCACGAAACATTTATGCCTAAAAATCTTATACATATAATACTGAATCTTTTCTTAATTAATTTTCGCTTGTCGCAGCAAAAGTTTTAGCACAGCCTAAAAGTAGTCAATTATTTCCTTTTTCTTCGCATATATATTTAGTTATCTATTTGTATTTGGAACCATGCATCACCAAGCAGGAGTAGGTTAGCCGATCCACTTTCTTTTAGGGATCCTGCCAACATTTTTCTTGTCATTTGAATGCAGGATCACGGTAAAGTGGACGTTTGCACACAATAACACTAGTGTTGCACCAGATAGTGGCTCCGTTTTCTTTGTTGACCTACCTTTCTCTCCTTCCCTTTCTCTTTACTTTCACCATTGTTTAATGTACCCTTCCTCCTACACTCCTCTTACTATGCCTACCCATATGTACGCGAATTCTTAATGTATTATTGTTATATAGTGGTGCGTCTTATCAGTTGACCCTTTTCTTTAACCCAGCCAGCGCGTACGCCATACTGAATAAACCTTCCACTAGCACTGAAGATAAATATTTGGAATTTCTTTAGTTATGTAAAAATTTAACAATACGTTGGATCGAGACATGTTTACAAAAAATAATCAGTGTATCCTAGACTCTTTGGCATCAGAGCTCAATGTATTCATATAGAACCAGACTGAAACTATCATAAGAAGTGTACGCAAATATTCGACTTATGAGTCAGTCACTCTTTGATAATTTCAAAAATAATTTTTGTAAATTTTAAAAGCTTGCAAATCATTAAAACTGTATAACTGACGTATCGTAACCTCGCTTGCAGGGAAACATTGTTTTTAAATTATCGGGTTAATTTTGTGTACTTTTCAGTTTTGCAAAAGTTCTTGAGTGAAGACGACGTGTGCTTTGTTTTGGGTGCTTTGTTTTGGGTGCTTTGTTTTATATTGGAGATATATAAAATCAAATTAAGAAAATATAAAATACATATATACATACAGATTTTGCAATTTAGCAAGTAAATTTTTGATAGTTTTTAAATTTATTGAAATTATAAATAGTTTCTTAATTTGTTGTTATTTATGTTTAACGAAAAATGTATTGTGAAAACATATGTGTTTACTTATACACATCCAAATAAGCGTATAATATACGTATGTATGTACATACATATATATGTGTCAAAAATTTATTTATTTTGACGATAAAGCACTTTTTTATAGGAAATTCCTACATTGATGATGGTTTACTTTTTTATGACAAGGTTTTTTTTAATTCCTATGATATTAAGTGAGTAACCTGAGAAAAATCTAAACTATTCATCATAACCCTTATTAGCTACTACTATATAATTTCCCGGAAATGCCAAGCGGCACGAATTTATTTTAGAATTTTTATATAATTTCTCGATTTTCAAAAGAATCGCGTAATTTACTCAATATTTACTCAAAACAATACATTAAGGAATAACGTTTTATATTGATTCTCAAAAAATCAATACCAAATGATACACTAATTTATTCAACATTTGACTTTAAAATTTTCTTTGCTCGATATAGATTACACCATGCTGAATACAAATCAAAATAACATGACTCCCCCAAACAGTGTTCCATTCACATACACACCTGCACCTTCGATCCCTCCACCATTCACCTACACTCCTGCTGGTGCTGGTGGAGAAAATTCATCTACAGTAACCTGTCCCAATTGTCAATCTCATGTCAAAATGCGTGCCAAGTATCATGCAACCAACAAAACCTATGGTGTAACAGGATTATTTTGCCTCTTATTGTAAGTAATAAGTATAAATATTAAATATATGTAGTTCAATAAGTTTAAAGTCCAACGTTTATCATTTTCTTTTTTCTAACATAGGCTATGGCCATGTTTGTGTCTTCCCTTCTTCTTCCAGTGGGGCTACAAGTTCAGCAAGTTCTGTCCCAATTGCAAAGCTCGAGTCGGAGGATTATAAACGGTACTCCTAACAATCTGTGAAACCAAGCCAATTTACAATCCAAAATCTCATACTTCTCTCAGATAATCCAGGGATTAACGACTGTTATTTGTAAATTTTTTTAATATGTCGAGTATTAAAATGTACATGAATAAATATTATTTGCAAATATAATTCAAGGAATTTATTATTATGAGAATGTTTTTCTTAATTCTATGAAAATAATACCAAAACACATAGTTACTCACAACTTTACATACATAAAAACATTTTATATTAAATCTGCAAAAATCATAAAAAAAGTATAGCGAACATTAAGAATTAAAAGTAAAAGAACTGCGACATAAGGACTCGCTGGTATTGTTGTTGTTGTCCCTGCCTTGCAGACGGAACTATAAAAACAAAAAAAAATATTTCCAAACAGCCAACTATATTATTTAAAGTAAGGTGAAACTTTTCGAGAGATGTTGGAAACAACAGTCAATAAGCTTTCCTACTGTTTTCTTCCGTTGACTGGAACTTTTCCCATTGTATTTTTTAAATTTAGCATGTCGTTATACACCACGACACGTGCAAGCTCTGTTTTATGAAAACAAGGATTGGTATTACGATAACTGAACCCGTGGGACACATCGTCATCTCGCTTGCAGGGAAAGATAAAGAAACCAAGAATTTTTTAAATTATCGGTTTTGTTTGCTTATAATTTTATTTCATACTTTTCAGTTTCTCAAAAGTTCTTGAGTGAAGACGACGACGGCTACAGTTTCTGCCGGAGATTTAAAAAATCAACCTAGTAAAGTATACTTAACAAACATTACATATGTATATGTAATAAATAACTCGTTCAGTTAGGAAAAATAACTTTACAAAGCGGAAGTAGGTTGATTTTGTCTTACAATTCAAAAAACTCCTTGAATTGGGTAACAGATTTTCTAATTTAGCAAGTATTTATTTAAAGTTTTTCAATTTATTAAAATCATAAATAATTTCTCAATTTGTTGTTATTTATGCTTAACGAAAATAGAGACTATAAAAGATAGAGGTATCATTTTTTTTGAGAGCATTTGTTATGTTTGCACGCAGATCAAGTTTGTTTCAAACTATTTCCACTCACACTTCCGCTCCCACAAATCGACAAAGATCGAATTACAAGCTTAATTTTAAATAAGTGGTATACTAACTATGTCTATGTGATTCCTGAAAATTTGGTTGCGACCAGATACAAATTGTCGAAGTTATTAAAGAAATTTGTTGTGTTGTATAGCAAAAAACGCCTACTTACAAGGGGTTTCAGTTGCCTTGGCTGACAATGAGGTATATTTTGCACTCTATAGTATATTTTGAATTTAGTACCATGTCAATACAAAAAATATGTTATTTGGCATTTTTAGTATTTTTGAGGTATATAATTTTAGTATATTTTGAGAATAATACCGAAATATTTTGCTTTTATTCAAAATGTGTAGTAAAAATGTGTAGCTCGTCTCACAGACGAGCACACTCGGCTGTAGCTTTCCCACATGTTAGTTTTGAGGTATAAATTTATAATATGCGATAAGGAACTTTATAAATTACTAACCGTCCTATAAACATGTTTATTTTGTTAAAGTTACCAACTATTAAAGAATACTGTTTTACTATTGTTCATAAAATATCTTAAAGATCGTATCATAAATAAATATAAAATATATTGAGGACTCAAAGTCAATACTCATATATTAAAAAAAATGTTAGCTTGATTATGTGCTGATTTCTTGCCTTCCTGATTAGCAACTACATATATATAGTTTACTAAAACATAACATTTAAATTTCAGTGTACAATATGGACTCCTCCAAGATTGCCCAAAGTCCGCCAGCGTATAGCCCAAAATTTCAAAATAATATGAATCCCTTAGTCAGTGCTCCACCCACTCAAATGATTCACTCAGCACCGCCACCATATCCTGGGACTCTTCCGATGAATATAGATTACTTTAACATGTCTGCACAACCGCAAACCTGTAATCCCAGAAGCTCAGAATAATATGAATTCCACAGTTAACGATGAACCCCCTCCAATGTATTACTCATCACAGTCTCAGTCGATGAATGAGGTAAATCAAAGTAGTCAAAGTAGCGAGATCTGTCCCAAGTGTCAAGCTGAAGTCAAAATGCGCATCAAGTTTCATTCAACGGCAATGACCTATGCTATCTCAGGATTGTTTTGCCTGTCTTTGTAAGTGAGTTGAACTATTTATAAGTGTAGCTAATATCTTTCTTTCTGATTCTTCCTATATATATATATATATATATATATACATATATGTATATGTACGTAGGTTGTGGCCATGCGTCTGTTTGCCCTGTATTTGCAAGGTGGGCTACAACTTAGGTAAATTTTGCCCCCACTGCTTTGCTCGTGTTGGCGATGCGTAAACTGTACTTTTAACATGTGAATAAGCTTATATCAATAAGCTTATATAGAATGTACTTATATCCACAAAATAATCATTTATAATAATCAACAACAAACTGTATTTAATAAATAAACTATGTCATTGTAACTTTACTTGTCCAAATTAAATTATTATGTCTGCGTTTGGTAAAAAAAAAACAAAATAATCGGGTCCTTTCAATATTGTGGAACGAAACAATCAACGGATTTAATATTAATTATTTTGCAGTTTTAAATAAAATAACACAGCATACTTTTAGGCATACAAAAATACCTAAATATACTAAGATTTCTTAATTGAAAGTAACCAGATAAAACTTTTGGGATTTATTATTATTTAGTATATTTTCTCATCATATATTTTAGAAACTTTTTCTAAGGTCACACCCCGATATGGATTTTAAATAAGCCTTTTAAATTGATCATTCAATACCATGCTTAAATATTAAACAAATGTAAAGAATTGGTTGTCTACTTCCTTTGATTACAATTTAATATATAATTTTGGTATTTTATTTATGTTTCATTTTATTTTACTCATACAAACACAACAATAAAATTGCATGTGCACATTAATATTTGTTCCCTTATTGCATTCTGTTCGTTGTTTACAGATAACTGTCCACGTGATGCATATAGTCATCTCGCTTTCACTGACACAAAGATATCCCTTGTGTTAGAGTGTTGAAATCTTACAGCTATATGTATGTACATACATACATACATATGTATGTATTTTCTTGCTTTCAAATTCTTTGCAAGCTTTGCAGTTGCTTTTCTGTTGTTGAGTGAATACGCCGGTCGCTTCGTTCTACGCAAGTTTCTTGAGATTGTAAATTTCACAAATTTGTATACATATAAAATTGTGTATGTGAGTTTATGTAAAGTGAAATGAAATAATAAATATGGGACTTCCCCGCATAAAACAATGCGTGTTTACTTTTGCGTATTACATCAATTTGAGTATAAATTGTCGACATTTGTCTTTCAGCGACGCGTTCATCATTGATCAACATGGAATACTCCAAGATTCCACCATATCCGCCGGCATACACCCCGGAAGATCACAATAGGATGTATCCCACAGCCAGTGCACCACCCACCGAAATGATCCACTCAGCACCGCCACCTCCTCCCGCACCTGTAAATGTTGTAAATCAAACAACGATTGTTGTTGATGGACAGGGTGGTGGACCAGGAATGACCTGTCCTCATTGTCGTGCCCGTGTCACGATGACTGTCAAGCATCATGCGACATGCAAGACTTATTGTCTTGCTGGGATTCTATGCCTCTTCTTGTAAGTTTTGAGTATTGAAAATACATACATAGATATGTATGTTTACACATTTGAAGTGTAACTAATATCATTCTCTCTGCTTCTTACATACATATGTACGTACATACATACATATGTGTATAGCTGCTGGCCCTGCGTCTGCTTGCCCTGCTGCTGCAACTGGTGCTACAGAACCAGCCAGTTCTGTCCCAATTGCAATGCTTGTCTCTCCAGCTTCTAAAACGACATTCTCAACTTTCTGTGGAGCCAAGCAAATTATCAACACCCCAAAACCACGTTCTTTATGAAAACTTAGGTTTATCTACATACATATACATATGTATATGTATTATTGTATATTGCCACACATTGTCCGGGAGACGCAAAAGAAATCTGAAAACGGAAACCAAGCTATGTATATATAGCATAGCATTTGGCTATCGCCAGCAATAATAAGAAATTTCAAAACTGTATAAGATAAACCATTCTTGTAACTGTATACCAAAATACATTATTACTTATAATTTGTACGTAGAGTGACATTATCTTTATACTTACAATGCATGGCCATTATAAACCATGCACTCAACTACCATTTCCAGGTTGGTTTCATGACTATGACTCAGCTTTAAACTTCATTAGAATTTGAATTTGTTTGCACAGTTTGGCATTGTTTGGATTGATGTATTTATTTGTTTTAAGATTAATTTATGAGTACTTCGCATTTCACATCTGCGAATCTAATAATTTTTGTGCGTTTCGTCCATAATAGAAAAATATTGAATCTCAACCAAATCGAATTGCTGATCGCACATACATATATATTATGGTGACTGTTACAAAAGTTTATAGCAAAATAAAAGTGCTGACTTTGGTTGCGACAATAAAATTTAATCTTGGAACCGTTCTTACAGAAGTATTGTTAATGTATGCACATACAACCATAATTATGTAAATATATAGAATGGGGAATCTAAATCTATATAAATTGAAAATCATATAACAAAAATTTGTTTTATTTTATTTAGAGAATTATCTATATGTAGGTAATTTTTAACCAAAAGTGAAATGTTCTATAGTCGATCTCCTTTTTCAAAATTTATCAGAACATTTGAATGCATAAACATACGCAAATTTTTACAATTATTACGTACTTAGAAAATCACCTTCAGTTTATTTCTGTGTGCATACATATGATATGTATTGATAAATTAATATGCACATGTGTTTCAGATTTCTGTTTAAGTTTCGCACCACTTCATTTGCTAAAACATACTAGCTTTTCTAATTTCCCACAATACGCGCTTTTACAAATGTACGTTCAATTACATACCAATCTAAAAAATATTTAATAATAGACAGTTTTTAAGCTCAAACAACAAAAAAATGACTTTAGAAGCGTGTTAACAATTATATTATATATGATTCATCCTTAGTAGTTTCATGAATAATATTTTCATAATAAACATCTATAAAATACAATATAATTATACAATTCCATAATAATGTGTGTTAATTCCAGTTTATTTGCTGAATTTCTTTTAATTTAAGACAAATTGTTCAGTTGAAATCGCATAACACTTGCTAAATGACGTGACTTAACGGTTTAATACAAAATATTCTACGATCTTTCGTTAATACTGAAAACTTGCAGTAAAATGCAGATCTATTATAGATCGCAGTATTTATCGGCTTATCACCAACAAAAAAAAAGATACAATCTAACATAGAAAATTAATTTAAAAATTCTCTTTAATTAAATACATGCAATCAAATAATTTGAATTTTGTATAATTGTAATTGAAATTTAATCGTCACTTTATGCAATAATAACTGTGTTTTTATAATTAAACTCTTCATATATATAGAGAAAACTATATGAACAGTATACACACATATGTTTCTTCATAAATATGTTCTCTAATTAAAATGTTGCTAAGTGTGTTGCTAAGTTTCATAAGCTGAGTCTCAGCAACACTTTAGCAACATTGTTGCTAATCATCTGCTTCTCGTTGAGTATCTGCCGTTACTTTTAGGTTGCCGACGCACAGTTATCCACAGACAATTGTCATTAGGCAAACACAATTAATTGATGCCATTAGCTATTGATTTTGTCCACAATTGCTAATTACTATTGATTCACTGTCATAACTTTTCGAATATTCAATTAACTTTCGAATGTGTAACACAAACGCAGTTGCAAATAAACGTTGTACCACTGTGCGCGCTAAGTGCGCAGCGGGTTTCCTTGATGCGACGCGAAAGTGAACTTATCAGAACGTTTTCGTTTCCAGAACGCGCAACAAGTCGTGTCGCCTATCCTTTGATATACGAAATTACTGAATTTCTAAAATGTGAGTCCCAAAGTGTTTTATAAATAAATACATTTTGTTAGGGAAATATCTTTTTTGTGTGTGTGCAAAATTCTAGCGAACTAAAAAAAACATAATTAAAAAAACCTTTTGTTGTTTTGATACTCAATGTTCAAGTTTTTTTGAGAGGGAACGTTTTTTATTAATTTATATATATTTCATAACATATAAATAGAAATTTTGCTTACAAAAATGAAGAACAAGTTTTTTTTTGTTATTTCCAAATAAAAAAGTTGGCTGTCGCAAAAATTTCGCGAATATGTTTCATCGATCGAAGAGCTTTATGTATGTTGTGTATGATTAATAGAATTTAATATGTATAAGATGAATGATATTCGAGTGAATAGGTTCAAAGAATAGTTGACCTTTTGAATTAAAGCATAAAGCGATTGCGCTAATTATGTAGATTCAATGGACTTGGCGCCAATAATTCATTCACTTAGATACGACAGCGTTTGTTTATTATACGAATTTAGATATTTGGGTAAAGGACAACGCCCAAAAGTTGAGCGTTACTTCAGCACATTAGCATTGTCCTAAAAGAGGTGACGTCCTCCGACGAGTGGCGCCTCATTGATTATCATGAAACACTCCCTTTAGCTTAGCAACCCAAGCGAAATGCGGAAAACTGGTTTGTGTTAATATAAGCTTTGCGCTAGTCGAGAATTTTGATGCGCCATTGTTTGGCTCTAGCGGTATTATTTGGGTGTGCGAACCGCTCTGGCGAGGCAAAAAAGCATGACGACATCATCTAGTGTTGTAGACTCAAAACGCGTAGCCATGTGGCAAACACTTTCACTTTTAGCCGACCGACATACTCACGCACTCTCACACTGAGAGCGAGGCAGATAGAAAGACAGATAGATAGGCGTCAGGGGTGGTTGGATAGATGGCTGGCTGGACAGATGGATGATGTCAGAGGCGCCTCCAAAAGTGCGGAGGAGACCTATTGAAATTATTGAATTTAATTTGCTTGCCACATGCCAACCAATTAGCAGAATACTGTACTCCATTTCGAAGCTAAAAATGGTTTTATGTACAGTATGCAATTAGCTTTTCGGTGACATGGGAAACGCTTGAAAGTTGATTTTGTGCTTTAGATTAAACTGCAACAATTTGACACGCAACGCAGTGGGAATCACTTTCCAAGGTCAATCGATAAATGCACACAACACAAACTGAAACTAAATGTATTTTTCACAACACCAACAGCTGCAACAACAATGTCCTCTCCCGTTGGCCCAACTCCGGCAAATGTTGTCTGCCCCAATTGCCGGCAACAGGTGACAACTCGCACTGAGCCAAAGGCCACGAACAAAACGCATTTGATTGCGCTTCTCATGTGCTGCTGCTTGTAAGCATCTTTCGCGCTATCTCTTTGCTCTTCGAATGATATTTTTGTTCTCTTCCCTTTGTTGCAGCTGCTGGATCTGTGCTCCGTTTCTCTACTGCACAGACTGTGCTCGCAACACCGACCACTATTGCCCCTCGTGCCAGACCTTCATCGGCAGCTATGAGCGCTGATCGGAGCTGAAGTGCAAATGTCACATTCTTGGGAATCGTCACCCCAGAGGCTTAACATTACTGCACCTCACTGCCCATCACTCTCTTTTGATATTCTCCAAATATTATATATGAATACCTCACCACAACTTATTATATGTATGCTATTCGTATGCAATTACTTTAATGTTGGTAAAGAAATTATAATGCGATTCCATAATAAAGTCTAATCACACAATCGAGTGCGACATTTTGTTTTAATGTGCGTATACTTAATATGCTCTAAAGTTGCACACTATTAAGTGGCAGTTGGCTACTAATCTGTGAACCGGGAAAAGCAGTTATAACTTTCGTCTTATTGCTGTGCTTCAACGTGTGAATCAACTAATCAAATTAGCTTGGTTATTTTAATTGCAATGTGCTACAGCTACAACTTAAATCATTATGGTAGCAGTTGTAATCAGCTAATTGAGGGCCATCAAAGCAAAAATAAAAGAATCCCAGGAATTATAATAAATTTAGGAAGCGCAGTAATTAAACTACTTCACAAATTAGCAAAAGTATAGAAACTGCAGAAATTAATATCAATAAGAAATTGGCAAAAAAAAAAGAATTGCAGAAAATTCGCAAAAAGTTGAAAACCTATAAAATTTAAATAAATTAGAAATTCGCAAAAATACAAACGTATAAATTAAAATTAATTAAACATTATTGTCTTTAAATTAAAAATAGAGACACACTTAACATTCCTTACAAATTGAGAAAATTACGTCTCCAATTGTATTATATCGAAATCATCAAACAGACGCACATAATTGGGTTCTTAATTGGTACAGTATAAAAATTAAGAATGTATACAAAAAGAGCAACATCAAATAACGCTTTCGCTTTTCGTTCGCCTAATTTTTTGCAAAAGTCTAAATCTATACATAGTTGTTTAAATTAAAAAGAACACCTACAACTGCTTCTTCTTATCTGTTTAGCAGTTTATAAGTTTAGTTTAGCGTTTTTTTTAGCGTGTGTTTGATGACGTTTGCTGCCTGTTGGTAACAAAATGGACAATATCGCACATACATATACACATAAGCGTGAGCACACACTCCCATACACACATGCTAATACTCGCCTGTAGTGTATACATACATAAGTTCTAATGGATACAGAAATATGTGTCGGCAACAACTATAGCGACGACGACGGACGAGCGTTTTTTTTGTATATTGTATTTGCTCGTCGTTCCGCAGTTTCGTGTCGATTCGCAAGCTGTGAAGACGAAAAAGTCGGAAGCAACAGCAGCAGAAGCAGAATCCGAAACGACAAGCAACAGTTGGGAGAACGAAGCATCGTCAACGCAGCAATGGAAAAAGGCAAAATCGAAAACGAGCAGCCGCCCAGCTATGGCGATTTGGCGAGTGCTCCAACAATGCTACCACCACAGCAAATGCCACAGCCAATGCCACAACCAATGCCTCAGCCAATGCTGCAACAAATGCCGCAAGTAATGCCACAAGGAATGATGCAACCGATGCCACAAGGAATGGTACAACCGATGCCACAAGGAATGCCACCACAACAAACCATCTTTCCCATGCAGCAACAACCTGTTTACATTCAGGGTTCGTTTTGGTTATTCGTTTGTTTTTTAGTGACAAATTGAATTGTTCTTGTTTTGACACAGCACCAGCACCAAATTTTTTGGGCGGCATGCCGACGATGGTAACGTGCCCCTCGTGCCACGCTCATCAGCAGAGCGTGGTCAGATATGATCCCAGCACGAAGACACATTTGATGGCGCTCCTCATTTGTATCTTGGGGTGAGTTGAAGAGATTACGCAATCGTTGATGATGCGATTTTTAACTAATTCAAATTATAATGAGGATTTTCAGTGGCATGTGTTGCTGTTGCATTCCCTACTGTGTGGATTCCTGCCAGAATGCCGTACATCATTGCCGCAACTGCGGCGCCTACATTGGCACCTACCAAAACTAAATGAATGTGAAGTGTGAACCAAAAACATAACCACAAAAATCAATTTAATGTGCTTTTAATTGACACGAATGACAAGAGTGATATTATTGCGGCCAATTAATGCCGCAAGTTCTTATTAAAGTCACAAAGTTGCATATGCTTTCTTTGCCACCACGCGGCCTTGAACCATTCGAATGAACTCAAGATAAACAAAAACAAGTTTTACGATCAAATCAATAATAATAGCAAACACCAAAAACAAAAACACTCATTTCTATGTGAAGCACAACGAATAATAATTACAAACTGTAATCAAATAAATAAATAAAATATGAAATGTATTAAAATTATTTACTATGTTTTATGCTAATTAAAATATAAAGCGTTTGTTTGTTGTAAGACAACAAGTGGTATATCATAGTGTTTGTATTCCCACAAGAGTGATGGAATAGTTTCCCTAAGGTAAACATATCTATGATTGTTTATTCATAGAGTGCTTAGGGCGTGCCACATGTGCTTTGAATTTTGATAAATTCGCAAAGCTAACATAAGAGGTGCTCTGGGATCGCAGTGCTTAAAATTCCCACCACATTGTGGTGAGTATAGAAAAAAAAAACAACACAACGAAGAACATAAATAAAATGTATTTAAAAATATATATGGAACGAATAAAAACAATCTATGTTAGAAACAGTGCAGGGCAAAACTTTTGGAATATATTTATCCTAAAAGTAATTCCTTTAGTTTTGACAGTGATATATTCCTGTATACCCTCATACTTGATAGGCAAAAACAAGAAAAATTCACTTATCAAATTTAGCGCCAAAATTCTTGAGATGATATATGTACATACATATGTAAATACATAAATACAAATAAATACGTCTGTCAAAATGAGCATCTATGTATATTTTAGAGACTATAACAGCTAGATCTATATTTCTTTTTGACAGCATTGATGATATCGAAATAATGACATATATATTCCGGTATATTTCAGTATTTTTACGAATATTAATTTGGTATATTTAAATGATAATACCGTTATGTTTGGCTTCTTTTGAGAATAGGAACTCGACTATAGAATTCTTTTTAATATTCTATATTTTTTAAATTTAGCATGTCGTCATACAAGGTGCGTTCCAAAGTAAACAGGACTTTTTGAATCTAGCGCCCTCAACTGGTGCGTTAGAATCTGCTATTCTTTATCGACTTCCAGTAAAAATTTCATGACATTTCATCTATTGGAAGTGAAGTTATTGCGTTTTAAGTGTCAGTATGTTTTTGTCATCGGTGCGAAAATGAGCTTCGAACAAAGAGCCAACATTAAATTTTGTTTTAAAACGTTTACCGAAACGTTTCAATTTATGAAAAAAGTTTATGGCGATGGTTACCTATCCCGTAGCAGAGTGCACGAGTGGTTTCAACGTTTTCAAAGTGATCGTGAGGACATAAATGACGATGAACATGTGGGCCAACCAAAATCCGTGATCACAGAAAATTCCATCGAAACTGTGCGTGAATTCATAAAAAATCAGCCGAAATCATCATTGAAATTAATGGAAATAGAATTGAACATCTCCAAAACATCGATTTATCGCATTTTGACCGAACATTTGAGTGTGTGCACTATATGTTCCGCACAAATTGACTGACGTCCAAAAATTGGTCAGAATTAAACATTCGAAGGACCGACTATTTGACCAAAAATCACATTTTAACCATGAACCACTTCCCGTATTCACCTGATATTGCACCGTGCGACTTCTACCTTTTCGGAAAAATGAATTTGCCGATGAAAGGAAAGCGTTATGCAGACGTCGAGGCCATTCAAAAGGCTTGCACCGGCATACTAAAGGCCATACCGGGCAACGAGCTAAAACACTCGTTCGACTTGCTTTTGGACCGTGCAAAAAGCTGTACTAAAGCAGAAGGAGACTATTTTGAATAATATAAATTGATTTTGCCGAAAAAACTATTTGTTCTGTCTTTTTGTTAAAAGTCCTGTTTACTTTGGAACGCACCATGTATAACACGACACGAATTTCTCTTTAATTTACTGAGTTGAACAATAGTCGAAATAAATTTTGGCATGGAATAACTACAGCTTGAAATGCGAAAGTAAAATACATTATAACATAGTTTGAAATATTGAATAAGTAATAGTACTAAAGTTAAATTGAATTGAATTATAAAGCACTGCACAGCTTTCCTTAGCTTAGAATTGTGTATTAAGACTAGTCACACGAATCGCATCTGCTTTAAATATTTGAAATCGTAATGAAAATGTTTACACTAACTTCCAATCATTTAAAAGTAAACAAAAATAAAATAATAATAATAATACTTCGACACAGGATATATTGAAAAACTGTATTGCCGTAAATATTTAATCTTTATTCAATAATCAACTCAATGCTGACTGATCAAAAGATGTTACGCACCTCAAAAATATTTCAAAACGAATAAACTAGTTAGTAAGATATGACTTATTGGGGATATCAAAATCTATCTGAAGAAACTATAGTTTGTCCCGACAAAGTTTTATAAAGCCCATTTTTTTAAGGGAATTCGTCAAATATGCTTATAGATGGAACTAATATCTTCTCATGGATGATTCTTAAGCCTGAGATTTTTAACAACTCTGAAATCAGATCTAGGATTGAAATACACAAGAATAAAATATTGTGTTGCAATATTTATTTGTTTGGCGGTTACAATTCATAATTTTAGTTGCGGTCAGCTTGGATAAACACATAAATTATTTTTCTAATATTCGTAATTAACCACAAAATTATTTAAAGTGATTAGCATATACGGATTATATATAAAGCAGAAGGCGCATTACCGCTCCTAATCCGAGGGGAGCAAAAACGGTAAATTAAAGAAATTTGTAAGACGGAAGTTGCAGTCCAACTGCAAATTGGAGGTGAAGTCAGAAACGAGGGCGGAGACGACATTGACCATTCGATTTTCAACTTTTGGTTTAATAAAGTTAAATACATATTTGTGGGGCAGCTGCTGGATTTGCATTCCATTCCTGCATTGCACGGATTGCGCCAAGGTCATCGAGCGTACTTGCTCCCTGTGCAAAGGACATATTAACACCAAAGAATGGTGAAACCGTTTAACATTAACATTAATATACCATTAATTAAAAGTGAAAAGTTCAAGCTGTTGTATAGTGATTAGCTAGGTATTCTATGTTTACCATTTAAATAAAATATTCTTGCTTCTGGAACACTTTGAACATTTTCAGCGCGTATGCAACAATAACCAAAATCTACATTATAAATGATGTTTCCTATCCGCCAAATGGTATTTATATTCACACTGACAATGAATTGCAGTTACGTTCTGCGTTACGTTCTGTGTTAATATATTACATATGTATTATTATTGCGGTCAGAGTTTGAAAAGAACTACTCTAACTTTAAGGAAAGATCCCATCGATTCTGTAACTCGCTCTCGCTGTAAATTCGAGCGTTCTCATCGCCAAACTAGTGATGTTCTCGCTACTTTGGACGCTTTCAACGTTTCGAATTGCTTTTTCAATGTTGGGTGTTGCAATTTAGCTAAGCTTTGGAGTTTGCTCGTTATCGACAGATTTCTATACCCGCTACCCATAGGGTAGAAGGGTATTATAACTTTGTGCCGGCATGAAAAGTATGTAACAGGTAGAAGGAGCCATCCCCGACCCTATAAAGTATATATATTCTTGATCCGAGACGATCTAGCCATGTCCGTCTGTGTGTCTGTCCGTATGAACACCTAGATCTCAGAGACTTTAAAAGATAGAGCTATAATTTTTTTCGACAGCATTTGTTATGTTTGCACGCAGATCAAGTTTGTTTCACATTTTTGCCACGCTCACTTCCGCCCCTGCAAATCAATAAAATCGAATAACAAGAGTAATTTTAAAGCAATACAATACAACACATTACAATAATAACTATAGTATTTATGATTTCTGAAAATTTGATTGCGATCAGACTGTGGAAGTTATTAAAGAAATGGCCTACCTACTGGGAGTCTTAGTTGCTTTGGCCGACAATCTGGTATATTGTGCCATCTATGGTATATTTTGAATGTGGTGTTATATCGATATACCAAATATACCATTCGGTATATTTTTAGTATATTTGTATTTTGGTATATTTTGATAAAATACCGCAATGTTTTGCTTTTATTCAAAATGGGTAGCGGGTATCTCACAGTCGAGCACTGTTGGGAATACCCTTATTCAACTAATCAAAAATACCATTTAATATAACATATAAGTAGTATATTGATTGTTGGGCACGTTGGTCACACTGATGTGCTCGCTCTCTCACTTGGTTAAAAATCTCAGAAGAGTGTGCATGTGGTTTGGTGCTGACAATAAAATAATAAATTAAATAACTAAATATTCAAGAAGATAAAAGCGCGTGTATTCTTTAATAATAATTGGGTGCTTATTCCAATAGGTTATGGGCCCAGTTCATGCCTAATAATAATATATAAAACAAAATTAATACGCGTCGTTGCAAATTCTTGTGAAATCCTTTTTTTCTTTGCGTCATAAATACATACATACATAATTGCAAATTCTTGTGAAATTCTTTTTTCTTTGCGTCATAGATACATACATAATTGCAAATTCTTGTGAAATTTTTTTTTGTCATTTCGTTTTTTTTTATTGCGATTTGTTGTGAAATTCATTTTTTTCTCACATTTGTATTATTGCAACCCTTGTCTGTTTGTGTAGGAAGTAAAATGGAAAAGTTAAAGTATAACATAAAGCCGTTTACCGGTGAGAAATATTCGATTTGGAAATTTCGAGTTCGTGCGTTGCTTACAGAATTAGAAGTGCTTAAAGTTATTGATGATGAAAACCGAATAAAGATGATGTTGATTGGATCAAGGCTAATCTATGCGCTAAGAATATCCTCATTGCGCACTTGGGCGACTCATTTTTAGGTTTCGCATCTAGTGACGCCACAGCACGTGAAGTTTTCAAGAACTTAGACGCCGTATACGAACGGAAAAGTTTAGCGTCGCAACTATCAGCGCGCAAACGACTGCTTGCTCTTAAACATTCGGGCGAGATGTCACTTTCAAATTTTTTCATTATTTTTGATGAACTTATCAGTGAGTTGTCAGCTGCAGGCGCTAAAGTTGATGAAATGGACAAAGTTTCACACCTACTGCTCACATTGCCCTCGTCATATAATGGCGTTATTACAGCAATTGAAACTCTTTCAGAGGAAAATTTGACATTAGCCTTTGTTAAAAATAGATTGTTAGACCATGAGATAAAAATTAGAAATGATCAAAAGGATACTAGTAAAAAGGTTATGAAAGTGTTAGTTCAAAATAATAATCATAAAAAGAATTATCAAAAATATTCATCCAAAACACAAGATAACACAACCAATAAATAAATTTAAACATAAGCAACTTGGCAATATTAAATGTCACCACTGTGGTAAGATGGGACATATTAAAAAGGATTGCTATCATTTTAAAAGAATATCAAATTTAAATAAAAATAATAATACCAATAAAGTTAACGAAAGTCCAAATGAAAATATACAAGCACAAACCATCACATCACACGGTATTGCATTCATGGTAACCAACCATGAGACGGATAAATATAATTTTATCCTTGATTCCGGCGCGAGTGATCACCTAATAAACAATGTCTCGCTGTATGCTGATTATGTGGAACTGGAGCCGCCACTGAAGATCGCTGTGGCCAAACAAGGTCAATTCATTTACGCTACCAAACGTGGTGTTGTGCGATTGCGTAATAATTGTGAAATAACACTGGAGGATGTGTTGTATTGTAAGGAGGCTTCTGGTAACCTTATATCCGTAAAACGCCTGCAAGAGGCAGGTTTGACAACACAATTTGACCGTGATGGTGTCACCATATCAAAAAATGGATTGACAATCATAAAGGATTCAGGTATGTTGAACAATGTACCAATAATAAAATGTCAAGCATACATTGCTTGTAAAACAAACAACTATAGACTATGGCATGAGAGGTTTGGGCATATTAGCAATGCTAAATTGCTAGAAATAATGAGAAATAATTTATTTAATGACACAAGCCTAATTAATAGTTTAAAGTTGTCTGATGAAGTATGTGAACCGTGTCTAAGTGGAAAGCAAGCTAGGCTCCCATTTAATCATTTTAAGGATAAGAGCCATATTACAAGACCATTATTTATAGTACATTCTGATGTGTGCGGACCTATTACACCGGTTTCTTTAGATGAAAAGAATTATTTTGTTATCTTTGTAGATGAATTCACACATTACTGTGTCACTTACCTAATACAATACAAGTCAGACGTATTCAATATGTTTCAAGATTTTGTAGCAAAAAGTGAGGCCCATTTCAATGTCAAGGTAGTCAATTTATATATCGATAATGGTAGAGAATACTTGTCAAATGAAATGCGTAATTTCTGTGTCAAGAAAGGGATCACTTATCACCTGACAGTGCCACACACACCCCAATTAAATGGTGTATCTGAACGAATGATACGAACCATTACCGAGAAAGCCCGTGCCATGGTTAATGGTGCACAATTAGAAAAAGCTTTTGGGGTGAAGCAGTGTTGACTGCTACATACCTAATTAATAGAATTCCAAGTAGAGCACTAGTACATAGAAAAAGACCCCATATGAGATGTGGCATAATAAAAAGCCTAACTTAAAATACTTGAAAGTATTTGGTTCAACCGTATATGTGCATAATAAAAACAAAAACGGAAAATTTGATGACAAATCAAAGAAAAGTATTCTTGTCGGATACGAACCAAATGGCTTTAAATTATGGGATGCTATTAATGGCAAATTTATTGTAGCCAGGGATGTTGTTGTCGATGAAACCAATATGGTTAACTCTAGACCCATCAAAAGTGAAAGTTTCCCGAATGATAGTAAGGAAAGTGAAAGTTTCCCGAATGATAGTAAGGAAAATGAAAGCTTCCAGAATGATAGTAAGGAAAGTGAAAATATCCTGAATGAAAGTAAGGACAACGAAAAAGAATTTCCGAACGAGAGTAGGAAAAGAAAGGAAGCTGATCCTCTGAATGAAAGTAAGGGAGATCTTGATGGCATTGACAACGATAGCAACGATGTTGTAACGAGTAGAAGAAGTGAAAGACTACAGAAAAAGCCCCAAATATCATACAATGAAGATGAAAGCGATTTAAATAAATTAATTTTAAACGCTCATGCTATTTTCAATGATGTCCCAAACAATTTCGATGAAATAAAATATAGAAGCGATAAGAGTTGTTGGGAAGAGGCTATACAAACTGAATTAAGTGCTCATGAGATGAATAATACTTGGACAATTACAAAGAAGCCTAAAGATAAAAATATTGTTGACAGTAAATGGATATTTTCCATTAAACATGATGAAATTGGTAATCCAGTTAGATACAAGGCTAGATTAGTGGCTCGAGGTTTTACTCAAAAGTACCAAGTCGATTATGAGGAAACATTTGCCCCTGTTGCTAGAGTTTCGAGTTTCCGATTCATGTTATCTTTGGCAGTTCAATATAATCTGAAAGTCCATCAAATGGACGTTAAAACAGCATTTTTAAACGGCGTGCTAAAGGAGGATATATACATGAGACTTCCTCAAGGTGTGTCGTGTGACGGTGAAAATGTGTGTAAGTTGAATAAGGCCATTTACGGTCTCAAACAAGCAGCTAGATGCTGGTTTGAAGTTTTTTGAAAAAGCCTTGAAAGAATGTGGTTTTGTGAACTCTCCAGTTGATCGCTGTATATATATTCTTGATAGAGGTAACATTAACGAAAATATATATGTTCTATTATATGTTGATGATGTAGTCATAGCTACACATGATATAAAAAGAATGAATAATTTTAAAAAATATTTAATGGAAAAGTTTAAAATGACTGACCTAAAGGATATACGACATTTTATAGGTATAAGAGTAGAAATATATGACGATAAAATTTTGTTAAGTCAATCTGCCTACATTAAGCGTTTTTTGAATAAATTTAATATGAGTGATTGCAATCCGGTCAATACTCCTCTACCGAGTAAACTAAATTACGATGCGCTTAACTCAGATGAGAACTGCAGCGCACCATGTCGTAATCTTATTGGATGTCTAATGTACGTAATGCTATGTACACGACCTGACTTAACTACTGCAGTAAATATCTTAAGCAGATATAGCAGTAAAAATAATTTAGAACTATGGCAATGTTTAAAAAGGGTCCTTAGATATTTGAAGGGTACCATTGATTTGAAACTGATTTTTAAGAAAAACGAAAAGTTTGAAAATGTATTAGTTGGCTATGCTGATTCTGATTGGGGTGGAAATGATATTGATCGAAAAAGCACAACGGGCTATTTGTTTCATATGTTTGAATCAAATTTAATTTGCTGGAACACAAAAAGGCAAAACTCAGTAGCAGCCTCATCAACTGAAGCTGAGTATATGGCTCTGTATGAAGCCGTAAGAGAGGCCCTATGGTTAAAATCTATTCTAAACAGTGTCCATATTAAAATTGAAACCCCAATTAAAATTTATGAGGATAATCAAGGCTGTATAAACATAGCTAATAACCCCTCATGTCACAAGAGAACCAAGCATATTGATATTAAATATCATTTTGTACGAGAGCGTGTTGAATCTAATGAAATTTATCTTGAGTATATTTCGACAGAAAATCAAATCGCAGATGTCTTCACCAAGCCATTGCCAGCTCCCAGATTCATGGAAATGCGGAACAGACTGGGACTACTTAAGGATGCAGATATCTGAACAAACGTCGATACTGTCAATATTATTTTTATTTTCTTTCTTTTGCTTAACCAAAAAAAAACAAATATCTATATATATATCATACATTTAACCACATAAGGAGACAATGAAGTCAATTAAAAAAATGAATTTAATCTAATTTGATGCCGTAACCGTCGTCGCATGCAGACGTGTATTTATTGTGCTCCGGGAAAAAATATTCAATAAGATCACATAAGTGCAGTGACTGGTTTAAAAAAATCTACAATATCGCGAAAAGACGCTCTTTGCGATGAAATCGCTAATGTTTATATTGATTGATTAATTAATTAATATAAATCATAACAATTAAAACTCTAATTAATCAATCTCGATTACAATGAGTCAAAACGACATTCGTGCACAACGTCACCGTGAGCAAGACGAGAGACGGCTCTCACAACAACGAAACAACGCGTACTTCTCTTTTAAAGCGACCGAATATAATGCAAGCTCTGATCAAGTGCGGTCAATTACCCCCCAACTCGACCGAATTCTTAAACGTAGAGAGTAATAGAGCGCGCTCATGCTCTCCCTCGCTACCATCGATGTCTCTGCAGCCTAAGAGCGCAGTAACCAGCACCGCAATTTCGCTGACAACGTCAACCGTAACAACAACAACAACCGCAACTGTATCGACAGCGCGTTTAACGACATCATCAGCTAGCGGCGCAAACATTACTACGTCTGTCGCTGCGCTGACCGAAAAAAGAACAAAACAATGAACCTATTAAGCCGGCTGTGCAGACTGGTATGGATCGCTACATTCAAATTAAAAGAAAGATGAGCCCTCTAAATTCTCAGCGCAAAATAACCCGTGGCAATGCTAGCCTAGCTGCAATAGAAACGGACATGAACTCGAACCGATTCAAAATCTTGGCAGACGCCTATGAGGTTGAGGCGGCCGAATCTACTGAAGTCGAGAAAAGGAAGCCAAAGCCTCCGCCTATTTATATACGAGAAAAAAGTTCCAATGTTCTCGTCAACAAAATTATTGAGATTATTGGCAAGGATAACTTTCACATAATACCCCTTGTAAAGGGCAACATTCACGAAACAAAAGTTCAAATGAAGTCTGAAGATAATTACAGAGTATTATCGAAATATCTTACCGATAATAAAAAGAACTTTTACACGTATCAGCTTAAAAGCAGCAAGGGTTTGCAAGTCGTACTCAAGGGTATAGAATCTGAAGTAACGCCTGCAGAGATAACAAAGGCACTACAAGAGAAGGGATTTAGCGCAAAGACAGTCTTCAATATCCTTAACAAGGATAGAAAGCCGCAGCCACTCTTTAAGGTTGAGCTCGAGCCAGACAATAAGCCCCTGAAGAAATACGAAGTGCACCCTATATACAATCTTCAGTTCCTGCTGCATCGCCGAATTACAGTTGAGGAACCGCACAAACGCAATGGTCCGGTACAATGTGCGAACTGCCAAGAATATGGTCATACAAGGTCATACTGTAAACTGCGCCCGGTGTGTGTAGTTTGTGGAGAGCTTCATGACTCCGCACACTGCCCAGCGAGCAAAGATGACTGCAACTCGAAAAAGTGCGGCAACTGCGGTGGCAATCACACTGCTAACTATAGAGGTTGCCCAGTTTATAAGGATCTGAAAAGCCGCATTCATCAAAAAGGAATTACCGCCCGCACCCAAAATAAAACGTTGAAAGTCTCCAGATCAAACCCTGAAGTCTTCTTCTCGACTGCAGCCAGATCCTCACTAGGACCTATTAACTCTGAGAAAAGTGTGACATACGCAAGCGCTTTAAAATCAGGACCGGCTATCCCTGCCTCAAAAGTTCATTTCTGCAATCAGCATACCAAGAACCGAACATGGCTCAGCAACATCAATCGCCGGAGCAGTCAAAAGCAACTTCGAAGCTATGATATGCAGCTTACAACAAAGCCTTACAGAATTTATGTCATTTATGCGCACAACTATGCAAGATTTAATGCGAAACCAAAATCTATTGATTGAAATGCTGGTTTCACAACAATCCAAATAATGACTCCCTACGGATCTCTACGTGGAACGCTAACGGCGTTTCACAGCATAAACTTGAGTTAGCTCAATTCCTACTCGACAATCAAATCGACGTAATGCTGCTTTCAGAAACACACCTTACAAACAAATACAATTTTCATCTTCGAGGATATACTTTCTACGGAACAAATCATCCAGACGGTAAAGCACATGGTGGGACTGGAATTCTAATCAGAAGCCGTATTAAGCACTACTATCATAACAAATTTGCTAAAACTACCTACAGGCCACATCTATAAATATAAAACTAAATACCGGCAACGAACTTACACTAGCCGCCGTATACTGCCCCCTCGCTTCACTATAGCTGAAGATGAGTTTATGCAGTTTTTCAACTCACTAGGAGACCACTTCATAGCAGCAGGAGACTACAATGCCAAGCACACACACTGGGGATCTCGTCTCGTGACTCCAAAAGGAAAGCAGCTCTACAATGCCATTATCAACGCCAAGAACAAGCTCGACTATGTTTCTCCTGGCACACCAACATACTGGCCGGCAGACCCAAAGAAACTGCCCGATTTAATAGACTTTGCGATTACCAAAAACATTCCAAAAATCTGATAAGCGCCGAATGCCTTTCGGATCTTTCATCTGACCACTCGCCTATACTGTTTATTCTACTCCGGCATCCAGGAACATTGGAACAATCACTAAAATTGACCTCACAGAAAACTAATTGGATTAAGTACAGAAAGTATATAAGCTCACACATTGAGCTAAGTCCCCATCTCAATAATGAAGCCGACGTAGACAGCTTTGTTAATTCACTGGAGTCTGTACTTGTCTCTGCAGCCCAAGCTTCAACACCTCAAACCATAAATACACAAAGCAATCGAAAGAAGACAAATCTACAAATCGAGCAGCTCGTCCTCGAAAAGCGACGCTTACGTCGAGAGTGGCAATTCCACAGATCGCCAGCTTCTAAGCAACGTTTAAGACATGCCTCACGTGAACTTACTAAAGCTCTACAGCAAGAAGAAGCATACGTCCAACGCCACTACATAGAGCAATTGTGTACTTCTAGTACGAAAAACTCACTATGGAGAGCTCACCCTACTCTGAGCTCACCGAAAGAAGCCGTGATGCCTATAAGAAATCCCACAGGAGGCTGGGCGCGTAGCGATGCAGACAGAGCCAGCACGTTTGCCAACCACCTTAAAATGTACTCCAACCAAATCCTGCCACGAGTGCGTTTACTGTGCCGACTTTATCAAATGAGCCTCAGCTTCAACGTGAGCCAATCGAATTTCGCCCAAATGAAATCGTTAGCATCATCAAAAATCAACTGAATCCGAAAAATCCCCGGGATGCGACCTCATAACTCCCAAAATGATCATCGAGCTCCCATATTGCGCCGTTTGCACTATCACCCAGCTTTTCAACACCATCGCAAAACTTGGCTACTATCCAGTAAGATGGAAGAAGTCAATTATAATAATGATAGCAAAGCCGGGAAAAGACCACACAGTCCCCACGTCGTATAGACCTATAAGCCTACTTTCATGCTTATCTAAACTCTTTGAAAAATGCGTTTTGATTCGGATAAACACGTACCTAAGACTCCAGGAAGGAATCCCGTCACATCAATTTGGGTTTCGTGAAAAGCACGGAACAATTGAGCAGGTCAACCGGATAACATCAGAAATTCGGAACGCGTTCGAAAAACGAGAGTACTGTACTGCCATATTTCTAGATGTCTCTCAAGCATTTGACAGAGTCTGGCTAGAAGGTCTAATGTACAAGATCAAGACAATGCTCCCCAGCAACACCCATAAGCTTTTAGAGTCTTACCTTTACGACAGAAAATTTGTTGTGAGATGCAACTCTGCTATATCTGATGTTTTCACTGTTGGAGCTGGAGTTCCTCAAGGTAGTGTGCTAGGGCCAACACTATACGTCCTCTACACAGCAGACATCCCGACAAGCACACGAATAACAACATCTACGTTTGCTGATGATACAGCTATTCTTAGCCGCTCAAAATGCCCGAGGCAAGCAACTGCGCAGCTAGCTCTTCATATGGTCGATGTTGAAAAATGGCTATCAGATTGGCGAATTAGAGTGAACGAACAAAAATGCAAGCACGTTACATTCACCCTGAACAGACAAAACTGCCCGCCGCTAACGTTAAACAACACTCTACTCCCGCAAGCAAACGAAGTGACATATCTAGGAGTACACCTCGACAGAAGACTCACATGGCGCCGGCACATTGAAGCCAAAAGAACACACCTAAAGCTAAAAGCCAGCAGCCTTCATTGGCTTATCAACGCACGGTCTCCCCTTAGCCTTGAATATAAAGTCCTGCTGTATAACTCGGTACTAAAACCTATATGGATGTACGGCTCCCAATTATGGGGGAGTGCCAGCAATAGTAATATTGACATAGTCCAGCGAGCTCAGTCGAAGATCTTGAGAACCATCACCGGGGCACCGTGGTACGTTCGCAACGAAAACATACAACGCGACTTAAACATCCTACCAGTCAAAGAAGTGATCGCAGAACAGAAGGAAAAGTACTTTACCAAGCTACTGTTGCACCCTAACCACCTGGCGAGAGGTCTAACAAGGTTGAGCAACCAATCACGTCTTCGTCGTAATGACTTACCTACCCAGCGACCGACCTGAGGGACGCGCAACCAGAATGCAGTTTTAACACACTGTTAGCTAAATTTTAATGTTAAGATTCGTAAACTTATTGTTAGTCTCAAAATCTAGAGAAGATTCAATAAATAAAAGCAAAGTCCTCAAAAAAAAAAAAATCTAATTTAAAATAAGAAGACAATGAAGTCAATCTGAAAATGAATTTAATTTAATATTAGACACTGAAGTCGCTATGTAAATTTAATTTAACGTAAATGTAGATTAATATTATTTTGTAAACAAATTAGATAATAAGTGATTTGATCGGGTTTTTCTGGGTTTCCCCGTATCCTCGCAGCGAATGCTGAATCACATTACGTTCCCAGAATTCACACCAGCCACATTAGAATAAGCATTTTTTGAATTGTTATTTAAAAAATATGGATGTTATTTTTGAGGGGTGCGTGTTGGAATACCCTTATTCAACTAATCAAAAATACCATTTAATATAACATATAAGTAGTATATTGATTGTTGGGCACGTTGGTCACACTGATGTGCTCGCTCTCTCACTTGGTTAAAAATCTCAGAAGAGTGTGCATGTGGTTTGGTGCTGACAATAAAATAATAAATTAAATAACTAAATATTCAAGAAGATAAAAGCGCGTGTATTCTTTAATAATAATTGGGTGCTTATTCCAATAAGCACACTCGACTGTAACTTTCTTACTTGTTTATGACTGCTGCGTTTCTAATATGGTATTTAGTATACATACAAACATATTAGTATGTGGCATATATGTAGTATATACCATAGTGTATAGTTGAGTATTATTGCTTAAATTAAATTGCTGCTAGTTTAATATGGTATTAAGTATATATATTATATATATTTATATATTATATATGGTATATACAATAGTATATAGTTTAGTATATAAGGTACATACAATAGTAAGTATATATAAGTATATATACACATAAACTGTACTCAATAGAATTGTATTCTACTCTATTGGATTGTATTATATTGAATTTTATTGTATATCATTGTATTGTATTGTATTGTACGTATTGTTTCTGAATAGCTTAGCATTTCGTTGATTCAAGCCAAATAAACTCTTCAGTGCTAAAAATAAACTTGAAAACATTTTTATTACTTTGTTAAACGTTTCAAGTCAGGAAGCTAGTAAAGCATATCTGCTAAAGGAGAGAATTCCATAAGATATGCTTAGAAGAAGAACTAGAAGCTCAATTTGAATGAATATTGCAATTACGATTAGCATAACAATACAACCGTAACTTTATAAACTATCATGGTGATTGCAATAATTATGTTATGCGGGTCAAGCTGTATAATTAACAAATCCAGCTCTGGTGAGTTTTAATACATGATTAAACTATTTTTTTTATATATTAACTGCACTGCACTATAACATTTAATATGGGCAGCTGCAGTTGTATATAAGGCAGCAGTTGCATTAACGCCTGACTTCTCAGACTGAACGGAGTTAAAATCGAGAAATATAATAAAGTCCTAAGATGAACGTTGGTCCAGAGTCGACTAGACTGGTGTGTCCCAACTGCCAGATGGAGGTGATGACTAAGGCGACGGCAATAACGACAACAAAAACGCATTTAATTGCGATTCTTATGTGCTTATTTTGGTAAGCAATCGAGTGGACTATTCCAATTTATACATAGAGAGTAATGGATTAATGTTGCAGCTGCTGGATCTGTGCTCCGGTGGTTTATTGCACGGACTGCGCCCGAAGCATCGAACACACTTGCCCCTCGTGCAACAACTATATTGGCACATACGATCGCTGATACTCCTAAGAAAAAAAGTATTAGGTTTTCGGGTAAAGTGAGTGGTACTTTAAAATAAATTAAAGCTGAAAACGTTAAGCTGTGCTAATTAGTAATGTTTCTATGTTTTTCACTTAAATAAATTGGTGTTCAAAATTTTCAAAATCTTGTAATTGTCTAAGTAAGTTTACAGATTATTTTATATATAAAACATGTAGGTATGCATAACAAGGTGCAACCGTCTCATATGTGGTTAATAAACAAATTAACAAATATCGAAATAACTTTAATTATTACGCAACCATAAAGAAGTATAGATGTTTTCTTTTTGTTGTGGGTTAATAAATATAACTTTGAGTAAGTGTTTAAAAAAGTTTATACAATGTGGGCACCTCTACATGTAGATAAGGCAACGGTTGCTCAGCAACCTCAGACTGAGCGGGGTTAGGAACCAGAATTTAAGATTAACGTATGAAACCTACAGTCCAGTCTACTAGACTGCGAGATACCTGCTACCCATTTTCAATAAAAGCAAAATATTGCGGAATTATTTATAAAATAAATCCAAATAATAACCGAAAATTTACAATTTTGGTCTATGAAGGTATTCCTAAATTTAAAATCTACCGTAGAGTACAAAATAAACCAGATATAATACTAAACAAGTAAGAAAGCTACAGTCGAGTGTGCTCGACTGTGAGATACCCGCTACCCATTTTTAATAAAGGCAAAATATTGCGGTATCATTTTCAAAATATACCGAATATACTGCAAAAATACTAAAAAAAAAAAATATACCAAATGGTATATTTGGTATATCGATATAGTACACCATTCAAAATATACCATAGACGGCACAATGTCTCAGATTGTCGGCCAAAGCAACTCAGACCCTAGTAAGTAGGCGTTTTTGCCCACACAAAAGTATTTCTTTAATAACTCCCACAATTTTTATCTGATCTTAACCAAGTTTTCAGGAATCATAACTACTATAGTATTTATTGTATATACCAAAAAAATTATAGCTCTATCTCTTATAGTCTCTGAAATCTAGGTGTTCATACGGACAGACGGACAGACACACAGACGGACAGACGGACATGGCTATATCGTCTCGGCTGTTGACGCTGATCAAGAATATATATACTTTATAGGGTCGGAGATGCCTCGTTCTACCTGTTACATTTCCTGCCGGCACAAAGTTATAATACCCTTCTACCCTATGGGTAGCGGGTATAAATATACCAAAGGCTACAATTGACATATCGATACACTCCTTAATTTAAATTCTACCATAGAGTACAAAATATACCAGATTGTTATTTCATATATATAATGATATATAAGGTTGCACAACAAGCGCAATCAAATCTTGAACACACAAATTAGAAACGAAACACTTTAAGCTATTATGCAAAATGAAAGGAGTATAGATTTTTTTCGATGTGGTTCAAATGTATAACTAATACATATGTGGTCAGTGTGGTTGTTTAAAATACTTTCTTAACATATACCACCACTGCTAAAAAAAAACATTTAATGTGGGTTGCTGCACTCGTATATAACGCAGAAGTTTCATTATCGCCTAACTTCTCAGACTGAAAGGATTTAAAACCGGAAACTTGAAGAAAGCTGTAAGATGAACGTTGGTCCAGAATCGAGTAGGCTGGTGTGTCCCCAATGCAAGATGTCTATTTTGACTACAACGACTCCAAGATCTTCAAGTACAACGCATCTGATTGCTCTTCTTATGTGTGTAGTTGGGTAAGCGATCGCATCGAATATTCCAAGTTATAGAGAGTAATCAATTAGTGTTGCAGCTGTTGTATCTGTGCTCCATTTCTGTATTGCACCGAATGTGCCCGAAACATTGAACACACTTGCCCTTCCTGCAACAACTATATTGGCACATACAAACGCTGATGCTGCTAAGAGATAATGTTTTCGGGTAAAGTGAGTGCTACTCAAAAATCAATCAGAGATGGAGTGTTCGAGCTGTTTTAATTAATTAGCTTTTCATAATTTATGTTTGACACTTAAATAAAATGGTTAAAAAAATTCAAAAATATTGCTATCCTCTAGTTAAGTTAAAGATTATTTTATATATAAAACATTGGGGTTTGCATAACAAGGCGCAACCGTCTCATTTATGGGTAATAAACATACAAATAAACAAACTTTTACTATTAAATCTTCAACACAGAGGAATTAGAAGCGAAACGCTTTAAACTATTATGCAAAACTAAAAGAGTACAGATGTTAATTTTTTGTGGGTCAAGCTGTATAATTAATGCATATAACTGTGGTGAGTTTGTTTGTTTAAACTAGATTCTTAATATTGGGACCACAGCACAATTTCATTTAATATGCACTCGTATATAAACCAGAAGTTTCATTATCGCCTGACTTCTCAGACTGAACGGATTTAAAAAACAAGAACTTTAAGAAAGCTGTAAGATGAACGTTGGCCCAGAATCGACTAGGTTGGTGTGTCCCAGTTGCCAGGTGACGATTACGACTAAAACGACTCCTAGATCTTCAAGTAGAACGCATCTGATTGCTATTCTTATGTGTGCAGTTGGGTAAGCAAATGCATCGAATATTTCAAGTTATAGAGAGTAATCAATTAGTGTTACAGCTGTTGTCTCTGTGCTCCATTTCTATATTGTACCGAATGTGCCCGAGACATCGATCACACTTGCCCCTCCTGCAACAACTATATTGGCACATACAAACGCTGACAATGCTGTGAATAGTAAATTATGAGGGCTACCCAAAAATGTATCAAAGGTGAAGAGTTCACGCTGTTCTAATCAATTATGTTTTCTGTGTTAGTTGCTTAAATAAAATGTTCTGGGTGATGTTCAGAGTAATTCATTTAACACAATGAGCAAAAACTTGTAATATGAGGTTCAGTTAAAGTTAAAGATTATTTCTATATAATATTAAAGTGTCACACCAAACATCTCTTATATTTTATAAGAACAAAAAAATACTTTTCCCAGATTTAGATGATATTGAATTTGTCTGCGTGAATGTCCTAAGTAATTATTAAAAATTAAAAATATACGTATTTAACTAACATGGAGTTTCATAACTCAATATTCTTAACCATAAAAATAAAGCAAGCTCTCTTAATGTGTTTGCACAGCTGGAAATGAAAAAGCGAGAAATAATAATAAATGCACAACTTAAATATAGAAATTCTCTGCAAAGGTCTTCTAATTCACAAAATGGTTTTCTTCAGTTTAAAATATATTTTATTTTCATAAAATAATATGATGTGATTAAGGATTATTGAGCAGTCGAATTTATTGATTTTTAAAATTTAAACAACTTTTTAAGCAAGGTAAGATATTTGTCAGACTCGTAATAAAATGAAAGAATATTTTCTATTGAGTGGATAATATACTCAATATTTTGTAAAAGAAACTTAGATACGATCTCGCTGATCAGATTTCATTGATCATCTACTACGCGAAGCAGAAAAGTTGTTAGTGCGCAGGCAACATTTGCAAAGCTTTTTTTGACTGTGTTGCTGCAACATGTTCGTTGGGCACAATGTTGCTGAGATATAAACGCAATAGATAGCCGGTGAGTACACAGCAAATGCTTAGTTATCAACAGCACGCAATTCAAAGCGGATAAATTCAGCATGCAGTCGAACTTGCAACACAACGTGGCCATAAACTATCAGTATCAGCCACAGCCGCAGCCGCAGCCACCAACACAAACACACATGTTGCCGCCACAGCCGCCAAGCTATGATCAGGCGACACATGTGCAAATGTTGCAACCAGCCAGACCCACAACGCAAGTGATTGTCATACAACGTAAGTGATTCCCAAAGTGTTGTTGTTGTTGTTGCAGTTGTGTTGCAATTTGTGCATTTACAGAGGAAGCCCCGCCAGCTGTTGGTCCCGATGCCTGCTTCATCACGTGCCCCTATTGCCATGTGCGGAAGCTGACGCGCATCGAGTATTCGCCCGGTGTGCGGACTCATTGCATGGCCGGTGTCTTGTGTCTTGTGGGGTAAGTGTGTTTGTTTTCTTATCTCAAATCTCGAATTTCAGTTGGATATGATATCTTATCAGCTGCGTGTGTGTGTGTGTGTGGGTGTGTTTGGACTTTTCCTAATTTATTTTTTTATTTTTTGTTGATGCTGCAATCTTGAATCTGGGCTGTCAACAGGCTTTGGTGTTTCGCCTGTTTGCCGTACTGCGCCACAAGCTGCATGAATGCGCATCATTTCTGCGGCAATTGCAACAAATTTGTGGGCGTCTATAATCGCGATTAACAATTTGCCAATTACCGATTGCTGCAAAACAATAAACATAAACAATATCCCCCCAAATACTTGAACATTACTTCATAGTCGTTGAGATACACAGATACACACACAAATACACAGACACAGCCACAGCCACAGACACAAACACTCTCGCCGTAAGGTAAACAAATAAAGCACACACTCAGCAGAAAGCTTTCGCTGACAAAACAGAAGAGGAAGAGCGAAACC
This sequence comes from Drosophila sulfurigaster albostrigata, assembly GCF_023558435.1. Taxonomy (NCBI): domain Eukaryota; kingdom Metazoa; phylum Arthropoda; class Insecta; order Diptera; family Drosophilidae; genus Drosophila; species Drosophila sulfurigaster. Next base: position 32,683,046 of record NC_084883.1, read on the forward strand.
TACCACAAAGCTGACTGCGCCAACGGCTTTTTATTGATAAGCAAACCAATTGGGTGCGTTCATTGCGTTCAGCTTTTCAGCTTTTCATGGCTATTTCGTGAGCTGTCGAACTCGTCATATTGTCGCCTCAGTCATAGCCCGATAATGGAGCCCGTCTATCCAAAAGTACCGCTCGAGGAGCCCAAAACGCTGACCGGTCAAGTGCATGAGCAGCCGCAAGTCGAACAACAGCGCCTGTTGCCACCCACTTACGATCAGGCAACTGCGACGCCAGCGCAGACCTCGGGACCGGGAGTGACAGCGACTGGAACTGCGATTCCAGCGGTGACCACTGGACCATCGACCACACAGCACACGGTGATTGTGGTGCCTGGCTCGGCGTATGGACCCGAACCGCAGGATGTCCAGTGTCCTTATTGTCACAACTATACACGCACTCGGGTCTCGTATCGTCCGAATTCACGCACACATCTTATTGCGCTGCTGCTCTGCCTGTTTCAGTGAGTAATCAATCGGCTCGCTGGCCTGATAAATGCTGATAAGTAAGAACTACAACTACAACTGCTTTTACGATAACTGCTTTAGGCTGTGGTGCTGCGTCTGCTTGCCGTACTGCATTTCCAGCTGCATGAACACCAATCACTATTGCGGCATGTGCGACCAATACTTGGGCACCTATTTGCGCAAGTAAATCCCAGCGAACGGAAGTGACCAGAGAAGAAGAAGAAGAAGAAGCAAAGAGATAGATACAAAAGTGCTGCTAATTACACACATACACACATACATACACCTGTTTTGTATACCTAAGATAAATCGTTCAAATACATTGTTTAGTTAGTTTTATCTGAATTTCGTGTTCTCCAACCAACTGAAGATTGCCAAAGTTGTGCAGTTAGCTTTTAAGCTCACTCTCTCGCTCTCACACGGATCAGGGCAGAGCTCATTTTGCTTATTGGCAGCACAACTCGACTTTAGTCGCGTGTTGAAAGCGCAGCGAGGCAGACGGCGAAGTGAAGTTGCGCAAAGAGCGAACAGATCGGCAAGTAAACGTGTGCAGAGAGAGAACAGTGGAGAGAGCGAACGTGTATAGAGAGAGAGCAAACAGTCGAAAGAGAGAGCTGGTCTATTAAGCCATCGCTGCAGCTTGACATACCTGCAAATTAGCAAAGCAAACAAAGCTCTTTTTTTTATTTAGTGGCTGTGATTCACTCTTGTTGAAGTTACTGCTGAACTTCGTACCGAAGACAAACAGTTCCAAGCCAGAGTCGGACATGGATCAAAAGCGTGCCATGCTTTATCCACAAGTGGATTTCAACACACCACCAAGCGCACCATTGGCGACGCCAGCCGTTGGTCCCATTGAGGCGCCGCCATCATACGATGTGGCAACTACAGCGCAACCAGCTCCAGTGATTGTTGTGAATGCTCAGCCACTGCCCCAACAACAACAACATCAGCAGCAACCACAACAACTGGAGCCCACAATTGTGCCAGCAGGTAAATTGCGATATGAGCAAATTGCAATGGAATGTGGCTGACTCTCTATCTTTATAGCTCCCTCCAATTTGGGTCCCAATCCCTGTCGGGTGCTGTGCCCAGCTTGTGGCGTCCAGAAAACAACGCGCATGACGCACACAGCCAATGCACGCACTCACCTGGCTGCTGCTCTAATCTGCCTCGTGGGGTAAGCTCTATACAATATAGTATAGAAATCTATTTCTAACTTTTGCGTTAATTATTTTAGCTGGTGTGTCTGTGCCTGCTTTGTTCCCTATTGCATGAACAGCTGCCGCACAGGCAACCATTATTGCCGCAAGTGCAACACTTTTCTGGGCGTCTACAATCCGAAAGGCGTCAAATGATGGCGATTACGAGAGATGCGCACGATTAAAATATAAGATTAGATAAGCTATACTTAGACTGGCCACATCAGCTGATTATTGTTTTAACTATTTGTAATTAAATATGTATACACAAACACACACATACCCGCTGCCATAACAGCTTCCATGTGAAGAAACGAACAAGTTGTGGTGGCTTGGCGCTCTCTGCTGTTGGCGGCCTTAAGCTCCATTTGTAGTATATTGCGTAGGCGCAATGCGGCAGCTTTACTGTGGGGCTATTAACTAAAACCATTCACGGTAGAAGTGCGATGAAGCACATAACACACATCATAATACACAAACATTATTAAACATAAAAAAAAATTTAAAAAAAAAAACGATCACAATTACACTTCCATTTTTTCTCGCGCGCACTTTGATTTGGTAATTGGCGTTGCCAGACGCGGAAAATTATGTTTTGGCAACACTTGCCAGTGTTCCAATTGGACTATTGCGATAGTCACGGAATTGTTAGTGTGAATACATTGTGGTGTTTTTGACAATTCAATTTGCTGCCACACTGCTTAGTCTTGGTGTAATTCCGGATGAGTGTTTATATTTGTTAATGTTTCGTAAATAGTTTATACAAATTAATAAGTGCAGTATGTTTGAAAAGAAGAAACAGGCTGAGCACAAGCCCAGAGACGATGGCATTGAGCTGGAGAATCAGTTTATTATGCGGTTTCCTAAGGTGCGCCAAAATGCTTTGTTTACATTCTAGAAATGTCTCAATTTTGATCTGGTCTCTTTCTATTAGCATCTTGCGAATGCTGTGCATGAATCAATACAAGCTGGCACTGTTAAGGATCGATTGAGCATACAGCTGGATCAGGATCTGCGCTATGGTGAAGTGCGTCTGGATGACCAATTGCTGTATGCCAAAATCGTGGACTTGCCAACAGTGATGGAGAGCTACAAGACAATTGACAACAAAAGTTTCTACAAGTCAGCGGATATTTGCCAGCTGCTAATCTGCAAGGAGGAGCCCGAGGATGAGACGGAGAAGGAATCACCTAACAAGAACAAGAAGAAGGATCCCAATAAGGTGGACAAGAAGTATTTGTGGCCACACGGTATAACGCCGCCTTGCAAGAACGTGAGAAAGCGGCGCTTCCGCAAGACATTGAAAAAGAAGAACGTAGAGACGCCGGAAATCGAGAAGGAAGTGAAGCATCTTCTGCGCATCGACAACGAAGCTGTGCGCGTCGATTACGAGATCATCAACGAGGAGGACAAACCAAGTGATGAGCTGGATCAGTCCGATATTAAGGTGTACAACGAGGCAGACGAAGATATGCAAGATGACACGATGCATGCCAGCGACAAGACGGTTAATGAGAGTGCTTCGCAACGTGACATCAATGTCGAGTCAGATGACGAAGAGACGAGCAACTTTGATACCCATCGTGCTCCCAATATGGGCGTGGCGGCGCATGACATTTTCGGCGAGGAAGTGTCCACAACGGATGATGAAGATGAACCCACAATGCCGGGCAACGAGTCGCGCCAGCAGCGTCACGAACTCGAGGAGTCTTCTCGTCTTTCTGCCGACGATTCGCGTATGTCAGATTTCTTTGGAGCCAGCGGCAGCGGCGGTGCCGGCGCCAACAGCAGCGTCAAGATCGAGGACAACGAGTTCAACAAGTCCATGTTTGGAAGGGAGGGTAGCAGCCCCAAGCTGAGTGCAGCTGGCTCTAGTTCTAATCTTGCTGCACCGAGTGGTTTCTATGATAGCCAAATGAGCAAGCGCGAAGAGTTCGAAAATCTTGATTTCATGGATGAACCTCAACCGCAATACACACAGCAACAAATACACGAGAAGATTAATCAGCTTACCCGACAAATTGCCGATCTGAAGGCGCAGCAATCGCAGAAATCCACCGAGATTGCTTCTATACAGAATAACACATTGAAGCAGAGGATGCAGGAGACGCTTGACAATCTGTATACTCAGGTCATTGAGCGTGAACTGGAGCTGAAGGACTTCGAGACAATGCTTGAGCAATAAAATTTTATTTGAAGCATTTTTATTAGTTAAGAGAATTTAAAGTTAAGTACAACTTCATGAAACATTTTTGATGACAAATATTAAAATTTATTATCAAAACATATATTATTCTAAATTAATTAATTGAGCGTAAAAAACAACCCAATTTTTTTTATTTCTTACTTTTTTTTTTTAAAGCTAATTAATATATACCATAAAACGACAAAATTGGATACATATGTTTGTACTTTGGAATAAATGTAGGATATCTTTTTTTAGATAGTAATTACTTTTATTTACAGAGCATAGTACGCATTACTCTAAATAGCATGGTCATAAAAAAATAGAATACAATTGTTAATTACAAAAGTAACAACATATTTCATAAAATACCAAAAGTGCATTGGCAAAGTATGTGCATATACCAGCTCATTTGCTGCGATTTATCTCAAATACACGATGATTTGCTTATCGATGTTCCAAACCGACGATGTATCGATAGGTTGGACGGTAGTTCAGCAACATTTTGTGTTTATTCTCGCGTCACATACGGCAACTCCGCAACAATTTTCTATTTGGCCAGAAGAAATTGCAGAGGTTTTTCATACGAAAAACGCAGTTATATATTGCCAAAAACACATTAATGGATTGCTAACAAGGTGCCAGAGTGAACATATCGTGTGAGCGAGGACGCTGCAGTGACCGTTTGCGAGCATATCTCCAACAAGAGCAGCCACAACAACAGTAGCAAGCAAGCAGTCGCAGCAGTAACAACAACAACAACAACATCCAATACAATTGCAAAAACAACACACACAAAAAAGGAAAAACGAAGAGAAACAGAGAAATAAAAGTCGGCCAGCTGCATTTGACATCATTTAGGGGCAGCGGCGCTATTTATTATGGACAAGAAATCATCGCCCGTACGACGACAAAAGCGCCAAGCGAAAGTAATCGAGGAGAACTTCTGGGACTGCAGCGTCTGCACGTACAGGAACTCGGCGGAGGCGTTCAAGTGTCGCATGTGTGACGTGAGGAAAGGTGAGTGACCTCGATTGCACGGCAACTGCGACAGCGAAGCCAGCTGAGATGCCAGCGTCACATTTGAATTGCGATGAAGGACAGACGCAAATGGGTCGTCGCTGAGTAATTTGCAAATACTCAATTGCTCATTGTCGATGTATTCACTATCACACACACACTCAACACACTCTTATTGTACTCATTAGTTATGCACGTTACTCATATATTGCTTTTTGTGTCTTTTCGGTGGCAGGCACTTCCACGCGTAAGCCACGCCTCAACTCGGCGCTAGTCGCTCAGCAGGCGGCCACATTGCCGGGCGCCAGTGGCAATATGCCCAACGGCAAACCGGCGTCGAGTTCGCGACATGGCAGCGGGCACGACAGACAACGGCACAAACGTTATCCAGCCCGCTTGAAGAACGTGGATCGGTCCACGGCGCAAACACGTGAGGTGACCGTCAATTCGGTTACCGTCTTTATCACAGAATATAAGGCCAAGCCGGTGAGCAGTCGACGCGAATCCAGCGAACAGAGTTTCAGCGAGAGCAACGACAGCAGGAGTTAGGCTTAATCGTCCCTCTCATCACTCTCTATCTAATTTATATATATAAGCAAAAGGGCAATTTGTGTTCCCATTTTTATTTTGTTTGTTCTCTATATGCTCGAGATATAGATGATCTTTTACCCCTTCGCCTTTCCTCTCAACATTGCCCACTACCTTTCCTCCCCCCTCTATATACGAAATCCAATGTCGTCTAAGTGTACAACTAAAAATTGTAAATTCTAATAATAGGCCTAAGTACAATTGTAAATCTATAGCCTGTTCTTAAGTTAGCAAGTATTAAGCGATCTTCATGTTCAAATTATTCCCAAAAAAAAAAGAAAAGAAAACACACTGAAGCAGCTGCCACAGCATCAATGAGGCAAATAGCAAAATCAAAAACAAAGAATTCTTCCAAAATTGTACAGCAAACAAAACACACTGAAGATTTGCACCGCTTTTGTAGCTGATAACTGCATTTAAATGGCGCTGTGGTCTGCTAAAAAGAAAAACAAAAAAACGAAAAACAAAAAGCAAAACAAATTCTCATAACAATTTCGAATGTGAAGTCGACTACTTTGTACATATTATATTTTCAAAAAAAAGAAAAAACAAAATGGAAAAAAACGCTGATGATAAGAAATGAAAAACTGTCTCGTATTGTAATATTTGATTCCTAATTTATTGAATTGTAAGCGCAGCGTATTCGTACGCATACATAAACATTAATGTTATACAAGTCTATTGTTTTGATAAGTGTCAAATTAAAGTGTAATTTGAGTTAGTACAAGCAAGAAAAAAAAATGTTCAATGTTCACATCACGCCCATTGAATGGGCAGACTTATTGACGCCTCTCTCTCTCTCTCTGTCTTTGTTTATGCAACTTGCGGCTTGCAACAGATCAAATAACCAAGTTCAAGAATTTATTTCTTAACTTCTTTCCCTACTAGCCCCATTAAATGGTTTTCTTTATTAGTATATTTAATTATTCGAAATTATAAATTTTTTTGTATTGTATTATACTTGTTAATGTATTTTAATTTACTAACTTGAGTTGCCTAGTTAATTGCTGCATGACAACGAACCTAACGAAATATGGCGCACGCATGTGAATAATAAACATAGAAAATTTGCTAATTTAATTAATTTTGTATACACAAAGACTGATTAAGCAAAAATATCACAAGAACCCAATATATAGACGACATATATCTCTATAACGATAGCCCACAACAAACACACACGTTTATTCAGTTGGTTTCTGTTTTTTGCCATAGGAGAGTAAACTACAATAACAATAGCAACAAGAACAACAACAACAACAACAATTTTTGTACTTTACAGCAACAATTTATAGCGTAAAATGATTAGATGAATCAAAACCGATTTTGATACAGTTTTTAGTAACGAATTAAGTAGATATGCATGTAATTTACAAAGGATTCCTTCTCACACACACACACACACACACATTGCTAAGCCCTGCAGTCAGTAAGTTGCTAAAAAGCTTTCACACACACACACACACTCACACTCGAATAGAAATAAAAGCTCATTCAAAACTGCCGGACTGAGTAAGATATTAAAAAAACAATAAATGAATAAATAATTACAAACACCAATCAAGCAACCAACAACAATACAACTTCCAACAAAATAGTAAAAATATAATAACAACAGTAAATGGCAGCTTACAATTTTTTAATAAGTATTTAAAGTTCATAGTTTACATACTTAGCAAACAATATACAAAAAAAAAAAGAAAAAACGAATAAATGAATTATAGCAAACAAATAAAAACAAAAGAATTGTAACAAGATTAATTAAAAGCACACACACAACAATTTAAAAAAACCAAAAATAAACATTTCAAATTGTGTAAAGCATAAAGTTTTAAATAAATTTCAAAAACTAAACTCAAACCAAAAAAGAAAGAAAAGAAAAGAAAAGAACGTGTGACTTTAAAGCAGCCTCCAAATTGAACCCCCCAACTTGCCTCCCCCTTTATCTCTCTGTCTGTGTGTGTGTGTGTGTGTGTGTGCATCATCTGTATCTGGTTCTAGCCTGGCACAGTTGTGCCACATCGCCAGCGCCATCTCTAGCTACGCCTTTGGCAGCTGCCTCAACTTTCGCACGCTTCGCAAATAAATTACAAATTGTTTCGTTCCAGCAGCGCGACGCTGCCTCCGCCTCTGCCTCTGCTGCATTGCTACTACTTACACACTGTGCTCTTGTGCCACACCCCACAGCATAGTCCACACTCCAGACCCCCCCTCCACCTCCAACAACCCCACTACACTTGCTTGCTGCCCCAACAATTCGTTTCAGTCGACGCTGACATTCGAAAATTTCGTTCGCTTTTCTCTAAAATGTTAAAATTCACAAGTCCTCCTCTCGCTCTCTCTCTGTATGTGTGTGTGTGTGTGTGTGTGTGTCTCGCTCTGTCCGCTCGTCTGTCTATCCCTGACTTGCCTCAGGGGATGAGATGTGTAGTGTGTGTGTGTGTGTGTGTGTTCTTTTGGGGGGTTGCGTTCTATGTGTGTGTGTATGTGTGTGTGTGTGTTTGCCTCGAGTCTCGAGTCGAGTCGAGTCCTGGTGCCGGCTAGCACAGAGAACTTGCGTTATCAGCGACGCTCGGTGCGCTTATCTTTTTCATGTACGTTGTACGTTGTACGTTCTATTCGTTCGCTTCGTCGTTGCCTCGTTCATTTGTGCGTCCTTCGCTTGCCCCCTCCTTCCCCTTCCCCCTCGCTGCTCTGCCTCCTTTTGCCTTCTTATCCGTTTGTTTGTCCGTGCTTCCGACTCGTCTGTGCGACCGTCCGCACATCCTGCTCCACCCTAACTGCTGTTCCCTCCCTCCCTTACCTCCCTTCTCTGGGCTGCCTTTGTTACACTTGCCGCTCCCCATGTGCGTGTGTGTGTGTAGTTGTTCCTCCTGTATTTGTATTTGTGTCGTAGTCAGCAACAAAAATGTGCAGCATTTGGAAAATGTGTTAGAGCAACTCCGTTTTTGGGATGCCTGCTGACTGGTCTAAAGTTGTACATGACGCATACGCCGCATTGGCCGCCACACTATAGGAAATTTGACCACTTTCTCTGGCCAAAATTAATATCTCAAGAACGGAGCAAGATAATTCAAATCGGTTTTTTGCATTAGGTTAAGACAACCATTATCTATTGAAATAAAAAAAAAAACGGGTGTGGCACCGCCCCCTTTTTTTTTTAATTTAAGCAATTTTGCGAAAATGTTTAAAATACTATTTTAATATACAAGAAATGTTTCTATAATAATTATTTTATATATTTTGTAACATTAGTGGGCGTGGCACGCCGTAATTTAACAAAAAATTACAAAAAAAAAAAATTTCATGCAATTTGTTGATTGATATTTTTTCATTGTTTTTTGTGGTAAAATTGCTTTTTCCTACTTATATCACATACTACATATAAGAGTTAACAAAAAAAATCAATTTTGTGTTTTTTTTTTCTCGACTTTAATTTTCATTTAACCTAAAACTCTAAATTTTTGCAGTTAGATTACCTTCTAAAAATTAAAATTTAAGGGTTTTGTGATTATTTGTGATCTTTTTAACTACTCTCATTTGAACAAGAATGAAATACTCTACAACATAGAAAACATTTCATCGAAGCAATCTGGTGCAGTCACTTTTCGCAGCTTTCGAAAAATGAGACTCCATCAAAAATATCCATTTTTTAGGTTATTAACAATTTTAATCTATTCAGGGGACAACACGAATTTTTTACACATTTGACAAGCACAAACACATAATACAAACCACTGTGGATACAACTCATTTCAAAAATTTGAACAATGTGCTTTAATTTTTAATTATTGACAATTGGAAAATTGCAAGAAAAATGCAATATGCAAAAACACGTGAACTGCCATTCACACAGCTGTGTTTATCAGCTGATATTTCTTGAGTGGCGCCATCTATCGAAAATTCTGGTATGCAACATTGATGAATGATCTATTGTGAACACATTGCACCTAAAATTAGTTCAATCTGCCAACTTTAAAAAAATGACTTTTGGCCAGAGAAAGTGGTCAAATTTCCTATAGTGCGCCAGCGCGATCGTCAACACACACACACACACACACATACTGGACAACACAAAAGCCTTTAGTTGGCTTGAGAGGCAATCTCATCCCAATGTAATCCCAGCAAGTAACTTGAGCGCTTTATGGCACGTGTACGAAGGCAAAACGATACGAGTATCGAGTGAATGTGTGTGTTGCTGTGTGTGTTGGTGTGTGTGTGGCAGCCACTTCGTCCGCTTTAAAGCTCTGCCGCTTCGCACTTTAAGCTCAGCCAAGAGTTTTAAAGTTTTGCGCGTTTTCGGCATTATCCGTTTTAATTACATTAAAAGTTTTTGGCATTAAATAAATTGAAGCCGAATGCCGCACTCTCTCTGAACTTATGTCACTTTGATCCCAGTTACAGCGCGTAACTTTTGCTGTTCATGCGAGCAACGAGGAGAAGACAATGGTAGCCAGGACATTCACAATGGATAGGGGGAACGGGGGGGAGAAGGATGAGCCACCTTTTTATCCCCTATCTGCAGACAGTTGCTGCTCAGTGAGTCGCGTGTAATCAAGTTTAGTGTTTAAGGCTTTAAATTGAAATTCCAGCATTATAGAGCTCGGAATGCCAGGACTTCAGTTGCCACTACTATATTTTTTGGGGGTTGAGTTTAGCTATGCTCGGCAAACACACAAAAAAAGGGTTGAGCACATTTCAAAGATGCCTGCCGCCAGCTTGCTGCCTGCCTGCCAGCCTGCCTGCCTTATCTAATGTTGCACGGCGCGTTGGCTGCAACAATTTTGCAATCAGTCAGCGCCACTCACGGATCATAAATCAATTATGCAAAAGGGCTGGCAGAGGTGGTGCAGAGGGCGTTAGAGGAGAGGGGAGAGGGGGAGGAAAAATGTCATGAATAGCGCACGCTAATTAAATCATTATCGATGCCACATATTGCAGCTGCAACACGAAGAAAGAAGTGTTGTCGCCAATCAATCCGACCCGTTGGATGTTGCCCCAAACACTGGCGTCGCTGCTGCTGCTGGCGTCGCAGTCGCAGTCAGCGTCATTGTATTTATTTCTCATGTTCAAATCAAATTCCCGCGTGTGCAATTTTTCATTTGCCCTCAAAATGAAAAGGAAGTGGAAAAATGTGTTAAGGTGCGTGCGATAGTATGTGTGTGTGTGCCTCTGTGTGTGTGTGTTTCTGGGGGTTGCAAGGCTGCCATTCCGCTTCCGGCGTGCTGTCCTTGCGCTGACACGAGGTCCCCAGTCCCAGTCTCAGGTAATGTCTGTAAATGTCGCTCAGTCTCGCTGTCTCCGTCTTCTCTTTAAAGCAAGCTGCACAATCACAAGCTGGCTTTAAAGAGCTGGCTGCACTCCGAAAATTGGCAAAGAAGACACGCATGCCGTCGTCGAAGCCGACAGGTACCAAGAAACATGCCGCATGAGGCATGCTGCCAGTGCTCTGTGTGCTGTATCTCCTTGCACGAACGCCCACACACACACACACACACACACATGCACAGACACACACACAACTTGCGCTCTAAACAAAACAAAATGCGTTGGGGAGGCAAAGCGAAGAAGGCAAAGGCAAACGCAAAGGCAGCTGGCGTCGACGACAGCAAAAGCAACGTCATTTTTGTTGCTGCTGCCTGTAAGGACTAGAAGTGAGAGAGGGCAAAAAGAGAGAGAGCGGAAGAGGGAGAGGGAGGGGCGCGTGGGCAGCGGGGCAAACACGACACCAAGTGTACAATAGCTTTAAGCTTAAACTCTCACACACATAGAGACAGACACAAAGTTGCACACACACACACATACAGTCACACTTATGCTGAGCGTATATTTTAAAATACAGGGTCACAGTCAGAGAATTGAGAAAACGCTTCGTGGTTGTTGTTGCTGCCGGCAGCCAAGCGACTGAAGCGAAGAGACCTTCAACTCAAGACTCGAGACGAAAGCTTTGTGAAGAATTCTACACAGCAGAAGAATTCTTCACAACAAAACGAAACGCCCTGTACATCGGGAAAATTCACGGACGAACGTTATATGTCCAAGTCCAAGAAAGAAAAATACTTGCCATGCGACAACATAGCCCAGCAGCGACCAGGGCTGCACAAACCTCTTTCGAACAAATTTCATTGCGATGCCAATATTTTGAGTGTGTGAAGCTTTAGATTGAAATCAAGCGAATACTTGTCCAGTTTTTCAGTTGTTGTTTCATAAATTATTATTAGATCAGATACGGGTCAGGGCAAGAGTGGGGAGATGGAGGGGAGGGGAGGGGAACAGTTATCGTAACAGTTTCAGCTAAATATAGCTGGACTTTTGAGACGCTGGCACAGTTTCAAATTCCGATGAACACAACATACAACATACGTCAACTTTCTTATCACGCAAAACAAAACTTAAATGATATTTTAGTTTGTTCAGCTGACAAGCTGATAAGAAGTGCCAATGCACTGAAAATATTAGGCGATGGAAAATCATAGACAAATGCCAAAAACAATGTCACACTTAACTCAAAAAAAAGATTGTGCATAATTATATACTGATTTATTGTTGATCTTATAATGATATTTATTACAAAATAAACTTAAATAATAATTGTATTAAAAATACTTTGATTTTATGAAATGTTAACGCAAAATCATTTAAATCTCACCTTTTTATATTATAGTTTAAAATTTATTTAAGATTTACAAGTTTTAATTTAGCCTTTCAATTAACATAAATTATAAATTTGCATTCAAATTAATAATAAAAATGAGAAATTATAACTACGTTAATGCTGTTATTACTTTAATATTAAATTTAATTAATATATTTTCAATATGATCTAATTATTTAATATCAATCATAGTTCCCTTTAAAATATAAATGCTGTTTTTATATAAAACTAAAATTTATTTAATATATTGATTTTCTTAATAGTTTTAATATTTTTATTTTATTTTGAAGTAAACTTATCTACGTATGAAAAATAAAAGAAATCTTTAGCTACATAATATATCTGAAATTTGTTTTTAGCTATATTTAGCATTGAGTAAAATGTAAATTAAAAAAGTAAATTAAATATTATTTTTATTGTTATGGATCTTTAACTTTTAAGAGCAAAATAAATAAATAAATATACAGACTACAAATTTTTCAAAGTACGAACTTAATGTGGTAAACTTAAGATGTTAAAAATTGCCTAAATTTAATAGTATTTTTAGAGTAAAGATTGTAAATTCTCTAACATTCGTTTAAAGTACAAATTGACGTTGAATTAAAAAAGCTATTCTTGTTTTTTGGCCAGTGTAATTCACAAGATATAATTGTAGTTTTTTTTATGGGTATTACCAATTCTCTATTTCTAGGGAAAACCACAAGAAGCAATACCAAACAAAAAAACCAAAAAATAGAGAGAACCATATGGGTTGCAGGTCGCAGTTGCGACTCATTTCTAAGCTGTCGCCAGTTGCCATGACGCAGCCCTGGCAACCCAGGCAGAGCAAGGCAAGGCAATGGCAAAGGCAAGGCAAGGCGACCAGGCAGCCAGCCAGCCAGCCAGCCAGCTTCAGCTCCAGCTACAGCTACACAGCAATGGCTACGACGACGACGACGTCGACGACGGCGACGACGAGCTGGAGCTCGGGCAGCTTGGCGGGCAGCGTTGCGGGGCTGGCAGCGCCCATTTGAGGGAGCCATCAGGCAGCGCATTTGTTGGCACAGCGCACAGCGTTTGACATTTCCCGATACTTGCTGGGGCGGCGCGCCAGCAAGTGCAGAGAAATCATGCGGCCAAAAACAAGATAAAAGAATCGGTTACTTTATGGCGCGTTCGCCACCAAAATGTTTCAAGTTTTGCCTCGCATGCCCGAACGCAACACGAAACTTGAAACTTGATGGCACGAAGCGCCCGAACAGTTGTTGGATTTGTCGATGGGCAATGCGACGTGCCAAGCAATTGTCTACTTGATGGCGCGACGCTGGCTGTGCCCCCCACCCCTGCGTCGCCGTCGTCGTCGCCATCGCCATCGACATCGTCGTCGTCGTTGTTGCTTGCTAGTGGTGGGTAGTCGTTGGCGTTGGCAGCGGAGTGGCGAAGCGAAGGGGGGGCCCAGCAATTCGGCCTCTCTCTCTCTCTTTGCTCTCTGGCTCTCACACTCTCTCGCGCTCTCTGTCGATGCGTGTGTGTGTGTGTGCGCTGAATGTGGCTGAGAGCGCTGAATGTCGTATTTTCAAATACAACGGACTTTTGTTTGGCGCAGCCAATTTCCAACTGGGATCGCAACGTGTGCGAACTGCAGCAACAATTGCAAATGCGCCAGCTAACAAAAAAAACCTACAAAAATCAACAACATTTAAATGCACTCACACTCACACACATACATACAATATATATTAATGTCATTGCTGATAAGGAAAAAAGTATTGCCTACTTTGTAGCGCTTAAAGCTGGTGCTGCGATAATCAAAGCGTTGCAATTATCTATGCGCTGTATTGCGTATGCCATTTATTCGCACACACACACACACACACATACAGGCATACACGCATACACATGCATATGCATATGCAGACGCACGCATGCAACTTGCATTTGCATGCATAACCAGAAACAGCAGCATTTCCCTTGACCCCCCGTCGATGCGCCGCCTTTCATGTTGCACATTTCATGCATTTCCTTTGTGCTGCCAACTTATCAAGCTTCCTGTCCGGCAACCCGAACCCGCACCCACATCCCCATTTCCACGCCCACAGTCAACCACACGCCCCTCAACCACTGACCAACAACAAAAGCAACAACAACAACAACAACAACAATGAGAACAACAACTACAGCATTAAGCATATACAATAATATATTTCCCATTTGGCCCAATGTACAATATATATGACATGATTCTGCATTTTTGCAGCACGCACATAATTTTTCTGATTATTTTCGGTTTTGTTGCAATACAATTTTTCCTCTTTTTTCTTTTTTTTTTTTAATACTCTATAGAATGAGCTCAACTGCAAGTCAATTGTTTGTTTATGCTGCTGACAAAATAATTCTATTTATTTATGCATAACTGGATTTCATTATGGCATTTCTAAGAATTAAATCGGGGATACTCCAGAAACATGTTTTGTATGCTGAGTTATTAGTTATTATTAAAGAATATTAAACTGCTTTCATATTCCGGATATGTCGTAAGAGAAATTTCAAAAACGATTTCGAAGCAAGTTTCATAAATATTTATTGCTTTCACTATGCAATATTTTGGCTTTTGATTTCATAACATTCAAAAATTGTTTTTATAGCTAAAAGATATTTAATATATAAGGCAGCTGAAATTGTTTTTAGAACTAGAAAGTGTTGAATAAATTTAAGCGACAGGTTGCGGTATTTAAAAGAGAAATTTAAAGGAAATAAAGTTAAAAATTTATACAAGATTATGTTAGAAAAAGAATTTGAAATAATGGTAAATCATAAACCATTTAAGAACCGTCCTTGAAATTTACTGAAAATTGAAATGAAATTGAGAAGAAGAAATGACAAGAAAGGAACTTTAAATAAATAAATGTATATTTTTGTTGAACTTTTAAATATAATAAATAAATAAATAATATACTAAAAGTTAACTTAAAATGAAGTGCAATGGCAACTTAACTTTAATTCAAGAAAATATAAATAGAGCTGCGCTAAAATAAAATAGATTTTATTATTTTTGGTGCCTGCACAATAAAACCATATGTAATTTGGTATCTAGAGTAGTTAAGCTATCGGATTTGGGCGCATGATTAGTTGGACGCATATGAGTTTATCAAATGCAACGTTGCAACGCCATTTTGTGGGCAAAACGGAAGTGGAGGCCATGTTGCAACGTTGCGCTGCGGTCGAGAGAGCATTTTATATAATTTATTTATTTATTTATGCATTTTTCGCATTTATTGCGCAAATGTTTTGCTGCACTCGGGGCGTGGCGTTGGCGGCTTATATCCAGCATTGCAATTAGGTTGCTTTGCAATTGCTACGCCAAAAAAAAAAACAGAAAAACGAGTCTGGCAGACATGAGATCCTAAGGCCATGTTGTTGATCGGGCAGGTGGCTGACGCTGACGTTGAAGCTGACACAGAAAACCAGACGAACGACAGCAACAGCAGCAGCAGCAGCAGCAACAGCAACAGGCAGTGTGGCAGCAACAACAATGTGCAACAACAACAAGATGTGGCACTTGACATGCATATTGCAAAGGTCTTTCCCAGGTTTTTGTGCCTTGTGTGTTTCTGTTGTGGCTAACAAATAGCAGAGCGAGAGTGAGAGAGAGAGAGAGAGAGAGAGAGAGAGAGAGAGAGAGAGACAGAGAGAGAAAGACCTTCGGCTTGGGAACCCGCCAAAATGCAAATGACGAGCTCAAAAAGAGAACTTTTCACGAAGCCTTTGATGTGCACCGCACCAACAGCAAAGACCCAAGAACACCACCCGCTATATAGTCATACTATATGTATATAGTATGTTAGTCCAGCATATGCTTGCCAAGCACGCAATGGCTAAAAATAATCGATAGTGTTGTTGTTGCTGTTGTTGTTGCTGCCGCTCAAAGTTGAAGTTGATGTTGAAGTTGCGCGTCTTGAAACGTTTTCAAGCCAAGCTGTCAACTGTTAAGCTAATGTCCAAGGAGACAACTGCTCTTGAGGGGCAAGGATGCGGCAAGCGGAAGTCGTTGACGCATCAAATGGCGACAATAAGCACTTCCGCCACATGCACAAAAGGATGCCCAGCACGAAGCACGAAGCACGAAGTCCTCCAGAAGCGTTGCAAAACTTTCGATTTTGTCCCCCTTCCCCAAAAAAAACAAGAAGAAAAAAATGTGAAAGAAATGTTAAAAAGGCAAAGCACAAAAATTGAAGTTCTAATCAAACAGCGCACGTTCTTTGGCAGCAAGAAGCAGCAGAATAAAAAGCAGCAGCAGCAACAACAAGAACAATGTCACATGTCGAGACCCCGTGAGTGCTGTGAGTTTTGCTGTGAGCTGTATTGTTGCCCCCCTGCAAAGGGGTCGGCAATCAAAACGTGTAGAATTCAAAGCCAGACGGCCCCAAGGAAGCTGACAATTGACGAAGCTTTAAAGCACACACAAAAATATACACAAACACATACATACTACATACACTTACACACACATACACACACAGTCAGCCACAAGCTCAGGTAAAGTAGAATAATACGTAGGGAGCTTGACGATAAACCCTTATCTATGGCTGGGCTTTTGGAATGTGGATTCTCTGTTGTTGTTGCTGCTGCTGCTGGCAACTTCTCATATTCCACCAGCAAATTGTTGTTGTTGTTGGCTCCTCTGCTTTGGCCGATCGTCGTCTGCTCTTTGTGCATTCTTTCAGTTTGCTTTGCGCTCGCATTCGCTTGGCTGCGCGACCTGTGGCGAGCACCAGCAGAAGTGTAGACTCGAGGAGTGCGAAGTGGAGAGTGGAGAGTTGAGAGTGTGTAAGGGGAAGTCTCTCCGGTCTCCGGTCTCTGGTCTCCAACGAGCCATGCAGTCATCCGAGTTGTTGTTGTTGTCGCCGTCTCTGTCGCTGTTGTTGTCGCTGAATTGAATTCAAGCAACGGTGATTCATCGAAATTAAAAATAAGTATTGTATCTGTATCTCAGCAGCGCTTGTGTTTCGCATTGTTCTCATCACACTCGAACTTGCTGCTGTTGTTGTTGTTGTTATTGCTTACTTTACTTTAGTTAGAATGCTCGCATTTCCTGAGCTCTCAACTCAACTTGACTCGCATTAGATGCGACGCTTTGACCCTGAAGCATAGATACAGAGCGAGCGAGCGAGAGAGACGCTGCTCTCGCTCTATCTCTGTCTTTGTGTAAAACTATTTGGTGGCATTTCTGCAACTGATTAAACTGTTTAATCAACAAAAAACACAATCATCAGTCGTACTTCCAGGAAAACGTACTCTATCACATTTCCCGACCCAAGAGAACCCAAGCGAATTCCGACAAACTTAAATTCAAGGGTTTCCCATCAATTAGAATACAACGGATAATATTACTTCACTACTTGTTGAAAACAAAGAATTTCAACCATAAATTAAGTGGAAATATTTACATAATAATCCAAATAATCAGTTCAACGTCAGATTGTCTTTACAAATACTCGCATTAATTGCCGGAAACACAAGAATCTGAATGTTTCTAGGCTTGAGAAACAGTTTAATAATAATCCAAATAGTCAGCTCAACTTGAGAAAGTTTTTATGCTCGATGCAGGAAACAAATCGAATCATCAAAGGCGAAGGCTAAAAAGTAGTCAAGTACTCTAGTCATTAACTCTTTTGCACTGTATTGTATATAGACAATAATATATTAAACATAGTCATAGTCATAGTCATTGATTAAGTGTCCCTAATCAATAAAGTTTTAGCAGCTCCAGTTTATGATGAATAGAAAAGAATGTGAATTGCACATAATAATAAATAATCAAAATAATTTGGAACACATAACAAAAGTGTTTCAAAACTCATAGGCAAGGAAAGTTAAATCACTTCAACAAATAATAAAAATGTTTATAAAAAAATCGTTCTATAAAAAGTTGTATTAAGGATTATTAAAAAAACACAGTATTTCCATAAAAAGTAACATAACATAAAAATTTTTTAGTTCGATGAAAGCAACAATAAATTACCTCATAAATGCAATTTATTTATATTTAGTAAAAAAAAAATTTATTAAAATAATTCGTTAAAAATTAACAAAAATTGTTTATCTAAATGCCATTCCTTTAGGAAAATGGGGTCAGAACAATATAGAACTTTTCACATAAATAGATAACATTTTAAGAAAACTATATTGATTTTTCAATACAACAAAAAAAATCTACAAATTTTAATGAAAAGTTATAGAGAAAAAAAATATTAAAAAACTTCAATTTAAATATGTAATCTAACTTTTAATATTCATATCCTAAATCATCAACTTCAATAGCAATAAATTTTATTTTGTAGAGAAAGTGTTTCACATTCGAAATCAATTGTCCTCAATAGTTGTCAATTTCCTGTCTTTATGTTATTCTCATATTATTTGCTCAGTGTAGGCGCATTTTATTTCGAGATATAAGAACTATAGATACATATACATAGGTATGTCTGCTCTGGCAGCGGAAACTATTTGTAATCTGTGAGCAATTTGGACACCTGTTTCAATATTGCAGCTAAGAAATCTTGACATTTCTCTCGCTGATCCTTGTTGCTGCTGCAAGGGGGAAAAGTTTTGCATTGTGTATGTGCAACATCCGGTCGCAGGGGCAGGTAACAGGAACGGAGCGCAACGCAGCGTTCTTTGACACTGACAAGGATGCGGATGAGGACAAGGATGAGGATGAGGACAAGGATGCCGAGCACTGCTTCGCCTTGGTGCTTCGCTGTGATAATCTTGCCGCGGTGGTGCTTTATCAAATTCTGGTCACCTTGGGCGGCATTTACAAAATGTGTATCCACAGCACGCACACACACACAGCAACACACACACAGCAACAAAGCATCGCACACATAGAAATGTTCGAAAAAGGCATATAGGGGACCGCTTTGGATTAAAATTTTCTTCTTTCGCTTGCTTTTTTACGTTGAATGCATTTCTCTGCGCCTGCGACAGGGAAATGGGAATGGGAATGAGAATGAGAATAGGAATGGGACTTGGACGGGCACAGGCGGTGGATAAGGAGAAAGGTAGAGGCAGTCGTAGAGGAAGGGGGAAAGGGAAAGAGAAAGAACGAGTACGAGAACGGGGCACAAGGGACAGAGGCATTTATTTTCGGCATTTGAAGTTGGTCCTTTGAAAACGGGGGTTCAAATTCAAAGCGCTAGACCGAACGCAAGCCGTACGTGCGAAGGGTTGTTCCTCGTGTTGTGTGTGTGTGTGTATCTGTGTGTACGTATGTGTCTGTGTGTGTGTGTGTGTGTGTGTGGCAAGGAACACATTTGGATGCCAGACTGCGTCTCAGTTTCGACTACTCCCTGTGTGACATTATGCGCCGACATCAACGTCGCAACGTCGCAACGACGCAAAGTGTAAGCAGCGAATCGATTTTGGAATTCGTCTCATGCGAATGTGTGGAAAATGCTGATAAATGGAGGCACACAGTCTGGACAAGGACCACGACCAGAAGCAGGACTAGGAACCACAAAACAGGACTTTGCTTAGCACTCCACTGCCATTGCCATGCTAATGAGTCTTGCCTCCTTTGCTGCAGCAAATGCGAAATGCAACTGCAACTGCAGCTTCGAAGTGCAACTCACACCTATTGACCGATAAGAGAAAGAGCGAGAGCGTGTCGTTTATTGGATTCTTTTGCCATCTAGTCCATCTAGAGTGTGTGTGTGTTGGTGGGTTTATGTTTACCCACTTTGACGCTCACTGATAAGATAACGAAAGCCGCTTTTATGTCCCCCAGTCGTGACTCGACCAAACTTCGACTACTCAATGCTTCGATACTTCTCCTTTTGTCGAGCGAGTTTTCACTAAATTCAAAATTCATAGAATGCAAATGTTGGTTAAACAACATTTTGGCCACTGCACCGAGTGCGAGTGTTGCAAGTAGCAAGTAGCAAGCGGCAAGACCACACAGTCAGAGCCAGAGTCAGAGTCAGAGTTGTTGTTTTGTACCCTCGTTGTTGTTGTTGTGTGTGTTTTTGCTGAATGCGCTTCGAGGGGGTTTCCATGGCTTTGAGTCGGGTTTTTTTTTTTGCTGTTGATAGCTCGTAGCTCAGGTTGAGCCGCTGCTGTTGACTTGAATTGTAACCGAAACTAGATCGAAACAAATCGTAAACACTGCGACTTTATGTTACTGCGGGCTTTTCCCGCTCTAAGCTTTGGCTGCCAGCATTTCGAAAAAGGGTTTTGTTTTTCTTTTTCGTTTTTCGTTTTTCATTATTTTTATATTTTTGTGGCAGGCACTTGTATTATGTTTTGTTTATTGTGTGTTGTCGTTGTTCATGTTTTAACATTAATCTGCCAAAAACAAATGCTTTATTCCAAAGTTCGACTAGCTCACAACATACTCTGAACACCATCAGATAGTAAGCACAGCAGTAATTAAATCTAAATAGACATACTATATAGAAACGTATACCTTGTTCGTTTAATGCTTAAACTGTTTAGATATATGTTATACTTCTTATTTATATCAAAATTGTGCAACCATTTTAAATAATTAGGCAACTTTTATGGATCTAAATCCATAGCTCCATAGCTTCTTGATACTAATGTTCTTATTGTTGCTTTTCCTATTGATAATATTTATAATATACATATGTACATTTATAGTATTGTTATTATATTTATTGAAACATATATAAACTGTGCTTAAAATGTGGTATCAAATAGGTGAAATACGAAGAAATTAAAGAAAAAAGAACAAAACATCCGATTCAAGTCCTAAGAAGTTTTGAATATAAGATTATACTACATGCAATTAAATTAAATTTTAAGCTACAATTTTTAATGAATATAAAACAGATAATGAAATAAAGTATAGTATGCAGAATAGATACATACATACATACAAACATACATATATACTTTAGGTTACACACTTAATCACTTTAAGTTATTAATTCTAGTACACAAAATGTAATTTAAAACTGTTCTAAATCAATAAAATGTTGAATAACCGAATAAACACATTATTACAATGATATTGTCCCTCTACAATTTTTTGTATTATTTCTATACACTCTTAGCTTATATGCAGTTAGCTTGAGCTTTATCTAGCTTTAAAGCTTGACTTGGAAAGCTGCTTAAAGCTGTTTGGTATTCAAGCAGTGGCCAGACCTGCAATTGATTGCACAGTATTAAGGCAAAATTTCCAATTGGGTGGCTTTTACATACGCACATAGATACATATATGTACATATGTATGTATAGATATGAGTTTGTATTTGTGTATAATCATGTAGAGCCCATACTCACACATAAACACACACACACAGACGCAGAGAGAGAGACGCTTAAGCACGTATACGCACATTTAATGCAAATTTAAGCAGTTAGCAAGCAAGTAAAACCGTTATGTGTATCTATGTGTGTGTATGTAATATGTAGATGAGTATATACAACTGTGCGTGTGCGTGTGTGTGTTGCTGCTGATACATAATGCAGGGCAATATAAATAATTGCAATACATATATAAATTGCAGCCAAGTGCGTGTGTGTGCGTATGTGTTTGTGTGTGCGTTGCATAACCGCATTTGCCGTTTACATATGCTGCCTATACATATATATATATATAATATGTGTGTGTGTGTATGCATATGCTTATGTAGTAAATAAATGCATCGATGCCTGCTGCCGCTGCCGCTGCCCTCTGTCTCTGTCTCTGCCAGTGGCGTGTTGCAGCAGCACATTGCAATTGCATTAGTGTGGCGCCCTTTTGTTCATTACACGCACAATGCTTGCATAAAATAAATTTACAGCAAAATACTCGAATGCATTTGTTAAATGAGACAAGCAGCGATGCATGCAGAGGAGAAGAAGAAGCAGCAGCAGCAGCTGCAGAGTGTGTGGGAGTTGGAGTGGGAGACGGAGACGGAGAGAGGGAAGCTGAGGTGGATTTCAACCTATGGCCACCTTGTTCCTGCTTTCGCATTCCTTTGCATCTCCTGCTGCTGCTAATTGCAGATGCGAAGAACACATACAGCGACTGCACTGCGGGAGAAAGGGGAGAGAGGGAGATGGCACTATGCGCCCTGCACATCCGCAGCGTGAGCATGAGCGTGTGCGTGTGTGTATTGTCATCCCCCTCTAACACCCCCCTGGAGATACAAAGAACAAGTTTTTGGCATTTTAATTTTTACATATTGAATTTTATTTCTCATGTTTCGAATGTGTGTTTTGTCTGTCTGTGTGTTTGTTTATTTATTCGCCTGAATCTACAACAGAAATATCAATAATCAAATGATATCAACTTAATCCTAAACTTTTGTATACTATATATGTATACTCATCGCGTTCTCAAATAAACTTTACAGTTCAACACATACATACATACGTATATAAAGAGAGAGTCATATGACATTTGCTGTATTTTATTTTGTTTTATTTTATTTGTAGTTTTTCTGTCATATCAAATAAGGCATATAAATATTGCGATCCAAATAATCAGTAATAAGAATAAGTATAAGGAATTAACAAAACTGACAGATATCGGGTCTTTAGCTAAATGGAACAGATCTGAAAACTAGACTTAATTATAGTTACTATACATATACATTGTATAACATATTGTTTTATATCGTACGTTTTTCTTTTTGTTGTTTTTGTCTTTGCTTAGTTAAAAATAAAATTACGTAATTCTTGTTTTTATCATTTAATTTTTTCTTGTTTATACATATATTTTATATCACAATAGAAAAAAGAATTAATTCGCATATTCTTTTCAATCGTTTAAGTTTTTTTGTGTTTTCTTTTTTTTTAAATTTTTTCGTTTTGTTAAGTTCTTACTTATAAATTAAACAATAAAAAATGTACAGAATTTTCATTAACGTTTTCCTTTTGTTTCTTTTTTTTTTGCTAATAAACAAAGTTGTTTTTGTTTTTAGTTTTAAGTTATTTGACTAATTGATGTTTGACCAAGTTAAAAACTAAAGCTTAAATGTAGATTTATTAATTTTCGTTAAGTGTCTACTATTAACATGTTTTGTTTTGTTTCGTTTTTTGTATTTTATTTTAATCATCAACTAAATTAAACGGCATAACTAACGACGCTGCACTAAACAAATGCGAAACAAACGAAAAACAAAAACACAAAATAAAGTTCAGCACAAAGAATCTCGTTGGGCCAAATACGTATAAAAAAAAAATAAAGTATTTCTAACAAAAGGCAGAGACAGAGAGCGCCAACAAAGAGCAAACTTTTTTTTCTGTAGTAGACTTTGTCGTTGTTGCTGTTGTTGTAGTGGTTGTAGTTGTTGTCGTTGCCGTTGCGGGCAAGCTTAAAGCGCTGTCGGCGTCGGCGTCGCTGCTGGCGTCGCAGTTGCCGCCATTGCTGCGACTGCGTTCGTTCTCTTGTTGTTGCTGTTGCGATGGAGGACGCTGGCTTTTGTTGTTGCTTGCTGCTGTTGTTTCTGTTGTTGCCGAAGCGTGAATTAAAATAAACTATTTAAATTTATTTGCATCTGTTTAACTGCGGCCTGCATTACACACACGCACATATGCACGCAGCATTTGTATGTGTGTGTTTGCTAGCATCGTGTGTGTGCTTTACGCTTTACTCCCCACTCTCTCGACGCTTATCGCGCGTCTCCATCGCCATGCACTTTGTTGCCGCCGTCGGCCATAGCTGCAGCCGTGTATGTTTTTTTGTTTTTCTCGTTTCCATTTTATTTTTTTCGTCGCTGCGCTGCGCTGCGTGCGTGTAAGCTGACGCGCCTTCCCCTCCCCCCACAGCACACACACAACAAGAGTGCGCCGCTGCCAGCCCCCTTAGGAACCTGCGGCAACGCAGACGAGACTTGCAGAGCGCGAGCTTCAGCTCCATGAGAGCGTCGACTTCGCTGCCAACGTCGCTGTCGCAGTCACTGTACGTATGTATGACTGTGTATGTGTGTGTTTTGTTCATTGTTTGCTTTTTGTTGTTGGCGTTTGTTGTTTTCTACCTCTCCCACTCTCTCGCTCTCTGCCTGACTGCCCTCTCTCTGGCTCTGTCTCTGTCGCTGGCGTTTCAGTTTCTGTTTCTGTTTCTACTCGATTCGTACGAAAAACAACAAAAAAATTGAGTACAGCGTGTGGTATGGCAAACGAAAGCTATGAGTTTTCAGTGTATCTTGTTTTTTTTTTCCTTAGTTTTGTGTTCACGAGTCAGCGAGTGTGAGTGTGTGTGTGTGTGCGAGCGAGTTTGCTGGTGTGTGTAATTACGTGCCTTGCCTTCACATCTGAGACATGCAACACGCAGGTAGACGACGAAGGAAGACAAAGTCAAAGAAGATGCGCCGCTGAAGTCACCAAAGTCACACGCATACGCACACGCACACTCACACACACCCATGCAACACAGTCGCTGGCTAGTCCTGCTGCGGCTGCTTCCTCTTCCTTAACTTCTCCGCCTCGGCAGCAGCACAAGCGTTGCAATCGTGGTGAACGCATCATCTGACCAGCCACAGTCCCAGATTGAGCTTCTGCAGCTTGGGCAGCTTCATGATGATGTCGATGCCCTTCGAGCTCAGCTGTGTGCAGCCATAGAGATCGATGGTCTTCAGATTCGTCAGATCCTCTGCCAAAGTTTGCAGTCCCTTGTCGGTAATCCGGCTGCATTGTCCGATGTTAAGGTTCTCCAGTTCATGCAGCGACTTGGCGATCTTCAGCATGCCCTGATCCGTGATCTGGCACTGATTCAGACTCAGCGAACGTAGGCGATACAGTCCCTGGGCAATGTGTGTTAATGCCTGATCACTGATCTTGTCGCAGAAGCTGACGTCGAGGGAATTGATCCCACTGCCGCCTTCGGTGAGATAGGCCATGCCGATGTCGGAGATGTTGTCGCAGGAGCGCAGATTGAGCTGTTCCAGCTTGGGCATGCGTGCCAGATGTTTCAGTCCGCTGTCCGTCACCGAGACGCAGAAGCTCAGATTGATGGACTTTAGTGAGGTCAGACCCTGTGCTATGTGCCCCAATGCCTCGTCGCTCAGCCGCTGGCAATCCTGCAACCCCAAGTATTCCAGCTGCAGATTACCCTCGGCGGTCTCGCGACTAAAGCCAGCCAGGTGACCAATACCCTGATCACTGATGTGCCAGCAGGAACGCAGATTCAGGTGCCGCAACTTCTTCAGTCCCCACGCAATGAGGAGCAATCCTGTGTTGGTGATGTTGCAACAGCCGCCCAACTCAAGGGTTTCCAGGTTCTTGAGGTGCTGCGCAATCCGACCGAGACTTGTGTCCGTGATCTGTTTGCAGAGCGACAAATCGAGCGTCTTCAGATTGGGCAAATCCACGCTGAACGCATGTCCGAGATTCATGTCGGCCACATTGAAGCAACCGCTGAGATTAAGCGATGTCAACGCCGGCACTCCCAACACCAAATCCTTGAGGGAGCGACGTAACGAGAGGATCTGCACCTTCTTGATGCCGCGACGCACGAGGCAATTGAAGAGACTGGGACTGGAGCGTTTCAGATGCAACTTAGCCTCGACACCCTTCCACACGCTCTTCGCATAGGCGGCATCGCGCCACGCACTGCACACCTGTGCGGCACGCCCCAAATCCCGCACCGGCAGATGCTCGAAGATCTGTTCGAGGAGCTCCGGGAACAGATTGCTGATGTGGGTGCCCTCGATGGGTGGCGGACTCTCTGGCGAGGCGGCTCTGTGCTGATGATGATGATGATGATGGTGATGATGCTGTGCATGTGCAGCGGCTGCTGCTGCTGCCGCGGCGGCTGCGGCGGCGGCGGCAGCGTGTTGCAAGTAGAGTGCGGGTGGCAGCGTCTGCAGCTGGGGACGATGATGGAGGGCGTAGGGCGTGAAGCGCAGCAGGTGGTGGGCGTTGCGTGTCAGGCCGGGCAGCTCAGTCTGTTGATATAGTTCGTCCATGTTCCAGGCGGCCGCTGAGCCAGCTGGCATGCCACCAGCTGGGGCGCCACCGCCGCCGCTGCCACCGGAGTTGCCACCGCCACCGCCTCCATGATAGTTGGTGAGGGCGGCGGCTGTTTGCAGCGATATTGTCGTCTGATGGTGGAAGGGCAGCAGCTCTGTGTTGGTGGCCATTCTAAGTGGCAGCAGTTGCTCAATCTTGCAACGAGTTGCCTTCGCTTCTACTACTACTTCTTTTTGTTTTGTTTTTTATTTTTTGTTTTTAGTTGTTGTTGCTTCGTTTTACTGCTTTTATTATTATTTGCTTTTATTGTTATGTTCACTTTATGTGCGTCGCATTGCTCGCATTGATCTCTGCTTCGTTGCACAGGACTAGACTGGACACTTGGACACTCGAGTCCACGACGGTTGCGTTACACTGATAATATTCAAACACAAAAACACACGCACACACTCAATACGGTTGCGGATTCGAATTTCTTTAGCTACGCTTATAAGTCCAATGTATCTCAATAATAATTCACTAGGCGAGCGTTTTCAACGAGGCGAGTTAAACCGGACCACGACGTCAGAGATCCGCAGCAACGTCCGAACGGTTCGATGGCGAGAAACAGAATGAGCTGCAGAGCGACAAAGCGACAAATTAAATGAGCGCCATACACCACCGCACACACACACACACACGCACACAAATGTACACTCTCTCTCGCTTACACACACACGCACACGCTTAGATAACCACGGCAGCTGAATTCAGCAATGGCAGCCAGGTAGACGCACTCACACGCTCTCTCGCTCTCTTCGTCTCTCTCTTGCTTTTGGCAATGGCGTGCTCTCTCAATTGGTCTGGGGCGTTGAGTCAACTTTGGCTTGTTTCCCGTCAGATTTTAGCGTGACTTTGAGAGGCTGCTAAGATTATGAGGAATTTCATAAGAAAAATAAAACTAATAAATAAACTATTGCCTAATATATTACAGATTTTTATAAAATAGCTTCAAGGCAATAAAAGAATGCTGAATGTTTATTTGCTATTTAAGTAAGTTGTTTACTGCTGCGTTTAATGTACGCAACCCTTAAAGCTTTAGCCTTATTCTAAAACCCTTTGCTGTCTTGTGATGAAGACAACTTATAGGATCTTTGCCACATATGGAATTAAGGGTTTTCTTTTAACTTAAAGTTCTTTTTATTTTAATAAATTTAGAGTTATGCAAAAAAACATTCTTTGTAATAAAACATTGAAGAAATATTTAAAGATATTTTTATTTGAATAAATATATGGCTATATAAAGTAAAAAGAATAATAAGACAAAATATTCAGAGTTTTTGAGATTGAAAAATACGTTAAACTATACGTATTTTTTAACATAGAAATAATATGAATTTCTATGTCTTATAATAACATCAGTAATTATTTGAAGTACCAGCTAATCGGATTAAATTATTTTTAATGCCATTCTATAATAAATATGAAATAATAATTCTCTTGATAGAGTTGAATGATTTTGCAGCCAGCATTCTAGTAAAATTAGATATTCCCCCTTTAATTTTAATTAATAAATTAAATAGAATCATATTTAGTTGATTTTGCAAATACTTTATTTAATTTGTTGGTTTGTAAATGGGTAAATAATAAAATTAAAGTATTTGTAATTCTAAAGGCGTTCTCTATAGCGCAGTTGGACTATAACTAAATATAATAGTTTTCAACCAGTTTTTTCGTCGAGATTTGTTTCTGCATATTGTAGTTCATAGTTAAGGTTATATTGTGTGCATGTTCTATAGACGGCTTAATGCCAAAAACTCCGACGCATTTGTGTTTGCTGCTGCTGCTGCTGCGATGCATTCCGAGCACGATCTATGTAGCAGGTACCTGTCTTGCCCAAGCCCAAGTATCTTTATCTGTGCCACAGTGTGTGTGTGTGTGTGTGCATCTGTATAGCTGTATCTGTATCTGAGAGCGTATGTTTGAGAGTATCTTGCGTTAGACTCGCAGGTAGCGAGACTGTCGCTGAGACTGCGACGCACAGCAATCCCGGTTTCCAAGAAAATATTAACGATATCTCCCAAAACGTTGCCGCACACAAACACAAACGCAAAACCCAAAGGCAAAGGCTGTGGCAGCTCGATTTGCATTCGCAGAGAGAGAGAGAACCGAAAACCCGCTGGGATGCACAAAAGCCTTGCCACAATAGCGGACCACGCATTGTTATTGATACTAGGAAAGCAATGCACACACATGTTGGGTAAAACTCTAGCATCGATGCAGCGGGACCCTTAAAAAAAGGAAAACGCCGACGTTGAGGTCTTAAAAAAACACAAGAGAAAATCAAAAATGGAAAAGGGACATGAGATTGGGAAAATCTGCAGCTACCTGCTAGCAAATGGAAACACCCGCACCCTCGAAATGCCTGTTGAACCAAGGGGTGGGGGGAACGCTGATTTCTCATGCCTCTGTCTAAGGCAAGGGCGAGACGAGAGAAACTCTCGTACAGTCACTGGCATTATCATTATCCTTGCCGAAAGCAAGGCGTGCGTCCCGGAATTTCTTTCGCTCTCCCGAGCTCACTTGACTGTTTCGCCCTCTCTCACTCTTCTCTCTCTATCTCTCTCTTTCGGTCGACTCTCTCTCTCTGTAGCAGTTTACCTGTCAAACCGGTTGGGCCAAAAGGGCCAGGGCCAGGGCCGATCTCTGGACTTGGACGTGGACGTGAACGTGTCAAGGCGTCGCTGGCAACGAAAAAAATAATCTGTTCGTCGGAATTTGTTGGTCTCTCCCTCTTTCTCTCTCTCTCTCTCTAGAGATCTTGTCTCTCTGACAAGAAATATAGTGCGGCAGATAATAATCGATTGGTTTTTGGCTGCCTCTTTGTGCGTTTTGCACACTATGATCATCATTAGCTGCCGTTGCTGCTGTCGTTGTTGCCACAAGCAAAAGACAGCATTGCACAGGTAGGCTGCGGAAAAGGTGCAACAACACGCAGACGCAGTCGCAGTCGAAACGCAATAGAAATATGAAAAATCTGTGGGCAGGCGTTGCCCAGGAGGATCCCACGCGGCAAGTGCAAATCTCAACCTCATTGCCAGACTCTCTTCCCAAAAAAATTATTGTACAAAGTCATCTGCTGACTACCAGTTGCAGATACATTGTCTGCGTTCAATTTCAGATACTTTTGCATATGTGCTTGACATGTCTCTATTCTTTTTTTTTTAGCTATATTATTATATCGCGTATGCATCACATTAAGCAAAGGAACTGAGTGATTACACTCACATACACAGTAATTACTTTATTGGGCCCCAAAACACTGTGTTTATCTCATCGAAGGTGTTTTCTTCTCTACCAAATAACTCTTAACTTTATTAGCCATTGGGCCAATTTGAATGACCATCAATTTGGCGACTGTAGTTAGAAGTTAAGTCTCCTCTACTGAGAAGTTAGTCTATCGATTTTCTAACAATACTAATATCGATTTGAAGAATATTTCAGTGCGAATCCGACATTCCAGAAACCTTATAACAAATACATACACATAATTCGTTAACAAATTGCTATACAATATATAAAGACGTATTTAAAACAGTTGGACTCATACAATTTATTATTTTCTGCTATTTATTTACACATATTAAGTTTGAAATCGAATAACTAGAAAATGGAACTCTCCAGTTTCAAATCTGTTGAAATATTTTCTTCAAGAACAAATTAAAATTAAAGCACTTTGTAAATATATTATTGAAATAAGTAGATAGCTACATAATGGTGTTTTTTTTTAGTGCCAACAAAATTTTAGTTTAATTTGAATTATCTATATTTTAAAAAGATTTATTAATATTAAAAAGAATGGTTACTAGTATATTTGACTTTTAATCCAGATATTTGTTCTTTGTGGCAATGCCAGCATAATTATATTGAATATATGTATTTACGTCTATACGAGTATCTCTAATAATACAGAATTCAAAAATCTATTCATTCTTTTATCTTTAAAATTTTAAATAAATTTATTTATTTCCAGCAACATTTGTTTGATCTTTGTATGACTAACTTACTATTATCATCTCTATATTTTTCGCTCACTCTTTATTGTGAATCCAATGTCTCTTTGAAGCGAGAACTCGTTTAAAAGACTGTCTTCTACTGAAGCATAACTCTCACTCAGCTGTCATTTAACAACAATAATTCCAATTATACATATTTAATCTATATAGAGCAATTAATCAATTGCTATACAAGTTTGTTACAGTTTCCAACATGAACATTAACAAATGATTGTGGAGAGATCGTTGAACCGTGGGATCCTCAAACAGAGATCCCGCTACTCAGCCCAATTGATGCTGATCGCTATCTGATTTCAATTTGTATTTATATTTGTATTTGCCCGCATCACCGATCTCTAGCAAATATGGACAGCAGCAGCCCCTGCTCTCTAAGGGTTAAGCAAGTTTGATAACAAATTGTAACTACTGTGACGGATCGCAGCGAGATTGGAGATTTTGACGATAGATTGTGTCAAGGCCAGCTTAAGGCGCTGAACCTGCATGAACATGAACTACAAATGATCAGCTCTAATCGAACTCTATACATAAATGCAGTTCTTTTCTTTCACACAAAACAATAGAGAAGCATTTCGAATTGCAGCTCAATTCCCAACTGCAAATGCCAAAGAAGATGCCCAGCAGATAAGCTATAAGAAGAGGGATCAGTTTTGAGCTCAGACACTTGTCTGGCACTTGGAAAAACGGAAAACTGAGACTGCACACTCTCGGCTCAAGTGCCAAGTTCCGCAGCTCTCACATATTTCTGGCGAAAAAGGGCGTTCACTTAGAGGAGAGAGAGAGAGAGAGAGAGAGAGAGAGAGAGAGAGAGAGAGAGAGAGAGAGAGAGAGAGAGAGAGAGAGAGAGAGAGAGAGTGAGAGTGAACTGTTTCAGGAAAGTCTCCCGCTGTTAAATATATAATTGCAGTTAGAAGTATAAAGAAATAAACTAAAGATTTAAGAATACAAAGAATCCTCATGAAATTGTTTTTATCACACAAAGTATCAAAAGAATGCAGCCTCAAAGATTCTAGGAATAATAGTTAGGATCAGAAATGCTAAGTAATTAAGGCAAACTTTAGAAATATTATAATATAATAACAAAAAGTTAGTTATATATATCAAGTATTTTCTAAATTTAGCAAAATTTGCTAAAGATTCGTAATTTTAATGAAGTGAAAATAAAAAGATTACAGAGATGGTTACACTCCATTTTAAAACTGTATGTTGACCACAAAAAAGAAAAGAATTAACGACAATCTTCAAACCTTGAAGTCATTTCCCAATTTTTATCAACAAGAATGAATCTCCATCAATAAATAGTCACGATTTATCCACATATATGTAAAATGTTCCTTTATTGTTTATGTAATTTAAATGCTATATGTATATATAGTATGTATATATATTATGTATGGTAAGTAGATTTCATGTCAGTTTTTTTTTATTTTGTTTGTTTTCTCAAAAATTTCGTTTACATATGGCATACGCACTAGAAATTAGTGTTGATTTTGTTTTCATTTTCATTTGTTGTTTTCGTTTTTTTTTTTAGTTTAGTTTAGTTTTAAATCTTAAAATTCGTTTACGCTATGACTTTAAAATACTCTCGTATGTACGTAGTTAATAACTAGATGCTAATTATTCATATTAAAAACCCAAAATCATCCAACTATGCTTCATTATGCTACGGAAGGGCAGTTCAACTCAAAGCAAAAGTTGGCTTCAATAATAATAGTATTTATATATGGCAGGGGGGCATAAATATGTATGTATGTTATGTAGTATAGTGTAGTGTTTCGTGTGTTGTGTAGTGTAATGTTTATGTACATGCATGAGCACCTCATCGTAGTTTAAGGATTATTCTTGGGGGGTGTCGGGGATGGGTGCACGCAAGGAATTGGTATTGTTCATGTTGTATGCTAAAGCATTCTTTTGATTTCTATGTGCTATATGCTATATCATTAATTAATTCATATTAATTTTGTTGATTTATTCGTTTTGCATATATATGTATTGCATTATTTATGCGTAGTATTTGATTCATTTCGTTGAATTTAGTCCAAATGGATAATACATTTAGTCGTTAATCGAATTGTTAGCCGTACACACTCTCGATTTACCCGTTTTGGGTATTTTATCAATCCGATCACGGAATCAAAATATAGAAGTTTGATGGCCGAGAAGTGTGTGCGACGTCTTCGGCTAGCCGAAGTTGTGTAGTTGGGGGCGTTTCACTGGATTTTTGTTTGATATATTTGTATATAATTTTTGTTTTTTTGTTTTGCATTTCTAATGTCGTACGTGCCTAAGTTCTAAATTATGCTATGTTTGTTCTCAAAAAACACCCAAAAAATGTCCGCGTATTTTCCATTTTTTCGTTTCGTTTGTTTTCGTTGCAACAAACAGAAAAAAATTGAAAATAAAAATCGTTACAAACAATACGATAAACATAAAACAAAATCATAATAGTAATAATAATATTAAAATACTTTAATGGGGTTATATATCACAGGTACATTTTAGACTTTTTTCAAATGTAAGCTTGTAAAAATGTAATGTTCGTTATGTGGAGAGCTCAACACACATGGGCGGCGGAGGAGGAGGAGAAGGGGAACACTATAGGATCAGAGGAGGATCGGACAAGTGGCCCTTGTGTGTGGCATGAAGTTGGCTTCGATGGCACCGAAGTGTGGTTGGCTTTAGCTAATCATGTATTGTATATAATGTGTGTTTTGTTTTTGTTTTAATTAATAATAATATAGTTGTAAGTGTACGTTTCGCTATTCACTAGGTCAAGTCGTTATTTATGAAGTATTACTGTAGTTTTTTTTCATTTTCTTTGTTATAGAAAAGCACTAACCATTAAACATTGCAACTGCCGTTGATCGTCGGACGACGACGTTTTTCTATATAGTAGTATATAAATGCAAATTCAGGGAACATAGGATAAAACGCTCGATTGTGATCGTAGATATGAAAGAGTTGAGTTTGAGAGTACATGTAACTTTTTGGTTTTTGTTTTAACTATATGCTATATCAAGCCTATGACTAGGGCCAGCATTGCAAATACATGTCCTATATCTGTACTATATATGTATATATAGTTCCTTTTTATGTTTGCATATATCTTTCGTTCTAACTATTCGTCTGTAGTTATCAAAAGTGTGAATGTCTCTTATGTGTGTGTGTGAGTTTTTAGTTCTTGAGTTCTATTCGAGTACGTATTTCGTATTTCATGTTTATAGCAAGTTTATCAATTCGTGGAAGCATTTCATACAGCGTTTACTTCTTAAGTACATTTACTTTTGGGACTGTGTGCGCACTCAAATTCGTTTGTATTATTGATTATGATTCGAGCTATGCACCTTGATTGTTTGTAGTTCGTCTCGGTTAATTGCGTCGACTTCTCTCTGTCTATCTCTCGAGTGTAGTATGCTGAGTACGTATTCGGTCTGTAGGAGGATCTCTGTCGAAGTGTTCATGCATACTATTTATATATATGCTGTTGCATGCACAGATGTGTCGTCTATATAAAATGCTATGTGGAGTATCGCGTGTGCTAAGTTCGATATGAATGAAAAGTTACGACTAGATGCTATATTAAGACTACGCAAGATCCATTAACTGTTTGTTTCGTTTCGCCCTACATATATGTATGTATACTTATATATGCTCTTGTCCAATTTAAGTATTTTTAGCAGTCATTTGTCGTGGAGCCGCCGGTCCCACGGGATCGCCAGCCTCGGCGTAGAGGCAGGAGCCTTCGCTACAGGAGCAGGTGTCACCTTCGCGTGAACTGTTGCAGCAGTCGCTTGTGTAATTGCGTTGTTGATGCATCTCATAACCGGACAGCATGTTCTCATTCTCGCTCTCTGCGCAGGAGTTTTGCTGCTGCTGTTGTTGTTGTTGTTGCTGGGCATGATGTGCAGTTGGACGTCGGTGTCCTGAACGCTTACTGCTGCTATGATCAGCACTGCTGTCCGAATGGAGCTGCTGCTGCTGCTGTTGATGATGACGCTTGCTGTGACTGTGGGAGGCGCGCGAGTTGTCCGAGCACTCGGAGGAGCATTGATAGATCTGATGACTGGAGGCGGTCGATGGCATTTGACTGCCATGAGGCAGTCCCACAGGTTGATACCAGCCCTCGGCTGGCGGTGGCAATGGCGGTGGTTGCATTGGCGATGCCAAGGCATCACAACTGTTGCAGGCGCGATTATTGTTGGCGCAACGCGCCGCATTCAGGCCAGCCTGATACTCGCTGACCGCGTGTCGTTGCGTGGGATAATGGATATGTATGTTGCGGGCAGCCATGTCGCCAGCTCCGGCTGTGGCAAAGTACGGCGGCAATGGTGGCGGATGCTGGCTGGTGGGTGTGATCTGGTAACGACTCTGACTACCGCCCACGCTGCTCAGTGGATTGCTGTATAGATTCTCCGGGGGACAGCCAACGGCGCATTGCGGCGAGACGCCCCAAGCGGAGAAGCCGCCCGACGAGCTGCTGTGAATGGAAGCGTTTAGAATGCTGCAAACAAAAGGAGGCCAATCAAAATTTGATTTCGTTTTGCTGGCACTACAGTCGAGCAAACTAACCTTTGGTTGGTGGAGATGCCGGAGCCGCCGCTCTTGGAGCTCTTGCGTGACGATTCGGGTGAGCCCTGGGTATAGCCATAGTTGGAGGACAATGGCGGTGGATGCTCTGGTGGTGGTGGCAGAAACTCTGACCAGTTTATTGTGTCTGTGGGATACTGCAAGTAGTTGGACTTGTTGCTGGCCGCAGCAGCAGCCACAGCTGCGGCGCCTTGTGCTGTAAATGCATCCGAGTAGGGTGAATGTGTTCCCGAGTCCTTGTCCGCACTCAGGGATGTGGCCTTGGTGCAGGTTTCACTCGACGAGGTGCCAATGATCATGGTTGTGGCATATGGTGTGGGGTTATCAGGACTCTGAAATGCATTCGAATCACGTTAGCAGGAGAAATAGAAACGGAATTCAATTGAACGCACCTTCCGACAGTTGTAGAAGGTGGTTAGATTGCGTGTGTCCACTTCAGCGTAGTCGGTGCCGCCATCGGAGTTGTTGTAGTTGGATTGACTGCTATTCACGTGCGATAACAACTTTGATTCGCTTAAACCCGAGTCCTTGTCCGTGTCAGTCGTACGCCACCCGCGATCTATCCACAAACTCTCCTTGCTGTTGATGTTTAGTGCGGTAATCTCATTGGCGCTCACCACTGCAGAAATTATAGAATAAGTTATAATATATATTTGACAATAAAGACGTTTTGCTTACCACTTAGATGTCCCAACTCCTTGGTCATTTGATGGCGACGCTTAAAGTAAACCATCGCTGTTGCCGTGACAACCACAACAATTAGCAGCACAATGATCACCAGCGTCATCAACCAGGTGCCATGCAAATAGCTCGTGGTTTTGCGATGCGTCGTGGGATTGGCATTGTTGGGTTCTGTATTGGCCATGCCATTGGTCTGATAGGTAAACTCATTTCCCGTCTCATGGCGCCCATCGTGTGTGCCGCTTGGATGAGCACGCGGCGGATGCACATGGTAGGTGGGATCCATATAAAGTGATTTCTGTAAAAAAACACATGAGTGAGTAAAAGTCTACAGAGTTCAGGTAGCGTTAACACTTACGGGTTTGGAGTAGGGTCCATCTCCAGCCTTGGTAAAGGCATTGAGGCGCACGCTATAGACTGCTGTGGTGGTCAGATTGTTTAGCAGCACCGATGTGGTCGTTGCATTGAGCGTCATGTTAGCCAGCACCTTCATAGTGTTGCCAGCGCTAACCTCAATCTTATAGCCATATAGATTGCCATTGTGATGCTGTGCAGGCGGCGGTGTCCAGCGTACCCAGCCAGCGGTTAAATTATACATGCCAATCTGTATGTTATCCGGTGGAGCAGAAGGAACTAAAGAATACACAGATTAGCAGAGAGCTTTGACTTATAATTATGATTAATGCTTACCATCCTCGTAGGTTGTGGTCATCTTGGAGTTACTCGGCTGTCCTTCGATAGTTTCATAGAAGGGCGTCAAAAAGAATTCATATTTTGTATATTTGCGCAGATTGCCAATCACATGGGACTCCGACGAAGGCTCCAGCACTGTGATGACCTTATACTGTGTTGAATGCGATGATGCGTCCCTATAACGTATGTGTAGACCCTAAAAAAGAGATTCGGAATTAAAGCAAGCATTCAATTTGCAAGAAATGTAAACTCACCTCAACAAACTTCTCGCTGGCGCTAACATGCAGCATCCAATCTAAGCGCACAGCGCTGGCATTGATGGCAGAGGCATCTATTAACTCCACAACCTATCAGATACAATACATTATTAGCTTCTGAAGTTACTGTATTTATAATGAAATCTTTACCTTTCCGGTTAGTAGTGTCCGTGCAGCGGAGAGCTCATTTGAGGGCATAGCATCAAAGTCCTCGCCTAGCGTTTTAATCGCATTCGATAGACCCGATGGCACAGAGACGCCCTGAGTGTTCTCAGCGCGCACCAGAAACACATACGAGGTGGCAGAAGTGAGATCTGAGATCTGTAAAGTAATTGAATAGAGTAGTTTAATAAAAAGATTCTAAGGAGCATTGAGTTGCACTTACGGTGACTTGAGTG
Organism: Drosophila sulfurigaster albostrigata; assembly: GCF_023558435.1. Classification (NCBI taxonomy): domain Eukaryota; kingdom Metazoa; phylum Arthropoda; class Insecta; order Diptera; family Drosophilidae; genus Drosophila; species Drosophila sulfurigaster. The sequence continues at coordinate 32,719,767 of NC_084883.1, forward strand.
TCTGGCACACGATGAGCAGCGACAACCCAACCAGTTTGCAGATCAGGACTAAAGTACTCCACAGTGTAACTAAGTAAAGGTAAATGATAGTTTATTATTTTATGTTTATAAATTTTAAAGCCTCTTCTGCTTACCCTATTATGGGACCAACAGCGCCAGGCTTCTCTTGGCTCTTTCCCCAGCGCAGGGAGATGCTGGAACGTGTTACATTGATCACTTTTGGTGTGCCGGGTGGCGCGGGATAAGTGCTAGGATCCGCCACCCGATGTAGAGTTGCCGAGCTGCTCTTCTCCACCTAAACAACAACATTCCCAATTAGTATAAGAATAAATGTAGCTGAAGATAGCCGCAAACTAACCGCCAAGGCAGCTGACCAGGAGGTTTCACCACGTTCCGAGGATGCAGTGCACGTATAAAGACCAGCATCACCGAGCTGCAAATCTGTAAAGAATTGAACAAACATTAGAGTCGGTCGGAGTAGTTTTACAAAGTATAACTTACCATCCACTCTCAGTGAGCTGCCCTGCACAATACTGTGGCGATTGTCGTTCTGCACAGCGTAGCCATCGTGGAACCATTTAACACGAGGCGAAGGATTTCCTGTGGCCCGACATGGCATTGTTGCCACGGAGCCCTTGGACAGTGTTTGATTGGTGGGTCCAATTTGTATGATGGGCGGTGGGCGTTCATCCACACTGCTGACCTGCAGATAGATGCGCACTGTTGAAGAGTCGACTACACTGAATGCGGAACACACATAGAAGCCCTCGTCGTCCTGCTGCACATCGCTGATTTGCAACGTGCCCTCTGCTGAGATCTGTTGCCGTCCATGCGAAGTATTGGGAAACATGAGCGTGGAGACGCCTTCTTTGGTCCAGAAGACAGATGGTGGTGGATTGCCCGTGGCCACGCAAGGCAGCTGTACTTGGCCATTGAGGCCCACTTTGGTGTTCGTGGGTCGCTTCGAAAAACTTGGCGGCGCTGTTAAAAAGGAAATTTTGAAATTAACAAGTTATCTTCAAAAAGTAATTGATAGCCAAATCCTACCGTGGACAGTGAGTGTGGCTCTGGCACTGATCTGGCCCACATTGTTGTGCGCCTCACAGACGTAGGTGCCCTCATCGTTAGGCGTGATGTTCGACAGTTCAAGACTCTTCTCGTCGTGCAAAATACGTGCACGCGAAACTGGTATATTGCCCTCCTCCTTCTTCCAGAGCACCTTTGGCGGCGGATCACCGCCCACTGAGCAGTGGAACGTTGCTGTTTGGCCATAGACCAATGTGAGATCTTTGGGCTCCTTCATGAAGAACGGTTTGATCTGTACGATCAGTTTGGCGTAGCCGGACTCGCGTGAGCCCAACAGATTCTGTGCAATGCACTTGTAGTTGCCCTCATCGATGGGCTCCACATTGCTGATCAGCAGATTGCCGCCATCCACGATGCGAACACGCGAATTGGTTCCAAATGGCTTTGTATTCAGATCATCCAGTGGCACGTTATTCTAAAGACAAAAGACTAGTTAGAAATTGGCACAAAATAAGCGAGTGTATTGAAACTTGCCTTTGTCCAGACTATCGTTGGCTCTGGAATGCCTTTGGGCGGCCCACACTCGAGCAGCGCCGTCTCGCCTTTGGCGACGCGCGTATCTTTGGGCTCCACGCGAAAATCGTCGCGCAAAACTGCAAAGTAAGAGGTGTCAAAACATGGCCCAAAAAACAACTTCAGACTGCAGAGTGCAGACGGCAGTGGGTAAACAAGTTGTGTCTTACCAGCAATTTGGAGCGAGGCATGTCGACTGACGGCTTTGCCCACGTGGTTTTTGGCCACACACCAATACTCGCCGCCGTCCTGCTCCTTCTTGCTCTGCATGGTGCGATAGAAGAATAAAGCTCCATCTTTGAACAGCACTCGATGCGATTTCTTTTCATTTGTGTTGACGGGTTCACCATCCTAGAGAGCAAAGCCCAATATGTGAGTAAGCAATATAGATTATATGGTATAGATTTAGTTTATACCTTGAACCACTCCACGGAGGGTTCCGGCTTGCCCTCCACCTTGCAGTTGAGCGTTGCGGGCTCATTCTTCTTGACCACCAGATCGGTGGGATGTTCGATGATGCGTGGTGATTGATATTGCGCTATAAGTAAACATAATGATATGGGTTATATCAAACTGAATTGGGCGAGTTGGAAATGCGGTCGCTTTACCTTTGGCTGCTGGCAGCGCTGCCAGCGTTAGCGTCAGCAGCAGTAGAAGCCGCAGTCTGCCGCTGCTGCTGGGCATTTTATGTTGTATGTTCAATGCTGGATGCTGGATGATTATAGTTAGTGCTCCAGATGTCGTATGTCGATGTGGATAAATATATATAAATGCAGATACGATTTATATTTATATGGCGCAGTGGTGAGAGGGGGCAATCATTTTTAGAGCGTTTGCTTGGCTAATGTACAAATGCAAATAATGGCAAAGAATGTGGCAGCTGTTAGTCAACAAAGCTTAAATGAAGTGCAATACACAAGAGCATACACACACTCACATACATTCACGCACACAACACTCTCACACACACATTTAAGCAGGTGGGAGGCGTGGCAGTGCTCGCAACACAAAGACTTGTCATTCTACTACAAACCTTTTTTTCAGTCTCCGTTTTGCAGTTGTTTTTATTGTTGTTGTTTTTGTTATTCTTCCTATTGGAAGTGCACGTTGTTCGCCTTTAGTCTTTTTATCTTTTGTAATTCGTTGGGCACATTATTGAAAATTATTCGTCGGCTGCTCCAGTTACCGTTACATTTGCGCCAACAACAACCAAAAGAACTCCAAACCGAAACCGAAACACAAATCGAAATGAAAATCGAAGGCGAAGGCGACAAATGACGACATATGCAGATAGAGATAGAGAGATAAGCGCCACACAACACAGCACAGAGCACTAATAAAATTATATATATGTGTCTATGCTTTTTCCATTAATTTTATTTCTGTATTTATCTCTCTTTATGTTTATCTCGCGTCGCACAAGCAAAGAACGAGCGCCTACGGCGACGGCGTGCTCCAAAAAAACACCAAATTTACAATCCAAATGCAGCACAGCTTTTGAATTTGATGGGTTCTTTTTCTTTTCGTTTTTTTTGTTGTTCACTTCGTTTTCTCACACTTTCTTCACCAATGATTTCGTATCTTATTTTTTTATTTGTTTGTTCAATTCCTGGTGGATTATTATTTTTCGTTTTTTTAATTACGAACTAAAAACCGAATTTGTAACGATTCTCGTGTAAATATGTATCTTCTGTTCGTTTTGCTTGTTGTTTTTGCCTTTTAGAAGAGTCTTATGTACATATTTCGTTTTGCGTTTTCGGGGTTGTTTCTCTTTCTCAGCCTCATTTCCGCATTTTCCAAATGAAATTTCTTTTTGGGAATTTTACAAGAACAAGAACACGCTCCTGCTGCTGTTCACCGTTCCCATTCACATTCCCATTCCTATTCCCGTTGCCGTTCCAACTGCCAACTGACAACTACTGGCAGCGCCTGCCTTTGCCTTCTGCTTTGCTTGGCTGCCTGGCTTGTTGTTGTATCTATAACAGTGCGTAGCGTACATACATCCGCATGCATACATCCACATTCACAACCACATGCACTTACACTTACATAGATACATATGTACACACACACACTTTGGTCTCGCTGGATACAGATACAGATGTAAAAAACACATCCGATTTTTACAACCCGAAATGCGGGCTTTGCTTGACGTTTTATTCACTTGCCCATAGCTTTTAATTTGTGCGATTTGTTATGCAGTAGCTCCAGTTAAGTTTTATTAATTAAACGCGACACTATTCTATGTTTTTCATTTAATTTTCGTGTAAGCGACTTGTATTGTGGGTTGTGTCTGTGGAAAACTGCGGAACAATGTGGACATGGAACGCGCAGTCGGGCCCACAACGAAAAACATACCAGCAAATATACTAAATATGACTGGTTTTAGCGATGTGGCAACACTACGCATGTAATTCAAACGATCTGGCCAAACACAGGCAAAAATAAATAATTTTCTATTAGAATTCAATGTTCAATTTATTGATTCGCGTCCCAGACTATTATATTACTACAACGAATTTATTTTTGAATTCATAGAGCTTTTGCTCTGATTACCAGACTTTGAATGCGCACCTTGTTATACAAGCTAGAGGGGCGCCTGTATTTTTTACCCGATTGCGTATAATAATTGCGGGTCAAATCGGGCGGGGAAGCGGCGCATATGGACTGTGGCTGCAGTTCGTGGCAATCCTTGAGCGGCATGCTCAGAGTATCGGTTATGGTTGCGGCTGCGGTGCAAGCAGCGGCATCGGGTACTTTGAGCCGTAAAGCTGTCTTCAGCCAGGACATGTTGTACTTGCGACGTCGCGTTGCCAATGCCTGCATTAATACAGTTTCACGGCTCCGGCCAAATAATCGGGTATATAACTTACGGCAACAATTCGCTAGCCGGGCATGAACAAAAATTCGTCCATTCTGCGGTGCCGCGTCTTGAACGGGCATTCTGCCAAGTGCGGGCGGTGGACAGCGACCGATCGCCAGCCGTTTTATAATATTCCGGGAACTTTGCATTTTCGTCTAATAACTAAGTATTTCAAAAGAAAAATCCAAAAGTTTCTGCAATATTATTCCGGTAAATTTATGTATAATCTGATTGGATTGACTTTTTGGGACTTTACATCAAAAACTATGCAAACTGAGTTCTAATTTCGATCTTGGCCAACTGTGGTCTGCTCCGCATTAAGCTACGAGATCGCATTGAGCTCGAGATCCGTGCCTCACACGTGGGCACGTAGTCCTCCTGTCCCCTAGATTGTTGCAGAGGACGTCTACCGCCAGCTGTGGCCATGGCGCTCTTCACCTGCTTTGGCTGCAGTCTCAACTGAGTGACGCGATCCACAGACATGCTCTTGGGTCGCTTGGACAGATATCCTTGAATGTGGCTATTGGAGCCGTTACTGATGTTTAGATTGATCAGATACTCCTGCAGCTGCGCCTTCAACTGCGCATTGGTTGCCTCCAGCTGGCGCTTCTGCTGCTTCAGGCAGGCCACATCGACTGCCACATTGTTGACACGTCGCCAGAAGGTCTCCATCTGTGGTAGCATAGCCATTTCTTCCTGTGGTAGGGTCAAACATCAATCATGTCAGCAGGAAAAAGATGTAAATTAAAAGTAAAACAATTATCAATCTATATATGTATGGTATATAAGGTTTCTCATCTTGAAAAAGCTCAAGAGATAGTATCTAAGAAATAAGAGGCTGAGTTTTCTAATAACAAAGCTAATAGAAAAAATGCAAGACATTAACATACATATGTATGTACATATGAATACTGTAAAATAACTTAAAGATTTAAAAAGGTTGTTCTTAAAGCATTTTAGATAAAAGTAAATAGAAGAAACTTAAAATGTTTCAAGACTAGATTTTAGATTTATTTTAAATGACTTCTCGAATATGTTATTGCATTCTCAACTTTGTTATATTTCCTTGTAATTGTGTGATATTTAAATAGACCCATTTCTATTCTCACCTTGAGAGGATCGCTGACGGCATCTTCTTCTGCAGGCGACTGCACCTCACGTATCTCAATGATCTCACGCGACAGCTGCGGCAGCATGAACATTTTCTCCCGCGTCGTTTCCATCTTGGCGCAGATGCGTGTCAGCTGGGACAAAGTTTCCCCCTTGACGAGAATGCCCTTGAGAGTCTACCAAAGAAAAACAACAATAAATATGTTAGCAGACATCAATTGTACACTTGCTGAGACAATCACCTCAATGACATCGTAACTCTCCACGGAAAGCAGCTTGAAGAGCTTGTGCTCCTCCTCGAGTTCCTTGTCCACACAGGTGCGCAATTCCCGAAAGCGTTCGATGAGTTGCTGCTTGATACTCTGTCGATGCTCCAGCTGTGCCTGCTGCTTTATCTGCTGTTCCTCCGAGAGCAGTCGCAGATTGGATAGCTGTTCAATCAGATGCTCAATCTCATAGCTTTGTTGGCTGATCTGTTGAGCGCTCTCCTCGTCGCGCTGCTTCAGATCAACATACTCCGAGTAGAAACCTTCGATGTGCTTGCCATAGCCGGCGAGCACTGATTGATATTCCTCCCACAGCGCCTCCAGTTTGGACTCGCCCTTGCCCGTGATCTGCTCAAGCTTCAATTGCATCTGAAATGTCACAAAAAATGTGAACATGAAAAACTCTGTCTAACTATTGTGTGTCAATCAAGTGGAAGAGCTATTAAAGTGTCAACTGCAGCTGGCTATAAAGAGGCTGTGGCATGCAACGTGTGCCAAACAGTTGCTAGAGATGCGTCTATTGCTGCTCATTTTGCTTAGCTTTGGCTGTGGCACGCTGAGCTTAAAGTGTCGCTCCCAGGATGGCGGCAGCGAGGAGGAGATGAAAAGGACAGTGCGTAGTTGCATGCAACGTGGCAGCCAAAGTCAGAACGAAGGCGAACGTCGCTATGACAATCAGCGCTACAATTTCGATGGTTCCTATGACCAGGATTACAGACAAGGACAAGAGGGACTAGGACAGCAAGGACAAACCTATGGCAATCGCTGGCAACGCAGCGTGAAACACAACGAGCACAACAACAGCAATAACAGAGGGAACAACAATACGATGGAAGGAGAGATGGGTGCCTGTGTGGCACAGTGTTTCTTCGAGGAGTTGAACATGGTAAGTGCGAGTTAGCCAAGCAATCTCTAATCTCTAATCTCATCCCTACTTCAGGTTGATGCCAATGGACAGCCGGATCGCCGCAAGGTCAGTTACTTGCTGACCAAGGATCTCCGGGATCGCAACCTACGCAACTTCTACATGGACACGGTGCAGCAATGCTTTCGCTATCTGGATCAATCTCGCTACAATAATAATAATAAGTGCAGCCAAGCTCGTGAGCTGATCAAGTGCATGTCGGAGTACGCGAAGGCGCAGTGCGATGACTGGGAGGAACACAGCAGTCTACTCTTTAACTAAAACTTACTCCACTCTTTAGATCCTCGACACGATCCAAGTAGCGTTCGTGATTGTCCTTCACCGCCTTGTCCGTTGTCTCCTCCACCTGGTAGAAAACGCACTCCAGCTGCTGCTGCTTCTCGGTTTGCATGCTCCTGAACACGTTCGAGTCCTCATCCCACTCCTTGAGCACCGCTCGCTTGTCATCCTCATAGATATGCCTGAAGAACTCAATGCGACTGCGATGTAGCTCTGCATTGATGTAAGGGTTTGTTACACAAGTTTTATAGTAATTTTAACGCAATTTAAATATATTTTAATCTTAATCCTAGTTTCTGTAGCAGCACAATAATATGATTTCTATTGCAAAATATTAAATATAATAATAATCATACTACTCAAAAATTCATGAAAGCATTAAATTTTAAAATATTTCACTTTTATAAATAGAAATAATATGATTAAAAATCTGTCAAGGGGAAAAAACATACTAAATATTCAATAATAAATAAAATATGATTTAAAATAACTAGTATTAATATAATATATAAACATTTTTTATATTCTACTCACCTATGATCTTGTCTATGTTCTCCATGTGCGACTGCTGCAGATTAGCGTACATGTCTTCGGTGGAATTGATGTCGCCAATCAGCCGCTGAATAACTTGATCCTTGCGCTTTAATGCCTCTTTAAAGAACTGCTCCACATCAACAATCTCACGGCGTAGATCTTGAATTTTCACTTGGCGCAAGATGCTGCGCCATTCTTGATTGATTTTGGCCATATTTAGTCGACAAAAAGCATCTTCGCGCTTCAGTTTATTCTAGTATATAGATTAAGAATAGTAATCTAATTAAAATTAACTGAAAGATGTCGCTGCTCTTGGAGTTATTACCTTCATGTAGAGTGCAATCAGCTGCATTTTGCGACGTCTCGTTTCCTCTTCGGCATCAGCGCGCATTTGCAGATATCTGGCCCTCTCCTCCTCGGACATCTTGGCCAACTTGTTACCCTTTCCTTTGCCCTTTTTTCCCATCTTAAGTGTTTCTCGATAAGCCGCTTATCAAATTTCAAAGGCCAGCAGTTGACTAATTAAGCGAACAACTTAGAGCACACTGAAAACAACAGCGAAAAATTAAAAAAAAAGGAAACAACACTCGGGGCGTCATAGCAACCCAATAACTCAAGTCCAACTGCGCTTCAACCCTCCCTGGTTAGTCTCATCGACTTGGTTGTCAGGTTGAGCGTGCAATAAATTAACGTCTGTCCATTTCATAGCTCATTTAAGCTTCACAATTGTGTGATGCGGGTTATGAGCAGCCCCGACCTTATAAAGGGCACAACGCTTTTAGCGTTTGAATTCCAGAAGCTGTCATCACGATGAAAGTATCAATTCTATGGCTTGGTCTGACTCAGTTGCTGCTCCTGGTGGTGAGTCATATCGATGCGGCTCAATTGCTTCCTTTAATAATTTCAATTCCCACACAGAGCAAGAAATCCTCGACAGCGATACGTGTCCATTGCCGGGACGTGGAACGCATCCATGAGGATCACATTCACTACTGCTGTAAGCATCCCGATGGTCACAACGATGTCACCGAACAGTGCGCCAAGCAGACCAAGTTCAAGCTGCCCTCACGCGACGAAGAGGCTATCGAGGATCTGACCGTGGATCATGTGATGACTGGCACCTGTTTTGCCAAGTGTGTGTTCGATCATTACAATTTCATGGACAACGACAAGCTGAACATGACAGCTGTGCGGAATCACTATCAGAGTACCTACAAAGAGGATCCCGAATATGTCAAGGAAATGATTTCCGCCTTTAATCTATGCCACTCTAAATGTAAGTTATAGTATGACTTCATGATTAGCTGCTAAAGCGTCTCCATTGACAGCCGAGGATGCCACTGCTGAGTTCTTGTCCACCTCCATTGTCAAGGCTTTTAGCAGCAGCGCTTACAGCTGCAAACCGATGCCAAGCGTGGTCCTGGCCTGCGTCATCCATCGGTTTTTCCACAACTGTCCCCGGAATCGTTGGTCCAACACAACCGAGTGTGTGGAGACCTTGGCCTTCTCCAAGAAGTGCAAGGATGTCCTGACCACAATGTGAAATTTGATTATTTAATTGTTGAATTAAACGAAGAAAACAGCAATCCATTAAAGAAATATTTTTTTATTGAAAATTGGATAATTTTAAGGGGTTTCAGAAAGAAGTATTGAACAAGCGATTGATAGAAAAAAATATCATATTTAAAAATAATATATTAACACAGAGTTTTGATATGAAATTATGCAATTAACGTTGATGTACTTTTAGGTAACAATTAACTTTTGCAAAGAAATACAGTATTCAAAGGTACTTTTTAACTAGCTGCAAAGTAGATGAAGTCATTGATATTGTTTTTTTTTTCAAAGTATTACTTCAAAGTATTACACATATTTGTAGGTCTTGGTTATTCGTTAAAGTAAAGAGGAATTCTTTGGTGCTGTATAGCCAAAGAATTCCTCTTTACTATTATTATTATGTGGATTGACTTGATAGTGCAGTTGTAACACATGCAAAACTTTTAAAGCATCTAAAGCTTAAATATCCTTTCCATATAGAACTTCTCCCCTCCACTCTATTTAGGCAAATGCATTTAAATAATTATAAATTTGCAATATCGCATTTCTCTTTGTCCATTTTATAAATTAAACCTAATTACTTCAATTATTATTAACAAATGACCCATTTAATTGTCGGCGTGCATTAGGTTTCACCTATCAACTAATTACACAATTAGCTGTTAAAGAGAAATAGGGCGAAAAATATACAAAATTTTAATGGCAACATCAAGGCTATAAAAATCTCTAGAGAAGTTAATGCGCTTTCAAATCAATTCCAATAATTCACTAAGCAATGGATCAGAGCAGATGCATAGCAAACACAATACTTCTTTGCTTGCTTGTAGCCGGCAAAGTGTTTGGCCAGGATAATGAAAAAGGACTTTTGCCAATAGGGTCTCTGACTGAAGAAAGCTGCTCTCAAAAGGTAAACTAAAATGAAATCCAATTACAGATAATGCGCTGAAAAAGTCCAATCTCTAAAATCAAGCACATCAATCAAATAAAATTTATTCCTGATTAAGAAAACTTGTAAAAGAAAATAATATATTTACTATATAAAACATTCCCTTATTTTAAATAGCGTGATGGTTGCTGTTCAGATTTGTTTATAGGCGATAGTCCGTCTATAATAAAATGTTTGACAATCCATGCGGATAAAATACCAGCTGGCAGTCAAGATTCCCTCAAAGTGTTGAAGTTCTTCTCGGTTTGTATTTCAAATATCACATCAAGTATACGACATGTTATTCGTAACTATTATCTACCAGTGCTTCGTAGAGTGTTTTTATAAGAAGAACAAGTTCATTGGTAAGAACAATACGCTCAACATGAAGATGGTCCAACTGGAAGCAGAGAATCTGTATGCAGAGCAACCTAAGGAAAAGGAATACTTTGTGGCCACCTATGAGAAATGTCAGCCAATAGGTAAGTTTTATGTGCTTGATAATTATTGTCGATAAACTTTCTTTTATTTTGCCTCTTTAAGTGTCTGAGCAATACAATATGTTGATGGCTTCACCACCAGCTAAGGCAGCACTTAAGCCCATGTGTAGACCATTCTTTTCACTCATACACGTTTGTTTCATGGAATATCACAAGAAGAACGAATGTCCCTATTTTCGTTGGCAGAAGAATGGCAAATCAGATGAAAGTACGGCCTGCAGACAGGCCAGAAATAAATGCTACGAAATTGATGGTATCAAGCCGCATGAATCACATACTCGTAATGTATAGAATGCCAAAACGAAGGGAGATAATATTCAATAAACAGTTGCAGAAATATCTCAATGTTCGTATATGTTTGGTAATCATACAAAGAACTTATATTTTATTTCTACCTAACGCTAATCAGAGGAAGATAAGATAAGTATTTTCAATAAATTGTTTTAGTATAAATATATATAATATTTAAACGTAAATATTTTCACTTTATATATAATTTTGTTTTAATCTACGTCACTAGCTGAAGAAGTTATCTTCAACCTAATAGAGTATATATATTTTTGATCAGCATCAAATCTGAGTTGATTGGCAAAGTTCATTTGACTGTTCATATAAACATAAATGATATGCGATGAGAATAACGTTTGCGAACAACACTTATTCCAATTTTATTGAATGTGACTTGAAGACATTACAAAATTTCGCTAAATATCGTAAACAACAAAGAAGTTAGCAAATACTTAAAAAAAGATTATTTCTGGACTGCTTGTTTTATTAGGTCGCAAATAATGTTTTTATTTAGAGTGAAGCAAATGCATCTGGACAACTCTTGCTGAACTCTAAAGCATCCTTGCATTCCTGAGTCTGAGCCCAACGACTACTTGGACAATTATGGAAGAACTGCTTGACAACACAGCCCAGAATAACGCTTGAATTGGTGTTGCAACTGTGCGGCATGTGCTTCATCAAGAAGTTTGCTTCTTTTCTTTGAGCTGCAAGCAAAAATATAAGTTACTATGAAACTAATCAAATAAGGAGTAAACTTACTTGTGCCATGACAATGATCAAAGGCATTGATCATTTCACTAGCATACTCGGCATCATGACTATACTTCTTTTCGTAGTACGCCTTTATGGCAACCATGTCCAGTTTGTGATCCTTTATAAAGTGCATTTTGTTCAGGATACAATCAGAGAAGCAAGTGGCGGATATTGCGCCATCTGCAGTTAGGTCGAGCACATTGTGATCCTGAGCAGAAGGCATCCTGAAGTTCGTTTCCTTGGCACAGCTGTCAACAGTCTCATTTTCATCTTCGGGATGCTTGCAGCACAAATGGATGTGTCCCTCGTTAATATTGTCCGCCTGATCGCAGTCGATTTCGCTGGCCACAGTCTAAAGAGGAAGTAACTTAATTTTTGATGGTATTCGATTCACAAACTTACCCAGACTAAATATCCGAAAGTGATGAATAAAGTTAGCTTCATGTTGGTATTCAGTTTGTATAAGCTCTTAGCTTATGGTCAGCTCTTTATATACATCGAATTCTACTATTAAATGAGGCATTAAAAGTACTGCTGCGTTTCATTAAACATAATAGAAGTTAATAAAGCAGCAGACTGTAACATTGAATTAAACAAATTAATAATTTAAAGTTCTCGGAATTGAGACCTATAAAGTCACTATCTAAATTGCGTTCTATTTCAGTTAATGCAATGGATCATCGCAGCTACAAGTTAATAGCTCTCTTACTTGCTCTGATTGCAGCTGCTCTAAGTGAGGTCCTTGGCGAGGACAGTAGCGAAGTAGTCGAGCCAGTAGAGTCGCTGACAGAAGAACTCTGCTCCAAGAAGGTAAATTATATACTCAGTAAATATATTATATCTAATTGATTAATGTCAAACACAGCGCAATGGCTGCTGCTCGGACTTTTTCATGGGCGACAATCCCAATATGCTAAAGTGCATGGCGATTCACTCGGCCAAAATGCCAGATGCCGATGATGAGGATGTGGGCAAACTGATGAAGTTCATGTCGGTGCGTATAAAGTAATGGAATATTATATAATCTAGTAACACATTATTGAACAGTGCTTTGTGGAGTGCTTCTACAAGAAGAGCAAATTCATTGGCAAAGGCGACACGCTCAACATGAAGATGGTCAAACTGGAAGCGGAAACTTTGTACGGGGAACGTCCAAAAGAAAAGGAATACTTTATAAAGTCCTATGAACACTGTCGCACACATGGTAGGTTATAGTCCATCTTCACTGTAGTTAGATAACTTTTCCTTCCACTCCAATTCAGTTCAAACCGAGTTCAATCTAATGAAGAACACGCCAGGGTCGAAGGCTTTGCTGAAAAACACCTGCCGACCATTCTTTATGTATCTGCATATGTGCGTCATGGAATACCACCAGAAGTATGAATGTCCTTATTTCCGTTGGAAGCCGGACATGTTGTCCGGCAAGGATGCCAGCTGCAAGGAGGCGAGAGCCAAGTGCTATGCGATTGATGGCATAAAGCCGCCGCTCATGGACATGCTGTAGTATACGATTTATAAATCAGAAATATGACAGTATAAAATTAAATAAATACTATACTAAAAATACACAAAAATACATATATACACACACATACACTTATATATACTTTCTTTTTGATGCAGCGGGAATACAAGGTGCGGCGAGCAACCGTCGATGATATCGAAGCAATTGCCCATTTGACTTATGTGCAGAAGGCCAAAAGCTTTGGCAACAAGCGTTCCAAACTTGGTGACAATGATTCGCTATTCAACAGCTATCAGACTTTGCGACTGGTTGTCGAGACCAACAAAGTAGTCGGTGATGGGGACGGGAGCGGGGAGGAGGTGGACGTGAAAGTGGATAGCAGTGTGGTGGCCTATGCCGAGTTACGTAATTATCCGGCAATTGGCTCATTGCCCAGCGACAGCTGGTTGGAATGGTTGCACGAGAGATACTGGTAAATCGAAAAGTTAGCAATTAATCCGACAAGTCACTTGACCCAATTCCAAATAACAGCATCAACTATCCCATAAGCTGGGTGAACACGCTCTTCTTCACCTACGTTGTCTATGCCCAGGCTCATCCAAATTCACTGCTTCACATTCAGCGCGAGGCTTTCTATATAGAAAATCGCATTATGTATTTAATTGCTGTGAAAATGCCAGAATTGGACGACACTTCTAGTTACTACAGCGAAAACTTTGAAGATATGGAAAAGTATGCCAAGATCTTCTATCCACGCGAGTTTAGCATTCAAACCAACTCGAACACGCAGTCTTTATACATTGTTCATCGCTATAGTTTGCTGTCAAAGATCAATTACCGCAAGGCGCTGTAAGTCTCAGTGAATTCTTGAGATTTCTAATTTTAATAAGCTTTGCTTTAGTGCTGAGGACAATGATGACATCGTGGAGATACATGAATGCGAGTTTCCCGAGATGCGCGCCGAGTTAGGAGATTTTTATATAGCCGAAGAGCTGATGCGGCATGATAAGGAGGCCAAGAATAATGTGCTGATTGTCGCCGAGACGGAAAATGATCTCAAGGAGCAAACAACGTCTGGCTTTTTGTGGCTCGAGTCGGAGGTTGACATTCGGTTCTATGTGAAGAACTACGAGCTGGAAAGTTTTGGCAATTTAATCAGTTTCAATTACACAAAGCCCTATGGCTTTGAGGTCATCAACGTTCTGTGAGTTTACAAAGATTTCTAAGATTTAGCTTAATATGGTCTGGTTCTTACAAACAGATCAGTGGAGCCAAAGCCAGAGGCGACGCTTTTTACGGCGGATGCCATGGACGATCTGGAGAGTTCGACGATTATTGGAGGCGTGCCACGCAATGATAGTGGCACAAGGTAGGTTAGATAATCAGCTAACCTTAATTCTATAAACATAAATCTCTCCTTCTCAGCGTGGCAAGTGCCAGCATGTTCAAAGTAAGCTCAATTCATGGTCAAATTGTTTATTCGAATAATTCGGAGACGCTCAATAAATTCTGTTTGGCTGAAGCGATTTATTTGAAATTCATGTACATATTTGAAAGTAAGTTTTTAGACCAATAAAAGAGGTAAAATCGTTACACTTTTATCCTTAGAGGTTATGACAATCAAGTACTACATTAGTCAACATAAGAAGACGATCAATCTGTGCTATAATAAGGAAAATCTACAGAAAAACGAGGATGGCGTGCAGAAGGCTTCAAATGTCTTCGCGGTCAAATTTATCTGCGCTCACAAGGACTTTCCGCTGGAACGTTTGTTCAACTTTCTGTGTGCCATGTTCTCGGTGTTTCCCGATCGCGACTATTGCATTATGGTTATGCCAACGAGTACGAAGCCGCTACGCAGTCACCTAGAGGCGTTGAAATACTTCATGGCAAGTTCGCAATTTTGAAAATATACTTATTTTAAACTTGCTTTTCTCAGCCGGTAGCCCAACGACCCAGCGAAATGAGCAACTTGGATGAGGTCTACATAACACATCGCAGTACAATCTTTGGCGAAATTAGGTAAACCAATAATACAAACTTTGATCACTTACTACATATTATTTCCATTGCAGCTTGTATAGGCTGGAAAGAGAGGACGTCGAGACCGTTCAGCGGTTGGCAATGGATTTGAAAATCGACTTCGAGAGCAAGAGCATATCGTATAGCAGCAGCTTTTCCTATAGTTCAAAGGTCAACACGCACGTGCATTCGGACAATGAAGTGCGAGTCATTGAGCAGATCATGGAGGATGTGTTGGAGCATCCGCACAGCGAGTTTGATGTCTTTACCATACGATGCGGTAACTCCAGTAAACCCGCCCATGAGAATACGCCCATTGGCTTTGTAATTGTGCGGCGTTTCCTTTACCATCGCGATCTGTTGCTCCATTATCATCTGCCCAAGGATGATCATCATTTGGATCATGAACGCGCTGAGATCATCACGTTGAAGTTGCATCCGCTATTCAACAATAGCTGCGATCTCATCTTTCGTAGTTTGGCGGGACGCACAAATTATTTCGATTACTATTTCTTTTGTGGACGGAAAGTAGGAAAAATTCCTTAACTCTTTATTGCATTTTATTTTAATTTGCTTTGTCTTGCAGGCTAATAGATTCTCGAATGATTTGAAAACGCTGATGATGCTTGTTGAGCCTAGGCCTAGAAAGAAAAATGTATTCAATACATTGCCATCAATTATAAAGAGCCCGAAAAAAATTGTGGGACTGCCCAGCTACAATTACTTTAACGATCAATTAACCGTCTTTCGTCACAAGCTGAATCCATCGAAGTTTTTTGGCAACTCCAATCGTTTGGTCATCATTGGCTTCTCATCCGAGTGTCGAGCATTTCTGCGTCAGCTGCTGTTTGTCTGGAACAGCAAAAAGTATGTCAATAAAATCCAATTATTTTCCTGTGTTCATGTTTCATGTTTTAGCCACAAGAACTCGAAGACCTACACTTGCTTGCCCCGCTTGCAGGTCACAGTCATTGCTGAGCCAGGCATAGTGGAGGCGGAATATGAGTGTACCTTTATTTGCCCCGAATGCGCCAATTCGCACTCGAAGAGCTGCTACATGTACTACGAGAATAGTTCGTGCTATGTGCGCGATGTGATTGCTCGCATGGATCTCAGATATTGGGTGCAATTCATCACTGGGCACGTGAACTACATTGATCGTGAGAAGAAGTTGGTGCGCATTAACAAGACCTGCGACGTCGTTTACGATACTTTGATGCTGATGAACAGCGTCAACTTCAATTTGAAGGACACGCTGCCCTTCGACGAACAGGAACGACGTCCCTATAATTTCATACAGCTCAATCATCGTCTCGATCGCTTCATAATGTTCTACAAGGTTCGAGTGCTCTTGGAGGAACTTAAGCGTAGCTATCGCATCGTTATCTTTGGCTCCAATCTAAGCACTTATGAATTCATTGACTTTCTTTTGACACACGGTGTGGATCCCACGCATGTGATTCTTGTGCAGCCTCGCGAGGTGACTCCATCGGAGGAGGAGCAGAAGTATAAGAATCCCATGGATGATACAAATATTGGTTACATACTCGATGATATGATGTGTGATATCGATTTAACCATTCATAGAGATTTCACCTTCTCACATTGGGTGCAACATGCCGCTTCAAACTTCATACTTGAAGTTGTCTTTACGGACTGCTATAAGAACGCGTTAAGACTTGATTGTGATATCTTCGTCTCCTTTAGAGTGGGCTATATGGATCCCAATTGTTAAGAAGTGTAAGTAAAACTGGTATATTTCATTACTATTGTTATATTACTTACATTTCTTCATCAACAGGTTTAATTGATTCGGATATTCAGCTTAGAAATAATAAAATTCTAGTTAACAAGAAGTTTCAGACAAACGATCCCGACATTTATGCCGTGGGTAATTTCATACAGTTCAATGAACCCGTAAATCATCAATATCGTTTTACTAGCGAAATGGAAACGGCGCAAAAGGTCTGAAAAAGTTTTTTTACATATACGATTATAAAACTATTTCTCTTATAGCTTATGCACATTATGGGTCTGCGTGAGTTGGAGAAACCTTATGAGGAGAAATACATGTATCCCGCTTTTTTTTCGTGCCACTTTGCCCATGGATTATTATATTACAAAGGTGACGATGCCATGTCGTTACCTGTCTAGCTGCGTTGCCAATTGCATGAACTGTTCTCTGACCACTTATTATCATAATACCTTTTGTCGCATTGGTCTCTCGCAGAAGATGATTGTGGATGAGATTGTTGTAGTCACCAAACGCGTGAGTTAATGAAATATTTCCAAACTTATTTGTATTATTATTTTGTTATTGTCACAGTCATCAAGTCTGGACTATTTGGAACACTTTTGTGGCAAGCACGAGTCGATGCTTAACAGTTTGAAGGCCCACTATAAGAATGGCGACATCAAGTGTTTTCTGAAGTTTTTGCAAGAGCCCTGGACAGAACTCTTGATGCATGAGGATTTCGATGATCTCCAAGAACAGAATCGTAAAATACTCATGCCTATGATCAAAAATCTTCAAAATGTGCGACAAGTGTTTAATTTCAAATTTAATTTAATTTATGTTGCCCTTCTTTTGAACAGCTTAAGGACTCTCCGGAGCAACATCTACATGATGTCAACAAGCATTTTTTGGAACAAAATCTTCTTGATTTTGTGCGCGAGAATCGCAAGGATTTTAAGCATGAGTTTGCTCTACCCGAGGATTATGTGGAAGAGAACTTTGGCTAGTTGAATTTGAAATTCACATAGTAGTATTTTAGTGTTTAATCACATACAATACTTGTAAAATTATACATTTATTCTAAATAAAGAATATATTTACAACATGGATCCAGAATATATAGTTCGCACTGCTGGCCGATATGACTGTGACCAAATTGAGATACTCCTCAATGCCACAACATCAAGAGTTATTGGCGATAAGCTCGAAGTTCCGACGGCCCATCTGTTTCAAGAGTATCAAACACATCGCTTGATCGCCTCCCTCCACAATGCAGCTTTGAATATTCTGGCATATGCTGAATTTTGTATATATCCCAATATACCAGTGCTTTCGAACGATTTGTGGGTTCAATGGTTAAGAGGTCGCTTTTGGTAAGAAAAGAAATATCAATTGATTTTGAAATCTTAAAACTGAAGGAGAATTATCTTTAGTGTCGATTTGCCCATCACCCTGATGAATACCATATTCCTAAACTTTTGCGTTTATCATAAGGAACATGATGAGATCCTGAAATTGCTTCTCATGGAAGTCTTTTATCGCGAGCACAAGGTGAATTTTCTGATCATATTCAGACCCCCGAATTTTAAACCACAGGAGTACGAAGAGTTGAATAAATATGGTCGCATCTATTTTCCCACCGATTTCGATATGTATACGCGAAAGAATTTGCCAACAATTATTGTAATAAAACGTCTAGGACTAATGCCGATAATATCCTTTCGCAAGGCACTGTAAGTAAGGAATATGTAATTATTTTTTTTATTTTACATCGGAAAGCTGACAACAGACCCGAGGATAACGACGATGTTGTGGAAATGATTGATGTAGATGAGCCACAAATGCGCATTGATCGTGGTGATTATTATATTGCTGAGCTCTTGATGGGTGCAGGAGGCAAATTGGACAGGGATAAAATTATTGTCACAGAGGTTAGAGAATTGATTTACATAATGAGTTTTCGGTATAGTTTAAAATGTATTTTATTTTAGGATAGCGGCGAGAGTAGTGGCAGCACTGGCATGATGTGGCTTTCCGAGAACATTGACATTGAGCAACTGATCATTAACTATGACTTAGAGGGCGTGGGCAACCTAATCTCCTGCACCCCTGATGCACCCCATAACACAGTTAAGTTGGAAGTTTTGTGAGTAAATAAATCCACGTTCGTTTTTTCTTCAAGTATGCGAATCAATCTGCAGTTCCGGCGAGTATCATGGTTTGCGTTCCATCAACACCAAAGGCCTTGATTTCACCAACCGGCGCACTGTCACCTTGAATCCTGTCGAGAAATATAAGCTAACGGAGCAGGAGCGCGTTTACGCCATCTTCAGATACATTAGTGATGGTATGTCTAGGTTTATGTTATATTATATACAATTAGGTTATGACTGGTTATGTAAAGTTGTAAGTATTAGTCAATCGTGATCCATTTCTTTGGACGAAATGGAAATGATTAAAGTTGACGAATTGGCAGGGCTGGCCAACAAAGTGGCACGCTTTCACTCACTTGTTTATTCGCTATCTATCTATCTCTCTCTCTCTCTGTATCTTTTTACAGAGCTGAAGTCAGCTGGTACCTATATGAATAGTGTTCCGCAGACTTTGGTGCTAACTTTCGATGTGCCTCACCGCAGGAGCTCTGGGAAGAAAGCTAAGCAACAAGGGCTGGAAACTGCAGGCAAAGCTTTCACATTACAAAATTTTATACTGCATCCCAGTCTGCGAATGGAGTATACGTACTATTATCTCTCTGCGATGTTCAGCGCATATCCCGACTGTGATTTCTGTGTGGTGCCTATTCCACCTGGTATTAAGTTTTCTCCCAGCCTTTGGGCATTGTTGCAGTTCTTCACGGTGAGTTTCATAGCTCTAATAATTAGCATTGGCTAATCGAAATTCCAGCGAGTGCCACATCGTCCTAATAGCAAAATGAGTGAAGAGATTTTTGTGGCGCATCGCAGCTCAGTCTACACTGATCTTGGAGTTTATCGGCTAGAAAGTGAAGATTTGCCGGATATACTTTCCATGTTCCCCCATTACATTTCACATAAGAGAAGTAGCGAAACCTTGTTACCGGATATCAACTCTAATTTACTAGCATTCGATGAAATTAGAGTTGCCAATTTACTAGAACAGATCGTCGAGGATGTTTTGGATAATGAATTATCCGAGTTCAGCGTGTGGATCGTACGTTGCGGCAATGAGGGACGTGAGAATAGCACAGCAGTCGGATTTGTGGTTCTGCGGTAAGGGGGAATAATCTTTCAAATTTTAGGGAAAAGATACATTTCACGATATTTTGGCATTATTAGGTACATCCAAATACTATTTCATTCAGTTTAACAGCTTTTATATATTCATAAATGTATTTCTTATCACTTAATTAATTGTTTTATACTTTTCAGTCCTTTCTCAAACTATGAAAGTATTTACAAGCAGTTCTATCTCCCCTATGAAGAGAACTATTTAACCTTTGAACGTGGCGAGATTGTGATGCTTCGACTGCATCCCTACTTTCACATGTGGTCCGATGAGATACTGCGCACTGTTGCTATAAGAACAGGCTATCGGGAACTCTTCTACTTTCAAAAGTTCACGGTAAGCTCGCTCTGACAACAGTTTACTATATGCTGCAAGGACTTGTTGTGCTCAGGACTTTGTGTTACCCAACGACTTGGCATTCAAAATGATGCCAGTGGAGCCAAGGCGCATGAAGAGAAACTGGTTCATCGATACCAATGATGCGAAATGCTTCCGCCGTCCATCGCTAAAGGTGGCGTTGCCAGTAATTAACTGCGTTAAGGATAATTTTTACCTATTTCGTCACAATCTGTGCCCATCTAAATTCATTGGCAATCAAAGTCCGCTAGTGATTGTGGGATTCTCGGAAATATGCAAGGCTCTGCTACGTCTCATGGTATTCAGTTGGAATACGCCAGAGTAAGCGGATACTTATTCCAGAAATAAACAAAATTCTAAGATTAAATGTATGCAGCTTTAAACACGTTAATACCACCAATTGCCTGTCGTATCTGGACATCACTGTCATTGTAAAATACGGCGAAATCGAGGCGGAATACGATTATGATCTAGAGTGCGAATACTGTACCAATCCACAAAGTTGCTATCTAAATAACTGCAACTCATGTCCATTTGTGACCGATGCTACACAACGTCTGGATCTGCGTAATTGGATTCACTTTGTACCTGGCAAAGTTGAGCACATCGATTGGTAAGATTGTGTATATTACATATACTCACATTAGGTATATGCTCCCACTTGCAGCAAAGAAAAGGTTATCTGTCTTGAGAACAACTGCAAGATTCACTATGAGAAGCTGCTTCTGCTTTGCGACACCAAGTATGGTCTTCCAGGCCATCTGCAGGCCAAGGTACCTAAGGGTAAGGTCTGCGATGTGCCCTACAATTATGCTCACATCAATGGGCGACTGGACAAGATTGTGCTCTACTACAAGATTCTTGAGCTAAACGAATGTAAGCTGCCAAGTAAGACAATTATCATTTATGGCTACACCATGGCCATTTACGAGTGCATTGACTTTTTGCTAAAACACGGAGTTCAGCCGGAGAACATTATCTATGTGCAGCCTCTTAAGGTTCAAGCACCGGAATATCTAAATATTCCAGTTAAGGATAATAACCTGGACGACATTCTGATAGACATGATAACAGACTTGGGCATTACTGTATACGAATCCACTAACTTTGAGGACTTTACGGTATACCAGACTGTGTACTTCATTAAGACGGTAAACTTTCGCAAATGTCCGCAAAATGAACTTTTGTCGCTGCCGTGTAATCTATTTATAAATTTTTTGGAGAATTATCTAACAGCGCTTACCGAGCATAGTGAGTATCCTTTAATTATAGAGTGTGTTCGATAAGTCTGTAGAAAGCGATATTATTTTTATTGCATTTTGTCTTCTAATGATTGTAATTGTAATGAATTATTGTTTTCCTACGTTTCGAGCAAACTTGGTTTATTTGTAGGATGTAGGATTATTTTCTGTGCTATGTATCTTATGCGTTGTCTCATAAAGCTATTTGTTCTAGACTGCATTTTAACTGTCATCCTTAGTGCTCATTCGCAGTAATATTCGTGTGGAGAATAGAGAGATCCTTGTGGATGAAAACTTTTGCACAAACGATCCAAATATTTATGCAGCTGGTAAGAATGTAGCCATCATTTGGAAAGTCTTCTATCAGTATACCTACACAAGTGAAATCGAAATGGCTGAAAAGGTAAGTAACAACAACTCCACAATAAAATTGAGTTCACGTAAATTTAATTTCCTCGCCAGTTGATAGATATACTGGAACTGACGCAGGAAACATCTAAAAGGGAAACACGCTTCAGTAAGCCTGTTATGTTCCGTTCCCTGTTGCCGTTGGGGTACAAGTTGTTAAAGTTGACGGCGCCCAAGCGCTATTTGCTTGCCAAGCTGGATAACAGCTACAGCCATGTAATGACCACCTATCGCAACGGCGACTTTTGTCGCGTGCGCCTGGGCACAAATAAAATTGTAGAGGAGATCACATGCATATCACAGAATGTAAGATCTTTTGGTTTGTTAATTCAGCTGCGAGTGATTCCTCTTCTTGCAGCTGATGAAACATCTGTACTTTCTGGAATACTTTTGCGGAAAGCACGAATCTCTACTCAATAATCTATGCAGTCGATATCGTATTGGATTAATCACGAATTTAATTGGCTATTTTGAAGAGCCGTGGACAGAGTATATTATGCACGATCAATTCGTTGAAATGCAGATGAAAAATCAGAGCATGCTAAAATCGTTGTTTGCCAAGAAGGAAGACCTCTTTCTGGTTTTGAAAATGGAGGAGGATGAATTTGAGGGAGTCTGCAAGCATTTTGTGGAAGAAAATCTGTTGAAGTTTCTCCGAGCGCATCGTCATGAGTTTATCAATAAGTTCGCGCTGCCCGAGGATTGGGAAAGTAAGCGTTAGACTTGTGTATATTTTGTGTATTTGTATCGAATACTTTTGCTACACTTCATAACATTGTATTATCGTAATAAAGATTAGGCTTACAACTAGAAGAACAGAAAGCTATTAATCGTAGCACCGAAGCCATTTGTGTTCAACCCCCAAAATTAGGGGGCTATACTCTAGACTCTTGGATGTTTCGTTCGGTTGTGGTTTCGGTATTAAGCTAAAATCTAGTTAGTAGTCGTCGTAACACATTTAAGTATACAATATATATATATATATATAATAGTTTGTAATATATATGTTGGTCCAGTTGACATCTGCATTCCGCTAGAGCGGCACGCAGGCGGCCCGACGTGAAGGCGATTGCCGGTGTGACTGCGATTGGGACTGATGCTGGGGCTGATAGCGCATGGACAGTGGACTCAGGCCACTGGGGAAGACGATGACATGGTGGTTGAGCTGGCCTCATATGCCCTGCAAGTACCTTCGTAACTCCTCCTCTGTGTCAAAGATCATCACCGGGAAGGGCGAACCGGGCACAAATTCGCCAGCCCACTTCACTTCGACACGGTAATCCCCAGGCTCCGTGGGATCGTACTAGAAAGAGAGAAAAGATAAAATATTGTCTTCGATGGAGTTATTTTACTTCGCTTACTTTGCATAGAATGGTGCGATCCTTTTGACTCTCGCGCTGCATCTCGACGCGGAAGGCGCCCTTGGGACCACGGACTCGCACCGTTAACTGTCCAGCGCCAGCGCCGCGTGTGTCGCAGATGAAGCGCGACTGGAAGGTGGCCAGCACACCGTGCTCGATACCAGGTCCATAAACGCGGACCTGTAAATAGTAATCAATTAGCAAACAATTCATTGAAGTCCTTTTCCTATATTTACCTTGCTGGCGTCGGGTGCACCCGCCACTTTAAGGGCAAACGGTGAGCCGGGCACATTCTGTCCACCATATTTGATGGTCAGCAGATGCCGTCCCGGTTCCTGTGGCTTTATGTTCAGCGTAAACGTGGCATCACCGTGATCATACAGCTCGCAATAGGCCACTTTGCGTGAGCCGGCACAGTGTGCTGTCAGCTCGCCAGGTCCGGCACGACGTGTGTCTATCCAGGATTTGATGTCCTTGCCAACAATGCCGTGGCGCAAACCCTCGCCGGAGGCAATCACCTTCGAGGCATCCATTGAGGAGCCAACGGCCACAGTCAGCGGACAACCCTTGACCAGACGTCCGTTCCATTTCACGGAGAGCGTCAGTGTGCCCGTCATTGATTTCTGCGGCGTATACGAGCCGAGCCAAATGTTCTCGCTGGGACGCGGCTGTGCCAGACTTACGGGCAGCGCCGTGTTGTCCTGGGTGACCAGTATGACCTCTGGTCGGCCGGCAGGCGCATTCGAGGCATCGATGGTGAAGTGCGCCGCCTCGCCAGCTTGAGCCGCAGCCAATCCGCGACCCATGAGCACCACTTTGTCGGCAGCTTGTTGGCCGGTGACGAAGGCACTTCGCGGACACTGCGTGATTGTTAAGCTGCTCCATGTCAAGTCCAAATCATGTTCTCCGGCTGCAAGATTCTCGCCTGTAATATTGAGACACATCTTGCCATCGGGCAACTTCTCGACGGGTATTTCGAGGCCATCGATGCTGCAGACCAGCTTGCCAGGTCCGGCATTCTCCACATCGAAGATAATGCGTGCTGGCAGTATCAAGCGCCCATCGTGATCCACCAGCGTGCCCCAACCACCGACAGGAGTGACCTTGGTGGACTCCACGCAGCTGACGCGCCAGGGTGAACCCGGCAGGCTGCCACGATTGGGGCAGCTGGCTCGTATTTCATAGTTGCCCACAGAGAGAATGACGTAGGAGATGCGCCACTCGTTGTTGCCCAGCGCCTTGATCTTGGGTTCGATGCGTTCGCCAAACTCATCGACGCGCTCTATCTGCACATTGGGGGCAATGGGGCAATAGACAACGAAGGAAGCCTCCTTGTTGCGATGGCATACCTCGAGGCCATGTCCCGCGGCCCGGGCATCGTTGCGGACACCACTAGCTGAGGCGTTGAAGGTGAGCGGCGAGCTGGGAATGGTTTCGCCGCCATACATGAGCGTGAGTTTATAATTGCCGGGCTGTGACGGCACAAACTCCACGTTGTAAATGCCCTCGGACTGTTCGGTGATGAGCACGGGGAGACTCTGATTGGTGGGCGAGACGGCAAAGGCCTCAAGCTCGGCGGTACCGGCGTTGTCGGTGCGCACGGTGAAAGTGTTGGAGCTGTGCAAGGCGAGCGGTTCCTTAGTAACGCCCTGCACGCTCACCTTGCTGCTGTCGAAGGCCTCGCAGGTGAACGGACTGCCAGGCAGCGGCTTGGACTGATGCAGCACCTCTGTGGAGGCAAAAAGAGTGGTTAGATGGGGAACGAATGAAAGAGTAGACTAGACTTACCGATGACACACTGTCCAGGCTTGTTGATGCTGAACTCCGCCTGCAGATGCCCGTTTTTGGTTTGGTAACACCGCACAGGCAACGCCTGTCCGCCTGGACCGGAGACGACTACATCGAACTCACGTGCTGGTCGCTTGACAGTGTCAATGGCAAAGGACGTGGTCTTGCCCACTCGTGCCTGATACAGTCCCAAACCGCTGACGCTAATCTCTTTGCCAGCACTTGCGGGCAGCACATTGATCTCGAGTGGCTTCAGCGAGATGGGCACGTCGTTGAACAGTATGCTTATCTTATGGGGTGCAACACGCGTCGGTTGATAAACAATCTCATAGACACCCGACTTGTTAGGTCCACGAATGGTGTGCGGCACTTCTGTGGCGCCACAACGCACCAGAGCTGCCAACTCGCCTTGTCCCGCCTCGTTTAGCGAGACGCCAATGCTGGCCGGACGATGACAGAGAGCCTCACCAACTTCGGTGATCTTCACCAGCATAGGATCAAAGGCGCAAAGTGTGCGTGTGCCAATGTGCTGACGTGTCTCGCGATCAATGAAGCGCAGCGTATAATTCCCGGTCATGTGAGTGCGGAACTCTGCCGTCTGTCGGTTGATTGTATACGGCACCGGTTTCTGATCGGGTGCCAGAATTTCAACGATTTGATCATCGGCCGGGAAGTCAATGGCTGCCAGGCTGCCGATCTGAATGTGCTGTGTGTGTTGCTGAATATCCACGCGGAATGGACTGCCATCCACAGCCACCTCATTGAAGGTAATGTTGACATAGTGCGGTTCTGTGCTCTGCGGCACAAAGGTCACATCGTAGAGGCCACGTGCACAGGCCACGACCTCGGCCTTGACGGTGCTGCTATCGGTGGACACCACAAGTTCCAAAGTGCCCTCCCCTGCGCCAGCTGCATCCACGCTGAAGGTAACGGGAACACCTAGCGTAGCCGGGCCATATTGCTGCTCCAGGCCGCTGATGCTGACGCGTGACACGTCAAACACATTGCAGCTAAAAGGCGAGCCATTGATGTGCTGGTCACTGGCCAGCACGCTGATCAGATGGCGACCCACAGTGCTGGGACGGAAAGAGGCGCTGTAGCTGCCGCCATCGTGCTGGCTCAGCTGACAATGCTCATTGTCACCAGCTGGCGAGGTGACGAATATCTGCGGTTCGATGCCATCGAAGCCCTCCAGCTCGAAGGTGTTGTCCATCTTGACCGCTGCCTGCTTGAGGCACTCGCCGATGGCCTGGGCACGTGGTGCACCCAAAGCACTGGCGGCGGCAGCAGCAATGTGGCAGCTGAACGGTGATCCAGGCACCGGGTGGCCGTTGAAGCGCACGGACAGCGAGTGGGCAGCTGCCTCGGTGGGCTTGAAGTTCACCTTGAAGCGAGCATTGCCCTCGGACTGCACAAAGTTGGGCACATTCTTGCCGTTGACGGCTACGATTATCTCCAGATTGCCTGCGCCTGCTTGCGACGCATTGATGCCAAAGCTGACGCTCTTGTTGACCACACCCGGCCGTATGTCCGTCACAATCACTTTCTCGGCAGAGTAGGCCTTCAGCAGGAAGGGACTGCCTTCGACATGACCACCACCGGGTAGACGCACCTCGACGGAATGATCGCCCACCTCCATGGGCTCGAACTTCACATTGTAGCCCAGCGTGGTGCCGAGTGCATCGATCTTCACCGGCACACTACGTCTGGCCGGGCCAAGCACCTCCACAGTGGGCTTCGTGTCCGACTCGACAACAAACTCAAAGAGTCGGCCCACGCTCACCTTGTCCATGGTCTCTGGTGATTGTATGCGCGCTGCAGCTGCCACACGGCAAGTGAACGGCGACCCAGGCACATCCTGGCTATTGAAACGCAGCTCCACGGTGTGACTTTCGGCTTCACGTGGTGTGAAGCTAATCGCATAGGTGTGTTGACCCTGAGCTTGGGCTGAAGTCGGCACACGTCCGCCATTGACTGTTACCTCCAGATTACCGGGTCCTGCTTGCGATGTTTCCACGAGGAAAGTCACGGGCTTACCAACAGTGCCGCTGCTCACGTTCTTCACCTTGATAGCGCTCACATCATATACCTGGGATTCGAAATTTGGAAGGTTAGTCTTATATAAAAGTGTGAGAGAAAAGCTAATGTCTCTTGACACTATATAAAATATATTAATTTCCTAAGCAAGACACCCTAATTAACTTTTGCGTGGAATATCAATCTGAATTAACTAATGAATAATATTTGTAAGTTTCTCAAATTAACATTAATGCTTTTAAAGTCATTTCGAATCAACTACACACCAACATCCAACAGAGTTTTTATAAGGTGCATAAATATTTTCTTTTGAATTGTAATACAATAATGTGAGTATGCGAACTAATATCTAAATGAAATGTTTTACAAGTATGTTAAGTAAAATTCGAAATTTTGCAATTTAAATTTTGGTATACATTAAACTAAGCTAACACTTTTGGATTTGATGATTTTTATCCATATAGCACCTCACTCAATGAAAAAGATCATTATTAAGATATATTGATATACATTTTAAATAATTAGATTTTTCTTTGTGATATATTGATACATATCATTGCTTTGTTTAACCTGCTATATGAAATAAAAATCCATTATCTTTTAGAACGAACAATATTTCAGAAATTTAGCTACAACTCTCACAAAAACCGTCTCATTGGAATCTCCCCAAATTATTTTGACATTACTCCTCCTCTTGGTTGTACTTAATATCCAAATCAATACTCACCTTGGCGGCGTAAGGACTGCCGGCTGTTGGCAAACCATTGACGGTGACATTGACGCGATGCTCGCCGACAACGCGGGGCACGAACTCGGCCTTGAAGACGCCCTCGGCAGACTGATGAACCTGTGCAGGGACTGATTGCCCAGCTGGACCTAATGTGTCCACCAATTTTCACAGTTGCATATTTGTTTGCATTTTTGCATTTTTGTTGTATTTTTAGTATTATTAAGTTTTTAATTAAATCGGTTTTTTTTGTTGTGTTTTCGATACGAAAGCGTCGCGACCGGAAACGATTTTTGTTTTTAAATTGTTTGTGTTTTTGGTTGAAATTCATATATTAAGCAAAAGGTTGTTGTTGTCGTTGTTGGTTGTTTGTTTGGTTTATTATTATTGTGTAGTGTGGTTAGTTTTGTTTTTATTTCGGTTCGCGAAAGTTTGCAAAAAATTTGGAAAAATGTTGACTTTGATTAGTTGCGGCATTAATTGGAATTTAAATAGGGGAAAAGTTCATAAAAAATGATTGATGCCAAAGAAAAAAACTGCAGTGTTAGTGGGGAATCTGACGGTAATTGTGATAATTATTAATTGAACTTGCAGTGCGGTTAGTTTCGTTTATAATTGATTTATACCGTGTAACTTTGAACTGTATATAATAGTTAGTAAACTGAGATGTTGCATGGTGTTGTTTTGTGTTGGTCAGAGACAGAGAGCGGGATAAATAGAGAATAACCTCCGCTATACATGTGTGTGTGTGTGTGTGTTGGTGTGTGGGTTATATACTAGATATTATATATATGTATAATACTATATACAGACTCTGGATAACTGCCTGACACAATTGCAAACACAATTCTCGATGCTAAACATGTTGGTAAATCATTTCGTTTTTATTATTGTTGATTTTACATAATTGAAGGCAATGGATAGATTAGTAAACAATTGCCCATTAAAAGGCCTAAGGACATTAGTAAGGAATAAGTAAGAGTACTTTGTTACATTATTGTTTTATTCTGCTGCTGTCTGTGCATTATTTTCTTTTTGTTGCTGTTGTTTTTCACTCGTGGTTATAAGTATTTCACATGGTCGATACGCGTTCTAAACGGACTGTTAGATAAACAACTAGTATATACATACATCAATATAACAGACAGAGAGAGAGAAATAGTCAGGGAGTGAGAGAGAGAGAGAGAGAGTACTCAGAGGGAGTGAAAGATACGTATATGTATAGATAGTTAGATAAGTATATGCATAATTATATAGAGTCTAGTACAAAAGATTTCGCCGTCCTGAAATATAATACAGATATAAAACGTGAGCAAATTATTACAAATTAAGGGCGTAAAATTACAAACAAGAATACATACATACACAAAGACTAGATACAAAATACAAATTCAGATACAAATACAAATACAAATACAAGCAAACACAGACAGACACATACATCCACACATTCATAGTGTACTTATGTAGAGTACACTCTGAGACGGCAATCAGAAAACGAGTTAACACCCACGCGTAGCGAGCGACATTGTGGTCATGACATAATCCGGCAATTGAAAAGCGCACAATACCTCGACAGATCCAAGCCTAAACCAAGCTGCTGCTTGCTAATGCGTCAAAATGTAAACGAAGCAATTGCCAAAATGATAAATATAACGCATAATTACATCTACTAAATAATGAGCTTCAGCTACACACTCAAGTGGGTGCTCAATGTGCTCCAGTGCAAGCGTGTGACGTTGAGAGAGACAGCGGGAAGTGGGGCTATGGAAAGTGGAAATGGTGTCTAGTGCTAGTGAAAAGGAGAAGGTGGAGGAAGAGGGAGCGGGGGGCATTGGCATGCTTGAGAGTTTTCAACAACAATTTCCGTACATTGTGCTGAAATGTGTGAAAATGCGAGTGTGTGGGAAAATCTGCTTGTGCTAAGGCGCAAACGTATAAAGATGCAGATAGAGATACAAATATAGATACAGATACAAGTGTCGTGTGTGTGTGTATACATGTTTTGTGTGTGTGTGTGTGCAATACTAATGCCAATCGAATACTCATACAATTAACATTTATCAAACGAGCAATTAAATTACAATTACATTAAACTTGAACCAAAATCGAATGCGAATGCAAAACAAACCACACACAGAGACATAGACAGAGGCGAGAGACAATGCAAGATGACTCAGCGAGGGGAGGAGACAGAGAGAAGGGAACGCAGATAACACATAGCTGTTACTTTTGCTTGTTCTCTTTTTTTGAGGGGTGTTAGTGGAGTAACTCGGACCAGTGCTTGGCCCATTTCACATACCTTCGACGTTGACCTCAATGTCTTCCAAACGGCCGCCATTGTGATTGATAACAAAAGAATTGGTCTGATGCACGGGTCCAGGGCCGCCGAGCGACACCTGCGGCCCGGCGACGCCGCCACTTATGCTGACCGTTATGGGACAGCCGGGCACGGGCATCTTGTTGAACGACACATTGATGGTATGCTCACACGACTCCGTGGGCACAAACGACACGGAGAATCTGCAACAAAACGAACGAGAATATGAATATGTAAAATGGTATTGGATGCTGCACTTTGACTCACCTTGCACTGCCCTGGGGATGCACCTGTGTGGGTATATTCTGACCCTTGGCCGCAATGGTTATCTCGAGATTACCCTCGCCGGCATCACCCGCATCCACGGTGAACTGCACCGGACGTCCCATGGTGCCACGAGAGACGCTACCAACGACCACCTTGCTGGCATCATATGACTTGGCCAGGAACGGAGTGCCCTGCACCGCAAAGCCATTGTACTCCACGTTGATCGAATGCCCACCCACGCTGGTGGGCGTGAATTCGGCAGTGAATCCGGCGTGTATATCGCCTGTCACACGGACCGGCAGCTCACCGTGCGGACCGCGTACGCTGACCGCTAGCTCGGCAGCGCCACCGCCGCTGACGGTGATGTGAAACGAGGAGGGCCGATTAACGGGTATGAGCTCCAGATTGGTCAGATTGAGGAGGACACGCGAGGTGTCCGCCACGGCACAGACGAAGGGGCAGCCGCGCACCGTTTCGCCATTGAATTTGATGTCAATCAAATGGGACTTGGCCTGTTCGGGGGTGAACGAGACGAGACAACGACCGCCGCCAACGACCTGAACGTGATTGGGCACCTCGCCCTCATTTATGGATATCTCCAGCTGTCCCTCACCAGCCGCACTGGCGTCCACACGAAACTGGCATGGTTGACCCACCACGCCGCCGTTCACTTCGGTCACTTGGATCAGGCTGGCATCGTAGACCTTTGCTATCAAAGGCCCGCCAGCGATCTTAGTGCCATTGATGGACGCGTCAATGATGTGCGTGCCCACCTCGGTGGGGACGAACTCAATGCGTGCAGCACCATTTGCCGCCTCATGGGTGACTCTGGCATTCAGCTTTGACTTGTTTGGGGTCAGAACCGTTGCCACGCACTCGCCTTTGCTAAGGCTTTGTCCAGGAGGCGGCAGTATCTCAAAAACCGCCGGCGTATTGGCGGGCACAAGGCGTGTGGATTCGCCCAGAGCGGTTAGGCCGGGTGACGACATGATCTCAGCGTGCCACGGTGAACCTGCAATCAATCAAAAAACACAAAAGGTTCAACTGTTAGTTTGCGCTCAGCCATCGTCAACAATAGCATCATATGAAATTTGATATTTTATTCAACAATCTCCATGTTCATGTTGCCCCTTTCCCCTTTCCCATTGTCATTCCCATTCCCCAAAGTCCACTGAGGGCGCGTTATCTGACGCACTCAAGATAAAGCTGCAGCTCAAATCGCAACGAGGGTTGCACGAAGAATAAAGCAATATTATTACACTTAAATGCTTTTAACAACTAACATGCAAACAGAATAGTTCAACAAATTCTAGGAACAAAGTATAATAATGTTAACGTTTTCCCTAGTATAATACTTTTTCGGCATATTTTATCAATGAAAAGATGAAAGAATGAAATAAGTTGAATAAGCTTGAAAATTCAAATCTTTGTCTTTATTACAGAATAGCTTTTTGTAAATTTCTATTATTATTAAATACTTTTTATCTAATTTACATATAAAATAGTTCATCAAATTCTTGCAGCCAAAATATTGTTATAATAATGCAAGGAATTTGTGTCACTGGAGAAATCGATGAGCATTGTATCTTTTGATAACTATTATATAAGGATTGAGTTTAAACTTAAGATGTTTCTTTTATATTGTTGACAGCATTCAAATGAATGAAATGATCAGCATTCCAATCTGTTGTTTGCTTTATTAAACTGTCGCTGATTTCGAGCACACCTTTTAAGCATAAATATTATGTGAGGAAAGTAGATTGCCTAAAATTTCAATGACAGCCCTCGCTTGCAAGACAAGACAAGGTTAGCTTCAGTTTCCAGTTGGATTTCGCATTGTTTTCCGCTGCGTCTCATTATAATTGTCGCAATTGCTGCGGCACTCGCAATCTGTGCCGCCTCGTTGCGAGTTACAAGTGCGTATCTTGAGCCAAGTATCTGTGGCTGCTTTTGCTGTAGTATCTGTAGCTGTTAACTGAAGCCGTAGCTGTATCTGCATTTGTGAGAGGGCATAAGATACATACTATATGTATATGCACGGTGAGTTGCTGCAAATGCTTAGAGAAGACAATCAAGCAGAGCAGATTATAGCACATTAATTGGCCGCAGCCAGTTCAAGTCGAGTTGCCGTTGCCGCTTTGACAATGTTGCAAAACGAAACGAAACGAAACGAGCTCAAAACCATTAAGGAATGAGGCTTAGATTGAGCTTGTGAAGCTACTTGAGAGGCGGCGGCCAAAGACTCTTGCAACAAGCGAATTGAACTTGGTATTTTTTTGCAATTGCATTGGCAATTACGAGTCAAGTCGATGCTCGTTAAATTTTAAATGTTTGCTTATTTCTGTTTTTTTTTTCGTTGGGTTATTATTGATTTTATACTCGATTTCATTGTTGCTGCTGCAACAACAGCAACAGCATCAGCATCAGCAACAGCGGCAACAGCGTTGCAAACATTTACTTTTGTTTGCAACTTTCCACACATTTCTCTTTTGTTGCACTTTTCCTTTTAAGCACTCGCTCGCTGGTTTCGTTGTTGCCGCCGCTTTTTATGGCATTTCCATGAAAATTGCTTCAGCTCCCCAACTGCTGAGCGCACAGCTCAACTCAGTTCAATGGAAAATCAAACTGTTGCGTTGTCGTTCATAAAAATAAAGAAAAACACGATTTGAGTTGGCACTTTTTGTCTTCGTATCTTGCGCAAAAGCGCTTTTGACGAAACAACGATTGCTTAGCGATTAAATATGCAAGTCAATAAAAATATATATGCTTAATCAAATGCTATACTAAAAGATATATTGTTCCATCTCGAATCGTCTGTATCGCCCAAAAATATTGACTAAAGAAAAAGGATTCGAGTTGAGCAAGCCTAAAGTAGTGATATAAATTCTCATCTTGGCAGCGCTTGGTTTAAGCATCAATTGCAAGTCAATAAAAATATATATTCTTATTCTAGAAGATATGTTGATCCACCTCGAAGCGTCTGTATCGCTCAAAGTATTGCCCAAAGAAGAAGGATTCGAGTTGAGCAAGCTTAAAGTAGCGATAGAAATTCTCATCCTGGTAGCGCTGATTATACAGCCAGATACAATGATTGGGCATATACGGCATAAGCACTTCCAACTTTAATGAATCCATATCGCAAGGCATATGCAGCGTATCAAATTCCATGGGCATTTCTATATAATTTCTGCTATCATCCTCGCGTCTCGCTTTATGCGATATGGAGAAGGTTTTCAACTGCGTGGTGTTCAGTTCAGAAGGGGAATCTGCAGCAGGCAAAGCTCTGCCAGAGCTGATTGGCAGGAAACTCTGTAGACAGTACATTGAATAGCTTCTTATTTTAAACCCAACTTAGTCTGCGCTTACCAATACAATGCAGGTGACTATAAGCAAGAGTATAAACTGCATTCTATGTATATGTGTTGATAAGTTTATGTCTGTATATAGAGAGAATTATGACTGAATTGACTATGCTTGCTTTATGCTCGACCACTCGGAAAGTCGTAGCAGATAGTATAGCAAATTATGGCCAAACATGTTTACGTTTAGCTGGCGAAAATTGATAACAAACAATCAACACACACCACACAGCTCGATTAAGCAGAAATTAAGCACACCATGCGGCGTTCTCTGCAGCGGCGTTCAATGCAACACATTTGGCAACCAGGATACTGGAAAGCCACAGGGCCGATTAGCGGCAGACGCACGTCGTACATAATGTGCTGCAGCTGCTGTGCCAATGAGGCTGTAATCAGGCAATAAACTTGGCCTCTAGTCAACCAACCTGTGCATACTGTTGCGTATACGTAATATCTGAAAGTCATTACTTAACTGTCTGACTTTAAAGTGGCGTTGGCTTTAAACACCGTTAGTCGGTCACCTTTGAGCTCATAAATAAAGGTCTAAGAGTCACATGCTAAGCACTGGCAGACACCTGGTCATCCACCTGAGCTCTCGTTTGCATTGCCAACTAACGGTGCAGATAGAGCAAATGATTAACTGCTTCAATGGGGTCGCTCGAAATAATTGTGGCATTTGTAACGCCAGCAAAAAAAAACTATAAATATATCTTTCTCTTAATATCAAAACAGTTTGAAGCATGACATCAATTAGAGATTTTTGCCAGCATTCCATCAACAAAAAACAAGTTTCTTCTTTAAATTGTAACTTGTGGCACTTTCTATGTATTAAATTAATTAATAAATAAATGAAAGTCACAAACATGTTGATGATCTATTCAAGAAACTTGAGATACCATCAGATATTATTATGCTGAAGTCATCTCTGCTTAGTTCTCATAGAAAACGTATATTTTATTTTGGTCTGACAAACACTTTATAATTAATGGTAAAATTATTAAAATTCAGCTGCACCCCAACTTCAACTCATTTCAAAAATAAGTATCTAATAAATATGCAAATTTTTTAGAGAAGTTTCATGTGAATTTGGCACGAAAACTAGAAATTAAAGTCAACAATAATGTTAATAGACTGAAGAAAGCATTGCTTGCCAAGTTGCAAATTACAATTAAATGTGCACAAAAGTATCTCAGAGTAGCAGAATAAAATGTTTTCAAAAGTATCTCCGAGTAACAGTATAAAATGTCTTCAAAAGTTACTCAGAGTTCCACATTCTTAACTGTAGCTTTTGTGCTACTTTTAGTAATGAGTTGGTTAAATTGTAATCAGGTTATCATCTCTCAATTTGCTGCACCAATTGCACAACTAAATGAACTCTTAAAAATTGCGTGCTACTCTATATTTTATAATTTGAGTAATTTATCAGTTCAAGCTATAAATTGTCTTGGTTTTTCTTTTTAAGTTTCTGCTATAATTCGATTTCTGCAGCTCTTGATTTATTTAGAGATTAAGCTCTAAATTGTCTTAGATTTCTTTCTGCAAAATTTAAGTTTAAATAGTTCAGCTTCAACTCGATCTCTGCATTTTTATTATTATATTATATTATTATTTATTATTGCTTATAGAATAAACTATAAATTCAATTGGTCTTTTATTCAGGTTAAAGTTTTAAAAGCTTTACCACAATTCGATCACGAACTAGATCTATTGAGTGTAGAAAGATAAAGCTATAAATCGACTCGGGTTTTCTTTGCAAATTAAAGTTTTACAAGTTATACAAATATAGCTTTTGAGTGTGTAAAGACTATAATTCTTATTTATAGATTAAGTTATTATTGACTTGGCCTTTCTTTTAAAAATTGAAGTTTTAAAACTTCAGTCACTACTTAGATAAAGATTAAGCTATAAATTGCCTTGGTTTTTCTTCTGAAAATTAAACTTTCATAAGTTCTGATATCAATCAATCCCCACAGCTGTTGAGTGTATTTAAAATTCGTTGGAATTCATTGCTGGCCATGGCCGGTTTTCTCTCCAACGAGAGCTGTCTTGATAAGCGGCAAGTTGCAAGTGGTTGTCGCTGCAGTTGTTGCTGATGCCAGTTGCTGTTGCCAGTTGCTGTCGCTGGCAGCGATCAACTTTTCCGGCATGCGACCGTAGAACAAGTGCAGTTACGAATAGAATGCTGTTATTCAATATGCATATGCCTAAGTGTGTTCTCTTGTTGTTGGTGTTGTTGTAGCTGTTGCTGTTGTTGAGAGTATCTCGTGGTGTGCGTATAGCCAAATCGGTTACGTGACTGCGGCATGCAACCGTTAGATGGCCAACAGCTGTCGCCGCCGCAGCAGCCGCCGCGGCAGCAAAATACAAAAATTCATAGTCAGAAATGTCTGACAGGCGACCGTTACAGCTACAGTGCGGCCTAACTATAAAAGCCAGTGTCTCATATTAATCACAACAAATATGCAAAATCTACAATTTCTTTTGAATGCCGTTTGACCTGTACATGAATATAGATTGTATTTGTTGTATTTATGTAAGATTTACGTTTTGTGGCGTCTGTTGGGAGCTTTGCTGACGTTGCGTTTGATTAGTTGGATGGTGTTGGTAGCGTTTGATATTGTTGTTGGAGCAGTGCAAGATATTGTTGTCGTTGTCGTTGTTGGTGTCTGAAAACGCGTGATTGGACCTTTTTCTTTTGTATATCAATTCACAATTGTTGTCGGCAGCACGTCTGAACTTGAAGCACTTGAAAAATATAATTGTTGTTAAACTTGCTGCGATTATGTCAGCGACTTGTTATATTTTTATTTAATAATACTCGGTGTATATTTATTTATATTTTGTGTTGTTTCTGTTGTTGTTATGCTTTCGTATTAAATGCTGCTATTTGCGAATTTCAACCAAAGAAAAACAATAAACAATTTTAGAACAGCGTTTAAGAGTGCGCCGCTTCGACGGAGTTGCACAAAAGTCACGAATCGCGCACGTTTTTATCGCGTTTTTCAACATTTTCCGACGCGTCGCAATCATTTGTGTAATTTATCATTTGTTTTATAAATTGTGCTGTCTTCTTATGCTGCTGCTGCTGCTGCTGCCACCGTCGCATAAAAAACCAGTATGCGAACGCTGCTGCCAAAAAAATTTCACTTTATGTGTGCGGCTCATAAAATCACAGAATACTGCGCCGAAGGGAGGGGAGTGGAGAGCTGAGAAATTTGTTGGGCATGTGTATGCCAATATGTTGGCAACGGAAATGGCCATAAGCGAGCGGGTAAAAGCTGAGCGGAGAGCTCTTTCTCTGTTTACAGTTTCGCGGGGCAGACTTTAAAAAAACGGGGTGTGGCAGCTGCTCATTAAACGTCGAGCAACAAAACAAAAATGAAAACGAAATGTTCGCTCAAATATTTGTTGTTGTTTTTGAAGTTGTTGTTGTTGTTATTGCTGCTGCTTGCTGCATGTGTCAAGTCGTCTTTGGGAAAGTAAGTGGACGTCAAGCCACGTTGGCTGTAGAAATTGCAATCTGCTTGCGACTGATCTGATCTGTGCTGAGAAATACCTGAGGCACGCCCTTGCCTCATGCTACCTGCCGTTTTAAGCAGTTGTGCAGTTGTGTACCTGTGCCACGGCAACAGTAACCTGGCTGACAACCTATCCCAACGGGTTTCGAGCTGCAACCTCAGCGTTATTTTGCGCGTATCTCAGGGCGTGCCACTTCCTTGTGTAGCAGCAGTTACTAACAAAGGCATGCAACAAGTGCGCCTTGAACCATATACTCTACACACAAAACACATACAAAAAAACGTAGCGCAGTGCAGGAAAAACCAACAGACGACAGCAGATTGAAAATTGCAAAGCAAACGGCAACACAAAAAAAAATGCAGACCACTTCCCTTCTCAGCTCTGTGTGTATGTGAGTGCGATGTGTATCTATGTTTGAACTGTGCCTGTCTGTCGCTCAATTGTGTGCGCTTGCACAGCGTCGCCATAAGGGGGCCTTTAACTTGGCCAATAAATGAGCTAAATTGCGGCTGCATGTTGCAAGCTATACACTCGACACACTACAAAATGGCTGCCACACAATGTTTGTTGTTCAATATAAATGGAAATGGAAATGGGAAAACTACGAAAATTCAAAATCGTGCAAAAGGCGACACTTTTCCACACGCGTTGCGCTGAGCTGAGCTCAACCTTTAAGCCAAATTCAAGCAGCTGTCGAGTCCCATTGAAAATATTTCAGCTTAAAGGTTCATTAAACTGGTTTTTATATATTTTTTTTCTTGTACGTAGCGCGCGCCCCAATACACACGCACACACACACACACACACACACATTCGAAATCAAGAGACCCAAATGCGATGAAGGGGGCAGCATTGTTGGCGACAGCGACGACGGCGATGGCAGCGGCAAAGGGAACGGGAACACGACGTCCGCATTTGGATATTAGCATATTTCTTTAGCCATAGAAATCTCATACGAAAAATCTTTTCGAATCGCTACACATTCCACAAAACTCTTGGTTTGCTTGTTTTTTTTCTCCCGTGTTTTTTTTCTTTGTCGTTATTTTTTTTTTTGGGTAAATTCTTTTGGATTTGCAGCTAATACCGTTGCCAATGCCTTTTTGTGGCTTCTGTTTGATTACAAACGATTCTTTTACATTTCGCACAATCACACAAAAAGTATTTCTCTTCTTTTGCTTCTTTTTTTCTTGTATTGCTAAGATTTTTCTTGGCTTTAACCGTTGCGATCCGCAGTTATCGGGCTGCGGTTCCGTCGACGTGTCAGTTTCGTT
Organism: Drosophila sulfurigaster albostrigata; assembly: GCF_023558435.1. NCBI lineage: Eukaryota > Metazoa > Arthropoda > Insecta > Diptera > Drosophilidae > Drosophila > Drosophila sulfurigaster. The sequence goes on from NC_084883.1 coordinate 32,758,507, forward strand.
TCAAACGCGAGCTATGACTGATCTCTGCCAACGCGTCTCCCAGCCACAACACCCAAAACTTGTCCAGCAGGTCGCGCTCACTGCGCGTCCATTGCGGCTCAGCTCAGAGCGCGGCGGAGCGTAAAAGAGCAGAGCGATTGCGGCACAGGTGAGCGCAGGTGAGCAACGCAACAAGTGATCGACGCTTGGCGTGAGAGCGACAGAGCGAGAGTTCGATCAAGGCATTTAATAATGTTCTCTCCGTCTCTCGCGAGCGTAGTTATCGAATTCGCCGCACAGTGGTTCAATTGTGCTTAAACTTGGGCGAATTTATAGAGAGAAGATAGTGTTAAATTACTAAGCAACTGCTAAAAATGCCAACTACAAAATTCAAATTTCTATTAAGAATTAGGCGTAGCTTAATATTAAGTCACAGCATAATAATTCATCCTTCAAGCACAGTTTAGAAAAATGTAAGATAAACAATACAATTATTCAAAATAATGTCCTATGGGTTGCACTTTTTCAGTCGTGAAAAGGCAAATGAAGCAATTTTTAATGAGAATATTTGAAGATTTACGAGAATCAATAATATTACGATTTACAATTAACTCAAGCATATTATATCCACATAATGTTGTACATATAATCTGCATATTATTTAAAAAAATATGGAAACGTATTATTGAGAAGAATATTACCGATAATATCACAATTTACAATAAGCCATTAAGAATAAGAGAGAATGCTGTGGCTCGATTTAATTCACAAAAGCAGAATTATTTCTGATAACCAGCCGTGTGAGTCATGAAATACACAATCTTAAACAGATAATCTAAGCAACCATTCAAGAAATGATAATTAAACCATATTTTTCTGAATGAAAATAAAAAAGCTTGTGTCATCAAAATTGAATGAAAATAAATTAAGATTCGAATCTAAGGTTTCGCTGATGAACAAATAAAAAATATGTATTCTACGGTAAAACACATGGCATCATTTTATATTCTAAAATTGGAATCTATATAAAAACCAAGAATGGTTTCACACGCAGTAACTCTTACAGCTCAATCTGTATCTACAGTACAACAAACTTCATTCACATTGAACCAATCGATCTGTACAGCAACAACACCTGAGAATCCGAACTCGTCATGCCCAATTTAGTTTGAAGTTCAGCCAAAGAATGCCGCACATTATGGTTGCACCGTATATAGACAGAGATACACCCACAATATGTAGCATTCATTGCGTCACATTCGATTTCCTGCTTAAAAATAGTTAAGATACCGAAGCTGATGCTCACCTGGTACCGTTTCGCCATTGAAGGTGATCTGAACGGTGTGGGTTCCATGTTCATGTGGCGTAAAGCTGGCAATGAAACGTTGTCCGCCCAGGGAACGAACCGAGGAAGTGACACGTCCGCCATTCACAAGTATTTCCAGATTTCCCGAGCCGGCCTTCGAGCCATCGATTTCAAATTCAACGGGTCGTCCAATGGAACCATTGGGAATATCCTGCACCCGAATGGCTCTAGCACCGGTCGCATTATTGTCTATGGGTCGAAAACGCGAAAGCGAGCTGTAGCCATAGCCGGCGCCAGTCTGTGGACTGTGTCCGTTGCTTTCGGTGACCACATGCTCGCTGGACTCCTTGACGGTCTTGGTGTAGCCGCCAGATCTGTCCGTATAAGTGTTGTTCGAGTGTGACTTGACTGTGATGGCACTGGGTCTGCAAAACAAGGGATTAGTCGTAGGCTTACAGAGGATTAGATTGTAATTACTTGTAGCGCTCTCCGTCGTCGGGTGAATCGCGTCGATAGTCCGACTGATGCTGCTGCTGTTGTTGTTGCTTGTGCAAGGCAAACTTGTTGTACTGTGTATTGCGCTGTGTTTCGTTGTCCAAATCGGGGCGTGCATAGTTAAGTTCGGTGCTCAGCTGCGTCTCGGTCATGTTCGCCAACGATTCCAGCGAATTGTGCGAGAGCATATGCTTTGTCTTATTGATGACATCCCAGCTATCGCGTCGGGCCGACGCCGGCTTCATCGACGACACACGCACATTGGATGAGTGATCAATGCGTGGCTCCGGCGAGCCAATGCGACGCATGCGCTCTGTGGTGCCATACAGCGAGGGACTGGCTCGCACATTCGAGTCCGTGACATAGTTCGAGGTGGATTTGTACGTCGATGACTTTTCTACAGTGCGCGATTCGTAGCCATTCTAAAAACAGAATAATAAATTAGTAAGAGTTTGTTTCGAATCTTTGAATCAACTGATTTTACCTTGTTGAGGGTGTTGGTCACCGGGCTACCAATGCGATGCGTGGCTGTGGTGATGTAGGCACTATTCGGAGAGTAACGCTGCACCGGCGAGGCGGAGGCGTGTCTTGGACTGTTTGTAATGTTGCGAGTGGAGCTTTCATACTGATTGGACGTCTTGATAGTCAGCGGACTGTGCGAATGCATTTCACTCGAGCGCGTCTAAAGTAATAATAAAATACAATCGAGATTAGTAACAAATTGTGGGTTCAATCACATTCTAAAACACATAATTAGCAAACGAATTGGAAGGATTTTGTTGTGGCAAGCAATACAAAATTTAGTTACATTCAGTGTGGGACTAGGTATTGGACTCAGCGAGCTGGTCAGCTGCTGGTGGCGTTGATAGCTGCTGGTGCTGCTGTAGTTGCTGTTGCTGTTGATTTGCTCTCGTTCCTCGCGTGGCGCCGCTAGCTTAGGCTTGGTGCTCATACGCCGCTGGCTGTACAGCTCATTCTCCTTGTCGTAGTAGTAATCGTTCTTGGTCGAGCTGCTGTTCGAGGTCTTCGAATCGCGGCGGGCGCCCGCTGTTTCCGTGTACAGATCGGCAGAGTTCAGATACTTCACAGTGGGTGAGCCACTCGATGTGGGAGGCAGCGGTGGTGTGGGGGACGCGTGGTTCTCCTGTCGAAGGCAATTTTGAAGTGTGTTTTGTGTGTGTCAAGGGGAGCAAGGACATGGACATGTTGTATTAGTGGTGTTAGTCGTTAAAAACATTGGTCAATTTTGATGTGCTGCTGTTTTGAGTCGAGTGCAAAAAGCGTTAGCAAAGTAGCCCCGTGCTGCATGCAACAAAAACAATGAAAAGCCATGCGATTTGCACACTTACCTCGCTCTCCCGCTTGTAGTACCTAGAGCTGGACGTGTGATAATCGGTTGTGTCCAGCTTGGGAGAATACTGCGGTGAATAGCTGCTCGTCCGCTCAGCCGTGTTGTGACTATGCAGCTGACGACGCGATAGCGACTCGTTGCGATAGTCGTTGTGGCGTGAGTTCGTCGTGGATATAAAGTGCATGGAGGGACTCTCGGAGCGATGTTTGCTCTCATGCAACGGACTGTTGCGTGTCTTGCCCGAACGTCCCTTGGTGCCCACGCGCATGCTGTAGAGCAGATCAAGAGAATTAGCTAGGAACAAGAAATAAATTCACTTCAACTCACATGAATGGCGATCCCTTGACGTCGTAGCCATTGAAGTAGATGTAGACGCGATATTTGCCATTCTGTCGGGGCATAAACGTCACCCGATACTTGTTCTCCACGATCTTCTCCACGGAACAGACAAGCGAGTGCTTGTCATGCACAATATCCACATGTAATTCTCCGTTGACGCCCACGCCGCGTGCATCCACCTCAAAGGTATGGGCACGCAGTGGCATGGCGCCATCGAGGCCATGCACTGAGACTCCCGAGGAATCGAAGACGGCACAGGTGAAGGGGCCGCCTTGAATGTGACGTCCCTGATACGTGATGGCTATCTCCCAGATGCCCGCCTCGTCCGGCTTAAATATGGCACTGTGCCCCTCGTCGATCTTTTTCAGCGGGCAATTGTGCGAGATGCCCGTGGGCGAGACTGCCGTGACCAGAATATCCTCAGTTTTGGGTGCACCTGTGGCATTCACCAGCACCTCGACGAGGCTGCCCAGAGCACAGGGCGCCATGCCGGGCGGTGCCACTTGCATAAGTCGCGGTAGCACACGGAAAAAGTGTCCACCCAGAGTGTCCTCGCCAATTTCCACAACAATTTCGTGCATGCCATAGCGTTCCGGCACATAGACACCCTCGCCATGGGGATTGAGGCGCACCGGCTGGCCGGGATGTCCGCTAGGGGGCACCACGTGACAGCGCACAGAGCTCAGGCTGATGTCCCGCGACAGCACATCGATGCGGAAATGCGTCTGCGTGTGAAATGTATATTAAGCATTTATGCAATTCTCTCTCCCTGAATGTCACTTACCGGTTCGCCCACTCGGCCGGATGTGCTCTCCAAGTACACGTTGACCAGGTCGGAGAGCGGCGGTCGTGGCGTCACCCACTGCAGATGCGCCGCATATGCCATGATGCCCAGATGCTCCACTTCCGGTGTCGCCATATCCTTCGCCGTTAAAATGGGCTGCACACCGAGCTTGGCGCCAGCATCGACTGCCTTGCGTATGTTGTTCTCGTAGTGGAAGGGATCCGTGCTCAGCTTGTCTGGGGCGGGCGCAGATCCGCCCAGTCCTTTAATAATTTCGCAAAAGACGCGTCCATCGTTCCAATCGGTCTGCAAAAGGCATCGATTATCGATAAATCATTAAGCTTGCTGGCGATGTTGGAAATTTCTGTTAGTGTTTGACATTTTTAAATCTATTTATGTTGTTGCAATGTTATGACTGCATACACAGAAAATCCGTTAATCAATAGCGTACAAATCACTCGTTTGTTTGATTAATAAACAATTCATTAGCGTATTTGCTGTGCCCATAATGAACAGCGCAACTTTGCAATTGTTATAGTTTTATAGTTCATTTTGATCGCTAGATAAGACAATTGTAATTACATATCTGATTCAAAAAGCTGCTCGCTATGCCACAAAGATTTGCATTGCAGCAGGCAACAAGCAATGACAAGAGCTTTTTGCTATGTCGCATAAGTGAAAATTCCATGGAATTTCGAAGCGTCATTCCAGTGCACTGGAAGTGACTCATGTTAAGCGAAAGTTACGCCGCTGTTAAGCGTCTGTTATTGGCTGCTTGCCGTCGTGTTGTGATCGGTGTGATTAAATTCCTTAAATCTGTTTTATTTTGTGTTGTTGTGTAATTAGTAAACATACCGTAAAGTTTTTCACGGGATCCTTGACCTGAGTGTTGACCCAACGCATGGTGGCGTTGTAACCAGGTCCGCCGGGCTTCATGAAGTACGACAAATACGTCATGCCCGACAACTCGTCCAGCCAAGGCGATGCCAGATACTCCGGCTCCAGCACCTTGGGCACACCGAATTCGCGTTGCGCCAGATTCATGGTATTGGTGCAGTTGCGCACACTCTGACTAGGATCCAGACTACGCCAGTGTGGAAACAATCCCGGCTGACAGTAGTCGAGCAGTGCTGCCAGATTGACGCCGCTATTCCAATCGGTTGTCAGATTGGTGATCTTGCAGTCTGGCAACGCCGCCTGCAGCCAGGCAAGCATGAGCTTGCGCGGCGGGAATTTGCTGCGTCCAATCTGATAGCGGACAATCAGCGACCAGATGAGTCCCAGAATCAACTTAACATTGCCATTGACAATGTCAACGTTGCCAATGTTCACCAGTTTGATGTGATCCGCCTCAATGGATTTGAGTGCTGTCGTTGCATTCTCGAGATAATGATGCTGATTCGCCGGTCGGCGATTCCATGATGGCTTCAGGGGGCGTGTCTGCAGGCTCTCGACAAGCGCACAGAGGCAGGTGCCATCGCAAAAGTCCGTCGCCCAATCGTGCACCTGACACAATAAATGCGGTAAGTTATTTTGTCGTATTTGTTACAAGTAATTGCGATGGGGAGAGAGTGGGAGATAGAAAGAGGGGAGAAGGCGGCAGCGGCAGCGGCCGCTTTCAATGGGCGTTAATTAGCATTGTCTGGGGCCCAAGTATGCATGTTACCCTAATGTAGCTACATGCCTGCTGCTTGTCAGCCAACTTTCATAATGGGCAATCAACAGCAAAGACTACAACAATAACAATAACAACTAAAATAACAAAATAACAAAAAAAATAACAACTAGAAGAGCTCGCTTGTGTTGTTGTTGTTGTTGTGCCCCACTTTGGGGCGTATAGCGTGCGAAGGTGAACCGCCTGGCAAGTGACTTGGACACACTCTCTCACACGGCAACAGCAACAGCAAACAGCTGGAGCTGTAGCTGGAGCTCAAGTTGGAGCTGATGCTGTCTCTAGTGTAGTGCGAGTACTCGTACTATGGCTTGGCTTTCTCCGCATGCGTCTTTGCAATTTTAGCATTTGACATAAAGCTTTTTATCTTGAGCTGTCAGCAAGCCGAAGCCGAAGCTGAAGTTGAAGCTGATGCTGAAGCAGACGCAGAAGCCGGGCCAGACAATCGCGTGTCTTTGGCTGTTTGTTTTTCTGTTCCGTGCCCATAGAAAATATTCACTGGATGCCCATAAAAATCTCGCACATTGTTGTTGCTGCTTCTCTCTTCCTATAACAAGCACATACATTCATTCTACACACTACAGTTGGGGGCGTTCTTATTGTTATTGTTGTTGCTGTTGCTGTTGCTGCTGTTGTTGTTCTTGTCATGTGCGCATAACCTTTAAATTTGCAAGTCTCTTGACTTTTTTACGATATGTCTGCACACACACACACACACACGCACATGCAGACACACTCTCACAAGCACATGGGAGATGAGAATGTAATATCAATGTGCTTTCTCATAAATTCCAATTGTCTGCTGTCATACGAAATTCTTATCTTATAAGTTCGCATATATCATAAACATACGAACATGTGAAAGATATTATTTGTGCCCAACAATTGTCCTGTGTTCACAATGGATGCTGTTGCCATAACAGCTCAACTTGAGAAGTGTTAAATTCATTTTATTCGACATGGAATATGCGTGAATTGCTCACAATTGTCCTGTTTACTATCCTAATTCTAATAATTGCGTATTAACCATATCGTATATAGGGGGAATATTTGTAAACTCCAAGTAATGTACCAACGTAAAAATCTCTTTTATTCAATATCATCTGTTGCTTTAGAATAATATATGAATTTAATTTAAAAAGCATTTTAAAGCATTTAAATAATTTTTGTTTAATAAATTTTTTGTTTTTTTTGTTTTTTAATATATTCAAGTGTTAAACCATTTAAAAAATCTCAGTTTAACACATTTTGCCAATTAAATTCAACTTTCCGGAACTAAGAAGGCCTTAAAGATTTTATTATTATATAATACATTATAATTGTATTTGTTTCTTGACGAAATATATTTGTGTTATAATCCAACATTATAATAGACTTTTTTTATTCTTTTTTTTATCTTAACAAATTGCCAAGTTGAAGTGTCCAGCATTATACATATTTTAAAACAAGAATTCAATTAAAATGTCTATTGAATAAAAAATGAATTAAGAATTCAAGGAAAGTGTATTTAACTTGTGGCATTTCTCTCGTAGCTTCTCGTTGCTTGTTTTTTGCTTCTATATTTTTTTTTTTGGTTTTGTTTTAGCATGACAATATGTCACACAAAGTTGATTGCAATTTCATTAGCCATAATACGCGTAAGCTAGAATATAAAATGCACACTTGGCGCTCTCAATTTGGCATTTTGACCTAAATATAGCAGCCAGGTTATATACTTCTACACATATGTATAATATATTGTCATTGGGGTTTGCTGCTCAATTAGCGCAGTTTACAACTTGACTCGTCGTCACACACAAATCCATATACATAAACATACGAAACGAACTCTGCCCATTTTGGAGGGTCTACGGCCTTGCCTCAGTTCCCTGTGTCATCTCTCATTTTTGTTTGTTGACTTGTCAAAAATTTATGCACAAAACTTGAATACAAAAGTCTGGCCTGCCGTTGGTTTTTTTTTGTGTGTGGTGTTTTTGTTTTCTTAGTACTGCTAAATGAGCTTCGGCTGATGCTGTTTTTGTTTTCATTTTTATACATTTTGTATTTTGTATTTTGTATTTATTTATATTTAGTGAGCTGCGTTTGCGTTTTGCGGCGGCCTTGGCATTCAAGCGCCCAAATATGGTCAGGCCAGTTCGGTGTGAGAAAATCCGTAAAGGCGATTCGAAAATAAACTCGAGACTGGCTTTCAAAAATTGACAAATGAAATGCATGCTACACTTGAGAGGCAATCGAGCAATTGCCATCGCAATCACAGCATGTAATTTGTAATTATTGACCGACGCATTCATAATACATTGCTATATACATACGTATATTCAAATCGCCTTCGAGTGTTGCGAGTTGCTTTGCCATTGAAGTCGACGTGGGCGTTGCGTATACGCCGTGTGTGTGTGTATGTGTGTGTGTGTGTGGGCGGCGTCTCTGAGTCGAGAGTTTTATGCCTCAAAATAAACGGGGTGGTGTGAGACCATTTAAGGTCACCTTTAGCTCACGGAAGAACACGCACACACACATACATATAAACGTAGTTAATGGTTGTGACAAATGCAGCCACCTGTTGAAGCGTGGAAATGCCGTTTGGAATGTTCCCAGGCCCTGCTCGAAGCGCTGATCTAATATGTTCGATCTAATGTATTTATATATGCGTGTAATTGATAGTTGATAAATAGTTCTACTGACAATGCCCGACCCATTGACTGAGTAACCAAGCGCGTTGCGCTTCAACGAACGCTTGCGTAAGTCTCGCTTTTAAACGCCACATTCCGCATCTTTCTCCCCTTCGTCTTCGTCTTCGTCTTGTTTTATCACACACTCACCTGCATGCCCGTCTCGCGCAGATGCTCGTTGACCCAATTGCGAAATGTGTTCGCCTGGATCTCCACCCACAGATCCTCGTTGCCGCGTATGTTCATGCCCTTGGCGGCGGTGCCCTCGGGACTGCGTGCCACCAATCCGGCATGTGTGATCTTTTGGGTCTCGGTGCTGCCATCGGTGTTGTGCTTGAGCAGACCCGCGTGCGTCACCTTGGCGCCCTTGATATCTTTGACGTCCATTGTGGCCAGCTTGCCACTGCCACTTGTCACTTGTCTTCACTTCACTTCACTCCACTTCACTTTCTGTGTTGCACTTTCCGTAGTTGTTGTCTCAGTTGCCTCAGTTTTATGCAGCTATATGGCTGGCAATTGTTTCATGGTTTCATTCAATTCGTTTCAAGACTGTCCCAATCAGCCAAACGAGAAATAGCAACCAAACAACGACAAAAAAAAGAAGCAAAAAATTCTATTAAGTTGTTAATTGAGAAACGCGATTCGTTGCGATTTCGATTTCGATTTCCGAACGCACGCGATCATTGCCCAATGCGAACTGAGTGGCTGCCACTTTGGAGCCACTTGCTCTGGGCCAAAACAAACAACCAGCTAACTGGCGAGTGCAAAAACAATGACGTCATGCCCACAACTCGGAGCTTAAAGCTCGACTCGCCAGCAACAACAACAAACAGAGCAGCAACAACAAAAATGTGGGCATGCGAATCTGAATCTGGCTATAGAAAAACTGGTTTCCAACCGTTCGTTCCAAGCCCGAAACGAAGCGAGCCAAAAGGAAAATTGAAAAAAAAGAGTCTGACAATAAAAATAATGTAAAAATACAAAAACCAAAACGACAACAACAACACACACACAAAAAATGAGAAAAAATTCACTTAGTTTGGAATTTCGCCGCAAAAACACAAAACTTTTGCGATCTCTCAATGCGGTGGGCAGAGTTAGAGATACTCACACTCGCTATCGGTGTATGTGTGTGTGTGTGTGTGCGTCGCTGTGTGTGTTTTGCAGCAGCGTAGGAAACTGTAAGTCTTTCACAACAACAGCAGCACGTCGAGCGACTTTAGAAGGCCGTCAAGGTTTCTGCTTACAGCCCATAGACAACAATTGTTTTGGCCAACTGGGCAGACTGGGGGCTGCTCTTGACTGGCTGCTAGCTGACGGACTGGCTGCCTGGGTGGGTGTCTCTCTCTCTCTCGGAAATGTGGGAAGCTCAAGCAGCACAAATTCACTTCACTAAAATGCCACAATTGTTGCAATTGTCTCTTGTCGCATTCGATCATTGTTGTGCGTTTCTGTGTGTGCGTTGTGTTTGGACAATTTCACTCACTTTTACCGCAGGAATTTTATTTTGCCAACAAATTGAAAGCCACTTGCACACACGCTAATTGGCTGCTTGATATGTCGATTAGCAAACGTTGCCAAAAACAACATTGCGGTCGTTTTAGTGGTCGCTCCTTACCTCCCTCCCTCCCTCTATCTCTCTCCCCAACTCTCGTTGTCTCTCGGCCAGAGACATTTGCATTTTGGCACAAGACAACGAGGCGTCAAAAGTGCAAAGGCCTTAATTATCGGAAATCCGGTTAAGTTAGAGCGCCCAGTTAAGCCACAGCAGCAGCCACAGTCACAGCAGCAGCAACAGCAGCCTCAGCACATATATCATTTCAGAGATCACATTTCAAATATCCAAAATTGTTTTATTGTGTGCACATTGAGAAACACTTTATTTAACGTGTTTACTTTTTTTTTTTTGGCTGATGACATCACACATCTTCCATAGAGACGCGACAAGTTGTGCGCTGAGTTGTGATTGAAAATAAGCAGAAATGTGCTGAATTGCTAGTAATTGACTAGAAGATACCCTGCATTACAATTTGTTTATGCTTCTTACAAACAGTTGTTTATTTATTTTCAATGTTTTTCTATATAAATGTTGCACTTTCTGTTTGATTAAATATTATCATGTAATTGAATGCTTAATCTTGATTTAAAATCTTGCCTTTTTAGTTTAATTTTAACATTTTTCTCTTCCGGAAAAAAAATATTATCTTGAATTTTAAGAATGAGCAATTTCGAATTTTTTTTAGTATTGTTATCTTAGTTTAAGAATTTATCTTCTTGTTTCAATTTTGACATCATATAATTTTGATTCATCATATAATATAATCTTTGATTTTAGTACGTTTTTTCTCCGTGTATAATGTAATTAAAACAATTTAATGCAAGTCAGGTATTGACAAAATCATTTAATTGCTCAGCAATTCTTCAACTTCTATTGAAATCACTTCCTTAAAACAACTTAAATTTTAAGCCGTCTGCCAACTCTGTTGTTACGAAAATTTGAAAGAAAACATGCTGAACTAAATGTGTTATTAAAATTCAAGGATTTAGCTTCATAGATGGGAAAAACTATGCAAATTCTGAAACAATAAAGCTACATAAAAACCTACATACATGTTGCGCATATTTGGATGGCGCTTAAAAATAAAAACTGACGACTCGATGCTAATCAGAAACAAACAAAAATGGCTTAGAGCATTGCTTTAATGATGTAGCCAAGTCGGATTACAGCTTACAGGGTATATTATTATACTTGTAGTAGATGAAATGGCGTAGTGCACATTGCATAAATTAAAATTGACTACAGCAACAACGAATAACAGCTGGAAGTGCATTCCACATGTAATGTGGTCAATAGAAAAAGCGTTAAGGTCGACATCAGATGGATTTATGTACATATGTTACGTCTGACTAAATTGAACTCGACTCAACTGAAATCAACTGAAATTGAAATGAACTGATCTGAAGTGAGATTTGTTGCTGTTGCTGTTGCTGCTGATGTCATATTATTTGTTGTTGCCTGCAATTGGCATTGGCAATGAACCTGCCCGTAATTAGTTGTAGCTAATGAGCACGCGTTCTAAATCGAGTCATTTACTGGGACAAGCAAAGCCAGCACTTTCGGCAAGGTCATGGGAATGGGTACAGCTAAAGCCCCAACTCTGACTCCAAACAACGACTCCAACTCCAACTCTAACTTCAACTTCAACTCCGACTGAGGCAATGTGCGGGTTTGCACAGTTGGTCAAGAGTGCAAACAGGCAAATGAAAGTGTTTAGCTAGTTGCCTCATTTGTTTGCCCCGTTGTTAAAGCTATCGCTAGCGCTCTTGTTGTCGTTGTCGTTGCTGTTGTTGCTGTTGTTGTCGTTGTTGTTTGTTAACATCTTTGACGTGACTCAAGCGACTTGTTAAGCCCGAACAATACGAAAATACCAACAAAAACAAAAATAGTACACGCCCAGTTTTAGTTTTAGGGCCATGCCTATTACATTACGTAAGCTGCTGAGAAAATATATTTTCAATTTTTAGATTCAGCCACTAAATCAGGCAATTTGTATCTGAAACTGGCCAAGTTTTTGCAAACGATATCATGAACTGACTGTGTAGGTGGTTCTCCTTTTCTTGCTGTTGTTGTTGTTGTTGCTGGCATTTTTACACATATTTCAATTCGATTTGCTGTCCGAAATTCGCCTTGCCGCAACACCTACACAAGATATTCACACAGTCGTCATCGTCATCATCGTTGGCACCCACATCGCACACACATGGAGTTGACTTTTGATGTGGTGTGGTGTGGTGTGGTATATGGCGGTTGCTGTTGCTGTTGTTGTTGCGGTGGTTCAACGCCTCGTTCTAAACGTGGGCGAGGTTTCAAGTTTGATTTTTGCCACAAAATGGGCATTGAATTGTGAATGATTTGAATAGTAGTGTGATCCAAAACAATGTACACTACAATGCGACACGTTGTCAACGGCAGCTGAAGCAGCCCAAAACTCTTTGGGATTATGCCATTGATAAAAGTGCTTTAATTGCTGCCGTAAACTGAGTTAAGTGTTGCCACAATTAAACTGTATCTTCAAGTGTTCTGCGACTCTACTTTTAGGTTGAATTCTAACAACTTTGCTTACGAACTTATATCAGAGCTAAACGACTCTTTCGATATGAAACAATAAAGTAGAACCAGAAAAGCTAATATGAAATCCAAAATCATTCCAAAACTATTCATTCATTATGGGAGAATACCTTACTATAAATTTATAACAGAGTCTAGAATAGTCAAATCAATCTCTAAACAATTCTTATAATTATGAAACAGTACATTATTTAATAGAAAACTATCTCATAAAGTACTAAAAAATAAATGCTTTCATATGAAGTATTAACAGTTGCCAAAATCATTCCTAAACTGCATGATGAAAGATAGAAAACTTTTAACTTTTAACAGACTTTATACTAGAATAAATGTAATGTAGAAAACTAGCCCAATTCATCCCTTAACTACTCATTTATTATAAGACAACACTTTATTTTTAAATATTATTTTAGAGTTGCCAAAATTATCAGTAAACTACACTCTTTAGTTATGAGAGAGTACATCATTAAATAAACCACTTTTAAATACTTTCCTGTAAAGTAGTAAAAGGGTCTGTACCAGAATAAATGATATGTGAAGAACCAGCCGAAATTTTTAGCTCATTATGATCACTACATCATTTAGTTTAAGACTTATAAATACTTTTTTATGAAGTTTTAACAGAGTCTGTCCTACAGTGAATTAAATTTCGACTAGTCAAAATGAGACAATAAATTATTAAATACTAGTAACAGCGTCTATTCGAGAATCAACAAAATCATCACTAAACAACTCTTCTCTTTATATTGTCTCTCTTCATTTAATGCGCAACTTTTAAATAGTTTGTATACGATTAAATAGCTTCATTATTTTGGTGCTGTACACAGAGTTGGCTAATAGCTATTTAATGGGCAGGTATGCTTTTCAATCGTCCCTGTCTCTGTCCCTGTCCCTGACTGAGTGATATGCTATATCCGCTATATAGCTGTTATTTATCTACTTATGACTTGGACACGCCTTGAGCTAACTGGCAGTTCATTAACGACGCGTTTCCTATGAATTGTTGCCGCACGAACGTTTTTTTTTTTTTGTTATTCTTATTTTTATTTTTGGCAGCATTTATTGCTGTGCACAAATAGAAGAGAATACTCAACACACACACAAAAACACACACACATCGATACACATACGCACACTTTGCGCTTCAAGTTTGTGTCTTCAGTCATTTGATTTATGCCGTTAGACGTCACCAAAGCGCAGCCGCAGCCGCAACTTGTGTTCTATTGTTTCATACGAGTTTTAATTTTTGCTCATTACTTCACTCCCTCGGCATTTGGGTCTCTTCATAAATAATATGCTCGTAAAAGGCTACAATCCATTACGGCCAATTACCATTAGAGACGTAAGTGCAACTAGAGGGAAAAACCTCACGATGAAGCGTAGAGAAAACTTTAGCTTTTAAGCAAATTGAAAACCAGATTCAGAAGCAAACAAAACAGCAAGAAAACTTTCGGTTTTCGGCATACGACATCGTATCGAAGCGAAAAAAGAGAGAGGGAGGGAGGGAGGTGAGAGAGAACAGGTATTACGTAATGGGCTAACAAATATGCAAAATACGTTTTAAATATTTGTTAAGACTACGCCCGTCCGTTCGCCCGCACGGCGACTTTTGGTATTTGCCATGCCCAAAGCCATCGACTGAGACCCAGATCCAAGCCTAGGCTCTGGCTCAATGAATGGCCAAGACTTCGTCGTCGTCGTTGATTGTTTGCTAGATTGTGCCGTTGCTTTGTTCACACGACAGCTCGAAGTTCACGTGTTTAACTTTGAATTGAGAGACGAGTCGAGATGTATAGTATTATTCTATACTATATATACATATAATATATGTGTCTCTAATTTGTGGTTGAAATTGGAACAGCACGCAAGTCGCACGAATCTCGTGTAGGGAACAAAAACGACGACGACGACGACGACGTCGACGGCATGCCAAAGCGAATGGCTGAAATAACTGCGACTTGGCACATCAAAACAACCACAATTGTTGTTGCTGTTGTTGTTGTTGTTGCTGCTGCTGTTTAAAAATAGCATTTACAATCACAACGTTAGGCGCGCATCTGGATTAAGAAGTTTTTGGCTCTAAATGTTAGTTACGACCAAGTTAGCGACAGCGTAAACGCGGCTTATTTATGATGTATATATTTTTTATAGCATTTCTCGTTAGGTTTTTAGGTTTAGTTTAGCACTTGATTTTGTTGTTGTTCTTGTGGTTGTTGTGGTTGTTGTTGTTGTTGTTGCCTGTTGCTTCTTACATGTTGCTTGGCTGGTTGCCTCGTTGCTCGTTGCTCGTTCGGGGGGTTCGGGTTGGTTGCAGTTTGCAGTTGCCCTTTTATTTGTTTTTCTTGTTGTTGTTCACGTTGAGGGAGAGAAAAAATGAAACACGTCCAACGCGCACGAGTTGCTCACAACGACTGAATTTTCGTAGCGCGCTTTCAAGTCAAGTTTCAGTTTCGACCAAAAACTGAGTACGAAAAAAAAAGCAACGAAACGTTCCAGCCAAAGCTTTGGCCGTAACTGGAAGCCAACAGCGACGTCATTGTTCGTCATGATCATCATCATCATGATCATCATTCGCTTGCGATCTTGTTGTGGCTTGTTTTGCTTGCCAGCTTTGGTTGCGCTTTTGTTTTGGGCTCTCAATTCGTCTGGTTAGCTCACTTTCCGCTCCCGCTCTCCCGCTCTAGGTTGTTAGCCACGTTTAGAGACAAGTGGTGTTGCGTTTTAGTGTGGCGTTTCCGTTTACGAAACGCATTTGGGTTCTCTCGAGAGATTGTTTAATGGACTTGCACGTTAATTGTCGATGAGTCTGTGGTTTTTCCTTTTCGATAATTGAACAATTTTGTGGTGGCGCTGCTGCGGCTTATTTCAAAAACCTATTGATTGTAAAACGCAGCTTGAGCTATTACCTTGCTTTTAGCCCCTCTCCTTCCCCATTGAATCCAACCAAAGTAAGAACAATGCATTTTCTTTCATATCTCAAGAATGTTTCTTTTTATGTTTTGTTTTGATTTTATTTTTTATTTGTATTTTTTTTTTTAGTGTTTTGTGTGTTTTGTTGTTCGTTTTAATTTTTTTCATCAATTTGTTTTGTTTTTGTTACCCTTTGTTTGCGCTGAAGTTGTCAGTTACTTTTTTGAGTTCTTTTGTTTTTGTGTTTGCAGACTTCAGAGTTACTGGCAAAACACACACATGGCTTTAAAATGCTCTTCTATGATCTGAACACGATCATATAAGTATGTAAGTACATGAGAGTGTACCTGGGTACAGTTTCTTTTGTATTATATGTATAAGTATATACTTATATTTTGTTGTTGTTGTTGTTGTTGTTGATGTTGTTGGTGTATAAGCTCGATTCACTTGCTGCAAATCGGCGCTGACTGCTCTGAATACATAAGTATTATATATTATCTTAAAAAATGCCATTAATTTAATATATGTTATCGTTTCTCTTCATTTCATTTCGCTATTATGCTTTTGCTTTTGCCTTCTTCATAAGTTTTTTGTTTTTTTTCTTTTTTTGATAATGAAGTCATGCTGAATTAATTTATTGTATAATCTCTTATAAATTATTTAATTAATTTATAGTCACAAAATAAAGCTATAAATGTTGTTGGTTTCTTTGCTCTTCTCAATAGTACAATAATGCATTAAATTAATGTATGAATTAAATCATTTAGCACATGCTCGAGTAACATTCTGTAATTCTTATCAGCTTCAACTTTCCGAAACATTTCCTCTTTTATATTTGCAACAACACAACCAAATCGATGTAGTTTCTTATCTCTTTCTTCTTCATAACAAATCCATTAACAAAACACATTTTGAGCTAACCAAATAGAAAAGCCAACAAACATTTTCAGACATTTAGAATGGCTAGAAAGAGAGAGGCTGTGAGAGAGAGAGAGAGAGAGAGGATTCTCCACTTCCACTTCTCAACTGCATTTCTCTCTGTATTTTGTGCTATTTATAAGCATGCTAAGAAGCAATAAAATTTAATAATATTATTTAATAATAACGTTTTACTTCACTTGGCTAACTAAATCAATGAAAATATCTTCAACAACGTTTTAGCGTAATTTCATTTCATTTAATTTCTGCTTATTTTCTTTCTTCTTTAATGTTTTTTTTTTTCATTTTTTCGTCTTAGATGAAACCCCATTTTATGTTTATTGTAATTATTAATGTAGGCATATTAATGAATAAACTTTATGTCATTTGTTTTTTTTTTTTACTTTTTCCTTGTTTTGCTTTATAATAAATTGCAATAATGTTTCGAAATACAATTAGGTTTAAACTAGTATGAAAAGGAATTCTGAATTATGTATTCTTTGGTAGTTGCTTTCTTTTCCGAAAAAAGAACAAAGAAGATAAATCTAAGAGAAATGCTAACAAAATTTTGTGTTTCCATTCTTTCAGCATGAAGTGAATTAGATTTTCATTATATACTTTTTTAGATTTTTTTTAGGTAATTTCATTCATTTTTCTACATGGGATTTGCTCGCAGCACGGAGCTTCAATAGCACATTAACTAGCGGCTTATAGACACTCAATCAATCAATTGCATACTTCATTGATACACATAAGTTAATAGCATAGTTTTTTCATTTCATTTCACGTATATACTCGTAATTATTACATTGGATTCGAGTGTGAGTGTAAGTGTGTGTGTGTGTGTGTGTATATGTGTGTGTGTGTGTGTGTGTGTGTTCGTGTTGGTGTTTTCGTTTATTGGTGTTGACACAGAACAATTCTGAAATATTATTTGGTCTTCTCTTGTACACATCTAATGGTAACTAAGTAAGTATAGTTAATAGTTAATGTCTAGAGTTTAATAGCTAAATTCTTCGGTCTTCTTCTTCTTCTTCGATCACTTAAGCCTGCAGTGCGTGTCCCCATATTATGGGTTCCATAATCTTCGCTTAGTTCTGCTACAGAACCTTCTTCACTTCTCCGCTTCACTTTAAACTTATCCTCTCTCTTAAATGTGAGTGTTTTTGTGTGTTCAGCATTCGTTTAGCTTGGCAACTAACTAAATTACAATACATTTAGATCGATCAGTAGACATATCGGACCATCATCCCATACAATATCATATCATATATCATTTATTTTATACTAATATAGTAGTACAATATAATATTGCATTAAAAGATCTCCTTCTTTCGACAGCTTTTCTAACCTTTTATTGAAATTTGTTCTTCTTCTTTTTTCTGTTTCTTATATGGTGTATAATGTAATTTTGTTTATGTTTTTCTAAATTTTTTTTTTTAGTTTTCTTTTTATTATTTTTTCTAGTTGTGTCTTGTATGCAGTGGCAGTTCTTTTCCAATAGTACAAATATTTTGCAAATATTTTTGGTTGTTAGCTTATTTTTGGTTTTGTTCATAAATTGTTTAAATATTATTTTCAATTTTAAAGTAAATCGTTTCCCATATACACATCTAGTAAATTTGGTTTTTGTCAAATTACAATTACATTACAGCAAATATTACAATACACTAATTATTTCATTATATAATTTTAAATTAAATTTAATTATCATTAAGTATATATTTATATTTATTTTTTTGTTCTATTCTTTGATATTTTCTAATTGAATCCTTAGACTGAAAATATTTACAATGCTCTCGTAATTATTTGTATTATTAAATGTAGAATTTTAGTTAATTTAAATTTTGGTTTTCATTATTATTAAAAGTAGCGAAGAAACTAATGCTAGTGATGCTATTTATATATATCTAAATACGCCTATGTATACATGGAAAAAGTTGAAGTTATATGTATATGCATATAGTATAGAGGGTTGTTGTTCATCATGAGTTGATTTCATTTAACTTTTCTTTTGATTTCTCCTTTTTTAGTTGGGTTCTTCGGAATGTTCGTTAAAGCTTTTTCCGATAGTTTCTAATGCCTATAATAGTCATTAATTAATAATAATTATTTAGTTTTGTTAAAAAGTCCTAACTTAGTTTTTTTTTTCTTTTTTTGGGTTATTTGGAATCGAAAGAGTTGTGAACTAATCTAGCAAATGGGATGCATTATAACTAATCCTTTTATAGTACATATTGCATTTACCTAATGCGCAGATCATTCAATCTGGTGCAGTGGCTAAACAACAATTCTGGCAGTGCCATTTAGTGGTGAATGATCTCATAACACAAGCGATCTCAATCGATTCTCTTAACACTCGATAAATATTATGCTTATTTAGCTTTTTTTCTCGCCATCTCTCATTGTCTCTCCTTACAGCGAGCAATATTTGGCACTTGTTGCTGCCTGTTGTTGGTGTTGCAGTTGCTGCTCATGTGTTGTCTGTGTTGCATTGTTGCTGGCGCGTTGCATGCGTCGCAATATTTGACCAGGTTGCTGTTGCTGTTGGTGTTCGTGTTGCTGTTGCTGTTCCTCCTGCGTTGGGCTAGCAGCTGCTGCTCCTGTTCGCGGTGTTATTTAGGGTCATTCAGTTAGTAAGGCAAATTTGGCAAATGTTTCAACCACACGCACACAAACGCACACATACACAGAAAGAGAGAAAGATACAAATACAAAATAGCATTCTTCGTTCAGGGTACGTGAGACACATACACAGCAAGTGAGAACACACACAGAGAGAGAGAGAGAGAGCGATAACAGTCAGACACAAAGAGAGAGAGAGAGAGAGATGCAAAATGTTAATATGAGGCGAGATTCCGCAATTTTCTCCCTTGTGAGCATTCTTTGATTCGGTTTCTTTGGTTCGGTTTGTCGAATGAGCGAGCGATGGAGTCATGGAGTCATGAGGAACATGATATGTACAGCATACCGATCGGCTGTCGCTGATGGGGCAGCACGCTCCCGTGTTATATGATACTCTCGCGATTGCGCTCCAGCTCCTCGGCCTCATTGTCCGGATCCACGCTGGACGTGGACGACACACCGCAGATCTGCATCTCGATCTCGGCCAGTCGATTCTCTAGATCCCATTGCTGCTGCGATAGCTTTGTGTTGAGCGCCTGATTCTCTGACTCCACCGTGTGAAGGCGCTCTCTTAGCCGCTTAATCTCATCCTCTAACGCCTCGTGCGAACCCAGCAGCGGTGTTGTGCCACCGCCGACGCCACTCACACCCGCACCGTAGCATTCTAGCTGCGAGCTCGAGTCGCAAATGTGACCTAGACGAGAGGAAGGGAGACAAAATAGTGGAAGTGGAAGCGTTGTTTCTGTGTGCTTTGGCTCACCTGTGTGACTGGGCTGCGATTGCGGTCGCATCGAGTGATGTGAGGTGGCCCGACTGCGTGGCCTCTCCTCGGAGCCATGGGCACTGGGACTGGCCGAGCGGGGCGAGTCGGTGGAGCGTACCAGATGATCCGCATAGCTGCGGGGACTGCAAAGCGTGTTTAGAGAGAATGGGAGGGGAGCTTTGGATGGAGGGGAATCTCACCTGTAGCCATGGGATTGCTGTTGTTGTTGCTGCTGCTGCTGCTGTTGCAATTGTTGTGGCTGCATTGGCTGCTGCTGTTGCTGCAGCTGTTGTAGCTGCTGATGCTGCTGCTGCTGCTGTTGCTGTTGTTGATGCTGTTGCTGCGCATGATGCAACGCAGAGGCCGGCGGCAGCCACATGTCCTCCAGTGTGGTGCGGCCACAGCTCTCAACCAGACCCGGCGTTGATTGGCAGCGGCCCATGGCAACTACATTAAAGTATTTGACTGTGTTTTATAATCGCAAACAGAAGACATTGCCAAAAACAAAAACGAGAGAGAGAAAGAGCGTGGGGAAAGAAATGGACAACCAAGAAAACGAAAAGCAAAACAATCGATTTGTGTTATTCAAAAACGGGGTAATCGTAATTCGTATTCGTATATTCATTAAGCATCTCTTTGCTACTACAATTTTTTAATAAATTTAGACTGTGCTTTAAGGGAGGAGCGTGTGTGTGTTTTTGGGGGGAGGAGGTGTTCTGGCACACATACCTTTCTCCAGTGGCGCCTTCTTGTACTTCTCCAGTCGCTTGACAGCAATCGACTCCAAGCGCACTCTCGCCGCCGGATACTCCTTTAGTACGTCCCACATGTCCTTTTTGCTCAGCACGAACAGATCGCTGTAGCCCACGGAGCGAACGCTGGCTGTGCGTCTGTTGCCTGTTGTCGAAGACGGAGGCGGAGGCGGAGACGGAGACGGAAGCAGTGGCAAATGTGTGTGTGTGTGGCAAAGTTGCACGTTTGCAATGAATGCAACGAGAATGAGGGAAAAGTTTTAATATCAATATCTTTACAGTACATTTTTGTCGTTGTCGTTGTCGTAGTCGTTATTGCTGTTCTTGTTTTTGTTGCTGTTTGTTGTTGTTGTTACTGTTATTGTTCTTCTCTTATTGTCGACTGCACACATACACACATACAAAGACATTAAAATTGCATGCCAACCTGCGAGGGGAATTGCTTATATTGAAGTTGGGATGATAGTTTCACAGAGGGACATTTAAATTGTGGATGCATAACTACACAAATGCATACAAATATATCAATATATGTACCATATATATAAAGATATTCTGAGATAGAGATAAAAAGAAATGCCATATTTATGTTTAATTAGTTTTGGGGAAAGAATTTTCAAAAAATAAAATGGCCAATAGCATCATCGCTTGTGTCTGCTTTGCAATTTCACATAAACAATGTAAAACTGTAAAGTTTGCACACAAATGCAATTGTAACTAATTTCATTTGTTAAATTTTTGGGGACTACAAAAAAGTTGGCGTGCAATTTGAATGTGTGTTTTTTCTGTGGTATGTGTCAGAGGACAGAGGTTAAACAGACAACAAAACGAATTGCATGTAAATGTTGTGGTATCAACGTGTCGTATACTTAATTGTAACACTTTCAAACACAATTAGAACGTTTAAATTACGGCCAGGCAAAGCAATACAACAACGAATCAGAGACAAAGAGAGTGACACACAAAGAGAGAGGAGAGACACAGAGATAGACTGAGAGAGAGAGATAAGGAGAGAGTTGGAGTAATTACTATAAATTGTTACACATTTTCACACTTACAGCTACTTAACGGTTGCTCAGGTTTAGGTCGAGAGGATAATATGTTAATAATTGCTTGAATTAAAAGCGATTCAATCATGCAAAGTGTAAATCAAGAAAATGGTGTAAATAACAAACTAAATGATATGATTTGATTGCCTTGCCCCGTGTGCTCGTGTTTCGTGTCCAGTGAATTTCATCGTCATTCAAGGTGAACGACAACTTGGCCAAATTGCCTGTAAAAGTCAACGACTAATTGAACGAAGGAAAGTTTTTCGGCGGGGGGCCAACTGCAAGTTTTGTCAGCCATTCAGAGTGGAATAGAATAGAATTAAGTTCCTAGTTGCAAGTTGCTCTGTCTGCTGTTGCTGCTGCTGCTTCTGCTTCTGCAAATTCAATTAAGCAGCTGCAAGTGAAGCGCCCTGAAGTATGCAATGCCACATTATTTGCGCCAGCAATGCGTGCACTGAGATAATTTTGCTTTTGGCATTGTTGTTCATTATGATGCTGATGCTGATGATGATGGTGGTGGTGCTGCTTGGTGCATGCCCCTAAGCGAGGCGGGGGTCGGTGCGAAGTGTTGTTTACGGTTGAGCGATTCGCTTGACAGTGAACGCTTTAAAGTGCATGCGATTGCAATTGCAATTGCGAATTCAAATTGCGAAATTGAAATGTCTACGATATAAATAGAATTTACTATGACAACGAATTAACCACAATTATTTGCTGGCAATTGAACTCGATTTAAGCTGATTTCATTGTATTTTATTGTATTACATAACAATTTGTGTATGGGCAAGTATTGCCAATCCATGATTATTATGCAAGAGTTCGCTGTGTGTGTTTGAGTGTGTGAAAATATCTGGGAGCATGCAGGTGAAATAATTGCATTTGGCATTCATTAATTGTGCCGAGTGCAAGGGAAATACAGACAGCATAAAAAGGAGCACATATCGAGTGTGTTGGAGTGAGATAGAACGAGAATGTGTGAGAGAGAGAGCGAGACATTGTGTGTGTTATAAAAGTGCATTGCATACTTTTAGGGGCGGCTGAATATAAAAACATTTGGCAAGTGGCAAAATCGAAAACAAAAACGAAAAAATGCAAATGTTTCAACAAATAATAAAACAGAACGGGAAATGCATAAAAACAAAGCCAACAAAAAACATAGTGAACAGTGAACAGGATATCAAGTGAGGGAATTTAAGCGATTACTCCATAAGAACGAGTGCACTGCTCTATTAAATGGAGTTCGCAATCGTAAAAGCAATCAATTAATGTGCGAGTGATGCACAACACACAATAGTTTATGTGAAGTGAATGTGAGTGAATTGGGGTATAAGGATTGCTGCTAAGGCCAACACTTTAGGAGCGTTGACTTGTCTATGGTATAGTTGTTATAGAGATACGTTATATAGTAAAGTAGTTGGAGAAGAGAGTAGAGAGTAGAGAATACACATAGCTAAGAGATATTTGTTGATTAATTCTGTGAATAATTCTGTGTGTGCTGTGGGTGAGGGTGTGTGTGTGTGTGTATCTGTGTGTATTTGGGCTTGTAGTTACGTTATTTGTTGTTGTTGCTGTTATTGCTATTGATATTGTTCCGCCTGTCGCACTAAAACGGGATATTTACCAAGCTCTTTACCTGCGGTGCCCATATTCAGTATACTAATCTCGCCGAAATAGGAACCTGCCTTTAACGAGGCCATCACCGTCTTGCCATTGTCAGCAACAACCTGCAATCGTCCACGATTCACAATGTACATCTCCTTGCCCACCTCGCCTGCGAAAGAGAGATGACAAAAAAGCGAGCGAAAGAGAGAGAGAGAGGGAAACAGTAAGAATATTTATAGCATAAAGTGAACGTCTGGTCACTCACCTTTCCGGCAAATGTAGTCGCCCGGTGAGAAGAGCACGGGCCGCAGGCGTAGCACCAATTCGCAAAGGAACCCAGCTTCAGTGTTTTGAAAAATCTCAACCCGCTTAAGTGTATCTAAATGGACGTTAATTGCTATTTCAGCCTGCAAAACACAGAGCACAGAAAAAAAACGGCATGAACACAACAGGAACAAAGCGCAAAAGGAAAAGGCACAAACAAAAAAAAAGAATGAAAGAGAAGAGAAGGGAAAAAAGCGATAACATGAACACAGAGAAATGGACAATTCATGTATTGCTAAGGGGACAGTCGAGGGAGGAGGCGTCAGCAAATGGAAGATGAAATGAGGCTATGGAAATGTCGATGTGGAGGTAGAGATGGAAATGGGAAATGGGGAATTGTGCTGGGGATTATTTACCTTTAATTTATCAGGAAGACAGGATACGGCGCGCTCCTCGTCCGAGCATTTTTGCGTGAGCCACAGGTAATCGAACCATTTGATGACCTTCACCTGCAGATGATTCGGCACACGCCGCATGCGCATGTACGTCTTAACTCCATCCAGCTTGGCTGTAAAAATACCCAAAGAGAAAGCAAGCATATCATATCATACTTATTAGACATGTGCCCTTCAATACTTATGGATGTTTACTGTGGATTACCCACACACAGACGCACAAATCGAAACGCTGTCGGCATACGAAATACGAACTGACCCACTAATCATTAAGGCTGCCAGCTGTAGTTGTAACAAGCCAATCAGCCCTGCTTCGGCTGCTGCTGCTGCATAAATTTCAATTTATTTATACTTTGCAGACTGATTAGCTCTCTAGCCGGAACACCTGGCGTATGAGCGATATTATGTGGAATAACCGAAACTAAAGATCGATTTCTCTCAACTCTCGACTGACAATTGCCATTTGTTTTAGACCAAAGTGTGTATGCGTGTGTGTGTGAGTGTGTGTGTGTGTGTGTGTGCTTAAGTGGGTAACCAAACGGCGTTCGATGCGAGGAAATTAAATCTCTTCTTGGCTCAACGTCACTGCCAGCAAATATTGACACAATTTGTCGATTGACAACTGCGGCTGGCTGTGTGGCTCACTGGCTCAGTGGTTGGCTGACTAGCTGGCTGTCTGGCTGCCTGCCTGGTTGCCTGTAGGTGAAATGAAGGCAAGCAACTGGAGCAGGGAATGAGGATGGGAGGGGGAAATGAGGATTGAGCAGTTAGTATTGTGATGGGGGGAGAGTAGCCTCCTCCTCCTTCTCCTCCTGCTTCCTGCGCACTGTGTTTGCTCGTGTAAACATTAGCAAACCAACTGGCAAACAAGCAAACAGATTGAAAACAAATAAATAAAATTGCTTGTCGGCCCAGCAGGCAACACACACACACACACACACACAGAGAAACTCGCACACACACAACTCATCTATAATGCAAGTGACGCCACAACGTCCGAAGACAATGCTGTGAAGCGCTGCGGCTTGCCCCAAAACTTGCCACATTCATTTATCATTTAGCCATTTGCTAGCAGTCGTCAAGCGATCAAATTTCAATACCTTGTCGCCTAATCAGTCAGCCGCAGTAGCAGCAGCAGCAAAAGGTCAAAAGTTCTAATGTACTCTCGTAAATTACGGCCAAGAACTTTGCAAGAATGATCTGAGCCACTTAGCAGCTTTCAACGGATGTTTACTCTGTTTGAATTGATTCAGAATACATTTCACAAA
Organism: Drosophila sulfurigaster albostrigata; assembly: GCF_023558435.1. Classification (NCBI taxonomy): domain Eukaryota; kingdom Metazoa; phylum Arthropoda; class Insecta; order Diptera; family Drosophilidae; genus Drosophila; species Drosophila sulfurigaster. Next base: position 32,783,837 of record NC_084883.1, read on the forward strand.
GTACTATTTGTCAATTTATACTACGCATTGATAACTTTGGTATCTGTCTCACATTCATGCATGCTTATCACATCCTCAAAATGATAAGTTAGCGATAAACAAATTGGCGAAATGTCCGGCAACTATAAAAAGCGCATTCACAGCAAACACTGCTCAGATTTTAAAGTGAATATCGACAATGTTGTGGCCCAAGTTAATTGGCTTCGCGGTGCTTAGTCTGCTGCTCGCTCAGCTGCAGTTCATTCCCAGTGATGCTGCCGTTTCCGGTTGCAGTGATAACTTCACTCAGGTGGCAGGCAAATGTTTGTTTGCTGCGAATTATTGGTACAACTGGTATCAGGCTGAACGTCATTGTCGTTCCTTAGGCGCTGGACTCTTCAATCTGCAGAACCAAACACAGCTGCAGCAGATTTCCGACTGGCTAAATGCAACTTTGCCCTACACCATTGAGTTCTGGACATCGGGCAATAAGCTGGGACAATATGGCGCTAATTATTACTGGCAGAACACGGGTGAGCAGGCGCATTATTTGCCCTGGGCCAATGGACAACCGCTGGCGGCTAGCGGTGATTGCGTCACGCTTTTTGCCAACTACACCTACTACGAGGGTATTTTGGGATATAATCTTGTTGTCAGGAATTGCACACACCCATCGCCGCATGTCTGTGAGAAGGAAACGCAGATAACTGATAATCGCATTTGCCTCAAGACGGGATCTTACGAAAATGTCCAAGTTTTGCTTTAAGCTATTTAATTGTTGAAAGCTTTTCTTTCTAACTATTGCAGTTTGCATAAGGCAGAGGTTTTATTATTTTCTTAGCTATCTTAAAGTTCTACTGAATAAAGAGATTTCTCATACTTTGCTTTTGCATATTTTTGTTTATAATCTAATCTGCAAAAAAGAGTTAAGTGTATTAAAAAGCTTAGCTACTTAAACCTCTTTGAAGTATTTAAATATTTCAATTCGTCATATCAAAAAGCTTAACAAGAGTTGCATTTCAATTTCAAGCATTTAAGAAGCAATGCCTCTATGTGTGTACAACAAAATCAATTTATTTTAATTGTAAAAACAAACGCTATCATATTTCTACCCATTCTGTAATTTCTGTTTCCAAATATAAAAGGCAGTATCAGGTGCACAATTATAGAAAATCTACAAATGCAAGTGTCAAGCAATAAATTCATTAAGCGTTTTGATAATGAGTCGCGTGCCAATTAGTGATAAGTTATTTCGCGATAGTATTACTAGCAGTTATCAACTTTGAAAGAGTTTTTGACACTTTTGCTAGACAAAAAGCTCGCTTGATTTTAGGAGCCAAATTTTATCAGTCAAAGCTAAATAACGTCTTTGACGGTTAATATAAATTCACACATTACAACTATCCGATTTTCTAATACAAACTGCAACATCAGCTGTCATTAAGCTAAGTTATTTACATTCACATTCTACATACACTTTGTATGCACGTCAATCGAAAGTGTTTGCAGCGCCATCTAGCGCTCATAGATATCTGCTCTAATCAATTGTTTGAAGGCTGGTTAAAGAACTTTGGCGTTTCTTTGCTGGGAGTTCTTCCCAAATCGATGACGAATTTATTATGACTGCCATAAAGCGAATTCTAAATTTCTTATCAATCCACTTGACCGTTGTCAATCTTTGCTAGCACATGTTTATCAGCACTTTGATAAGCTACAGATAAGTGTAGCTGAAATTGACACTGTATAAAAGGCATCCCCAACTGACCATGTGCAATTAGTTATTTGTTCTTTGCCCATTTAACATGTTGTGGCACAAATTAATCGCCTTCGCTGTCCTCAGTTTGGTACTCTGCCAGCTACATCAAGTCACCAGTGACGATGCCAATCCCGGCTGCCGGACAAATTTCTCCCGTGTGGGAGACAAGTGTCTATTGATTGTCGAAGAGCGAGACGGCTGGTATGAGGCTGATCGCAATTGTCGCGCTCTAGGCGCCGGTCTTCTTAGTCTGCAGAATCCAATTCAGTTGCTGGAGCTCAATCAATGGCTAAATAACTCGGGACAACCATTCGCAAAGGATTACTGGACATCGGGCAACAACCTGGGAAATCAATATCGCACCTTCTTTTGGCAAAGCACTGGCAAAGAGGCAACCTATATACCCTGGGCAGCGGGTCAACCGATACATATTGACAATTGCCTGTTGATCGAGTCCTCTGAGATATTTAATGCGAACTATCGCCTATCCGTCACTCTTTGCAGCATGGTAATATCTTCAGTCTGTGAGCATGCTCCTCTGAATTATACTTTGAGTAATGTAACACGAATCTGTCTAAAGCCAGACAGCTTCGAAACCGTTCAGGTGCTGGTTAACTAAATAAAAGTTGTGTTCAAATATATTTATTGTTTTTAATAAGGAATGGAATTCATATTCTGTACTTTAATTCGGAAATAATAAATGAATGAAATATGATAATTATGAAAAACATATTTAAGAAATTTTAATTGCAGCATTACGCATTACTCATCCTATCATCAAACTAGTTAATATGTTTCCTTATGGGAAAGTCTATAATAAACAGGAGTATAAGCATTATAAAATGGAATCACAACAAATGCTACCGAAGAAGGTATTTGTTTACCTTGTTTTAAAAAGTCTAAAGCTATTCAAAAAATGCAGAAATGTTTAACAACAAATTGAAAGTTTTATAATACAAATGTATTAAATTTGTAAATTTTAAGTTGGTAGCTGGTATGCTTTGTTTGGTTGATGGGGAGTTTTTCGGTTCGATAAAAATAATACATTACTATATTATTAAACCTATGATTGTCAACCTTATCGCAAAGCTAAGAGCTTTAGATAGTCATGGCCAAAATCAATACGCAGACCGCATAAAAGACTTTCGCAACAAAGCGTATTCAATTAGTTAACTTGTTAACCAACATGTTGTGGCATAAAGTAATTTTTTGCTCTGTTCTCAGTTTGGTATTTTGTCAATTGCCTCAAGTCAGCAGTAAGGATGTGAATCCAGGCTGTAAAACTAACTTCACTCGTGTGGGAGATAAGTGCCTGATAAGTTCTATTCAAACGACAAATTGATACGAAGCTGATCGCAATTGTCGATCTTTGGGAGCCGAATTACTCAGTCTGCAGACTCCAACTCAGCTGGAGGAGATAAACCAATGGCTGAGCAACTCAGGACAATCTTATATGCATAACTTCTGGACATCGGGCAACAGTTTAGGTGGCAAGAACGGCACTTACTTTTGGCAGAGCACTGGCAAAGAGGCAACTTATTTGCCGTGGGCTGGTGGACAACCGCAGCCAACTATAACAAATTGTCTAATGCTCGTCTCGTCTGATATTTTTATGGCATATTACCGTCTTTGGGTTTTCAGTTGTGAAGGTTCAGTTGCTTACATCTGCGAACATCAACCACAAAATTCTACAATTTCAACGTCAACAAGAATTTGCCTAAATCCAGCAAGCTTTGAAGTTATTCAGGTTATTAACTAATAAGAATGAAAATGTTCTTTCCATAATAAAAAAACCGTAATTTTGTGAAAGTAATATACAGTTATCATTCAATCTTATTACAAACCAAACAAAAAAGTTTACAAGAATTTGTAAAAATCCAGAATGTTTTAAAATTGTTTAGTTTACAGATATTCTTTTCATTTTAATAATAAACGTATATTTTTATAAAAAGAAAAATACATATAGCTATCATACAATCTTATTGTAATTCATAAAATTCGACAAGAATCTGCCTAAGTCCAGATAATTTTAAAATTAGTTTAATTTGTGGATAAATAGATGAATCATATACGGATGAAAATATTGTTTTCATTTTAAGAAAACGCATTGTACATTTGTAAAGGTAATATATGATTATCATTCAATCTTATTACACTCGAAGCGAACACACGTAGCAGTTCTTCCCAGAGATATGGCTAATTTATTGCTATTCCCACATTCTTATCGCCACGCTGAAATGTCACTTATGACATTTGATAAGAATACCAACGTTGGCTATATAAATGGAATCCCCAACTGACCATGTTCAATTAGTAATTTGTTCTTTGGCTATTCAACATGTTGTGGCACAAGTTAATCGCTTTCGCTGTGCTCAGTTTGGTGCTGTGCCAGCTTCATGAAGTCAACGGCAACGATTCCGGTTGTCAAGCCAACTTCACTCGAGTGGGAGATACATGCCTGAAGAATGTGAGCAATTGGTATAGCTGGTATGAGGCTGATCGCCATTGTCGCTCCTTGGGCGCCGAATTGGTTAGTCTGCAGAATCAAGAACAGCTGCAAGAAATCAATAAATGGCTCAACGCTACGGGATTGTTTATGCTCAATTTCTGGACCTCGGGCAATAGACTGGGCAGGATTGGCAGCTACTATTGGCAAGGAACGGGCCAGGAGGCCAGCTATCTGCCTTGGGGTACAGGGCAACCTCAGTCAACAGGCAATTGTTTATTACTCGCCTCGAAGACTTGGGGCGTTGCGGATTATCACTTGGAGGTGTACAATTGCGAGTCGTGGTCATCTGCTGTCTGCGAGCAGAGGCCTCAACAGTACACAAGCCGCCTTTGCCTAAAGCAGGATAGCTATGAAAGCGTTCAGGTGCTTGTTAATTAAATACGGACTATATCAAAGTTATGATTGTGAATTTGTCAATTTGTGTTAACGAATTTTCAATGCTCTAAAAAATATATACATATATTTTAAAGGTTAACTATAAACTATTCTTTTACTTTAGTTAAATAATTTGTATAAAATAAATAAAGTCTTGGTTCACTTGAGTACAAGATGGGATTTGCATTCCTTTAATACTAACAATGCAAATAACAAACTACTTTGCTTTTAATTTTAGCAATTCATTTGTTGGTCTTGGTCCTTCTGTTAAGCCAGGTATTTGCCTGTCTATTTACGATATGAGAAGTAAATGCTTTTTAATTTTTATTTTAGTAATTAGTCTTGAAAGCTCTTGAGATTTTTATTTACTTTACGAAAGCGATTGTTTGGCTTTTATAAACTTATCTAATCTCTGAATTCGCGTGTATTGTCTACGATATTGTTTATCGCACTTTTGACTGCTCTTTGATAATTCTTATCAGGACTTTTCCTTTTGCTTATCTATTTTAAGATTGCCTCAGGCATTGAAAATAAAAGCTTTAATTTGTGTAGCACATCAATCTATTAATAACCCAATAGAGGCAATCCCAGCAAACATTATTGAGGAATTATGTGAATATTGAGAATTTTTTAGGTAGTACAGTTTGTATAGGACAAAACAATTTCATTTTTGATTAACTTCATTAGGTATCTTTGCAAGCTAATGATCAGGGAGAGCACATAATATTAGCTCACATTTTCGATAAAAAGAAACACAAAATGATAATCGGGCCTGCAACCTTGATTGAGGAAATATGAAAAAGTCAGAGAAGGCATATCAAAATGTATTTCTGGGAAAAACATCAAGTGAACGGACATTAAGTCTTTTAAAAATAGAAATAATTGACAGTCTTCGTTGGGGGGGACTTATAATTTACCTTGTTATCAGCTAAAACATGCGATAAGTTTCGCTGTTTTTCACTAACAAAGTTTTTAGTTGAACTAATGAATTGATAAACCATTAAAGCACATATACTTGAGCAAATAAATACGGTCCAAGTGAAGCCTCTAGTCATGCTTTAACACAAATAGCGAGAACACATATTTCTCGAGACTGTTATGCATTGCATACTTCGAGGCGGAGGTTGGGTTGGCATTTTATTTTTCTTTTTGAGTGCTGGGGAATGCTTTGTGGCTTTTTCCAGAGTCAGAGATATTGCTGGACGTTTGTCTGAGGTATTGGTTATCGGTTATCGATTGTCATTTGCATACTTTTTGTGCTTTACAACTTGCCAATTGGCAACCGCACGCATTCAGGGATTATTTTTGCCTGGCAACGCAACATCTTGGCACGCACAAAGCGACAGCTAGCAAAGAAAAGCAGAGAATCAGAACGAGAATGAGAATGGGAGGGACTGCAAGAGCTGACACACAACGGATATGTTTGCTTGCTGATAGTAAAAAAACACTTACACACACATACACACGGATTGCCCGGCGACAGCATGCAAAATTACAGCGATTTTTATTGCGGTTCTGCTTGGCTGCCTGACACTGAAAGCATTCCGCAATGGATTCGCAACGTAGAGATGAAAGAGAGAGGTGATGAATTGGGGCAGCAGGAAAGGGGAAAAAGGAGGATGAATCCATGTTCGGCACGTTACGCTTTTGTGGGTTTTGTTGCCATTGAAAATCAATCTAAATATTAATTGCATATTCCCCTGGCGTATGCGGCGTATGTGTGTTTTATGCTTTTGCAAAATAAATTGAAATTGCCAAAAAAAATATATATATATCTATGCATATAGAAATAGACATAGATAAATGTGGCTGTGTGTGTGTGTGTGGCTGTGGCATAATAATTGCGGTTAGAATGACACTTTATGTTTGTGTTGCAATTATTGCAGATTGTTTAATTTCTGTCTGGCTTTCTAAGCTTCGGCCTTAGTCCTGATTCTGTGGCTGCTGCCAATGCAGCACACGCAGTTTAACCAGTTTATGCCACACAGTTGCTTTCAACGCTTTGCTTTTTTCCATTCCGTTGCACTTTTGCCGTCGACACACAAAATTGAATTTGCCATTTTTGCCCTCAAGTTGCTCAACTGGGCGTGGCCATGTTTTGCCGTCGCGTTGCGTTTTGCAAAACTGCATTCAGCCGCACAATTTCTTCAGTTTTTCCTTTGCCATACCCTCTATTAAGATGTCCCCCCAACTGGGGTATCACAACCCAAACGGCTCGATATCGTTGCGAGAAATATAGTTTTTCTTGTTATTTCTCTCTCTTCGCTTGCCTTTATTTCTTATTTATTTTTCATTTTATGCTCTGCTTGGCCACAGTTGCCACAGGCGCATTTTGATCTGCTGCCTCTGCTGTTGCTACTGCTGCTGCTTCTGCTGTTGCTGCCACAATTTGTGGCGCCTGCCACCTTAAGCACTAATCTGTAACTATAATTGCATTTAGATATTGCACATGCGAGTAAGGCTTTGTCTTGTTAGCCTCAGCTACAGCTACAAGAGTTCAACAACTGTCAACAACTATGACCGAGCAGAGCAGCTGACAGTTTGTCAGTCGAACAAACTGACAAACTGACAATCCGGCAATCTGGCAATCTGGGAATCTGGCAAGCGAGCAATCTAGCAATCGGGCAAGACAAATGTCGCCGTCGGCACAGGAAAAGTTGGCGTCATATGTGAGTTTTGCCTTTTGTGGTGTAACAATAAAAAATCCGGGTGCAAAAGTTCAAGCCATTGTCTGTTGCCAAACAAACTGCTGCAAGTTTTTCAGCGCTAACTGCAACAGCGGTTGCTGACTGCCCGGAGAGTGAGCGGGAGGGCGGGGGGAGGAGTGTAAGGGAAAGCATCTCGAGTTTATACAAACAGTAAATATGCGTGACAAAAACTTGCTCTTCCGGCCTTTTCATAAGCCCAAGACAACAAAAAAAATGCACACTAAAGGAAAGCTGAATGCAATCCAGACTATGCGAAGGCGTTTGTGGGGAGGGAGTTTGAAGGAGAAGTGGGGGAGTGGCAGCAGGTTGCGAAGTGAACTGGCCAAGTGAAAATTTCAAACTAACTAGAAACCACTTAAGGACGACGTTGTGCTGTGCATATGAAGCTGATGCTGATGCTGAAGCTAAAAGACAAAGAATCTGCTTTGCTATGGCGAACTATGAAAGAAGGAAGTTATGCAGCACGCTATATGGTTAAGGGGATGGGAGGAGAAAATATGATGTGCCAGCGTACACTGTAAAAAAGAAAACACAGCTTAAGTATAAACTATGCTCAAGGATGAGATGAAACTGATTCGAGCTTACAACTGAGAGCAATTGCTTAAGCTATTTCCATTGGAAAACTCTTTAAATTGTTTAAGCTATTTCTATGTGGAGAACTCTTTAAAAATGCAATGCCACAACTTGTGATTGTTTTCCCATGTGAAAATCTTGAATCTGATATTTCTGAGCATGTGAGAACTCGCAATTTTGCAAACTTTCTGAGCTTGTTTTTACGACAACGCAGAGACAATTGTCATAATAATAATTCAATGTATTTGCCACGGATTGGCTTTTGAGTAGTTCAACTTTATTACTGAAATAAACTTTAATACAGAGAGTGGAGTAATTAGATATATTTATTTCAATGCTTTAAATTGCATCAATAATAGTTTTTGATAAACAAAAATTCGTTTTTTGTTAAACAAAAATTCTTATTCACATTTATTTTCATATTTATAGGAAATTAACTTATGAAAAAAGAAATACAACGAACTTCATTTATATTTTCACATAACATATTCGCCATCGAAAAACAAACACTATACAAAATTTATTTACATATTTTTTTTTTGATAAATCATCAATTTGGTTGAGATTAAATTTATATGATTTAAAATGATGGTTTGTTTCCAACCATTTTATATGTTTTAATTTGAATAACATTAAGACGCAGCAGAAAATTCTCTACAAAAAGCTACTATAATTTAAATGGAATACATTGGATTTAAATTTTCATTGAATGTTAGTTTTTCCCAATTTCTGATGAATACATTAAACAGCTACATAAAATTGTCTTCCAAACCCTAAATTAAAAATTGATTAAATAAAAACAAGAAAGTTTCAGTCGAGTGTGCTCGACTGTGAGATACCCGCTATCCATTTAAAGTAAAAACACAACACTGTGGTATTATTTAAATAATATACTATATGCATGTTACATACATTTCCTGCCGGCACAAAGTTATTCTTACCCTTCTACCTTATAAGTAGCGGGTACAAATATTATGCTAAATCTATATTTCCCTTTATATACATTTCACACAACCGTTCAGCATTTAAAATATAATATTCCATTTGTTGTAAATTCTCTTGAAACCTTCCTCAAATACTTTCATGTAAACTTTGCTGTCATTAAAAATATATAAAGCTGTTTAACACAAGAAGACAGAAAGAAAAATCCGCTTTGTGTAACATATTCTTAACAAACAACATTGAAATTGCTGTGCAACAGAATTGAGCTGCCATGGAATTTATTTCTCAGCAAAAGCAAAAGAATTGCACACTTGAATGTCGGAATTTGTGGGAAATTAAGTTGACATTGGAAATTGGTATGCGATATTATGTTAGGCAATGCCTAAAGATTGCTTTTATGCTCAATGCAATTTGGAATACATTTGGCATTTTGCCAGTTTTGCAAAATGCTTGCAAAGTGTTTGGGTATTTAGTGCTCGTATTTACATGCAAAAAGGTTTTCATTAATTTCCGCCAGCAATTGCATGTCTTCTGGGGTAAATGTGAATTATGAAAATACTCGTAATTTATTTGCCAGCCTTAAAGAAGCAGTTTGTGTTGGATGCAAGGACTCTTGAGCTCTCTCCTTATGCGGGTCTGGGATAATTGTATTACGTGCGAGACTTTCACATTTTTCGGTAAGGGGCTGAAGTGAAGAAAGGGGCGGCTGAGTTTCCTCTTTCATGTTTTGTGCGCTGCGTTTTCCAGAAACCAATTTGTATCATTAATTATGCATATGCGGTCTGCTGGCAGCTGCTGCTGGTGCTGATGCTGGTGCTGCTTCTGCTGCTAGTTGAGAGCTGATGATGAAGTGCCTCAACGATGGATGCTCTTCTGGATTTGTTCAGGCGGCAAACAAAAATAAATGCGCTCCGTTAGCCAGCAATGCGATAACAATAACAATAACAATAACAATGCGAATGCCAGCTGCAGTGTTTGTTGCATGCACCATCAGCATCAGGGGCAAAATCCTTCGCTTTTTCAAGGATAATGGAATATTTTGCCCTTAAAGAGCAGCTACATGCCATATAATACTAGCAACAACAAGAATAACAACAAGAACAAAAACAACAAGAAGAACAACAACGAGAACAACAGCAGCAACTGGGGCAAGAGCAACAACAAAAAGCCATGTTCTAAAAATACAACCGTAAGTTGCGGTACATGCAGCTTAATGGGCAAAAGCGGCCAACAGCGTCGACTGCGTCTACAATATTGATTGGAATACACACACACACACATAGAGAGAGAAGCAAATACACACACACACACACACACACAGCGAGAGCGAGTGAGTAACCCAAACATACGAACACATAGCTAGGGACGCACGGTTACAGCTGTAGGGCATAAGCAGCAGCAAACATAAACACACACACACACACATACATGCGCATACATTGAGCGAAGAAGCTGTGCCATACACACACACACATACAAGTCACGCGACGAAGCATTGCTGCTGTTGTTGCTGTAGTTGTGGCAAGCGTAAGCAAACAGCGAAACGAACAACAACAACCAACCAACCGAATTCAAACACATACACATACAGTCACACACAAACACACACACACACAGACGCACACTTACAGCGAGCAAGGCGGCAAGTTAAAGTGGATAATGGACGCAGCTACTGCTGATGATGTTGCTGTTGCTGTTGCTTTAGCTGCTCGCCAGGACAGAAGAAAGCAAAGGCAAAAGGCAAAAGAGCGCACCGAATGCGAATTGTGCGTCCCCTGTCCCTTCTCCTTCTCCCCTCTTTCGCTGTCCCTTTCAATGCCCCGTTACGGCCAAGCAACCGTGCGTACAACGCTCAGTGCTATTTTTAGACGCGCGCTCCAAGTGCGAGAGCAACAGCAACAACAACAACAGTTGCTCGCACACACACAAAAAAGGAAAAAACAGCAATAAAATAGGCGAAGGGGAGAGCACAGAGCGAGAGAGAGAGAGAGAGTGAAAGAGTAAGAGAGGAAAGTAAACGAGAAACGGGTTCAAGTCGAAATGGCTGCAAATCCCCCACGTAAGGCACTACAAATCTCAGAGCACTGCGCCATGCAATTGTCAGTGTGTGTCTATGTGTGCAAGTCTGTGTGCGTGCGTAAATTGAGCGCATAAATTGTTTTAATTGCAGTAAACAATTGCAGCAAAAAGGCAGCAAGTGAACAGCAACCAACAACAAAACTGTAACAACAAGAACAACTGCAGAGCGCGTCAACTTTACACACATGACTGCTGAGCTGGAGAGTGTGGAGAGACGCGAGTGGAGAATGTGCGTGGAGAACTGAGCGAGAGAGAGACCTTACTGAACAGGCAGCAGCAGCACATCAATCAAAAGTGTGTTGACAGCGCTGCCAACGTCTAATTTGCATAAAAAACTATTTACGATAATAATTACATTACGACAGCAGCAGCAGAAGCAGCAACAAAAGAAATTAACATAATTTTGAATGGCATTTTTGAATAGCGCCGAAACAAACCTAAAACAGCAAACAGCAACGCTGACAGCCACAACTATTCACACACCAACACCCACAAACACTAACACACACACACACACATGCACGCCCATTTAGACGCCAGAGCAGCCAGCACACGGCATTTAAAGTTTGCGCCTGTTTGGCGTTAACAAGCCGCAGCCATTGCGTTTAACTAAGCGTAAATGTAACTCTCGCTGTGACTGTGTGTGTGTGTGTGTGCGTGTGTTGGTATGCTTGTGTGTGCCGAGCAACAACATTGTTGCTAAAAACGATTTTGAAAAACCATCAATAACTCAAATATAATGACAGTTTTCCACTTGTTGTTGCCAGGCAGTCAGCACGAGTCGAGTTGAGTTGAGTCGAGTTGAGCTCCGTCCGTAAGTGGGGCTAAATGGATGAATAACTTAAACCAGCTGCTTGTGTAAGTCCCCCAGCTTCCCCAACGTTCTACTTTCTTTTTTGCTATATTTTTTAATTTTTATATGTATGTACATACATACAAATATATGTATGTAGTATATATGTCAGTGCGTTGTTGGCTGTGCGCCTGATGTGATGTTATGTAATGTAATAACGTCAATCAAATTTGAAAAAAGGCTGGCCAACTATTTGAAAATCAATTTTCATCCAGCTGAAGACTGATAGACAAACAGAGGAGCGGAGAACGAAGGGCAGCGAGAGCTGAAGGTGCAGCACGAGTTGGGTTGGCAGTTCCTAAGTAAATATATATAAGTTTTTAAGTTGTTGTTGGCCAGGCAAGTCGGGTTAATGTAGCAGAAGGCCATCACCATCGCCATTCGCCATCACTAAAGTGTTACGCTCTAAGCCATGACTAGAGGAATTTGCAATATTCGCTGGCAACAGTCCAAGACACAAGACACCGAGTGACCGAGAGATAGGGAAAATAAAACTGAATACACAGCAACAGCTAAAGAATACGAATTTTTGCAAGTGTCATAGAGAGATCAGCGGAAAATGTCAAGTTGTTTCGGGTTAATAAGTATTTAATGCTGTGTAATCATAAAAAAGAACAAGGCACAAATTCTCATTAATATTCCATTCGAGCAGCAATATATTATCGGAAGCAGAACAAGATAAGGACCTGTTCAAAGTGCTTTCAACCGATTTATTTTAAATAAATAACCTTTTATTCACTTTTCATACTTTCACTAAAGTTAAATGCAATTAAAATATATGCTCATCATCATGAATGCTTCGAATTCGTAAATTTACATTATAATTAATCACTTTTTTTTTTAAGATTTGCAGTCATTAATTTGGCATTTTCTTTAAAGTTGATATAATCATATAATTTGAAGATTTATAAATCTCTTTTACTTTCTATTCTATGCTTTAAAGTTCCTATTAGTATCAAATTTGAAATTTAAATTAATTCTTGGTACTCATTTATTCAACGCAAGCTTTAATCGAATTTCCCGCTTCCAAGAACTTTAACGATTATATTTCTCTTCTTGTAGCCAACAACTACTAAAGTTGCTTGTTATTTTGATTAAATTGAACAAAATTGCTGGTTGAATGAGGCGTATGAGTTATATTTGCTGTTATGTTATTCATACGACCAGTGTGCGTACTTCAGAGAGCATTTGAGCGTCACCAGAAGAAGAGCTGCATTTGATTTCATGTCCATGTTTTTATTGCGGTTTTTGCTTGCCTTTCATGCCTGCCACAGGCTCCTCGCACTCCCTTATCCACCTTCCTTTCCCCTCTTATCCCCCCGCTTTTCCTAACATCATTCGCTTGGCTTTTGGGGTGGCTGAGCGCGCGCACTTGAAGCGGCAAGCGCTGAATTGACAAATTGATGGATGGTTCTCTCTCGTTGCATGCCCATGGTTATATGATGTATTATTATGCGAGGCAAAGTTTCGCTGCGGTCGGTTCCTCCTGCTTCTGCTGCTGATACGAAACTACGTGAAAAGTTGCCAACTCAGCGATGCGCAACGGTCACCTAAGTGTTTTATTAGCCTCCACTTTTCGAGTTTGAGGCTCTGAGTTGATTGTCAGTTAGTTTTTCGTTCGTTCGTTATATGTTATATACTACGTTATTTGTTATTCGTTGATGTTTGTGGGACACACGTTGAATTTGTTTCATCTAAAGCTTAGCAAATGCAGCATTTGATTTCAATGAACGAAGCGCCTGTGGAGCTAGTCAATGAACTGCGAGACGTCTTCGATAAATATGATGTTAATGGCGATGGACTTATGTCGTTTAACGAGCTACGTTTGATGACGCGTGCCGTGGGCATTGAGCCAACCGAAGCGGAACTCCATGATCTCATTCGAACTGTGGATTTGGATCAGAACTGTGTGATCACCTTCAGTGAGTTTCTTACGTTCATTGTGCCACGTGTGCTGGACATCGAGAGCGAAGAGAATCTGCTGCAAGCGTTTCAGATGTTCAATCGCACTGGCTATGGATTCTTTGATGCTCACGATCTGCGCATTGTGATGGCCAATTTTGGTGAGCATCTCAGCAAGGAGGAGAGCATTCTACTGCTATCTGATATGGATACCAAAAATTGGCAACACATTAACCTTGAACAATTTCTAAACTATTTAAAGCCACCCGTCAGATCCACAGAATTTCACTAGTCACAAAAATGGGGTGAACTAAAATTTCAATGGTGCAATAAAAATTGAGATTTGCTGCATGCAAATATGAGAAAAAGTTGAGTGCATAAAACCAGAAATTAATGCAGCAGCACGTTTCGTCCATTAAGCCGCTGAGCTTTTGCTTGCTGACTTTTTGCCTTCTCTCCCTTGCTCTATCTCCCTCTCCCTTTTCCACTCTCTGCTCCCTTGTGTGGATGCAACATTCGTACACATGAAAAGTGTTGTGTAAACATGCTGGCTGCCAGCTGGAAAGCAGTTTCAACTCATGTGTGAGGTGCTTGCCCGTCAATGAGCAGGGAAATGGGAAAAAAGCGAAAGAGGCGGTGTGTGAAGAATTGCTTTGTTTGCCTTAAGCTGCAGCTTCCAGCTGCTGCTGGCCAATGTCCACCATAGAGGAGAGCAACTGCTGTCCCTGGGGCATTTTTCTTTTCTTTTCTTCCTCCTTTTATTTACTTATTTTGTTTTTTTTTTGTTGAGTGGCCTTAATATTTTCAGCTGACATCGCCTAATGAAAGCCAAGAGAGACTCGCCTTCATTTGCCGCATTCCACTTTGACATGGTCGCGTCTTTGGAATTAAACAGACAGACAGCAAAAGACAGAGAGAGAGAGAAAGAGCACGAGAACGAGAGAGAAAGAGAGTGCAATGGGAATGACGACACTTGCATTTCTCTAGTTATTTATGGGCCAAATAAACGAGTTCATTTAGCTAATGGCCTCATGGCCTAGTGAGCTCACAAGAGGCTGCACTTCTCAAGGAGCCAGTTCAAGTTGTAGCTCTAGTTGTTGTTGTTGTTGTTGTTGAAGTAGTAAATTGTAAGTAGTAAGCAGTAAGTAGTCGTAGTAGTTCGTTTCGTTTCAAGTGCCACCCAGAGTTTTGTCTGACACAAAAGGACAACGTCTCTCTCTCTCTCTTTCACAGTGTGTCTCTCTAAGTCAGTTGACGTTGAATATTACGTATACGTATATACAATTGCCTCTCACATACACAATTTTCCCTCAGTTTAAGCAGCTAAAATGGTAAAGCCAAAAAGTTTTGCATACTTTTGAGAGCTTTGCTCATTGTTCTGTTTTGTCAAATGTTTTGTAGCATCCAACCCCCAGGTTCCATTTATGTGTGTGTATCTTTCTCTCTGTCTATCTGTCTGTCTGTCATTGTGTGTTAGCTGCGGATTATCATTCCCATATGTATGTACATTTGTGTGTGCTGTTTGTGCGTATCTAACCCTGCTCTCCAAGCAACAGTTTAATCAAGCAGCTCGTAAATATTGAAACCACAAAACAAGTAACAACAATTTATACACATTCTGTGCCTGATAAGATGCTAGCCAAAACGTGTTTTAGATTAGATTTGAATCCATTTGAATACATTCTCCAAATGTCTCTCGTCTAACTGCTTGCTTCGGCATTCATTTCATTTGATTGTTGAGTCAACTTTATGACTGACCCCCCACCCCCAACAGATTTCTTAATCATCTCAAATTGAATGTGGAACATTTAATTAATATACTCAGGACTCACCTTGAAACTCCTTGCGCGCCGCACTCACAGACGTCACAATGTTTGCCACATGCCCCAAGACGGTGGCAAACAGCATCAGGCCGAATAGCAATTGCAATATCACAAACACATACTCGCCCTTCGATCGCGGCTTCGGAAGATCGCCAATTGTCGTCAGGGCCAGCGTGCACCAGTAATAGCTCTGCAGATATTGTTTGACGACATCCGCGGACTCCGAGTCGTGATAGACCCAATTGCGTGAACCGAATCCGTTGTTCTTGTGTATGATGTGATAGAGGCAACCGTTCCAATGGAATATCACAAGCAGATAGTGTATCAGGGCCGTCGAACGAAACAGATTTGGGTAATTCGTATGCCGTTCGGTGCGGTCCATGAAGGCCCAGAATCTGTAGATTTTCACCAGCCGAAAGCTGCGCAATATCGAATTGAAGCCAATGGACAAGTAGAGAAAGTCCAGCGGCAGCAGGCACAGGCAGTCGATGTAGAAGATTGTTGAGTTCATGTAGTGAGTGCGCAGCTTCAGTGCGTCCGTCTGCAGGACACCATCCTCCAGGTAGCCGGTGCGAAAGTGAAAGAATATGTCAATCAGATAGAGGAAATCGGACAGATAGTCCAGACAGAACCAGACCGCAATCGTGCGTCGATTGATCTCCTGGAAGGCGAAGCGGTAAATTATCACCCAGAAGTTGTACAAAAAGGCCATCGACACCACCATCGACCAATAGTAACAGAGCCGCCCCGCCGGATCAAACACAAAGTGCAGCTTGCGGGCAGCTGTTGCGGCGCGTATCCGTTGCGAGGCAGTGCGATGCGGTTTCTGGTGATGCGGCTGTGCCGCATGTCCGCCACCAGCTCCACCGCTTCCGCCGCCGCCGCCATGCGGTGTCTGGTGTGGATGGCCGCCATGAGGTGGCCCTGGACCGCCCTGCGAGGGCGGACCGTGAGCGTGCGGGTGGTGCGACACCGTGGAGGCAGAGTGCTGCAGCTGGTATGGGTGATGCGGCTGCTGACCGGCATTGTGGTGCGATTGCTGCTGTGAACGCGAGCGCGGGTAGCTATGGGGAGATAAGAGACAGAGAGAGAGAGATGAATAAATTGAGAAAAAAATCGGATAAAAAGAAAGCTATGATAAAAGGTAGTAGCTAATAAGTAAGTACTTAAAATAAGCTACTGACATATCCGCTACCCATGCTTAATTTATTTCACAAATTGACTTTTATGTTTTTTAAAACAAATTTACTCGTAAGAATGACCTATTTTTCTAATGATATGTTTAAATTATAAGTACCAAAAGTATGTAATATTGTTATTAAAGTTTGCGAGCAAAGCGGTTAAACCCAGGGGCCTTAAAATTACATGTTCTTTAAAAAGTTTTATTCAAGCCAAGTTTAGTAACTCTTACTCTAAACACATACGAGTATGTCTAGAAAATGTAAGGCCTGGTGCTGATACAGACGCACGGTCTTTGGTCTTCTTTCTTTACTGTTCAAGCTCACCAGCCATAGAGGTATTCGTATGTCAGAATCATAATCGAATGGGAGTTGCATTCTTCTATCTAACGCATACGCTTGCTCTTCTTCATGCAATTCTACTCTGTAGAACATAAGCTTACCGATCGGTGCCGTTGCAGTAGTTGCCGCCGTACTGGTTGTGGCCCATAAGTACGCTGGTGGCACCGCCACCGCCGGACAACGTGTTATCCTGCGAGCCGCGGCCAGTGGAACGATTCCAGGTGCCCAGGAGCGGCTGATCGCCGCTTGTGGTTTTCAGACGGCCGCGCGATTTGTTGTTGTGCCGTTGCTTGTTGTGCAGTAAATCCATTTCGGAGGCAGTGCTTACGGTGGCCATATGCGAGTTGGATGCTCGTGAGGCGCATGGTGTGGCCAGGCTGTCATGCGACGTGAAGAAACCTTGTTGCGAGACGCTCTGGCCGAATTTCGGCTGGGACATGCCAAACTTGGGTCCTAGATCTGTAAAGGCAGATTCGATACAATTAGTGGTCAGCTAATGTAAAATGTAATCACAGTTGTTATTCTGAGGAGCAAAGGGACAAAGAGGAGCATCACACACACACACACAGAAATAGACAGTGAGAGAGAGAGAGTAAGACATGCAAGGACTGCACCTTACCGAGAAAGCTCTGTCGATCGATTGAGAAGCGACGCAGGCTACCCAAATCGATAAACTGCTCATCAGCGGGCATTGTTGGTGTGATTGACAGTTCGGTTGTGTGAAAGGCACCACCACCAGAGCTGTTAGCAGTGTTGTTGTTGACACCAGCACCAACTCCAACTCCACCTCCACCTCCTCCACCAATTGCAGTTGCTGCATCACAGTTGGCAGTTGACTGCCCAGTTGCACCACCCACAGTCAAATTGGTGCAAGTTGTGGCGCCGCCAGCACTGCCGCCCATGCCAGCGCCCAAATATGCCGCATTGCTGCCATAGAAGCTGCCATCGAGCTCGGCCATTTGCTGCTCGTATGCGGTCAGCGGATTGATCGACCTGGAGCTATGGTCGCGATATAGCGGACGCGGCGATGGCATCAACGATGGATACGGCGGATTCAACATGCCGTTTAGCGATAGACGAGGCTGCATTATTTCCGGAAAACTCTCGCGAGGCGCTAATTTTTGTGTACTCGTTGTTTTTGTTGTTTTGGTTGCTGTTGCTGTTTCTGTCGATTTTAACTTATTGTTGTTTTGATGTATTGCTATTGGCGATGTTGTGGTTTCTCTGTCGTCATTCAATGCTCTTGGCCGCCATCGTTCATCGTCATTATCATCATCATCGTCATCAGAGTCCGCATCATCATCATCATCATCGTCATCATTGACGTCAGAGTCACTCGAAGCATCGAAGTCAACGTCAGCGTCGCCGTCGATGGCGGCAACACGGCACAATTTGCCAGTGGGCGTGGCCTTGCTACGTTCAGCTGCCGCACACCACAAACGACACACACACACACACACACAAAGCGTACACAAACGCAATGGCAAGCGCAATTTCAGTTGAAAATTGCAATCGTTGTTGATTGTTTTGTTGTTTTCGTTTTCGTTGTCGTTGTCGTTGTCGTTTTGTTATTATTTTTTGTTTGCATTAATTTATGATTTGTATTGTTTGTTGTTTTATTCGGTTGTTTGTTGTTGTTGTTGTCATTGGAAAACGAGAGAAACGTGAGCAGATAGTAAAATTAATTGCAAGTTGTCCATTGATAAACATTATGTTTTGTTGTTTATATAAATATTTTTTATTTTTGTATGGGAACTGCTACATGAAAGAGAATAAAAGAGAGAGAGAGAGAGAAAGAGTGGAGGCTGATAAGAGTGGTTAAAAGTGTTGAGTGGTTGGTTTTTGGTTGGTTGGTTGTTTGGTTGGTTGGTTGGTTGGTTGGTTGGTGGTGGTGGTTGGTGGTGGTTACAGGTGGCTGGGCCTTTAACAACAACTGCAATTAACAACAACATTCAACAACAATTAACGGCAACAACAAGAGTTCAATAACTTAAATGTACAAATATTTTGTTTTTTTTTTGTTGTGATCTATTTCTAGTTGGAATAACAGAAAGAAACAATTGCTAAAAAGAAATGACTGTGATTGGGGATTGTGTAGAATGCCTTTCAAGCGATTAAACTGTAGCATACTTTTAAGCTGCTGTCGATTTAGCACATACAACCTGAAAGTATGCAACAGTTTTTTCATGACTTATTTAGCCAACTTTACGATTGCTCCATTCACATGTCCGAACAATGGCACATATTTAATAGGTATTTAGTCTGATGTATGTGTTTCGAGTGGGTCGAATGATGTTGGTCGAGGGTGGAGGAGGCGGGTGGTGCGGGGAGATGTGATGGAGGATGGTGTGCTAAGGAGAAAGAGTCTGCAGCATGCAAACACGTCAAATGCTTTACCTCGTTCGCTCATTCGAGTAAAAGTGCTAATAAAGTTAGATTTAATTACGTGCGCCTTAATGGGGCATGCAAAAAAACACATAAATGAATGGGATGCGCATACTATGCTCAGCTCAGTTCAGCTCAGATATGGCACAGACACACACACACACACACACACGTGGAGAGGCGACTGACACACACTTGGTGAGATGTCGCTTCATTAGGTTTAAGCAGCTGCCTGGCAACTGGCTCACTTGGCAATTCATGAGTTAAGCTCAAACACACACACACACACTGACACACACACTCGACTCGCCGTGACACTCAGAGACAGAGATACATTGGCGTAACCGGAGCAGCCGTGGCGAGCAGCAGCAGCATCAGCAGCAGCACAAGTGCCACTTGACTGTCGTCGTGGCAAGACAATGGACAAGAAGTTGTTGAGCAGCGTGTGGCGCCAATTTATTTCTATTACTCTCGAATACAGTCAACGCGTTGTTGGCCTGTTGCTGCCACACTCACTGTTGCTGCCGTTGCCACGTTGCTTTGTTAACTGTCAGTGGTACCTGTCTCCAGCTGTGCTGCCAATTGATTATTGGCCGACCGCTTTTAATTATAATGCTCTCTCTCTCTCTAGCTCTCTATCTCTCTCTGGCTGACGCCGTCTTGGAGAGAGCCTTTAATTCAATTAGAGTCCAAAAGTAATGCATCAGCTAATATATAGCCACTGCCGCCTGCCACTTCCTCACTCTCCAACGTCCCTCTCAAATGCAAAATGGTTTTAATTAATTTGCGTGGCAAACGCGGCGTATACTCACTCTCTGTGTAAGTAACATGAATTCGCACTTACAGCATACAGCATACAGCTCGAGCTTGAGCTTGAATGCGGGGCAATAAATTCAAATTAATTTTGGTCCTAAATGGCAGAACACACAAATCAAGTGGTTGGCAAATTTATTAACTTCAGGTGTAGCAACTAACTTAATACATTTTTAATCAAATGTGTCGCAAAGTTCTTCTCCTAGCATGTAACTGTGTTACACATCCCCAACTAGATTTACAGTTGCGAGTGAGTTTAGTGGCCGGCGGCCATTTTGACTGAAGATAAGAGCGTAAGTGCATAACCATGTTCAAAGAGAGCAAAACTTTTTGTGAACAAGTCCACACACACACACATGCTTTTACACATTCGCTTGGGCTCGAAGTTTCAGTCAGCCTGTTGCATAGTTTCAGGCGCTGTCAATGCAAATTGACCGACTGCTTGGCCAATCACTGCACTCTCCACCACAATCTCTCTCTCTCTCTTTTTTTCTCTTCCCTCGCGCACTCTCAATCATCGCTCCCACTTTAAAGTTGGCAGACATAATCTGGGCACTTTTTAATTCTGCTAATAGTTGAGTGCCATTAATTTAAACTTTGTTGTCTTTTGCCATCGCAACCATCGCACAGATTCTTCAGCCTGGCAACTTGAGCTCTTGCTGATAAAAAAAAACAAAAGAAAGAAAATAAAACAGCAAAGAGCGCTGCAAGAATAAAAAAATGAGATGAAAAATGAAATATCTACGGTTTAATGGGCGGCAGTTTGTCATGGCCCGCCAGCCGGAAAGTCCCGGCCAGTCGAAAACTTGCGACAAACTTGCGCCAAAGTTCAACAAAACGCTCGAGCGGCTTTTGCGGCTGCCACCGAGTGGTTGTACGATTCCAGGGGTTGAGTGCTGTTCTTGTTGTTGCTCTGTGTGGCTGCTGCTGCTTGTGATGTGCGTCATGAATTGTCAATAAATTTGCCTGCCACAAATCAGCGAGGCGTCCAGTTGTGATGTGTTGTGAGCACTTCACTCCACTCCACTCGGCTCCACTTCAGTCCCCGCCCAGTTCACTTTACTGGCAAACACTGGGCGCAGCCGGAGGCACCACAATTATTTGCTGCAACTGCCGCAGCAAATGAAAATATTTGAGCAAAAAATACTTTTGACAAAAGTTTTTGAGCAAACTTTGCTTAAAACGTACTTGAAAGAATGCTACACATATACGCAAATACACACACACACACAGAAGAGATACACACACATACACTTGTATGTTCGCAGACAGTCTGAGCAAAGAGTTAGCAACTAGTAGCTGAAAGTGGCTGTAGAACAACCGCTGGCAAACTTGAAACGACACAAAAAGGAAGTCACGCAATAAAAACTTCAACAGCCGCAACCCTATCTCTCTCTCTCTCTCTTTCGCTTGCTCTCTTCCTTCCTCTGCTCCAGTTGAACCCAGAGAAAACATGGCTGACACATTGAGAATTACAATAGTCAACTGTTCGGTGGAACAGCTGTCAAGCAAAGTGACATTGAGGCGGGTTGAGCTCGCTTGAGCACTTCAAACCACAATCGTCTCGCCCTTCTCCCTCTGAAACCACAACGATTGCCCCAAGAAGTCCCCACCAAAAGTATTTCAAAATCGTTGACCAACCATAACTAAGACAAACTAAACAAATTCAATGGACCAATTTGAGAGCAATCAAATTTCAACTGAAATTCTTAAAACCAACAATCAACCCCCCAAGTGTAGGAACAACACCAAGTTGATGGACAGCTGCTGTCCCAATAGCTTTCATGTGAGCTTTTAATGAGCTTTCATGCGAAAGGTTGTAAAAATAAACTTTTACATAACTTTCGAAAATGTTGCAAATGTGCAAACTCAACTGAACACTCCGTAAAGTCTATAAAATGTGGCAGCTTTTGTTTTTTAAGTGAATTGTTGAATTTAATGAACTTAAATACTTGATATTTATTTTTTTAAATTTAAAAAAACAAAAATAATTCCTCTGCGTTCTATGTCTTCACATTTGACGTTTGAACAAAAGTGGTCTTCAATTTAAAATTTATTACACTTAGTTTTCATATTAATTTTAATTTCTTTCTTTTCACCCTCAACCGGAAGAATTGGCGTATTACGTGATGACTTCCTCTGAGGTTGCACTGCAACTTCAAGTCGTCAAGTTACCAATTTCCAGACATTGTTGACGAAATCAAATTGTATTTTTTTTTCATTTGTTGTATTGACTGACATGATCTATAGAAATTGTTCGATTTTGGATATATTGTTGCTGCTTCTTCTCTGCACTCCACTGGACACGAATCGAGCTAAGCGATTATCTACGCCAGACTGCGACGACGAAACACACAAGGTGGAAAAGTATGTGGTGTCGATTCGTTCTCGACGACCGCAGACCATGTTTGGCGACAATCATTTCTGTGTCGGCACCATTGTTGCCCCCAAATTTGTGCTAACCACAGCGAAATGTACGATGAGGTAAACACGATCATTATGTGGCATATTTCTATACGTATAATACTGTTCCTAAGCGATCGCAAGGTTATGCATTTGACTAGATCAATGGTCGTTGTGGGGGGCACACCAAATCGCCTGATAGAAGTTTCCGATACAACAACAAGAGCTATCAGAAGTATTTATGTGCCAAAAACGTTTCTGAGTGGGAATACAGACAATATTGCAGTACTGCATTTGGTTCATCGTTGGCCCACAAATAATCCCAGCATCGATATCATTAATCTGCCCACTGCAGAGCCCAACTATGGCGATGTTTACATGGTGCTGGGCTGGGGACGCTTCTTCAAGGTAAGGCAAATGAAGCAGCTTAATCGAAAGTGTTGCAAGTGCTGCTCTTAGGGTGGACCGTTGGCTGGCAATTTGGTGCACATTTATGTCAAGTTAATCGAGCGTGAGAAATGCCAGCAAATCGTTTCCAAGCTGCAGCCCGATATGCTCTGCGCTGGCAATGAAAGCGAACCCGTCGATGTCCATCCCTGTGCGGGGGATAATGGTGGTCCGATGATCGTCAACGAGACGATCTATGGCCTGGTATCGTATCGCTTGGGCTGTGGTCAGGTCTCAATGCCTTCGGTTTACACGGATGTGTGGTACCACATGGATTGGATCAACGATATCATTCAAAATAGTTGTCCAGCGAAGCTCAAGCTTTCGCTGTTGGCATTGATAATGCTGTCAATTTGGCAGATAGTTTAAGAAAAGAAAAATAAAGGCATTGATTGTTAAAAAGCAAACAAATCGAAATGTTGTTTCTCCTCCCCAATTGTCGCTTGCTGTGCATTTGTCTGGCATTTCTGTTGCCCCATGTCGAGTGCAATTTTCTGGAGCTGCAACGTTCAAAGCGCATTGCCGAGGGAATTTTGGTAACGCAACAGGAAAAATTGCGCACCTCGGTTGTGTCGTTGCGCTCCCGTTCGCCTCAAGCCTACTTCGGGGACAATCACTTCTGTTCGGGCTGCCTGCTGAACGATATGTTCATCATAACCTCCGCTCGGTGCGTCACACATCCCAGCAAGACTCAGCTTCGACCACGCGAGATTGTCATTGTGGCCGGGACAAGCATAAGACTGAACCACACGGTGAACACAATCCAGCTGGTGGTTACGTTCTCGGCGGTTCATGTCAATTTCACCATGTACAATTACAATGACATTGCGCTGCTGCGCACGGAGACTGTGGAGCAGGGCAACCTCTTTGTGAATGTCTTGCCATCGCTGGTGTTGCCACCGCCCTATGGCACGCATTGCACGGTGATGGGCTGGGGGCGACTCTTCAAGGTGAGCTGAGGTGCAGCCTGTCATTTACCCTCTGCTTACTTGATTTACTCATGCATCGCAGGATGGACCCTTGGCCTCCACTTTAACCATGCTGGACGTGGAGCTCTATACGCCGGAGCAGTGTCGCCAGCTGATACCACAATTCGGAGCTGATATGCTGTGCGCCGGCAATCTGAACGAGCCGAATGTGGTGCCTGTGGGTCCGTGTCCCGGCGACACGGGTGGCCCGCTCTTTTGCAATGGCTCACTTACTGGCATCGTCTCGTATACGCTGGGCTGTGCTCAGCGTGACTTTCCCAGCATCTACACGAATGTCCATCATCATCTGGACTGGATATACGAGTATCTCGATCGCGGCGGGCAGCCAAAGCTGTTGCACTTGCAAGTGCATCAACTGCTCTTGCTGCTGTTGCTTTATTGTGTAGCTTAGTTGTTGGCAGAGGCAACAGCAGTAGCAGCAGTGGCAGCATGTTGCCACAAATCAAATTAAAAATGACCAGAGAGCAACAGTAGCAGCAGCCATTCAAGCTGTCAATTCATCCACAAAAACGACCTCAAGTTGTCCAACCAAATACAACCAGTCAGCGCGCCTGTTTGGCTGCCAACAACTAAAAACGGCCGTTTGCTCAGCCTCTATTGCCTATCGTGTGCGGCATGCCACCTGCTACCTGCCACTTGTGTCGATTGGTTTTTCAAAAAACGTTGTTGGCTTTGGCGCTGTTGTTTGTTGTTGTTGACCTGGCAACATCGCCGTGCGCTTCGCTCCGAGATTGCGAAACTGACTGAAGACTAGAAATTGCCAACTGCCGAAACTGGGTAGCAGAGGCAACTGGCAAACTTGCAATTGGCAAGTGGCAACTGGGCTATTCTGTGTTCTTAATTACCACAAACTGAGGCCGCGTCTGGTGTGGCTTTCGAGCGCCTTAATTGGCAGCGCAATCTCAAAAAAAAAAGCAAGAAATAAAGAACTCGAATTTAGACGTTGCCAAGCAACCGGCGCAAGGCGAAGCCAAGTGGCTGCCACAAAATGTGGATACTCTGTAAAATGTTGACCTTTTGTGACCTGCCCAAAATGAAAGATAAACTGTAAATGCTTGCTATACATGCATTTGCAGCCTAAAAGTAGGCAAAAGAAAAATTATATAAAGTTGTTTTCTGCTTTGACAAAAATGTAGCTTGCTTTTGAGCGTTGATTTAATATTTTCTGGAACCGTCATAGTACCATCATAATAGAAGCGTTGAGATTTCGCTGAATAAGTGATTGTGTGTCGAGTCATTTCATTGGAAACAATAGAACAATCTGAATTGTTGCAATTACGAAATGATTGCAATCAGCGTTAAGTGGAAGTTGCCTTGTGTCATACACTAAGCGCTGCTGATACTACAAATTATATATATACATACATACATATGTATTTATGTATGTACTTGTATCTTTACATATGTCCGGGACATGGACAAAAGGTGGCACCACCTGCGCTCCATTTAGGTAATGAATTTCGTGCTGCTGCTGCCATAAGCAGTGTTTTCAGCTCCTTTTGCGCTGAGCTGCGCCGTAGGCAAATACGTAATGAGAACATTAATGCAAACGACTTCATTTAATTAAACGCCCAGCAAGACACAGAGAGAGAAACAAGTGAGACACTCAGAGACTGAGAGAGAGAGAGAGAGAGAGAACAGCAGGGAGCAGCAGATAGCAAAAAGGAAACCCAAACTGAAAGTGAAACTGAAACTGAAAATGGCGTCCTTGTCATAGTCATCATTGAGGCAGATAACAGGCAGATAGCGAGCAGATATCACAGCACTCATACGCCTCTTTGTACGCATGAATGCGTATTAAGGCGCCATACCATTGGGAACGGGGAATTGAGAGCATTGACTGTGGGCAACAACCACAACAACATGAACAGCAACTCGACGTAGGCGTGGCATGGTACTTGCTCGCACGTGCGTGTAAATACGCTTATATATGCGACAGGTGTACCAAGGAGCAGATGTGACAGCAGCAGCCAGTCTACCCAGCCAGGCAGCCAATTCAATTAGCAGTAGAACGCCGCCACATCAGCGCACTACAAGCAGCCTACTATATGGCATATTGACATTGACCAAATGGCCCGATATTAGCCACAGCTAATGAAAAAAGTCAATGCATAGAATTGAAACTTAAATGCAGATGAAACTATTAACTGGCGTTCGCATTGTATAAAGGTTTACAAAAAACAATAAGGATATCCTCATTCAATCAACAATATAACTAAGAATTTTACAATCGAGTGTGCTTGAAGTGCACTATTAACACTTGAAAATATATTAGACATCAATCCAAGTTTCTTTCTAGTTAACTTTCCCTTTAATGTCCACACCTATTATGTATGCAATAATAACTTTAAATTGTTGAGCTGAATTCTATTGGGGTGCAGCCAACAAAAATTTGTTGCCTGCAGTCAATGGGCTAAACAGAGTTTTAAATTTTTCAACAATTTGCACACTTTTAAGCGTCTGCGCTCATTAGCAGCTAGTGAAATTGGCAGCAGGCATAAAAGAGAGCGGAGTTGTAAGAGGAAAGTATGAGGCCAAAGTCAAACTGTTCATTTGCATGCGCTGGCGCTCATTACATTTACATTAAACTTTTAATATGCGCGGACATGTGGAAGAGTGTGTGTTTACGTGTATGCGGGTGTGCGTGAGTGGAATGCGGGCAAGTTGCAATTGAGTGACAGGCAAGCAGGCAGGACAGATGTGTGGCATGCAACAACGAGAACAGCACAAAAATGTGTTGCCCGCAGCAGTTGATGTGGCCAGGCAATATCTTAATTTCCCCAGAAATATGCAGTTAATTACATTTGACCAGCTGCGATTTGCCCAGCAAGAGTTGTTGTATGTTGCCACGTGCCACACACACACACATACATGTCAGCAGACATTTTGCGTTTGCCTTAAGCTGCATCAACTTGGGACTATTAAACCAACGTTGGGCGTCGTCTGTTCATCAGCTAAGCCAAACAGTGACTAGAATGCTGTGTGTGTAGTAGCTGTGCTCTCAAGGTGGTTGCTACCTTGTGCTCCCTGCCACATGGGGCAACCATATGAATGGCAGATGAGCTTGTGCACAAGCCACCAAAAGGAAACGGGTCGTATACTTGATGCTGCTGCTGATGTTCAGGCATTTGACACTGCAACTTTGAGGTATATCTAACACACACATAAACTCACACACTCACACACTCGCGCTACAATGTATATATGTAAGTGTAAGTGCATTTCGTTATGAGCTTAGCAATCTTATAAATGTTTACGTATTTGTTTGCCAGCGTTATTTGCCCCCAAGTGCAGTCAGTCGCCGTTGCTGTTTACTTGATGCTTCCTGCCGCTAAGCTCAGTGTGTGACCTCTGCGATGTGCTACGCTACAGCTGCGTAGCTTTAGCTGCAACAGTATCTATATTTATATGTGTGTGTATATGTGTGTGTGTGAATGCAACTGTAGTTGTTGTTGTACTGCGCACAGCACATAAATATCTAAAGCGTTCTTGAGTAACTGCTCTAATGGATTTGGGTTAAAAATACACTGTGTCTGTGTGCGTCTGCTTCTCTCTCTCTGTGTGTGTGTGTGTGTGTGAATGTTGCCTGTTGCAAGGGCACGTTGAGGGCACACAACTGAACCAAGTGCCACAACGAGTAGCTGTCTCCATCATGTGCATGCGTGTGTGTGCGCTTGTTTAAGATTTACAAATTAGTTTAATTCAAATTAGAATGCAACACAGAAAGGAGTAAGCCCAGAGCGAGAGAAGAACTGCACTTAGCAGTCAGTTAAAATGTCAATTGCAGACAAACAGAGCAACAGAGACCAACCAACCATACGACAGCCTGCTAAAATACAAGTTGACAGCAGCAGGAGCACCAGTAAAAGGAGTAAATAGTTTAAATATACGAGTAGAGTCTTCCTTAGATTGAGATAGATGTTGAAGCATCTGTGTAGATTGCTGCTGTATTGCCTGGGGAATTGCATTTGTCGTCGACATCGTCATTGCTCCTTGTTGGTCAGCAAACAAACATTTGTAATGCCCACAGAATTAGCTAAAAACTCTCTCCCAGTTGCAATAAATTACGAGAAAGCATACTTTGGCAGCTTCTGCTGCTTTTGATGCAATGCAACTCTAAAAAAGCCATTTGCATCGTTTAGCATATTGTTTATGGCTGTAAAATATGCTTTACTCTCATAATTAACGATTAAAATCTTTAGAGTTTCCATTGAAAATCTCAAAAAGAGTTGAAAGACATAAATCAAAATCATTTAAAGATTTATTCGTGGAATATCTTTTCATTAAACTTGAACACTACATTCTACATTAATCAACAATAAAATTGAGCTGCGCTCGCATTTCATATTTCATTTGGCAAATTTGTATTAAAGGAAGTTCTTAATAAATACCTCGTTGCTGTCGGGCATTAAAGGCTGCCCCCAAATTGAAATTATAGCGGTAATAACATAAGCCGCAGGAATATAAATACGTAAGCAACCCACGCACAAAAATAGTTGCTTGGCTGCTGTCCCCAAGATTGAGCAACAGGACAGGAACAGTGCGGAATATTAAATAATTTTAAGCAAAAAATTATATATGCCATAAAGATGTGCTGGCACACTACACACACCCGGATACACACATACATACATGTGTGTGTGGCATAAATGTCGCCGTTTGCTGTGCACAAAGTAATAACCGTGTTGGGCCAACTTATTGTTTACGACGTGCTTAGTGGCAAACTTGGCTTTGATAATGAAACGAGCACACACTCACACACACACAGACATACACACACACTCGCATATAATATCAGGCACACACGCGCTGACAGTTAACGGCAATTGCGACAAATACCACAAGCGCCAAGCAGACCCCCAAAAGCACATGGCTTGTCATTTGTTTTTCGGGGCCAAAAACACATTTTGCGGCCCAAGATAGTTGCATAAACACAATCAGCAGCAGCAGCAGCAGCAGCAACAACATCAGCTCGCTGTTTGCGCATGTGTATGTGTGTGTTTGCTTGTGTCCAAAAAGCAGGCGAGTGGCACGTGATGTGATTAGCGCAAAGCCGGCAAATGTGGGCCAAACTTGTGTTTGGCTTAGATTTTAATTTCTGCGACTCCGATAAAAGTGAACCGCATGCCAGGCAATTGTCACGCCCAAGATCTAATCTCTCTTTCTCTCTCAAAAATGTTCCTTTACCCAGCACTCATTGCGTATACGCACTGTGTATGGCACTGGCCTGTGCCTGACAATTAATCAAATTTTAAACAATTCCAAAAGATGCAATTACATACGCATTGCGCATTGTTTGCTCAACTGAACCAAATGCTTGCCCTCACTCAATCAATCTGTCAATCAATCAATCATGCCTCATGGTCATGACATCATCATCATCATCATCGTCGTAGTCATCAAATTGATTGCATTGTTTTACCTGCTGACGTCATTTTGTTGCTCTCTCTTGTTTGTTATTTAGTAAAATTTTGTGTACAACTTCAGCTGCTGCTGCTGGAAACAATTTTCATGTTTTTCTTCGGTGTGGCAGAGACAAACATTGTGCTGGCCTCTTTTTTCTCCTCCTCATTTTTTGTTTTTTTTTGTTTTTGATTTTGCATGCCGCAAATAATTTGCAGTTGCCAGCAGCTGCAGTTGCAGTTGCAAGAGCCATGCTACTCATTGTTTCGACAGAGTTTCTGACAAATGCCAAAAATGCCAAAGCCCCAACTAAAGCCAGGACCAAGCAGCATATCCTTGCTGTGTGTGCATAGTGTAAGTGCCTCAGTGTGCATGTGCGTGTGTGTGTGTTTGCTGCAAACTCAAATTAAGCTAAAACCGCTTCAAGTTGCAATTTCCGACGCTGCACAGTGAAAGAACAACATGCAAATGCCTCAAGGATATGAGGTGGGTATGCAACAACAGCAGTAGCAGCAGCAGCAGCAACAAAACTGTAACTATAATTAAAACTTTGCCACAGACAAGATAAACGGCCAACTGAGAGACTCACGTTACGTTCAACGTTGAGCGTTGACTGCTGAGCGTTGAACTCGTGTTGCACTTTACCCATGTCATGTTGCCAAAAATCCATGTAAACATCACAAAGATCCACATCCCTTCCCAACCCTCCTACCCCACTCAAGTGAGCTCAACTCAACTCAACTCGGAAGAAGCCGCTTAAATGGCATTAATGCATTAATCGCTTTTGCTGCTAAGCTGCTTGCGGCAACGCTAATTGACGAAGTGCAACAACAACAACTTCTGTATTTTGGCCCTTTGACCTCTACTCTATGTGTCTCGCAATGTCCTGTCGTGTCCTGTCTGCGTTTTGCTGCTGCCTCCGCCTCCTCCCAATGCGCTGCAAGTTAAATTAATTTCTGTCGACAGCAACTCGCGCGCAACTTTCAAATGAATTACATATTCTAAGCACGCAGCTGAGCGGGCGGTAAATGGCCTAGAGGGGAAGTGGGAGGTATTGAGGGGGAAGTGGGGTGGTATGGGGGAGTGTCTATGTTATTCGCTGCTGCCGCCCGTTTACATAATTGTATTTGTTTTTAGCCCTTGCGCTTCAAGTGCGTTGCGCAAAAGTTTCCTTTATTTTTGGCTGTCCGTTTTTAACTGTTAAATTGTTAAAAAATTACAAATAAATTGAATGAGCTGCCGAAAGGGCTGGCTGGCTGGCTGGCATTCCCCTTCCCTCCCTCCACCATCTACTTCCCTTGATAGCAGCAGCAGCAGCAACAACAACAACAAATTACATTGTATTGACTTTTCAATTTCATTTTGTGGCAACTTTTTAAAGTGGAAGCCAACGTTGCCGCCGCTTGGGCGGCAGATGAGAAATTGCTCAACATTTTTTTGTTGCCTCTTTTCTGCTTTTTATTTTGGTAGCATGTTTGCTTACAGCTGTTGTTGTTCTTGTTGTTGTTGTTGCTGTTTTCTCTGCTTGTTGTTACTGCTTCTGCTCTGGCTTCCGCCATTATGCCATTAGCTTAAGGGGGGGAGCGCGCAGGCAGCGTACTCGTATTTAGGTCACATGATTCCAATGCCTGTGCATTAATGGCCCCAACAGCAGCAGCATCAACAGCAACAGCAACGGGGAAAAACAGCAATGCGGCTAAGGTTCTTGGCTCTCAGCCTTAGCTTTGGCTTCAGTTTGAGCCAAACGACACAAAACCGGACAAACGGCAAAAAGCCCAAACATAATAAGAGCCGACAAGGGCCACGCCTACACTGAAGCATGTAGACGGCGACCAAATGCAAAGGGACTAAGGGCAATGCTGAGTACTGAATGCGAATGCGAATGTGAATGTGAATGCCTCAAGTTGTAGTCAATTCTGCCCAAGCATCATCAGCAGCAGCAACAACACCAACAGCAGGGCAAAGCGCACAAAGGATATCAAATTTAAGTGCACACACATCGGTGCGGGCAGACAGAACAGGACCACAAACTCTCGAGAGCTGCTCAAAAAGTTAAAAGAAATCAGCTTAGGCATTAACAGCTAATGCTGTTAAGTTGCTCTCAGCTGCGACAGCTGCTGCTGTTAAAGAATGTTTAACCAACAACTGTTATATCTTCTTGAGATACTTTTGAATGCCAGCTAAGAGTAATCATTATTTAACATTTCACTGCATTTAGATAAAGTAACATTTGATTGTAGCAAAACTATGATTTCAACTGCTAATAAAGGGAAGTAATGTTATATTTCGTAACAGTCATGATAATAACATATCTATGTTAAAAACTGTCATTAATAATCTCTTAATAACCAGTCTTAAAAACAATATTAACAAAATAATTATAAATATGAATCTCACACTTATTGACACTTCATTAATTTGTTGAAAATATCGTATCCTATGTTAAGATAATACTATTCTTTGTTAATCAACAACTTGCAGAAACTTTAAAACTAAAGTGGCTTATGCTAATGAGCATCGTTAATAGCATTATTCTCAATTGTTGTCGAGTCGTTGTGGTATTATGTTAATCGCTCCGCTTTGAGTGAATTACGCAACATTTTTCTAACATTTATCTTGTTTGCAAGTTTGCCAACAACTCGTCATAATCTTATCATAAATTATCGAAGCAACCCTCGTGCTAACATCCAAGCTCTATATATGTGTGTGACCTAATCGCATTGAATTTAATGTCGAGCAATTTCTGTTCTTATTCGCCTGCTGCCTGCCACTTTTTCTCTCTTGCTTCACTGTGCTCTCGATGTGTCTTTGTGTGTGTGTGTGAGTATCGAATAGAGTGCGTGTGTGTGTGTGTGAAGGAGTGTGGCAAATTCCTTTGAAAACATCATCAAAATACATACTTTGAACTTTTTATTGTCAATTGTCGTCCGTCGGCACACAATAAAAATTGACTTCATTTTTGGTCATTTTCATTTCATAATTTGTCGCAGCATTTGGCAATATTTTTCTTATATTTTTTGCGCGTTGCTATTTCTGCTCTCTCTCTACGGACGCACTTTAATTCGATTATTATATTATGTAGCATATGTCACACGATCCGGGCAGCGTGTCGAGTGTCCAGAGCGTACAGAGTTTGCATCTCATGCGGCCAGGTTGTGATTGAGGACATCAGCTGTCGCAATTGGTTATTTGATTGTGGTCATAATGCTCGTAGTGTTACCGCAAGGGATGCACTATCAATACTGCAGCAGTGCCACACACCAGCTGCCACACACACAAATACATATACGTTGGCATGGAAATGATATTCACACGCCTCACTCCTCTGTTTCGCCTGTTCCCTCGTTGCTGTCGATAGCTGCTTTTGACGCTTTTGGTAACATTTTTATTGGCAAGCAAATGCGATTATAGCTACAAAGTTGCAGGCGTCGCAGTTGCAACTACATGCTGCATGCACCTACCGCACCTTCCCCCGTTTTTCTTCCCTCATCACTTACATTGACTGCGAGTTGCGCTTTAAGTTTTTTCTATATTTTTTGTCGAAACGTGCGCCAACTGCAAAACTGCAAACTGCTTTTATTTTTTCGCTAAAGGTATTCTTTTGCTGTAGCTGTTTCTTCATCATCATCCGCATCCGCATCTTCATCTGCTGTTGCTGCTTATAATTTTCTTTCGTAATTGCGCTTATCGCATTGTAAGAAGGCAAATTTGCCGCAGCGCCACGTGCCCAATCAGCAGCTCAACTGCAAAATGTGGCGCACACAAAAATACGAAAAAATAAAACAAAACAAAAAGTATATAAGAAAACTGGCTCGAAGTGAGAGCAAAAATAAAAATATTTTGTAATCCGCTTAGCTGCCACCGTCAGTTGCCTGCCGCATGCCGCTTGCCACTTGCCACTTTTTGGCAGAGGGCGAGCAAAGCGCAAAACTTAATTTGCTGCGGTGTTTGGGCTGTGTGTGTGTGTGTGTGTGCAAGGTGGACGTGGCAAAAGAAATTCTCAGTGGGTGGGTTAATTACAACATAAATTTGCCAAATTGCTTCTTTAAAAACTTTGCGTTGGCTCCCGCGACTCCAGGGCATTCAGTTAGCTGACATTTAACGCTGATGCAGCAGAGCAGCAGCGACGAGTTCCCACAGTTTCCATTCCGCAAATCCGCTTTGCCAGTTGTCCTCGATGTCCTTGATGGCCAAGTCAGGGAGTCAGTAAGAGAGTCACATAGTCTGCGGTCTGGTTAGCTGTTAATCCCTTGCAGCTAATCCTGGCAGCATATGTGGAGGAGTGAAGCAAGCCTCTCCGACTGCCAAATTATCGCTGCCAATTGACCAAAACTTGATAAGGCCAAACATGTGTAGAGCAGACGGCTTAACAATCTCAGCACAGCCAGACACAAACGCACACACAGATAGTGTAACAAATAGACAGCAGGACAGTCAGACAGACAGACGGACAAACAGTCGGACAACATGCCTGTGGCTGCAAAAATAATAGGTTTATGCTCGGCAGGCATTGTTGGCCATGTGATTGATATGCCACAACTGTCGTCGTAACTGTAGCTGTAATTGTGGCCACAATGCCTAAAAATTGCCAAGAGCGCTTTTCAACTTTAATGTGACCAATGTTTTGCTGCAATCACTTCAATCGCAACTGGCAATCATTAAGTCAATGCTTCAAGTTTCCTCTCCTTAATAATATTTGCCCGATTTCTTTAATGCCAAAAAAAGTTTATAAAACAAGTAAGACAGCTACAGCAAGTAAACTCGACTAGGAGCCACCCATTTTCAATAAAAGCAAAGCAATACGGTATTATATTTAAAATATAATATACCGATTGGTATATTTGGTATATCGTTATAGTAGTACATTAGTAATATACCATATATCATTCAAAACATACTAGATTCTCAACTAAAGTAGCGAAGACCCAACTGCAAAAGACTTTTTTGCATTATAATATACAAAATACTTTGCGATATACAATATTCATTTAATAAAAAATTACTAATATATACCAAAAGGTATATTTTTTGGTATATCAATATCTTATTACATTTCAAATATACTATAGAATAAAAAATATCTCACCAATACAGCTAAGACCCCACCATATAAAAAACCCCATGGGTAGAGGGTATAAGAACAAAAGACAGTTTGCTTGAAGCCAAGTATTTACGTGGCAAAGTTTAAAGTAAATATCATTAGAAAACTTTTTGGCCGAACTTTAGTTTATATATTATTTGAAAGTTAACAAACTTTTGCATCATTTAATATCGAATAGTTGAATGCTTAGAAACTCATTTCTTTTGTGCCAGTCGCAGCTGTTCGCTGTTTCTAAGCTTTAATTCAATTAAAACTTGTGCCAAAAATTTCATTTCTCAGGCACATTTATCATGGTAACCATTCTTTTTTCTTTTTTTGCGCAAGCTAAAATTAGTTTTCTCTCCTTTTTTTTAGAATTTATTGCCCTTCTACACCTTGTGAATTTTATTTGCTCTATACGGTTAGTTAAATTTTTGATTAAATTAAAGCTAACAAACGATTTTAGTTGAATAATATTTTTAAGCTACTCAGTTTACATTTCATTTTAGATAATTAATTGTCGTCGTTTGTTTGCTCGTTTTGCTCTTAAGAGCTAAGCATTTATTTGCATAGCAAAGTTTTCTGTTTGATTGCATCTCTTGTGTCATTTTGTTTAATGTAATACCGCTCGTAATTCCATGGCAACTGCAGATCAGCTTCAACTGCATATCGTTTGAGTTCTTTGTGCATCCATTAAAAGGCAGGGTTCCCTTCTCTCACTTCCCCTCCAGCTACTTAACCAACTGCAAAGGGCCAAAGCGTTGGTAATTTTTTTTAATGCTGCACTTTAACTGATAAGTCAACTACTTCAAAGCACATCACATCCATGGTCGACTCTTTTCTTTGCTTTCCACTTTTTTAATGCCATGCATAAAAGGCAGAGTATGGTGAGGCATCTTCTCAGTGCCGTTTGTGGCGCCACAACAGAGCATCAACTGGTCGCTTATGCTCTCTAAGCGCTGGCTTACAAATTCTGTCTATCTCGCTGGGAGTTTTCTTTGGCCAACACCTAGGCAACTGGAAACTGGCAACAGCCAACTGGCAGTTGGCAGCTCGCCTGGCTGTCTGCCAGTCTGTCGGCCTCATCTACCTGCCGCCCGTGTTTGCCGCACAGATGGCATTTGTAATTGCATTACTGGGGCCGACAAAGCAAAATCTTTTGAAAGCGTTTGCTTACGTATACTATATATCTATGTGTGTGTGGGTGTGTGTGTGAGTGGATGTGTGTGTGTGTGTGTGCCAACTTTAAGTGCCCCTTTGTGCCGCTCTCTCTTTATACTGCTGCCACTTTTAGCTGTAGCTAACTCGCTCTCTCTCTCTCTCTCTCTCTCTGTTTCACTTGTTTTGTGCTGCAACATTGTGGCCAGCAATCGCGGCGTATACGCAACACGGTGCTACGTGTCGCCAGCTCGTTTGGCTCAAACGCAAATGACAATTAAAATGCAGCCGTGAGCCATTTGCACTGCAGCAGCAGCAGGCGGCGCCCTCTTGCTGCAACATTGTGGCAATCCGAAACGCTGGCAACTATTTTTGAAAGCAAATGTCCAGTTGCCGCCCCTCGTTTCCTCAGCTCAGACTGGAACTTTGTGCGCATTGCATTACTGCGATTTCCATTTAACGAGAGAGAGAGAGAGCGAAAAGCGCGAAAGAAAGAGAGATGGAAATGGAGAGCAACGCTCAACTGAGTGCTATCAAATTGGTAAACTAATATGACGAACAATGTAAACGGGTCGGACGTAGGAGGGGGTTAAAGATTGCTTTTTATAATTGAAATGCTCGAGTTACTGAAACTCAACCGAACCGCAACTAATCGAACTCGCTGGTCATTAAACTATGCAAACTTGCAGCAGCAGCCGGAGCAGCAGCAGCAGCCACGAGTCAGAAGTTGAAAGTTTGGTTTACAGACTCCACAGACTACAGACAGTTTGCAGTTGAGGTAAGAAGCGATTGCCACCTGATAACTGGGCTTATGCATACGTATATTCTAATTAAAATTTGTGTGCCAGGTGGTAAATAAAACTAATTATATATGCGCACAATTTACAGGCCGAGGATGAGACGGTGGACGAGGACAGGGACGGAGAGCCTTTAAAACGAACGTCGGCTTGGCAAATGGAAAAACTTTGCCAGCAATTCAGCTATGTCTGTTGCTGAAGTTCTGGCTAAAGCTGACAACGAAAACAACAAGAACAATAACAACCGCAACGGGGGCGTGCAATAAAAAAAAAAAACACACACACATACAACAGCAACAAAAAACTTTGCACAAAACTTTGACGTTGTCCAAGCTTTGCCCATGTGGCAGGGCAGCTAAATCAATGATGCAGCTGCCATAAGACCTCTAAGCTCAATTATGGCATGAACAGCTCCATCAAAGCGAGAGGTGTGACATGGGGAAGGCACTGGCAATAACAAAAACTAAAAGAAAAAGAAAAGCACAACAACAAGTAAAAGAAGAAGAAGAAGTAGTGGGAAAAGTAACATAGACAAAGACATTCACTTCGCCATTGTTGATGACAAAATCGTTTAGAAGTTTGAGCGAAAAGTCAACCAGCATAGAGAAGAGAAGAGAAAAGAGAGAAAGGAGAAGGTGTCAAGCATGAATCGCTTTCTAAACTCAGCTCAATGGCTATGTACATCAGATCAATTGACATTGATTAGCGCATCGAGTGAGAGTGCTGACCAAATACCATTGGCACGCTCTCAATCAATGGCAAATTGCATCAAGAGTCGAATGATGATTTCTAATTCGTGTTTGATATTTCAGCATTTATGTCCATTTAATTAAATGACTGTGCAAGCAAAGCAAGCGTTTTAAGTGTCCTGTTGCTGTTGATCGATTGCTTTTATTTGCTGCCCAAATAAGTAGGCAATGGCTTTTGAAACAAATTGAATAAACGCGTGATTTTAATGCGATTCAAATGGACATTCAAATTAGAGTCTTAATGTTTGTGCTAATTAAAGGACGGCAGCTGATCAATCAAATTTGTTTAATGTCAGCAACGATTCAGGTCGTAATGTCACTACAAATTTACAGTGTAATTGCTATGAGTATTGACGTTTTGTTAATTAAACGAGATGCAAGGCAAAGTATAGTAAATAACCGACAATAAACGACTTCCGCTTTGTTGGGAATATACCATAGGTAAGCAAATTTCTTTTTTGTAGACAATAAAGTAGAAAATATGTATGACTGCAGGCTATTTAATCTCTTGTATGGCACAACATCCTTTTAAAGCATGCAGGATTTGCTTGAATTTTTTGCTGAATCGAGCATATCCCTTAAGCATGCCTGTTTCAAAGGGACATGGCTTTTATATTCTGGCATTTTAATCTCTGGCAGCGAGAGCTTTCTATTTTTATCCATTTTACATATATTTTAGTAATGCACAAGCATGAAATTGGGGAATTAGATTGTTCATTTATTGGCGCCTATTTTGCTTTTAAAAATTTCATAGCTGCTTTTTGTCAGCTATGTGTAAGTCAAATTCAATTTAGCGATGCTATGGCAAAAAAAACTTTGATCAAAGCCATGGCCAAAAATGCCATTGTCAATGTACAAAATACACACACATAGACACACACTCACTCGCAGCATTATATAGTCTCTAAAGAGCAATATGCGGATATGTATAGCCAAAAAAAAACAACAGCAAAAAAACAGAAAGAAAAAACGAGCAAAACATCCCAAAAGTTGAGAACTTTCTTCGCTTTTTTCGGCTATTGCTTTTGCTGTGGTTGTGGCAGCAATACCCTGTAATTTGGAGTATGTAGAGCGTGTTGCTTATCTTAAATATGTTCGAAATATATTTAGAGTCTTTGATGATATATTGCTGGCTGTTATGGAAAATTCCTGCAGCGCAACTCGTATTCTATATTTGGGCTGGTTTTATGAGCATGTGGAACGTTAAAGCATGCATTTGGATATAAACAACTTAACAGTCATTAAATTCAAGCTGCCATGCGATAAATGTCAATAGCAAGGACTGAAAAACTTTGCTCTTAAGCGTGCAAACAGAGAGTGTGAGAGAGAAAGAGAGGTAGAAGGGAAATGTGCATGTGTTATTATTCAGTGCAGCTGAAGTCATTAAATGCATTGCACATACGCCATGTTGACCCGCATTTTATGTATCACTGTTGTCCGACAAATTACGTTCATTTGCTTACGAATATGTGGCCAACAAATGGAATGCGACAACTACAACAATCGTTTCATATAAATCTCATTTGTCGATGCAAGTCGAGGCGAGGCGAGTTCGGGGCGGGACAAGTTGAGGCTTTGTCTGATTCGTTGCTCGTTAGGAGCACAAATGGTAAACGAAATGCGGATTTATGGGACGCACAATGATAAATTGAATTTCACTCAAAATTAACTGTAAGCCAAAGTGAACGTGCCACACCGCAATCAACAACAACAGCAGCAATACAGCAGCAGCAACAACTTGGAAGAAAAATGGTCGCAACATATGCGGCCTATAAAATGTGACAAGCAAACCGCAAAACAACCTACGGAGTTTGGCTTTTGCTAAGACAACGCTTTGCCTTTGTACAAATGTATTCACACACACAGACAGATAGATATATTTATATATTGTGTATAAAGATCTATGTGTGTGTGCGGCGACCACAAGGCAACAACTTACTGTGCACCAGCCTGACTGGCAATGAAATTAGAGCGAGACTGAGGCTGAGGATGAAGCTGAAACTGAGGCTGAGCTCCTTGTCCTGGCAATTGTCTAAGCATATTTGTCATTTGATTGATTTATTTTGCTTGCCATTCAAAAGACACTCAGCACACAGCACACACTACACAGCACTACAAACTCTCTGGCAACAGGCAACTTGCGACATGCGACAGGCCACAGGCCCAAACTGACTTGTGGCTCAATTGTGACAGACAGCCGAGGACCCAAGCTGCAGAAACAGATACAGAGTAGTGTGCCAGGATATACAGGATATACAGTATAAAGTATGGCAGTCTACCTACTGCGCAAAGTAGCCCCAGCTAAGGCGCTTTGTCAAATCACAGCAGCGTTCACACATCACGTAACACGTGAGATTGAGAGGATGCCCAAAGAAAGGATACGCTGCAGATAGGCAGTGTCGCCTTTAATCAATTGCAATCATTTAAAATGTACGAGAATTTATGTATATAGATATATATGGTAAATTTACCAAAAAGACCAATACTTTATTGAAATTCGTATATACGTAACTCTAGTTTATTATATATATTAAAGATCAAAATTGTACCTTTAAACGTATTGAAATTGAGAGTAAATATGTAATTCTTTAAAATGTATTTGAACGTATATGAACAAATTTACTCAGAAGAAGAATTTTTCAATAAAAGTTGTTTATATATAACTTTAGGTTATTATGAAATACATATATTTTGATTTAGATTATTTTTATGTATGTGTTATAGCTTTAAATCAATTGAATTAGGAGAAAATATATTAAATCGGCCTATTGGAAGACCAATTCTTAATTGAAATTTGTTTATATATATACATATTTTTAGAATAGCTGAATATATACATTTTATCAAATACATAAACTTTAGAAGTCAAACTTGTAGCTTAAAATTGATTGCAATTGAATATGAAGAATGTTTTACTATATATTTGTGGCAAATGTTATGCCGATTTAAAGACCAATTCTTCATTAAAATTATTTTCTTCATAACATTAGATTGTTATATAACTAATAATTTAAAGTTGCAGCTTTCAATCAATTCTTCATGAAAAGCTAGTTTGATTAGTTTGATTTAGATTTTTATTGTGTGTATAAAAACAAAGGAGATTTAATTAAGAGCGAATAATTATGGAAACTATATTTAGAACCATCTGAAGTTTAACTTCGTTTGGTCTGCTTCTGATTTGAAGAGCAGTTCTTCGTATGTATTCCTTCTTTTAATATTCCTCATATATTCTATGCTTGATAAGTGAAAGTTAAGTCTGAATTTGAATACATTATGTGCAAAGTTTGCATGTGTTATATTATTATAAGAAATATCTGCAAGTTGAACCTTCTCAACTTTGCACATATTGTTTAAGTTAAGCACTCGACTTCACTATATAGATCGATTTTCATTAGTTGTAAGCATAGTTTTACTCGACTTAAAAGTTCAAAGATAGATGAACTTTACAACGCGCTCTTTTTATGGTTTGTGCAGGGTATGCTAAGGAAAGGTGAAAGGTGACTGTCGAAACTGTTGCCTTTTCAGAGATTCTCATAACTTAATCCGCTACAGCGATTCGAGCTGAGCGAGCAGTGAGCTGTAAGCCGAGAGCAGAGTGAGCTGTGGGATAACTGCTGATGGCATTAAAGTTGTGCCATTTGCAAGTCATTCAACTGCATTAAATATGCAAATGGAATGTCATCATTTGGCGCACCTTTGACTGCAGTTTCGCTTTTGGCTGGGCTTTGTCTAAGCATTTCTCTTCTGGCCATTATCCCCAATGCCAATCAATGACGAAGAGAAACTTGGAACCTGTTTGCGACCTCCGAACTCCGCCAGATACTCGTATAACATATTTTAAATGCAAAAAAGGTCATTGTGGAGCGTTAAAGAAAGCAGAGGATGAAGTATATAGGGGGAGAATGATATTAAGAGACTGAGGGAAAATGGCCGCAAACAAAGGCAAAAGAGACCAAAAGCGAACTAGCTACAGTTGCTTGTATATGTTTGTGTGTGTTTGAGTGTGTGTGTGTGTGTGTGTGTGTGTGTGTGTGTGTGTGTGTGTGTGTGTGTGTGTGTGTGTGTGTGTGTGTGTGTGTGTGTGTGTGTGTGTGTGTCATTGACACTATAAAACTTGCTAAGCATTAGCTATGGATACATATCTGATAAAGATGCGACAAATGAGAGTTCTACACAAAGAATGCGACAGCATGCAGAGCAGTGTGGGAATACTCGGGGGTGGTAAGGGGTGAGTGAGGTGGTGGGGGGTGAGGGGTGTGTGGAGGGCCAGTTCACAAAGTTTAGTTTGCCAATAGTGGATTTTGGACTACGTGGTTTCTGATTCTGATTTTTGCTGCTTGTGCTTTTGGGTGGAAAGATGACTACAAAAAGTACTTAAACAATTTCTTTTTTATATTCTTTGCTTAGGATGAGGGCTGGCAACTATATAAATATATTTATATATATATAGTCTATATATAGAGGGAGTGAGTTGGGTGGTTGGTAAATGAAAATTGTGTGAGCACACGCTTCACCTACCTGTTGAATAGAGGGCCACAGCCGCGGCGTCGTTGTTGTTGCCAATGCAGCCGCCATAGGAGAAATGATGGCTGGTCGAGCCGGTGCCGGAGACAACGGCTATTTCATCCAGCTCATGTCCTGGCGATGTGCCGGCGGATACCAGACGCGTTGACGATGTGGCCGAGTTGCCCTGCGAGTTCTTGCGTCCACGTAACGAGAGCACCAGTCTTTTGGCTGTGGACATGCCCACAGCACCGGATGCTTGCGCCTCCTCCTTCTCCTTCTTTTTTGCACTCACAACCTGCTTGTTGCTTGTTGTACCTTACTTGCTTGCTGACTGGCTGACTTGCTTCTGTTGTTGTAGTTGTTGTTGTGTCGTATATTATGTCCTTGAGGCGCTTTTGAGATGGCTGAATGCTTGACTGCCTGCTGGCGCTCTGCAAATGCAATGAGAAATTGAAATGGAAATGAAAAACTTTTTCAACTTTTTCAATATTTGCTAAGCGAAACGAACGAACGAACGAGCCAAGCGAGCGAGCAACAATACTATATCTAGGAGGAGTCCTGCTATTTATATCCTTAATAATTTAGCAGAGCTTCAAAGAAATATGTTAATTTTGGTACGACGATGCGACTGAGCTTGGGAATTTTCATTTTTATGCGTCGTCGCTGAATGTCGAGTGCGCCACTGAACAGCACAATCTTAAATTATGCAAATGCTTGCAATCAACGCTTAAGCATTTGCCAGCAACAGCAACAGCAACGGCAACAGCAACAAAACACAACAAAGACGACAACAGAATAAAAGAGAGAGAGAACGAAACCGAGCACACACACAAAATGATTGCGACATGAAAAATATGCCCGCAATATTAGCATACAAGAGTTCGGTATCAGCTGCGCGAGAGTTGCGAGAGCCGAAAGGAGAGCCGCCTGCAGGAAGTGCGGGAATCTGGCCAGCCAACACAGTCAGCATACAGCAGCAAAGAGCCACCAGCCGCCAGCCACATACAAAGCCGCTTAGGCACACACACACACACACACACACACACACAAGCACACATCACTCGTATACAGAAAAATAGGCAACAAATGGTATACCCGAAAATAAATAAAAAGCAAGCAAGCAACTGTCAGCTTGTCAGTCACACGGTCCCCAGCTCGAACAGTCGAGTTGCCTTATCAATTTAATATTTAATAAGCCGTGCGACGCATAAAGAAATGCCAAAAAGGAAAAAAAAAACGAGAGGAACCAACACGAAATTCATTTGAGTGTAAAGTTGATAACATGATGCCGCATGCCACATGCCACATGCAAGCTCAATGCAAAATTTAGAGATTCCGATAACGATTACCATTTTCCGATTACGATTACTTCCGTAAGCGCAAACAAACCCCCCAGACTATAGTGCGTATACGCAATATATATATAATATGAAAATGTTTATATTAGCTTGACGCGTTCACGTTGTTTGACTTTAAATTGGCATGACTTTAAACTCCTAGCCTAATGTGCTTGCCTCTTACACCCGCACACACACACACACACACACACACACACACACACATGTGCCACTTGACATTCGTACGTGACGAATAACAAATTTGAGAGATTTGCTGCACTTTGATTGAATGTTGGCGTCGCTAAGCCGCAGAGAGCCCAAAGCCAAATATGATTTATGAGCCACACCACACACCATATTGTACTCTATATATGTATATGGGATGCTTTCCTAATTTGTGGGCGTGGCCGGGAGAGATAGAGGCAGTCTGTTGCCGCAGTGCATCATAATGCTTATGGATCAAGTTATTGCATATCCGATTTCGATGGCATGCAAACTTTTCGCATTGCCAAAGAAAAAGTGATAAAAAATTATAATGTACAGGAACAGATCCTATGTATGTGTGTGTGTGTGTGTGTGTGTGTTACCTGGCCAAAGCCAAAAGGCAATCAAGTGTTGCCAAAACTATGCAAACATGAAAATTGCCAAAAGCTACCCAATGCAACCAGCTTTCAAATACAAAACCCAAGTTGAGACAGCCAGAGACAGGTATACAAAACCAGAGAGCAAGAGAGAAAGAGAGAGTGAGCGAAAGCGAGAGGTGAGCAAGAGGTGAGAGCATAGCAGATTGCGGACAATTGTTTGCGTTGTGCAAGTGTCAACAGCATTTGCAATTCCGTTAAATTTTTACCTCTTTGGGGTTTGTCAACGCTTCGCTGGCTTGCTGTTCTTGCATACCCTGTAATTTGATCGCACTTGCAGTTGCATGCATTTGTCAGCGACTTGCCTCTATGCACATCTAAAACAGAGTATACTCAAGTTCACCTCATTGTATTCTGAGTGCTTTTCAATTTTGTTGTTACACATTGTATGTGTGTATTTGTCTGTCACCGTGTGTGTGTGTGTGTGTGAAAATATGGTAATATTTTTTTTATATATTTTTTTTCGTTCTCTTTTTTTATGGCTCCTATTTTACTATGTGTGCCCTGTGGCAGCAGCTGGAATACGAGTGTGGCTATAAAAAGCGCTTATATTTATTTCAATATGCATTTCAATTGAAAGTTTAGTCAATATTATTACTATTGCAGCGCTTATGTGGCCCGCGGGCCTTCGATAGGGCTTTCCAATTGCCGATGCAAATGCAAATGCAATTCAATACAATTGAATTGAATCGCATTCAATTTTCCCATTTCACAATTTTCACAATTTTTTGACTGTCAACATTGGCATTGCGTTCAGTTTTTTCGCATTTCTGCCACTTGGCTAATTAAAGCATATCTTTTATAGAGGATGGGGAGGGGAGAGGAGGGGAGGAATGTGACTCCAATTGCGAGTGTCGAGCATCAAAATGATGGTCAGCATTTGTCCATCTCTTGTGACAGCGGCGACTAAAAAATGAAGCGCCATCAATCTCGCGGCTGACATCAGCAGCAGCACCAGAGGAAGAGACAAGAGGAAGGCGACAGCGATGTTCGAGCATAGAGAGAAAAAGGCAACTAATTACTGAGCTGATGACAGTGGCTCAGCTGGAAGGGTTTCGGTTTTCGCAGATTAAGCTTCTGATATTCTAAGCCAACACACAAAAAATGCGAAAAGGAAACTTGACAAATGCCGCTGTCTAAATACCCTTTTTTTATAC
Source organism: Drosophila sulfurigaster albostrigata (assembly GCF_023558435.1). Taxonomy (NCBI): domain Eukaryota; kingdom Metazoa; phylum Arthropoda; class Insecta; order Diptera; family Drosophilidae; genus Drosophila; species Drosophila sulfurigaster. The sequence goes on from NC_084883.1 coordinate 32,828,721, forward strand.
TTAATGCAAACTTGACAAATTTGTTCATCTTGTCAGGTTAGGGTACTTTTTTTTAAAGAGTAATAAACCACGTATCAGATTATGCCAAGTGCACATTTTTCAGTGGACTGTAACCACATCTAAGGAACTGACAAATTCCCAAGCTAATGGAGCGCCATTTTGCTCAGTTCGCATCCTAATTACATTTCCCGTTCATTTCTAATTGTGCCACGAAACTTATTTGCTTAAACAACTGTTTCATTTCTATAAAAATTCAATTTCAATAATTCTCAAACTTTTATTGCTGGGAGAGCATTGACTTCTAAGTTAGAAATATGTGTTTTAAAACTTTAACGTTTCAGTAAACACTTAAACATTAAACACAAACAAAAGTATACAAAAAAATATAATTTGTGTTTTATTCTAGCAATATGAGTATTAATTTAGTTTTCCTGATCTGTTTGAGCTTACTAATTACATTGGTAAGTGCTGAATTAAGCCAGTATTCACCTTTACAATATGGTTTGTGGTTTTCTTTCACAGTCACAAGTACATTACATTAATGCCAGAAGTCTGGCCACTAATGTCAATTTAACAGACCAAAATAATGCCAACAGAGTAAATAGTACTGAACAGCAAAACAAGAACAATCAAACTAAATCCCTGGCGATATTCAAACCGATATCGAGCAATGCATTAACTCACATTGTGCGGCAGAAGCGAGAGCCTGATGTAAATTTGGCTGTTGACTTCAATACGATGCATCAACATTGCGATCTGGATCAAAATCGAGTGTCTGTTATCATCGATATGTTAATGAATCATTGCATTGAAGTCTATAACAAGCGATTCGAGAGCGAGGGATATTATCGCCTCTACAAAACCTTTCAGCTGGAGGCGTTCTTCTTTGGCCAGTATTATGAGCGCATTAAACGCTTCGAGATTAATCCGCATTCTTGGGACTACTCGGAAGCTTACATATAGATGTATATATTCAAATAAATTACTTAGCAGGCTGTGATATTTCTGCGTAGAATTGTGAAATAATAAGTGTTTCAAAAATAGTGATGTAGTTCCTTTCAGATATAGTATTGTAATAAGTTTGGGTTTTAGCTTGCTGCAAAATTTTGTAAGTGTAATTATTATGGATCTTTCATCAGAGGAACTACAGGAGTTTGAGCGCGCATACCATATGATAGACAAAGATGGAGTCGGTTCCTTTACGAGTAAAGATTTGGGTATTTTTATGCGTAGTCTGGGCATGAAACCGATTGAGGGCGATTTGCAGTCGATGATCAATGAAATTGATTTGGATGGCAATGGTGCGGTTGAATTTTCCGAGTTCACCCTCGCAATGTCAATCAAAATGTGTCAAATGCCCAATGACGATCAGCTTCGCGAAACCTTTCGAGTCTTTGACAAAGATAACAATGGCTTTATTACAGCAGGTCAAATTCGTGGTGTATTCCTAGAGCTCAATACGAATCTGAACGACGAAGAGATTGATGAAATCTTACGTGAAGCAGACAAGGATGATGATGGAGTGGTCAGCTTGGAAGATTTCTCCAAAATGATGTACACTAGATGAAAGAGTAGCAAAATTCAGATCCAGATCCAGAATAACTCAAAGTACGCGTAATGATGAGAAAATAACAAAATTAAAAAGTATTAAACATTAAAATATGAAGTTGATAATAAGATTTATTAAAATGTGCAGATTCTTCTAATTTCAATCGTTTATTTTTAATACTTGACAATTTGACCGCTAATACATATATCAATAAACAAAATGCTTAAGTTTATCAATTATTATCGATCAATATTACAATTATTTCATGGCATAATAATCAAAACAGTTGTGTTTACAAAATTTTATAGAAAAATGAATTCTGACGTTTGAGAATAAAAATTTGTATCTAGCTAGCATAGCCTTAAAACAGCCATAAGATTTTATTATCACTTGTAAATTTCAGTAAACACTTTTATGTTAATAATTACGATTAATATTTGAAAAAGATTCTTTTGGTTCAACTATGAAATTGCACGTGAATTTCGTATACCCGATCCTAATGATCGTCCTTTTTTACGCTGGTGAGTAACAAAGCCCGACAAAATCTTCTTGTATATATTGATTTTTTTTTTATAGATAAATTTGCAATGCTGTAATGCAAGAAATCTGGGTAGTATTGCCGAGGTGGCAGACAACATTAAATCGAATTCAACAAATCAACAAAATGCCACCATTGTTGCTGAAAGTTCGGATAAACAAAATAATACCGCTGTAACCCAATCAAAGTCATCGGAGACATCGCGCCCAGTGTCGAACACTGCATTAACTCACATCTTGCGCAAGAAACGCGAGACTGAACCCGTAATGCCCTTCGATTACGATACCATGCACTTGGGGTGCGATATGGATCAGGGTGGCCTAATCAATATTATTGCCGCATTTCCGAATCATTGCATTTGGGTTTGGAACAATCGATTCGTGCACGAAGGTTACTATCGCGTCTTTAAGACCTATCAGTTAGAGGCCTTCTTCTTTGGCCAATATTATGAGCGCTTACGTCGATTCGAGGTAGATCCGCACACCTGGGACTACAGTTCAATTGGTAAATGGTAAAATTGTCTTTCTTTGCGTGGCGAATTGAATAAAATTAATTTATTTGCCGAGCAGATTCTGCTCAAATCTATCTTAAATAATAAATGTAATATTGTTAAGGCAAGATTGTGTTTCATTAAAACCCAACTAAATGAGAGGACAATGATACGTCAATTTGAGACAGGAATTTCCTAATTTATGTCAGTGTATATATTTGCAAGACCGCGGTATTATCATGAAATATACCTAAATCAATATTTCGTATATCGATATACTACCAATATATACCATAGATAACAAAATATACCAGATTGTTAATCCGTTATGCATAAAAGTAAAACAGTGCGGTATTATCTGAGAAATATACCAAATTAATATTCGAAAAATAATGGAATGAACTAAAAGTATTTCGTATATCGATATACTATCAACAATATACCACAGAGTACAAAATAAACCATATTGTAGATTATCTTCACACTCGTTTCGAGTTGTCAAAAGTTCTAAAAATTTAAGGATATCAAAGAACAAAGCAGGCGGGTAATAGAGACTTTCCGATACTCATCCAGAAAAATGGCAGTTTTTCCCAAAATACAAACACATTTCATACTATTACGATAATTTTTTTAATTTTGACTGTTTCGTATAAAATTTTACATAAATAAACTAAATTTGAAGTATTAGAAATGGAATTAAATGATCATGAACGCGAGTCCTTTGAATGGGCATTCTCCTTGCTAACCGACGATAAATCTAGCTACATTACCCAAAAGGAACTCGTTGGGTTTTTACAAGCTTTGGGGAAGACGGCAAACGAAAGTCAGATGAACGCCATGATCAACGAGGTGGACGAGGATGGTAATGGATTCATCGATTTCAAAGAGTTCGTCACCGCCTTGTCGCGAAAACTGAGTGGAAATCTAGATGATGACGAAATACGCGATACATTTCGGGTGTATGACAAGGATAACACCGGTTTCATTTCCGCCGACCAGGTGAAGACCGTATTCTTCGATTTGGATCAGCCGATAGCAGACGATGAGATTGATGAAATGATACGAACCTATGATAGCGATGGGGATGGAATGCTGAGCTACGATGAATTTGTCGAAATGATGACAACCCGTTAGGCAATGATTTTTAAGCTCAAATCTCATTCAATTAAATAACCAATTTGATTTCATCCTTTGTGTGCATTT